>NC_140091.1:16634365-17289365 GCF_964237585.1 Gallinula chloropus
AGGATTACTTCACAAACTTACCTATCTTAATTTCTTCCCTAATTGGAGCTATCAGAAGACCTTAAGCTTCTAGCTGCACTCTTGGATCAACTAGAGTGATACAATTTTTCATCTGTAATTGCTCTTTAAAGTTATGATAATAAGAAAAATCAGGAAAAATAGAGTTGTTTAGGTTGGAAAAGGTTAGAGTTGGAAAAATATGCCCCACCCTTCATTCTGAAGGAAACAGACTTCATTAATTATGTTCCTCCCCCTTGCTATACAGTATTTAATTTTAAATTCTGCCTTTTCTGACTTTTCTGACTACGATCTCAAGTGTTCATATCGGATTTCATCTGGCTTCATTGCATTCCCCACGCTGTCCCTCTGGGCAGTGTCTGCTCCTTAAGACTAGCACGCTGCTGCATGCCAAATTCTACTCACATTATGGGTAGAAAAGACTGCTAATCAACAGGTAGAGGCAAGAAGGCTGGCAGTGAGGGAACAGGGCACAGAACTATTCCAAATCAGAGATAGGAAGTAAATGGTTTCCAGGAAGAGAATCAAGAAAAACCCAGCAATAAGTGTAAAGAAAAGGGGAGCAGAACTGGGAAGAGCCAAAGATAATGTGAAAGCAACATTAGGAAAAGAAGATGGAGGCATTCATAAAAAGAGGATGCACACACTTGCAGCTTGATTTAATCCCTAACTGCAGCTCCTGAGCACGTTTTGGAGTAACTGACTATATGACATGGCAAAGAAGAATTCCCAGGCAGTGGAAGAAGCCATGCCAATTAAAGGGAGCCTTGGCAAACACTTCTTTCAAAGAGGTTATCTGAACAGCCGGAAAGACCTGTGGACGCAGATCACAGACCCCCCCCATCTGTGAGGTCATGTGCCACAGGATGTAAGTCGAGCATCCTGAAGTTTGATCACTTGTCCTGCTTTGACAGATCTGAAGATAAGGAGAGACGATTTAATATATGGCAGGATTAACAGGAGGCATTGTCAGGTGAACTGCCTACATCTTCCTAAGCGGCTTCCTTTAGCTCGCAAAGGCTTTGACAGTTCGCATTCTCAGATGCAGATTTCTATAACAGAACTGAAAGGTGTGTAGCATTGTACTCCCTGACAAGCCTAGGATCCTGGATATCATAAAGACACAAGAACTGCATTGCATTAGGTAATTTTCTGAAGTTGCTGTACTTATTCCTGTGCTTGTCTAATCCTCTCTTCTTTCTCTTCCATAATCTCTCCAAGTCCCCCTCCAATGCCCTTCCAATTACAGTTCCATGCTGCCCATCATGTCGTCAGTTGGAAGATAGTAGGTTTGGATTAGCACTAAATTCCCTTAAGTCTTTCAAAGTCTCCACCTGGGTATGAAGTAAGCCTGAAACTTTAATTATATCTGCCCAGCTGATACAAGTTGTTCTTTTCAGCTAGATACTTGCGTTTCAGGAGACCAGACCAGCTAGTAGTTTATATCTTCTGAGCATGGGCTAGCAAGAAATTTGAAATAAAAGCTCCCTGAACAAATTGGCTAATGCAGGATGGTATTTTAGTCTTGAACTGTGGTGGTTTTCTTAAGCAGATGACATTTTACATCAGTAGCTGCTGCACAAACAGGTTGCAACAAGAATGCTGTTGGAGTCCACTTACTTTAAATGACCAGTGAAATAAAACAGATTGCGTTTTCAGCAGTTGCCAAAATTCTTGCAGAGCTTATACAAAGATAGAGATTAGCTAAACCCTAATGAGAAGGACCTTGGGGCAGTCAAATGAGTTGAACTTGTTCCAGGTGGACACTTATGGCCACTCTGCTGAGAAACATAACCCAGTGGCTACCATGTTCCCATTCCCAGCACTTCCTTGGCTGTGCTGTGCTCTGTTTGCATTATTTCTCTGTGCTGCTTTGACTCAGCACAGACTTTGGAAGGGTAAGACTCTCTTTTACCATTTCAGATATCAACTGTCCTTGATTTTCTGTCCTAGTATCTAAAAAAGTAGTTTTTAATTATGTGTCAGGAAGACTTCATAGCCTTATCTGACTTCATTCTCAGTCTAAATAAGATATTTTTAATAACAATACAACAGCACAAATCAGTAAAGTTACATGCAAACACCAAAATGTAACTGCATTGCAGTGTCTTAACACAACTAAACCTGTGAAATATAGCCCAGTACACGTATTCCCCAATTTCTTTAAAAGCCATACAGGGACACCAGGATATAAATGAAATTTTGGGTTGTTTTGTTTAATGCTGCCTCTCCTGTCTATTTTAAGTGCAACTATCTGGATCAGATGGATAGATAATTTGCCTCCTAACAGCTCATGCCCTTGCTTTATTAATCTGTTTATCTTTAAGCACAGGTTTTCCAGGTCGAGACCCTGAGGGAAGCCACTTAAAAAGAACACTCTTTGTTGGCATACAAATAACTATGATGTGCCAGGCACCTTCCCCACTTACCCTGGGAGAATGCAAAGTCTGGTTAGGAAACACCGCAGTGCCGCTACCTGAAAAGCACTCTCACCCAGTCACCCCACCGCTGCTGTCAGCACAGGGTGGGGATTCATGGGGACGCCTCTGCCCCGGGGACAGAGGATGACTCTTGGATTCAACTTGCTTCTCCAGACTATGTAGCCACAAAGCTTGTGCCTGAAGAAGCATTCTTTGATGCAAAGAAAACATACAAGGTCCTTCTACAGACTAAAAGCAGTTAGGGAAAAAAAAAAAAAAACCAAACAAAAAATCACAACCATTTTATCTTGTTTATTCCTTTCTTAGGGATGCTGGGTGCACAGCTAATACAGCCTAGACTTACTAAGACAAATATGCTTAAAAGTAGTATTTCTACAAGAAGATTTTGAGAAGTACTATAAATAGTCCCCAGTAAGCACTCTGTGAAGAGCACCTAGTGCACTTTATATATTTAGACTTACACAGATATCCAGTGCAGTGTGGAGGGATTAGGCCAGACAGCTACCATTAGCAGTAATAGCTGTTCCACTCCTGAATTCCTGGGTGTCACACTGAGAATTACCTCCAAGTATCAGATTTAAATGATTTTTTTTTCCCCCTTGATTTCATTTTTTCAGATTTTTTTAGGCTGTTTCAATACCCAGAAGTTCTGAAAGGACTCCTCATGGAATTAGTTTCAATTGGTAACTTGACTTTCCAGAGTCAAGGAAGACTCTCCAGAAGACTTTCCAGAGTTCAAGCAGAGTTAAGGAATGTAAGAAGTAAGGTAGCACACTGTGGCAGTAATTAAGGTAGCACTAACACTCATATTGTCTTAATTGAGCCTCCTTAAATTAATGATTTAAAATATGGTTTTAAATTATATGATTACATTATGAATTTTTCCCACAGGAAATACTTACTTCAGTCAGTGTCCTAGGTAGATTGTCCTCAACAAAGGAGCAGGGCAGATATCCAGTATTTTTGTTATCCTCATTGTTCAGAAAGTGGTTCCTCATCTTCTTCAGTGCACATTCTCTTCAAACTGTATTTTACAGAACAAAGAATTTTCATTTACTTGTGGGATAGTCTATTACTCTCCATGGTATAGTATCTGAATATTTCCCAAACTTTAATGAATTTATTTTCAGAACATCCCTTTGGTTCATTTAATTGTAAACTATTTTACAAGTGGGAAGCTGAGGCACAGAGCTAATAAGGTTAAAAATATCTGCTCATCTTGGTTTCTTCTGAGATGTCTAACACTGTTTCTCCTTACTATTAAGCACTATGCAACACTGTATTTGTTCAAGTGTACTTCCTATTGACCTATTGTAGTTATGAAGCACTTCACTAAATCAGAGCATACCTCTGTGGGGTAATGAAAACACACTTCTGGGTCAGCTGACAGAAGTGCAGCGCTGTTGCCATTGGCAGCAGCAAGGGTTGGGTTTAAATTTATGGGAATTGCAACAAAAACTCAAGCCATCATAATGAACCTAGAGATAATTACACTAAGTTTTCTTGTGCTAAAACCAGAAACCTAATTTCCCTGCCTGCAAAGCAGCAGTTTAACAACTCATATTTTCATTAAAGGTAGAAGAGAGAACTATGCCCATGTAGCTAAGCAGGGAATTACTCATTTATAAAACTCTAACTTCACACATTACCCTCTTTTCCTCCAGGAGTCCATGTGGGGTCAGCAGGCTGCTTTCCCCTCCAACTCGTGGTTTGAAATGACCCATTCTTGGGTAGCAAGTCCCAATTCAGGCTGGATCAAGCCCATGGTGTGGATTGTTTCTGTTAGCTGCCCTGACTGCCTGGCTCCTGCTAGTACCAAGCCTCTCACCCCAGCTATGGTCTGCACCACTCTTCACCTTGCTGATGGTCTTTTAGCTAACTCTGACCATTTTTGTCAAGAGGGTGTGCTACTCAATGTCCAGGAATGCTGCATGGAGTACTGTCAACTAAGCATGCTTTCTTGGAGTGCCTTTCATGAGAGCAGTCCAGGGCCAGGAGCTGTTGCTGTAGGTGACGATGACCATTTCCTCCCCTCCCTGCCTACATGGGCACGTACAGACAGTCAGCAGACCTGGGCTTCTGTACAATGTCTCAGGAACAGTCCTGCAGTTCCCAGGATGTGTTGTCCTTTAAGGACACAAGTCCCTGTTAGCAGAGATGACATTTGAACATAATAAAACACCACATGCAAAAGCCAGCGTGTTTCAGGCTGGAAACAGCCGATGGCAGAGCTGTCCCCTTTGCTCTTCCTCCCGGCTTCCCTGGCCTCAGGGGTTCTCCAGCCTAAGAGGAATGGGAGTGTTTCACTTTTACTGTAGACCTCAGTCACTCTGCTTTTTAAAAAGATTTCTCCAGCTTAACAGAGATAAGAACCCAGTTCTCCAGGACAACATTCAATTGCCGGCCTCCCTCACTGATCTGCTTTTTTCTCTCCTTATGTGGTGGGACTTTCTTGTATTCTCTGTTCCTCACTCTAGCCCCATCACTCCACCCTTTTTCCTAGCATTTTTTCCCAGGTCCTAAACCCAACATACCAACTTGCTCTTTGTACCCTCTTCATACTGAAATGAAGCAAAGTCCCAGGACACAGCAGAAGGGCACTGAGGTAACTGGAGAATTTATTCTCACTCTCAGGTTTTGAGTTCCAGTGACTAAGTGCCCACCCACCTTTTGTTGCAGGAAAAGCCTGCTGTGCTTCAGCAGCTCAGGGGAATGAAAGAACATCAGTGCTCTCTAGGGATGCGATCTCCACACTCATTGATGCAACCCAGGAGGGAGAGATTAAATCCTGCCACAGAAAGAAAAAAGAAAAAAAAATAAAATTTAAGAACTTGGCTACTCTAACTACTCTCCCTGAAGCAAATGAGAAAACGCTGACTGGATTTTTTTACAGGAGCTGATGACTTAGGCAAACTTTCATGCCTCCTTCATGATGATAGTGAAAGCCACACCCTGACACACTTATCACTGCTGCCAAATGGCAAGTCCTTCCACAGGAACACCAGGGCTTCCCAGTTAAATAATAACTTAAAATAATGAACACAGACAAAGCAACGTTTCCCCTCATTCTATTCACTGAAACAGCAGAACACTTTCAGCAAAACTGTGAGACAAAATGGAATTTTCCCATCTAATTATTTCAGTTAGCAACTGAAAAGGGTTTTATAATATGTGCTTGCTGTCTTGGTTGGGGCTAATAAAGCAAGAGTGCCGAATGATGTGTCTCTTGCAGAGAGATGGATGTCCCAACAAAGTTACATATTTTTGCACCTTTGTGAGTCATCTGGCTAGAGAGGAAACGTTTAAGCTTGAATTTTGTCTCCTATTACAAGCATTCACTTGTCATCAGTCCACTAAGTGGGATGATGCTGTGAGAGAACACCTGTCTATACCAATTTCTTGTCCTTTTTAATCCATAATTATATATCTCTGGGAAAAAGATGTTAAACTTTGTACCACAGACACCTCCAAGTAATTATTCCACTCCAAAATTACATGAAAAGTATTCTGCAGAGTGGTTTTGTAATTCTCAGTTTTGAAGAAGGGAAGATATTTCAATAATCTTATGTTGAAATTTTTTTTATTAAGCCCTCCCCAAATTTAAGAAAAGATTTTATAGGGTTTTTTTTAATATTGAAAAATAACCTTCTTTAACAAGAAAGTTCATTCTTAGCCACTCAACACCTAACATGTCAGAACGAGTAAACGAGCATGTGATGTAAGGCTAAAAGGAGGTAGCTCGCACTGTGACAGATTGCTTTCAGCAACACCATCAATAACCACAACAGAAAAGCTTCTTGAATCTACTTCCATGAGTCTTAGCTTACCAACCTTACAGCTCAGGAATTGCTTCTTCTACAGTCTACACAAAACCAAATAGAATCAGGGGATCATGCCCTCATGAGGTATCTGGACTGTATAATAGTAATAATTATAGAGCAGTATTATTAACAATCAGCCTACATTTTTCACTGTGACAGATTCAGTGCACTATGGAATCCAACTTTTAATTGAAAAATAGTCAAACTATAGCACTCCTGCTTGCAAAGATAAACTTTTCATTCGTACATGGACGCAGTCTTGTCTCAGCCTAACGCAACAGCTTTGAGGAAGATTGCCCTCATCTGTCTCAACCCTTAGTTATTTGCTAAATGTAACGATTCCAATCTCCCCAGTGCTAGAGAGCAAACCTGAGAGAGTTTTGGCCCATGTTTTCCTTTGTGTGAAATAACTGTTTTTTTCAAGCCTGTCTCAAATCAGCCCAGAAGGATTCAGTTTGGACCCCAGAAACTGATTTGTTAAAAATAGTTTTGGCAAACTCACATAAAATAACAGGAAGTCCATATTCATTAGTATCATTGTGGCTTGAAGTTATCATATAGTGCTAATAATAAGCTAAAGCTCCAGGAACTGTAATTAAAAACTTTTTACGTTGATTCTATGAAATTGGTACATATTCTGAAGCATGAGATTAAATTATCATTCATTTTATATTTAAAAGAGTGATCTGTCATATAGAAGGGTGTTAGAAATAGTCACTACAACACATTGTTCAATTCTGTGCTTCAAAAATTCCAAGCTGGGATATCACAAGCTTTGATTAGCACAGACATTACTATCTGAATGAAATGTGGGCCTCTATCTCCCAAGAAGATATACCTAGATAGATGATGGGATATGAATGTCATATTACCTTGCAGCTAAAAACACCACCTTCAACTCCACTAGCTCTCAGTCAAGAGCTGATTAAGAAAGTGCAACTCATAAAATGTGAGCCAGTTTTGAAAAAGGGAAAGAAACACCTGCTAGGCTGCATGATGTGACTTCTGGGGAACATTCACATTTTCTGCATTAAGAGACATATCTACCTAGAGAATTTATCATGGAAAGAAAAGATCAGGCATTAAAAAAAAAGGTAATTCATTAAATTAGTGAAATTATAATCTTCTGAGTTTTTGCTTAGTCTCCTGCCTGGAAAATGGATGATGGAGGCCAAGAAAGATTCAACATTGGTGCACTTTTAGAAATACTGGGAACTACATCCAGGGGCTGCTGTGTCCTAGTAATGACCTTTACAATGGCCCCATAGATAGACCTGTGTAGTTTTCTCCCTGCAATAAATGTCAGGTACATACTCATTTGACCTCCTCAAGTAAACTAAAAGCGAGTCAAAAAATGGGAAAAAAATATTCTGATTTTAAAAAGCCATGTGCATCTTGCCTTGCTTTCTGTGAACTTTTGCTGTAGAGTGAACAGAAACACCTCAAAAATCATCCAAATTCCTGCTCAGTTAATTGCCTAAAGAATCTCCATGTATTAAAGTGGAATTAGGGCAACTGACATAGCAGTTCTTTTTGCAATAACTTTGATAGACAATAAGTGCTCCTCCAGATGTCATCCTGGAGAAAGCAGTGCACATCTATCTCGCATATTTGTCTCTGGGACAGGTGGCAATAAATTTCTACTTCTCTGCTTTAATTTTGATGGTCAGACAGGCAGACAGGCATTTATTTCACAGTGGGTTCCTTTTTGTCAGCATTTCAGAATATTAGCTGTTTCACAGTCTTCCTAGAACTGAGTCTTAGTTCGAATTTCATGAACACCAGCAGTTGGTTCACACAAAGGTCAGCTTCCTCAGTTTCATCATACTCCCTTATATCGATTCACATGAGGCCATACAGACAGATCCAAGCTTACTTCTGCTTTGCCACAACATCTTTTGTATGTTTTACAGTGGAAAAAATTAACAAATCTCAGTTGATCAGTTTGTGAAACCATGTTAAAGTAAGTTATGTGGAAAACTGGAATGATGCTGCATGTTCAGCTAAAATCCACAAAAGCACAAGAAAATAAATGACATTCCAACTAGACATGCATTCATTCCTACTAATTATCATGAGTCAGGGTGGGGGAACTTCAGTCAGTACTTAATACATCATGGCTCTCTTCAAATCCTAGATTCTTCCCGCATTAATGCTAACTTAACTTTCTGAATGAAGTAAGACCTTTAATGTTTAAACAAAATGGTTAATATTTACATAGACAAGTTATGTTTCTGATAATAAGTCAGTATTAATGTGCACTGGAAACTGCTTTTTCCTTATTTGATACTGGGCTCTGATACTGCTAATGTCACTAAAAATATAATTTTTAAACCACCTGAAGTAGTCTTTACAATAGCAGTCTAAATAAATTTATGATGTGCTTACAGGTTTAACTATGATCCAGACAGAAGATTTTAAATGATACAGATGATGTCTGAGTGGAGGTTTAAAGCACAGTTGCATGAAGCCAACCTAAAAGTTCCAGCTCTTTAAAGGAAAGTTAGTCAACTTGTGTCATATTATATTGCAATCTCCCATGTAGGTATCTCTTATATGTTAATTACCAGACCAGCAGCCAATGTAATCACTCATCAACACTGGCCCAGTGCCAAACCTTTTTGCTATGGTTCTTGAATTTCTGCTCACCAGGTCACTGAGAAGAATCTTTACTACTGCTTCACTATACACAGTGAATACCTTTGCTTTCCAGATACCCTGGCTCTTCTGTATCTCCTATAGAACATCTGTGGAACTACTACACAACGCTTCTGGGTGCTGATGGAATATTAAAAGAGACTTGCTGGAATAATCAAACATAATCAACAAGAAATACAGGGTCAGACAAAGGCTTTAATGTAAAGAATGAGAGGAAAAATAAGATAATGGGAGTGAAAGTAAGCAGAGAAGAAGTGCATGTGATGACAGCAGAAGACAATCAAATGAATATGGGGAGAGTTTAGTGACAGAAAAGAGACAGATTTTGGCCTCTACTGCCCACAGATGAGTTGGCTACTACTGAAGGAGAAAAGGATTAGTCAATGGGTTTTGCTGTGAGAGGACAGTTAAGCCCCAGCCCGAGCCTAGGAAACTTTTACAAGGACCAGAAAGTGTTAGGATTCCCTTCCACACACGAACTGAGACTCTCTTTCTGCTGGAAAGATGCAAGGATTCTTGGAGAGTTGTGGAGAAAAGAAGTTGCCACAGGAGTCTCACTATGCGAACAGCTCCCCCAGGGTATGAGATTACTACAGGGTGAACAATTCAAAGCACAGACTGTAAATACAACACTTCAAAAACTATGTCAATGAAAAATATCCTACCAGCTTCTATCATCCGTGCCTATACTATATGGTACTTTTTATGGTACTTTTTTCAGTTTTATATTACCTTTAAAGAAATGGGTGATGTTTATTTTCTAATGCTGAACCTAAAAGCAATCTCTTTTACAAATTAAAAACTCCCATGAAAAGTCTGATTATTTTTCTTATTCAATACAGTGCATTAGCAATCATTTTTAAAGTATAGACTTAAAGCAGTATTGCTGATCAAATATAATATATTGCATTAGAAATAAATTCCATATTAAAATAGGGACTTTTACTACAGAATTACATTCTAAACTTTTTTTTTCCACATAAATTACTGAAACTTTTGCACTATGAAAGCTCTCAGGCAAAATTAATGGTTTTGTTTTGCAAATTAATTTAGATATTAAAAAATTATATTTTCAACCAAGATCTCAGTTACTCAGATTAAATATTAACCAAAAGCTGTCTTCTGCTTAAATAGAATTTAGCCTTTGAAGTGTTTTTATTAATCTCTTCTGATGTAGGTGCTTGAAATTCTATGAAAGTGCTGCTGCTACCAGTTCTGTGCATCACTTACTGTAATTTATTTTCAGAACATAATTCTATTTATAAATGAAAATCCTATTAAAAGAAGACAAGAAAAATTAGTCCTAGACTTTGCATTGGTAGAGTAGAAACAAAATGAGCGGCCTAACCTGAAGTGACATTTACAAATTACCTGTTAATTTAAACTGGGTTGAAGGATGACAGAGTTTAGTCAGACTGACAGGAAGTACCGAAGGAATGACAGTTGGGCCTGTAGTGGCCATAAAGCTCCCATAGCAAGCACATTTATCTGCCTTCTCCAGGAAAAGCTTCCCCTGTAGTAAATAATATATTTGTAAAAATATTTACTTTTTGGCAGCCCAGTGAGTGAACATTTTATGGAGCTGAACACCACCCACCCCCATCACTTCCTTTTAATTCTTATTCTTACAAGGCATACGAACTGCTTTAAGATGGCCACCTGCCTTTAGTCACATGGTTGATTCATCACTACCCCCCTAAAGCTAAACCACATGATTTTCTTAATGAAAATGAGACAAGAAGTGACAAGGCTTATATCCTTTCGTTGCTTCGGGATAACATTCATGCCCTGAGACCCGTTCCTTTGTTCACTAAACATTCTTTGAACGGACACGATTGCGTATCAAGGCCATGCAGTGCCAAATATTTATAAAGATAATAATAGCTGCTCTCACTCCACTTATAAATAGTACTGAGAAGGCTCAAAACCAAGTGGTCTCTTTAATTATTCACTTCTGAAAACCAAAATGGTGTTTGAAGGAAGAGGCTCGAGTGTCTTATACTTTACCATTAAACATTTTTCAAGTGTCCAAACTTTTATAAAATACTTTTATAAAATATTTAAGCTACAAATTGAGTATTTGGCAGTCTTAAAATAATCTAATGGCAATTATTTAGGAATCTGTCCCACTTCTGACAATCACTAAAGGAGCATTTCCTATCGCTCTTTTCTGCAGGGGAGCACCAGACCCACGTGGAGGGAAACGCAGACTACGCTAACGAACTCGGCCCACATACAAGATGTGCTTGTGCATGCTTAAAAAAATCACTTCAATATTTTTAAGCAGCAAGCAGTATTTTATCTACACATATAAATTACATAACATAAATTTGAGACGTTACGCTTCGGTTTAGGGATCTCAAACGGCAGGAGCTTATTTCATCCACCAGGCACCCACTGCCCCGGCAGCCGTGGTCTCCCCCTCCCGCCTCACCCACGCTGCCTCGTGCAGTCCACAGGTCATGCTGCAACAAAGGAGGCAGTATGAATTATGCACACTCTGCTTAACTCTTGGGGTACATAACCTGTGCTGATATAATGCAGATGGTTACAATTAAAAATATATCTATCAATTCTCAAAAAAATATTGTATAAATTCTTCTGCCCCCATGAACGTGAGTTCATTTATATATACAAAACAAATGGTATGTGGAGATGGAGTTTATGTTCCAGAACAAAGGTATGAATTCCCATAACCTATTTCAACAAATTTCAGAAGTTTTTGGTTTAATGGCATTTGCAGAAACTTTGTTTTTGAAATGGACATTTAAAACACAAAAATGTGAACCGTAACCAAGTTGTAACACCAAGGTTAGGGTTTCCCTAGGTTGCTGTGCAAGACTTGCCAGTGGGTACCGTAATTTTGCAGTTGACCTTTTAAAGGTAACTAATTTCTGATTTTTAATCTTAGCACAGGAGCCCTGATTTTTACTTTTTTTTAAAATAATGGCTTGACAGTGATGTAATTTTACACCTACTGTACAAAAGATTTTCCTTATTTAATAGCAGAGTATAAATTCTGGAAGCAGAAAGAGATCTTATTATTATGGAAGAATAGTAAAATAAGATCTACAGTACCATTATTTTTTAAATTGTACCTTAGTCAAAAGATCCAAATATAGACCATGCTACAGTCTGTAGTATGTCATTGAAGAAAAATCGTCCTCAAGTTCTCCTCAAAGAGTCCAAGAGGACACTATTAATATTTTGATTTCTTGCAGGAAAAAAGAAACTCCTGCAATAGATAAAAGTTTTGAAGCTCTACTAATACTGGGAGGAGACTAACAGAAAAGCATGGAAAAAAATTAAACCTGAGTTCCTATAGTTGATATGATATCCACAGACTTCCTTCCTCACTCATCACTTCTCCCTCATCACAGAAAGGAGAAGTGCCAGTGAGAGTATGTAGATACAGAGAAAGAACGATCCTTTCTTTGGAGATGTCCAATACAATGAGGAGAAACATAACCCTGTCTCTGGCTTGACTCTATGATAGAGAGTGCTTTCATTTGTCTTTGTACATCTTCCATATATCTTGAGAGAAATTGTCTTCTGTTTAGATTTGGAGATAGAACTAATATACAACATTTTATTAATTTTCTCCCACACGTCTTTGCCCAGACAGCCATGCATACTTCTTTGGCCAATCACAATTATTTATCCAAGCTTATTAAGTGTTCCTGTACTGTAAGACTGATATTCTTGCCCTTGCACACTATATCAAGGACATATGATAATGATAACGATCAATGTTATTTTAACACTGCACAAAGGCCAGAATGTCAAGGCCATTTCTTCATTAGAACAGAGGACTATTGATTACTAACCAGAGATTGGCTAGAAATGAAGAAATTAATAGGCAGATTACCTAACTACCAATTACCTTCAAAGACTTAGTCAGGTACCTGGGATGCAAATTAATTATATACAGTGGTGGAGGTAGGTTTGTTCATTTTCAGTGCCATTATTTCAATTGGATGTATTACAAGTAAGGGAATTTTGGGTGATACTTGCACCAAACAAAAAGAAAGAGGTTACTTTTTAGTTTAGTAACGTCATGCCCAAGCAGGCACACTTTTAAACCATCACACAAAAAGTTCTGTAGTCTCTTAGAACTAATCCAGTGAACTGCAGCAAACGGAGCTAATATTCATTGTACTTTGGGAGTCATTATGTGTTAGCCAGTGGCTGAATAGCATAAAATGCTCTACTGGAAGAGTTTGGGCTCTTGCAAGTATCTGAATGCTGCTCTGGCACCCCTGAAGCTCCAACCACAGGGTTGACACCATAGGTACACCTCACACCATTTCTGCCCAGAGAATCTCCTCTGTGTTTCTATTATCAAAAGATCTAATTGCCTCCTACACATTCAGAAAACGAAAAATTCACTGCTATCTGTTGGGGTTTATTCATTCAACTGTAGAAACTCATACCTTTACCTTTTTATTTGGGTTTTTATTTTCCATTACCTCCTTTGTATTTAATTTTAGAAGAGTTAAAAAAAATAAAGTAAGAACTACAAGACATTTTGCAGCTCAGACTGCTGCTTCAGGAGGTCATATCACTAGATATGAAGTAATTTATGTAGGACTCTAACCAGCAGTCTGAATTCCCTGAGTCCTGTTACCCCAGGGAAAATGGATGTCAGCAATGAGTCATGTGTCTGAAAGATAGCAGGAGACTTTCTTTTTGTAACTTTTTTTGCTAGAAAGTCAATTATCCTTGGAAAACACTCCCAAATGCTTTTGAATTTTATTGCACATCCTAAAAATACCAATGTCCTTCATTTTCAGATGGAATTTTTATTATCAGAGTCCTTTACTATACATACAGTGTTTTCTGTCCCTCTGGTAACTGATCACCGTACTGATCATTCAGAGCAAAATAGGACTATGGTTTGGATGTCATCCTAAAATGCATTTTCTAGCTTCACCACAGCTATAAGACTTGAAGGAGAAATTAATTCAGATAAAAACTTTGGCCTTTGTTTCATGTCCAGTCTTAGAGCTTACAAAAAACAAGTAGAAGCAGGAAAATTGTATTTCATAGAATTTTGCCTCTCCTAGTGATGAGACCTCTTGAGGAGCATTTCAGTGTTTTCAGTCTGCTAGGTAGACATCAGGTAAGAACAGGAAGTTCTTACTTTAAGTCCGTTCTCTAAGTGCCATTGGGATTCTTAAAATTCACTGTTCTGTTGCAATACCTTCACAAAGGCCCCTGAATTTCTACTAGTAGCAAGGCTGGAAACTGCTTAAACATGACAATGTGAAGCAGCTTAGTGACTGATCCACACCTGGACCTTCCAAAATTAGACACCTATCCATCAACAGGGTTCATCAGATAGCTGTCTGCCAAGCCCAGACTAGATACAGCAAGTTGGAGGTTCCATGTTGCTGACACTCAGCCTAGTAAATCTAGCTGTTGCTGGAATACTCAGGACACTGTAATACTCAGGACAGACTATCAAATCTGCTGTCTGTTTTGGAGCAATGACTGAACCTAGGTTTCCCTCCTCCCAGGCAATGTAAGATCCTCAGAGGCAAGTCTTCTTCAATATTGCTCATTGAGGCTGTTCTACTTTGTTTAAACTGATTAAAAATCCTTTGGGACAAAGAAAGAGAGAGGATGTCTATAGGCTGGAAGCCAGAACAGCCCCTAAGAAACCAAATTATTCATTAATTCACACGCTTTCCTCCATATCATTCTGACCATGACCACACAGCAGCCATTTACTGGGTCACAAGGCAGAAGAACAAAGCAGTACAGGCAGCAGAAAAATCCTCCCTCCCCCAGCAAACACTTGACAAAACCACTAATACAGTGAGCCCAGGTCTTTAGAAAACACATTTGGTATCAGGAGGGAAACACAGAAAGAGCAGCAACAACAGCAAGACATACTCTGCATAACAAGGGCAAGGCTATCAGCTGCATAACTACACCAGCCATCCCAACCAAAGGTAGCGACACCCCAGAGATGCATTGAAGCTTAAGGAAGGTAGGTGGAATGGATAGGGAACACTTTCCTTTACAAGCCATAAAATGTATGAGCCAGGGCTGAAACTTCACTTGTAAACTTTCTGACTTAATCAATCATAAATGAACTGCACAAGAACTGCACAAAGGGGGTGGAAAGTGTGTCCAGGAAACAGGGTATCGACAGTAGTTTTTCCATCATTTGCCACCTTCCCTTTCTACAGAGGTAGCTCAAAAAACAGTGCAAAAGACCAAAGAATGCTTTTCTGGGACTGCAGGGAAGTTTTTCAACCTACTATTCATATAAGCTAAGGTTATGATTGCCAAACCTACAGTTTCTTTCTTTCAAAGACTGCGAATGAATTGTGTGTTCTGTCCTGTGCATGGTCAGTGCTTGTAGGAATGTAACTATTGCCCAGTTAAGGGTGGTCAGCCAAAGTGTTTTATTTTAACTACTTTTCTTAAAGGAAACTCAGATTGATGTGTTTGCTAATTTCCTGATGAATATTTTGGGTTTTGAACTAGATCTATGTTGCTGCTGATAATACATGTCAGAAAGAATATAAATGTTTTATTCCCACTGGAATATGTGAAACATTTGGGGAATGTTTCCAGCTTTGGCAATAGCTGTTATGGCATTAGCATCTACTATCATGACCATTTTCATTTGGTCCTTTCTAGCTTGCATCTATAGGAGCAGCATCTGACAGAACCTGTGCCACAGTATGTGTAACTTTTCCTCCCTTCCCTCCCTCCCTCCCTCCCTCCCTCCCTCCCTCCCTCCCTCCCTCCCTCGACTGAAGCACCCCTAGATAGGATCTCTGGAGCATCCTTTTGAAAGAAAGTTTAGCTCCAATCCTATCCAGTTTAAATTCCATCATGCCAGAGTGAACTAAGTGGTGTGTGACAGCAAATGCTTACTTGTCCATTGCTTTTCTGTTCCTTGTGCTCTTTGATCACATTTGGATGCCACTATAATAGAAAGGAGACACACAGAAAGCAGACAGCAGTACTAGCAAAATTCTTCCATCCCCCCTTCCTATGGGAAAGGGATAAAACAAACATCTATTACTGATACTATTTGTATTCCCTTTTTGGCCAGTAAAAATTTAAGATGCAAATCCTGGCATCTCCCATGAATATCAGTAAGTCTAAACTGGGCAAATTGGTTACTGGGGTTTTAGGCACTTATTAAAAACCTTAGGGCCCTTACTGGATAGACTCAGGCCAAGATACGCAGGCTAAGGGGCTCTTCTGGCTTTGCTTTGATTAAGATAGTATCTAAGTAAATAAATATCCTCACCACCACGGGCCTTAGGGGATGAATAACTGGTCTTATAGCCATAGTAAATGCTCTTAGGGCTATGCACTGGCTAAACACTACAGACAGATTCAGTGCCCCTTTCCAGGACAGCCTGAAGGATTTCCTAGAGCTTGAATGAAAATTCTGAGGAAGTCATTGTTTATATTTCCTATAGTTTTTGAAAGGTAGTCATACAAGACTTTGACCTTTAAATGAAAATGGATAGCATGCCACACTCACCCAGGGACCACAACCTCAGAATCTCAGAAGAGTTTCTTCAGTGGGTATACTCTTCGCAGTTCAAGGCGTCTGTTCTCTGATACGGTCAGTTAATTCACTTATCTTAAATGCTGACTGGCATACAAGATACACTAGGTACACTAGATAGAAATAAATACATAAAATTTCAGCTCCCTTAATTTTACCAGACAGATTTAATAAATGCACATAACTAATGGGTATATAATGACTTCCCTAAACTCCTACTTGTAGATCATGCATTCTATTTCCCAGTACATCTTTTTCTCCATGAAAAATTAAATTGGAAAGTCAACAAGAGAGAAATCATATTGGGGACATTTTCAATCCATTCATTTACATTTTCACTCTTTGCAGAATGTGGATAGTGGATTTTTATGGCATGTTTGGTTGCTATTCAAAACATCTTTTTTTTTATTGAATAGCAACATTATTAGATGAGTAGAATCCTGTATGCATAATAAGAGCACAATTTAAAGCTGTCCCTAGGCTAATTTATGAAGCACTAAATCAATTGGAAAAGTTTTCCCTTTTTCTTAAACAGGCACAAGGTTGCTTTTTCAGCTGGTTTTGTCTGTTTTCATGGTCTGTACATTGATCACAGCCTGGTACAGTTAGCCAAAAGCATAGGGAAAAATATCCCAGGGATGAAACTAATATGTACACTCTTTGTGGGTTTGTTTCACTTCCCTTTCTAAATGAACTCCCTGTGCACAAGTCATTACTGAATAAGGTTCACAGGCACTGACTAAGGTGTAGGAGAATACATGCAATGTGCAGAAGTTTTGCAAACAAAATGCTTGTGATTGCACAAAGACAAGGCTTACAAGTCAACCCAGCAAAACCTTATGTGAAATACCACCCATCGCATCCCAGCAGGGATGTGTAAGCACACTAAGTTTCCAATAAACAATGGAAAAAATGTGCATCCCAGAGTAGACATTGTTGCTTCTTAACGTGATTGTGTGAAATATGATACTTAGTGCAAACATACAGCTCTCAAAACCCGTTACAAAAGCAAGCAGGTATCGCTCCCATTTATACTGACAGGGAGGGGAACCATGCAGATGACACAAATTCCCTAGACCATCCAGCAATAGAGATGAAAACAAAACCCAAGGCTCTTGCCTGGCTCAGCACATTTCAGGACCACATTGCCTACTCTCATTTTGCCTTTGTGAGTGCTTTAGCTTTGGCATTTACATTCTACTTACCGAAACATGTTCTGAAGTGGTATTTTATCCACAGATAATTGCTACTGATGGCAGTTGCTGGACTTTCCCAGTCCAAACGTTCTCTTAGGGGAAATAGTTTGCAGTTTATAGGCTGCTCTACGGATAGCCCTATAAAGATCTTTTGTCCTAGTTTTCTGCATAAAAAGTTATACAGAGAAATCACTATTAGCAGGACCTACCTGACAGCTTTGGGTTGACTAATATGTCCACTCATTTCAGCCAAGTAAGGAGCTTTTCTTGGGAAGGCAGTAGAAAAGACAGCAGAAATTTCAATGCTTTGGGGCTGTTCTGACCGTGTCATCATTGACAGAGAAAGCAGGAGGACATTTATTGCTGTGCTTGATTTAAAATGTGATTTGTTGCATTATCATGTATTATTATGTATTCTCATCCTGGGACTTAGACACATTTTGGAAATTAAAAGTTTAACCACATGCTTTGTTAAACTGGGAACTGTTACATCCCAAACTGGTAAAATGGACCTCATTCTATTCAGCAGATTGCAGTATGGATTTATAGAGTTAGTCTTTGATTTTATGGTCATGTTTAACACCTCTCCTCAGCTAAACAGAACCTAAGGATCAGGTTAAACGTATATGTATTTTTGTCCTTCAGAAGGACAAATTATATTTCCTGTTCATGTAAGTGGCATGAGTGCTGCATCCCTCTACATGACATGGTTTAAAGGGTATAATTAGCAAAACACAGTCCTCACTTGTCTGCCACCATCTGAGGCTGAAAGGGAGAATATTCTATTCTTATATTAGTGTTGACAATAACCAGAATAGCTTGAACTTCCTCAGATATCCTGTCCCTAGGAGCTGCCTTTCTAACACAGGATTTTTCACATTTTTTATCTATAGGGAAGAATGCAAAATGCCTCTCAGAAAAATAATTTGGACTTTTAACACCCTTTGCAGCATTTTAGTCCATGTAACTGAGATAAAAATAGAATAATTCCATTTAGCATAGATAACATTACTCCACTATTATTTTTATTTGAAAGAAAGCTGTATTTACTTTGTTGGCTGGTTCATCACGATACTCTCCTCTCCACATGATAGTCTCCTCTTCACAGCTACATCATATCCATACCAAAAGCTGTTGATCCAGCTGTTTAGTACTCACTCAGAGCAATGTTTCAATTGCTCTGAAAAATCTTTTCCAAGTTGCCTTGCTCTAAACTCTCTGTAATCAGAACAGGTATAGAAAACAATGGTATCAAAGTGCTTAACAGTGCAATATGCACTCAAGTGTCTCAGCAGTATGGATCTGCATGTGTACACTTTGGGTTTTTTCAGGTAGGTGTTGAAACCCTCAGGCAGCGTATTTGGACTGGGTGAACAGTCAGTGACTTTACTGAAAAGTTATGCCTGGTTTCACCACAGGAGAAGGCAAATAGGACAGGCAGAATTTATCATAGGTTTTAATGACTTTAGCATGCCATTTGAGTGACATTGAGGAGGTGTGACATCTATTCCACAGGCTGGAGTTGCAATGGGCAGTGAGAGAAATGTTCCCTTAACTCAACAGACAGAGTTTATTTTACCAGTTGGAAATAACTGGGTTCTCTGAAGGTAAAAGAGGACCAACACGTTTTCATTACTTTAGGCCCACTGAACCCCTCTTTGAGGGCACAAACACTGCATCTGCCTCATGCCGACCTCATTTGCATGACTGAAATTCACCCCAAAGACACCACCACACAAAATACTGCAGAAATTCTGTGCCTGCAAGAAGGAAAAAAGGACTGTTCCTAATGTGTTATAGAAGTCTCATAGTTCTGAACTAGTGTGATGACATTTTATAAGTGTTGGCAATATTCTCATGAATACCTGTGACAAGTGCCATTAACATAAAATACAAAGTGGAATTGGGCATGATGAGATATTTAGAATTTAGACATGCACTTGCCAGGTTTAAAAATGTACTTCACAGATATATTTTTAAACCATATATTTTTTAAAAACAAGTCAATTCGATGCCTTATATTTTGAGTTTTAATTCCAATCAAGCTAATTTCTAGTCATCACAAACACATACCTGCCAGTAATGAAGGTTGTTTAATTAGGTCCAGATAAAATAGCTCCAATTCTGTTTCTGATCCACCTGTCAAAGCAAATCAGTCTTTTACATGACTTTAAAAAAAACAAATTAGACTAGCTGATGATTTTTTGAATATTCAAGTAGACATACTGAAGATAAATCCAAACAGAACTTGTGACTGAACAAAAGCCTGGAACGTGACCCCAAAGATGAAGAGATCTTGTTCTGCCAGAAGCAGATTTCCAAGCTTGGTATTTGAGGATTATGAAGTCAAGGACAGGGTGCTAAAAAGTGGCTACTGGAAAGGATAGCAGTGTCTTCCACAGCTTAGGGCAAGGTAACATTTCAATGCTATGCAAAATTAAACACAAATAACAATGTTAAAGGTCCTATTTAAAGCCCCAAAGCCAGGTGATTTCAGAATAGACATGTCCAACTCGTGCCATTATAACTCTACAGAAAAAAAACCAAAACCCTTTACTATTTGTGCTACTATTTCAGAAAGAAGTAAAAAATCCAGAAGAGCTCATAGGGTTGAATGCTAAAAATATTTTCTTATAAGGCTTATAAAACAGACTAGTAGTCTGAACACATTTACTTGAGGCAGATAGTGACATAAATTGACCATCACAAATGGCATTATTTGACATATGAGATGTTAATTAAAACAACTCAATACAGCTCTGAGAGATCCCTAATAATTGCTTAATTTTATAGGACCAACAGCTTCCAAAAGTGTAGGATTAGGCATAAATGCCAGGCAGAAGACTGGAGAGAAAATGCCAATTAAAAAGCACCACTCAGACACTCACTGTTAACATCTAGAACACAAAAACGGAAACTCAAATTTAATATGGAAATTATCAACTAGGCTCTGGTAAGCAAATCAGCCCTTGCTGTTTCTGTGCTTACTGTGTACTGAACCCATGGAGAACTCACCAAAAATGTCATGGTTTCACATGTTTTTTCTTATTTGAGCCTACCATTTATTCTGGTGGGATGATACTTCTCTTAGTCTTTGATTTCTATCCAAGTGGTTCTACTGATGTTAGATGTTAGAGCACTAACATCTCCAGTCAGTTATACATATAGTATTGGCAACTGCTATGCCTCCTAGAAGATGAAGTTGTTTTGATTGATCTGCAATGCATGACATCTTGCTGTTTTCTTCCAACTGGCATTCTAAGCACCAACCTCATTTTGTATTTAATTTGTTTTGACTGGACATCTTTTGATTTGGCTTTCCATATTCAGTGACAGTGGTTTGATTTTATCAGGTGTCTACATTAACTTCTTACCTTGCGCAGATAACTCCTGCAAAGCACGGTCATGGCAGCAATGGGGCACCATTGTTACAGCTGCACCAGATTCCATAAAGTTTAATTATTTTCTCCATGAATAAAACCCTGACCCAGTAAAGTCAATCAGAGTTCTTCCATTTTCCCCTATCACATTCATATGAGGGAAAGTTATGAGTATCAAAGTCTCAAAATCCATTCATGTTTGTTTCATTACACTCTCTCCACTTCATTGTAAGGAAATCTGCCTCGTTAGATGACGAGGTTGAATTTGCATCTCACGACCTTATGTTGTGAAAATAGCAAGGCATGAACTTGTTATGCCTACGTATGGCAAACAGTTTCACAAGTCCTCCTTGAAGTGAGGATATGACTTGTTTTCACCCCCAGCTTATTTTGCTCGAAGTATAAGAGGAATGAATTGAGATCATGAGTCAGAGGATGAGTTTTTTTAAATGTCATTAGGTCTCAGCCAGGAAAGACCTGTGCATTGACTTGGTTGCCAAATTAAGCAGCAGACTTCCCCAAGTGATTCATACTCACTTGCTCTGCCTAGAATACACACTGTTCTCTCCAGCACTGCATGCCCATGATTATCTGTTATTTCTACACTTCCAAAACCACAGATTGATATGGCCCTGTCTCTATCTGTGAGAAGCAGAGACAGCTTCAGGCCAGCTGGCTGCTAAAAAGGGTTATGTTTTAACCTGGGCATCTGCACACAATTCACTCATGATGCTGCATATACCTATATGCTTCATACTAATTAGCCACCATTTCCAAAAGAATTCCAGTTTCTGGTCTTTCATATATCATTGTCACCTCTACCAATACTTAAACTGGATTGCATTCTGCTATTCCCTTTTTGTACTTTTTTTTAGCTCTACATCAGAAATAGATGATATTTATTTCAAATACAGATGCTTTGCTGTTTCAGAATATACCATATACTACTGCTGTTTGAGGCTGCAGAAACTCAGGACAACTCTCTGCAGCACAATTAATATTTAACAGCAATTGGGACAAAATCCCTAGCCTTGTTATGCTCCTCCTTCTCAAGTGAATACACTCTGAATTAATAGAAATTGTCCATTGTGAACCCACAGAAAGGAACATGGACAGTTCCCTTGACCCCTGCTCCACATATAAATTGGTGGCAACACATGGCAAAACTGCTAAAAACTACAAAACACATAAACCTGTTCTTTTGTTTCCTTTGTTTGGAAGCAAATGAATCGCTTACTGCATGATCATCACTGTTTCTTTGCATAACCTGAAATCTGGTTTAGAGGTGTTAAACCTACTGGCAAAAGTTGACCAGTGGTAGATTCCTGATGCTCACACTGCTCCACAACAGGTGCATTCAGATATCAATCAGCTCTGTGACCTAGAAAGGTTTATACCATAAGGAGCAATGAAGATCTCATGGGCTGGCACTAATCCCACCGACATTTAACCAGTCTAACCTGGTGAATACAAGTAGCATGTTTGTTTATTTGAGCTCTATATACCACAAAGCCTGCTAGCCTTCCAATAGGAGGCAGGATTTTACTAATCTCTCCTTTCTCTAAAGTCAGCAAGCAGCACGTAGCAGCACCTGCTTCTGTGCAGGCCACACACAAGCTACAGACAGCCTGCCCTCATCAGGTGTTTGGCATCATTGGCTGGTGTCAGGATGACACACTTACTTGCTTACCCCATCAGCACTGGGTTCTCCACCTCTGTGACGTCATGTGCTTCAAGTAATTTTTATTTCATCTCTCACCTAGCCTTAATATTTTTGGCACAATGCTTTGTCAATTACATTCTCTCCATCAGCATAAAACTCACTCAGCCTGCCAGTGCTTATCTGTGTTGTAAAAGGGGAAAAGAAAAAAAGGACTGTCCTCCATCACAAGCCTACCCAAAATCATGCCCTTACAACATGCTTTTAACAAGCCAGTAAGTATTGTACCTTTTTCCCCAACTACACAGAGCAGGGAGGTGAGGCACTTCTCTGTGCAAAATGGCACACACATTTTGTAGATCTGATGTTCTAATGCTATTAACTCAAAAGATTGAATTAAATAGAGAAAGGTTAATGAAAGGTTTCAGTCATGATTGCAGTGAACATGATGAAGCAAAGGGGCAAGAGAAATGGCAGCTTTAACAATTAAACTCCCTCAACACATTCCTTTAACGCGACTGCCATAACACAGTGAAATGCCACAGTTAATCAGATCATGCTCACTGCTAAGGCTCTCTGCTAAGAAGTTGTTGCAACTCCCCTGTTGGGATGTTCTACAAGATGACCGTGTTCTTCATTAATGCTAAATAAATAAAGACAGCATATTTTGGATGCCACACAAATCAGTATCCTTAATTGTTTTAAATATAGGAGTTAGTTATGTCTTTTTTATCATCCTGATATTTTAAAATGGCATCATAAATAGGTAAATCCCCACCCCCCTGTAAACCTCACTTCTACCACAAAATAGGAGGGTACAAGGACCTAGCAGCCATGTTGTACCATAGAGGAGTTTCCAATATATTCTGTAAGTACTTCGTTTACCTCAGTAAATGCCAAAAGCAAGTCTGGCACTACATCAGAGTCAGCCACATCTTCTTGCTTCGAGTATTTATTTCTCTATTAGTTGTAAGCAAACATCTGAGTAGCTGAACCTCCTGCAGGGTCTCATCACATTTTAGGGTTGTCCCTTTCTGCATATCAATAAAATTGCAAAATATGTATATTGCTATCCCACGTCAGAGGAATAAATTATCCCAGGAAGAGCCCACTGTTTGCTGTAGTATGCTCTGATGTCCTTACTGAGGATAAAGGGAGAAAAACAATATTGGCCAGCAATAACGAGACCCTACTAGGTCAAGTCACTGGTTCCTCTGCGCCTCGGGCAAGTGACTGAGATTATCTCTATACAGCAGGGTTGAGACCACTTAAATCTACAACTTCAGGGTATTTCAAGGAGAAACAATTAAAAGGTTTTGGCACATTTAGGTATTTTAGTAACAGAGCAACCCCAAAGCAGAGAACTTTTTAAATTCTGAAGCTAGCAAGAAGACACATGAAATTAAAAATTTCTTCCACAATTTGATTCACCTCCTATCTTAAAAATTCCTTTTAGCAACATCATTTACATGCCATATCAATATTCTGAAAATTAAGATAAAAGCATGATGTGTCAAGGAGGAGAAAATGTGTTCCCATTAGCAGTAGGCAGTTACATCATGTTTTGGTTGGAGACCAGTAAACTACAGTACGGCTCTGGCAGATGTAGGTATCATGCCTAAGACGTTATTGCTGCCATCCATGTGAGTTACCTCTTGGCAGCAGAAATGTGATGTAACATGCTCCTGCATATAAATGCAGGCCCACACACCTCAGGAGACTAAAAATAATGTAGGCCACAGATTGCAGAAGCTGGGAGGGGACATGTCCCAACACTGTAGCAGAGACCTCCAAAAAAGGGGCAGAGTGGGTATTTTGGGACTATAGTATCTTAAACCACTGCAACTCTACCAGAACACATATACCTGAGCCTTACATGAATAAAAGCGGGCACAGGAATAGGATAAATAGGAATACAAACTATTTACATCACTTAGGGAAATCACGTCTGATAGCTTTGCTAGTATATCCTTTAGATAGTGGATTTTTTGGTGGCTTTTACAATTTTACAGATATTAACTTGAGGAAATAGATTATAGAAAGGTTAATGAAAGATTTTAGTCATAATTATGATGACCATGACCTAGCAGAAGGCTAAGGAACCTTGCAGTTAAAAGAGAACACCAAACTTTTATTTAGTTATTGCTAAGGCACAAAGAAATGCCATCATTAATTACACACCACATTGATTACTAAAAAAGTTCTCATGGTTCCCTTTGATGATGCAAGATAGTTGTTATGGCAATGAGATGTTACTAAAAATTCTTTGTAAGGCTTAATCAGGTCATTTGTTTAATCTCATGGGGGTTCCTCCCCTCCATTCTTTTTTCTTTTCTTTCTACTTTTCTCCACTTTCTTGGTTGTTGTTTAGCTGTTTCCTTTTCATAATTTAGGAGGATATTTCCAGTAGTTATACTAGATACCTTTCTATGCTTTGGGTGTCAAATATGGTAAGCACTTGATCAGTGCCAACACGAGGTACAACCTTCTGAGTTTCTGTTAAACACTCTGGTTCAAAATGGTGAGCAGATACTGTGTGGAGCCATGAAGCAGAGAATTCCCATTGAAATCTGTGACTTGGGTCTTTCTTTACCACCCTAAAGCACAGAGAAGAATCCTTCTCTTTGTTCATAAAAGCATGCACCTATAAAATAATGTATATAATGTCTGCTGAATATTTTCTACTATTCATGAAGTTAAAATTAACTTCTTGGTTTAATTGCTTATCAGTTCCACAGGCATAATTCCCATGATTTAACCTGCTTTCTTAGGGATCTGCTACCTTTCCATATAGAACTTCACATTTTTATGAATTTTTACTGTTTAAAATGTATATGTATGTAAATTATTATGCATCTGAGCCTTTCACATCAGAGGTACAGTATAAATACTAAATCAATGTAGAAAACATCATGTCTGCTTTAACTTGACTTGATTATAGCTAAATATAAAAAAATAAATTAGCATTTTACTCTATTTTTAGTTGTCATCATTGTATTATACTGTATATTTGTTTAAAGTCTGTAGATTAACAACCCTCCCAACTATTTCCTATAGTTTTATGCTAATAAAGCAAAACTTAAAACAGCTCATGAGGGTCTAGGAAGGGAGTCAGATGTCTAACACAGATATTCCTCAACTGAAGGACAAGTATGCAGGAAATCTTGGAATACCAAAGTTTACCTTTTCTGAGAACAAACCCACATATTGCAGATGGTCAGTTTAGCACAAGTTTTGCTAAAAAAAGGCTGAGACAGTAGAAAGCTTTCTTTTAATTTAGATTATATATTTGCTCAGGTTTTCCATAATTTATTATTGATCACTCTTAGATTTATTGCCTATATTTTAGCTAACAATTTAGTATTCAAGTGGTTTTAAAAATAAAGCAGCTACAAAATGCTGCAATTCTGCAATCGTGCCAAAGACCACTTTTCTTGTCCAGGGACGTGATTGACATATGAATGTGACTCAGGAAGAAAACATTATTAATATGAAGAAAAGTTATGACTTTTGAATGATGTTGGCTTGCCTTGTAAGTAATTCCCTGCATTATGTCTGCACTGCATATTCTGATAAGTGTACATAGTCAGATTCTCTTTACACGTTTTAGCTTCTTTAATAATTCTGTTAAATGCAAAAGAGGGGAAAATAAAGACATATTATTAATAAACAAGCAATTAAACAGGTTAGGGCAACAATGCAATGCTGGTCATTCAGGAACCCTGTGCTAATTTTAATTAGCTGCTTTCCCTTGCTTTCAAATGTAATTAAAGCAGCTTAGTTGTGCTCAGTGATGCAAACCACCTTATTTAATCACTAACATTATTTCCCTGAACTATTAATGATTTTCAAAACGCTTGTTTATGCAGAATTAGAACAGTAATTATCTTACCAGTTAATTTTGTACCTTCACATTTCACACCTCGCTCAAACGTCATTCATTTACCACAGTCTTTCTGTCAAAACAAAGAAATGCTTGTTCTAAATGTGCTTCTGACTGCCAAATTGAAAGCCAAGTTTTGTAACACTAATAAAGTAGCTCCCAAGTGAAACAGGTGTAGTAATTTAGACCCTTCCTGTCTCGAGCTTGCACGTACATGCTATGTCTTTTCTTTATTAGCTTTAAAATGAGAGCTTGGTGTGCAAAATAAGCTATTTAATTCAGACTTGTGGAGCAGAATATAATCTTTAATTTAAACTAGAGCAGTAAAAAAAGGCCTTTAATTTTAACTGGCATGTGCGTGTGAATTTGAATTAATAATCCAGAAAATTGAAACTGTTTTGCTGCTGTTGCTGGATAGTGACTGTTCTTCACATGCCCTTAGTTTCACTCACTCTATTTCTCTCCCTTGCAAGCTTTGCCTAGTGCCTATTTTATGATGTCGCTGTCTTCCAGAAAGGGAATTCTAAAAAAGAAATTCTCCATTCAATGAATTCTTGCAAAAGTGTATCGTGTGGAAATAAATTCTTATGTTTGTATTAATTCAGTTTACAAAAGGAATATAATTGGTGTATTCATTACATCTACTTAAGACAGAATTTAAACACACCATGAATTTACACTTCACTAATCATCAGATTTTTTTCCCTGTTATTTCTTACAGCGTAAGTTACACAACTAGTTGTGTACTTACAATGACAAATTACAATTTGCCTTTACATTGGAAAAAAACAGTCTCTCTCCTGACTCTTCTAAGAAAGGGAAGCCTTCCCTCTTGCTAGGGCAATTAAGCAACTGCCCAATATCATAGAAAATAAAATCTGTAGCAGAACTAGAAAGTTCCATCTTACAGCTGTTCTGATGTTCTGAACAGTCTCTGAGGTCTCCTGCACTTATCCCAAGTTGTGCAGCAAGTGCTAGTGATGAGTGCCTGTGGCTTCTTTTACAAAAGATGGCTTGTGAGCTAGATGAGCAGCCTACAAGGAGTTGTTCTGACTCTTTCCACACATCAGACAAATAAAATTATATCTATTTAATTCAAATTAATTAAGTTCAACATTTCATCCACAAAATAAGAGGACAACCTAAAAATCCCACTGTAA
Source organism: Gallinula chloropus (assembly GCF_964237585.1). Taxonomy (NCBI): domain Eukaryota; kingdom Metazoa; phylum Chordata; class Aves; order Gruiformes; family Rallidae; genus Gallinula; species Gallinula chloropus. The sequence goes on from NC_140091.1 coordinate 16,662,126, forward strand.
ACCAGGCCTATCACATATACACTGCATCTGTGGACAGGACAGATATACACCCATCTGGCAAAATTCCTTCTGAAAAAAGGGGACAGAAAAGACTGTATTTGATGCAATGCCTCTACCACTGACATAATCTAAGGGGTTTTTTGAGGAACGGCAATTGCAAACACAGTATTACATCTGGGTCATTAAGGTGATTAAATTTAAACATGAAAGCAGTGGGTTTAACCTCCACTGGAATACTTTAAAGCATAAAGTTACCCATGTAAGCAAAGCGATGGATGGATGGACACCTAAAAGTACAAGGATCTTTTTGCGTGGGTTCATTAGAAGCACTGAATTACTGCAGTCAAGTTTTTAAATACTATATCACATTTTGTAAATATTCTTTCCAAATACATTATAAATCATACAGAAGAAAGCAGATCAATGTGCAAAAGAAATTGTTTTAGTTAAAAAGCCGTATTTTGTCTAAAAGCTTCATATGCACTCTGACAAAGTAGTTGTATTTTAATAAATTTAAATGTATTAGATTTTTCCACAGATTCTATAAATTTGCGACAGCTAAAATTATTTCAATATTTCCAGAATGCCCACGATTCACGGTCTCCTGGCAACTAGCAATCACACGGCTGTAGAGGTTTTGGCCTACTGTTACAATGCCGTTATATGTTTGGTTGATGATTTATTCAAACCCAGTTTCAAACCTGCTGTTAGCTCCCTCATTGCTTTAATGCAGCTAGTCTACCATTCATAACTGTCAAGAACCAATTCATTGGGACTTGGGCTTATTAAGCACCCAAACTGTGTAGTGAACATACTCAGTTCTGTGCCTCGGAATGTGAATAAACACCATGCTTTCCACCCGTTTAAATTGATCTTGGGTGTTTTTTTAACACCCTGCAATATTTTTATCTTGTTATCAAGATACTCAACCACGAACGCCATAGAAGGCATTGTGTACAGCTCAGTGTTAGTAGGAGGCAATACGCCCCACGGCCTCCTTTCTAACAGAGGGAGAGGTTGGTTTAATACACTGTTCTTGCAGTGAGGTACTGTATGTGCAGAGTAGAAGGTTTACGATTTTACAGGGAATCGGGAAGGACAGGCTCATCTTCCAGATACAACATTGTGCTTGGAGAAACAGCAGTGGACTTCTTTTCTTAAATGGTGACGTACTGCTTTCTTTGAAAGGAGAAAGATTGCACTGGCAATTAGAGAAGTAATCACAGCGGATATTTACCCTATTGAGGACAATATATCAATTCTCTTGGTCAAACACACCAACTGTATAAATAATATAAAGGGAAAATGGGGTTTGAAAATAAGATATTACTTAACAAGTGCATTTATATTTTAATCTAAGTCTGTTAATTCAATAGTTTCAAACAGGCTTATTTGAATTGTAGGCTTTAATAGTTTTTCATATTGAACAATGTGGTAATACGATGTTTCTCCATTCTGTGCACGTAAGGAACATTCCAAACTGTGTTGCCACAATTACGCAACAGCAGTGTGCATGCTATTCAATCTGAGTCTGGGAACAAAGCTGGTTCAAACCATTCGGTTTAAAACAATCACAGATAGCCATCTTAACTTAATGATTCTAGTATAGTATGCTTTGTTTAAATTGTATGAATTCTAGTAGGAAGAATGTAAAATTCTGAGCACTAATTTTGTTTAAATTAGGACTACTGTAAAATTCAGGTTCTGACCAAATGGCAATTAAATAAAATTTGAAGGTGTTTTTTTAGTTTGGTTGTTTGGGGTTTTTTTCAGTTTTGGGTTTGGTGGGTTTTGGGTTTGTTGGGGTTTTTTTGGGGGGACTGGCCTCTTTTTGTTCTGACACAAAGGACTTAGTATCTCTTAAAAAGGAAATTATTATTAAAAACATCTAAAGATGCCAGCAAGAATAATTGGAGGGTCAGGAGGATTTTTTTTCCCGAGTCTTTGCTGATGTTTTGCCCACTCTATCAAGAATTTCAACAGCGGAATAAAATGGCACTCTGTCTTCTGGACAGCTTGATGTTTGTCTTTGCTGTCAAGCAAAAAGGGATGCAATTCCATTCATACAGAGAAGATTGAAATAATGAATATGATAAATCTGAACAGTTCGCAATGATAACCAGTCATACCATGCATTAAAGGGTCTAGACTCCTTTGGAACACACAGACTTATTTATACCCAGGGCCCTAATGAATCAAGGTTGTTCATTAAAAACGAACATGTTCTCTTACTAGTTTTTTAAATTTTCATGAAGATGATGTTAAGGCAAATAATTTCTTTAAATTGTTCACAATTATTGTGACATCAGTTAACTACATTACACTTTTATCCTGATGCTTTCAACATTATAGGTCTCACTTCTTTTACTCAGGAATGGCTGCAGCAGGCCTACTCTGCATTACACCTATAGACCCCTTTCAGGAAAAACCTTACAAGAAGTATTGGGAAAGTCATGACGTAGAAGCATGAACATATATGTACAGTTTTCAAAAGGATAGTTGCCCTAGAAAATTAATCATAATTCATTTTCTACAAGACTTTTAGTTCAAATTTATGGCTTCCTTTAAAATAAACGGTGGGCACAGTTCTCCAGGCTGTTACATTTGTTTTGTGGCAATGTAGTGTCATTAAATTTAGCCAGCCTTGAACTAGCAAATATATACACTGTTTAGGCTTTATATTTAAATAAAACTTTCTGCTGCTCCAACTTAATCAAAATCTTGCAAACTTGGAAAAAAGGTTCGCACATTTTCATTTCTAGATTTTTTTTTCAGAGCGGCCTATAGAAATGTCTGTCCTTTGGAAACGCAGGGCGATACGCAGCATCCTACGGCCTCTTTCAAGCTATTCCACAGAATGCTGCTAGTTTTTCAGATGCATAAAGCAATTCAGTATTGTCTTACTCTTCCCGAGCATTTACTGATCACCCTACAGTCTTTACTCAGCTAGGTAAATCCAGGGGGTTTATTTGTTTCGTTTCATAAATCCTGAATTATCCCACATTTTCCTTGACCAAAAACCAGGCAGACTATTCCATCAGAGGCCTCACATTTCAAGGAGCAATTTTCTTCCTGATCTTAAATCTGAGGGTCCTGATCATGCACTCTGCAATTATATCTTCTTTTTCTCTTCACACAGTATTTATCAAGATCTTCTGAATTCTAAAACTATTCTCCAAAGTGCTTGCAAACTCTTCTCAATCAGTGTCAGACAAAAATTTTTAAGTTGCATCTGGTGTTCTATCATCAGAGACTAGACCTGGATCCAGGACAGACCTTATAGAACACTGTCATGTATGTCCCTGAGTTGCAAAATAAAGTATTACTATCTTTTAGTACTTCTAAACGCTCATGTAAGTGCTGTACTTAGCTTCATTCTTACACTGAAATTTGTATTATTTAAGCATAAAAAGATTCTATTTTGGAGCATTTCAATCACAGAGCTTCAAGTTCTCAAGTTTGGGAAACTGAGGAAAAGGAAAGACATACCATACCTCCTCCACCTTGAAAACTGATGAAAGAAGATAAAAGGAAAGTGAAGAGGTCATCAACCAGCAGAATTCCAGAAAATGTGATGGATAAAGCCAACTTTAGTATAAAAACTCTTCATAAGGCTCATCATAAAAATGACAAGTCAAAATTTCCCCATGAATTTTGGAAGGCAGAAGGAAACTACACAAACTAGGAAACACTAGTTTTGCTTTTTATGTATAATTTGAACTCTCAATTCTTGTATAAAATATGTGCTTACTGGAGAAAAAACCCCAAACATCAGTTCTTCCCTTACTCTGCCGTACTTGGAAGATCAACACCAGAACTAGTCAGAATAACACTTTTCCTTGATCACTTAACATTGCTAATCAAATCTCAAGGCTTTTGGCTTCCACAGAAGCATCCTCACCTTTCAGATGTTCACAGGAGAGTGAGTTTTTATTTATAAACTCAGGACCCACAAAAGCACATGACAGATTGCAGGCAGTGCTTCCTCATCCATCCCCATGAAAAAACAGATTGATGTATATACATGAAGTGATATAGTACTGTGCTTGTCCTAAAAAGGTGTCCGGATGCAAGGTTTTAAACCCTTACAATATCTCCCCTCATACTTTGCAGATATATCTATGTATTTCTTGAAAAATAACATTCTGACATGAAATTAGGTATGGGAGAATATAGGGTGGGCAAAGCACAGTTAATACCACCTTTAAATATGAAGAGAACAGCACACCTTTGCTTTACTAAAAAGGAGAACTACATTCGGACAGACTCCAAGTCATGCAGAGAAAAGATTTGTAAATCCAGGTGAATTCAGAGGCAGAAGCCACACACTTTTATTCCAACTTGTCTATTAAAATCCCAAAGAGGATGAACTAGTCATTGGGGGATGCAGAAATACTTATCTAATACCTGTAAGTACCAAAGCAGCCTTCTTTATTAGTGCAATGAACAACGAAATTATTGCACACATTCAGATAAAACACAGATGGGATGGTCAGTGTGTTCCCTTGCAGAAAGTGATACTCAGCAACTCCATGCACAGCCTAGGTCTTGTGTCAAGTGAACAGATAAATGTCCCAGAGCTCTTGTGTAGATCTCCCTCACTGCCTTGTGCATTCAGCCTCCATGCTCAGAATCTCTGCCAGCTCAGATGAAACCCATAATATTTGTGTAACTATTGTGTTCTGACAGCATCAGAGTTGACTGATGTCATAGGTAGGAAGCAGAGAGCCTAATAAATCCTATTAAAAGTTAAAGTTTCAGTCCAATAGCCAAAGGTGCATGAGGTAATGCATCCACAGTTTTCAATCACAGTCTCCTTTATTACAGCCTGTTTCGACCTGCCTAATCTAAGATGAATCCATCAGGTTTTGTGTTCTTTGTAAAGTTGCTGCCAGTGTCTCTCTGTCCTTCCTTCTGATTTGCTTGGTAGTTTGGGAGCCTAAGGGAGGGGTGGATTAAATTGGAAAATATAAATAACAAATCAAAAATTAAAATTGATTGGATAAACAATTTCCCTTAGACTGTTTCTTAATAAATGATCGATTTCTTAATCAATATTCATTATTTCTCAGAACATATCAAACTGTTTATTGAATAAACAAATGGCTGGAACTACAATGACATGAAATCAAATAGGTGAACCAATTCCTCTAATAACATGGGCTGAGCAGGGCACCTCATCTCACCTGGTTGAAATTAAAAGTCAGAAATTCAAAACCATTGAGAAAGTGAACAAAATAAAGGATACAATTTGGTTTAGGGAACATGTGTTCTCATGTTTGATATGCACAGGTAGATAGCCACATGCCAGTTTGTGCAGTATTTCTAAATTGCAATTGAAAGTTTCTTTCTTTTTGATACAACTTTGATGTTCTTTCCCACAATTCTTCATTAGTCAGAGTGCCCCAGAGCTTCTGAAATGAAATTCAGATCTGAAAAACAAGATCTGTAAAACACTTCACCATAAAGTCTTCAGGCATAGCAAGTAGATTCCTCTGACTTTTTATTCACTAGTATCAGATTCAGTGGTAAATACAAACAATATGCTGCATCCTAATAAATACTTAAGATTATTTCATGTTATTTGCAATAATGTAATAAATAACCTCCTTTTGATGTACAGATGTTCTGAAGGTCTTTTTTTTTCAGTTGAAGAAAAAGGTCTGGGGGAAAAGATCTCCAAAAGATCTACATTTGTTTAGAACACAAGGAAGCACATTAATTTGGTTCTATATTATACAGCTTATATTGTTTACATGAGATACATTCAACTCACAAAACTCCTTCCAGTATGTCGAAATGTGTAACCTAAATTTGTACTCATAAGATACAAGATTCTACTTCTTATGAAAAAATATAAACTGTACTAATCAGCTATTAATTAATTTGTAGAAGCTCTCACTTTAACATCTATTTTAACTTGTCACAATTAATTTCACTTATGACTACACGGTGATATAATTCTATAGCTCTGCAGAGATAGAAGTATGAAATAACCTGAGCGATGAAAGGAATCGGAAGGATTGCAGCTTCAGTTTGTACACACTTTGTAAATGAATTCCATGTGTTTGTTGTTGTCATAATTAATTATTAAGAAATGAAATATCAATCTACCGTGCTATGCTGTCACCTACAATAACACTAACTAATGTAGTAAGAACTTTCCTTCAACTCACCTCTGTAGATCACAGATTTCTGCAAATGGTAAAGGCCCATGGTAAAACCAGAAATCTAATCCAAAGTCTGAATCATTAACTCTAATTTCACTTTCAGTGTCAATCTGCGTTATAAGACTGCTTCCTAAGCATAAAGCTGTAAATTCCATGATCAGTCTCCAAATACTTAATGAGTGCAACAAATAATTAAACAGAAGGACATTGGCAAAGGAAAGAAAAAAAATCAGTAATGGGTCAGTCAGACTTCTTCAAGCTGCCTCTCTCCACCTACATAGTTTCAGCAAAAGCAACCCACAAGGGTTTGTATTCAGGGAACAGCTGTCACACTGACCTTGAGGTTAAAAAAGTGTTAACTCTTGAAATGAAGCTGTTTCCTGCCACAATATAGAGATATTCTGCGGGAATTCAAGTCCAGTCACCATCACATGTAACACATGTTTGTAGAGCATTCAGGACTATCTGACCACATGAGAGTCATCATCACAGACTGAAACAACACGTTCCCCTAATTTCAAGCCCAAAATTGCAGGCACTCATGCTCTGGATTCATTCACAGAGGTCTCAGCTCCCTTAGTCTGGCATTTTACACCGTCCACTTTAACATATGTCTGCATGAGTTTGTTAAGGTCCAGTTGCCCTTCGGATATTTTAAAAAATATATTATTCTTCCAGCATGAGTGTGCTGTGAATGTCCTCTTGGTTGAGGCAACAGGAGACTTGGTAAACCATGCGGGTTGTTTATGTCCCAAGGACTGGCCAGGAGATGGTGGCAGAGAGCAGTTCTCCCTGCCTCCTTCCTCGCTTGGTTTATCACGGTAATTTTAATCCTAGACCCCAAGGTCCGCTGGACACTTCACTAATCTGCTACATAGCAGCGTCCTCACTTCTGCCATCAACTTATATTTTCTGTTTTAAGGTAACTCAGCAAGCTCAAAGCGTTGGTTTCTATCCAGTTCATTCAGTTCGGCCTGGGCACAGGCCGGACGCGCTGCACTCTCCCACACCGCTAAAGGACCAAAGTATCATGACATCAGTTTTGGTAGTGACAAAAATCAAACATTTTCTGGAGCCATTATTGCCTAAAATGTTAATGCAGTTTACTTTTTTCAAATGTGATCGATAGCTGGGGGAAAAGTGCCCATAAATTACTAAAGGCAAATACCATTCTATTAGCACTCAGGAGATTTTGCAACATTTGCCAGTCTCTGTTTTACTGGAAAAAAAAATTAATTTGCTGAAAGCCTAGTTTTTTACCTGTCTTTGTCTTTCTCCGTAAAAGAGGGATATTTTTATCATGAGTCATTTAGGAGATGTAATTCTAATGTACTATAGCTATAGGTTTCAATTAATGTTCTACCTCTCTGTCAGCTTTACATTCCATGTTTTATGAAATCATTAACTATTGTCATGTTTCTATTATGATACTATTAGGAAATAAAGAGACGTATGTAAATGGAGATGTAAAATAAATGTACGACAGTTACTAGGAGCAACATCTGTGCACTATCATACATGTTTACACTAATTTTCTAAAGATTGTTCCATTCATTACCGAGCATTGTTACTTGCTGTGGCACAACCCTTATTTCCATGCATTTAGGGACTGAAGCAAAGAGAGGGTAAATGAGAGCCTAATCAATACCACTTTTCATTTTGCTTCTAATGTGCTGCCTTTCCCTTTCTTTTCTTCATGAACAAATCCAAAAAAGATCCTGACGTTACAGTCATAAAATGTAATTCTTCTGCAGAAACACAGACAATAATGCTCTCTGTATTCAGGCGTATTGCATATTCTAATGGCATTTGGCTAAATTGAGTATGGATTTAACATCAAAGGCTTCATGAATTTTTCAAATGAGATATTAAAGTCAATATTTCAAGTGAAAGATATTTCAATTTAGTTGCATACACAACAATAAAAAACTTCTACAAGGCAGAGGTACTAGTGGCTGTGGCAGTATTAGTTCATTCAGGAAATTATTAGTTTATAAGAAAATCAAACAGAAGGTTGTGATAAGGCAATGACGCTGAATAAATTAGACTAACCGATAGGAGCTAACGTACTTTATCTCTTGGAGTCTGAAGCAGAACTTGCCACTGGCATGTTCAGTGCTTCAAGCAGAGCTTCATTTGGGAGTATTTTATTTATTTATTTTGGAAATTCAAACGGTTAGCATCAAGATTTGCATTCAGAGCCTCTGAAATCTGCCTATTTTCATCTCTGAAAAGGCTAGGCCTACTGTATGCAAGAAAACCTCCCAATCTTGTTCACTTTTTAATCTAAGTGCATTTTGCTCTGTATTGTCAACACGCAATGCTGCTTCTGCTTTCACACTGAGTTATTGAAGATTCATACTCAGTGCCTGCAAAAAGTCCACAAGCTCCAACAACTTTTGTGTCCTGGTAGAGATGAGCAAAGACCTGCAAACAGTACAAACACAGAGTCTGGTGCTTCCTTGCCTGGTTTAGGTGCATTTAATATAGGAGAATGCCCTTTCAAATATTAAAATGTTGTATTATGATGTCTTGACATATCACTGAAGAACACGTACATCTGTATCACATACCACCACATGGGAGAGCTGGATGTACTGCAGGTACACATAGTGCTTATTTAGGCATCTATAATCAGAGTGACATCATGCGCTACTCTAAGACCAAATACATCACTTGTTCACACACAGGATAACAGCAACTACAGATATATGCAAGATGCAATGATTAATGATTTTACTATTAATTCTTATAGTACTAAAATTTTTATTATTGTTGTTATGAATAAATACTGCCCTTGCAGTCCTGCCCTGCAACTGAGTGTAACTGCATTACAAATACAAAACGGTTTGCTACATATGGAACAATTCTACAGAAGCCCCTGGCCAATCCTTGCAAGTGTCCTTGAATGCAGCTGGGATGGCAAATCTCTTTGGATATCAGGGGAAAGTTCCACTCATTTAAAACTTTGATTATCAGGTAACATGTTGGCCCACAACATGGACAAAAAACTCTGATTCTAGAAGCATTTCCTTGAAAACAGTGGGTTGTCTGACTCTACAATATTCACCTGCAGTGTTTGCACTTACAGTGAGAGCACTTTAAGGGCTCACAGCGTCCAGACAAGTGACACTGGCTATAACTACCTGTTAAACTGCAAGGCATATTTCCATCATCTGCGGTGGCTGCTGGACTGATAGCAAATGCTGGTCTGCTATTCAGAACTAAACAAAGTTACAAGCACTTGCAGAGACCAAGGCACCCCATCTTTCCCAGATATAAACACTAGATAATTTGTAGCACTGTTAATTTATCCAGTTTGCACCCTGTAGACCTTGGGGTCCTAGGCAGCTATCTGTTTGTTCACCCTTCGAGCCCTTCTGAAGTTTGGTGTTCAAAGCTTTATAGTATTTCCACAAAACGGAAAGTGTCCCCATCTCCAAGGCAAGCAATCAGGCACAAATATCATCTTCAGAAAAAGGTATTTCTTGTGGTAACAAAGGTAAGGCAAAAGTTTTGTATGGTTAATAAGATCCACCAATAACTCGAATTATATTTTCAAAATTGCCTCTGGGAGTGGGGAATAAGGTTTCCTTTTCTTTTGTTGTGAATTTTGGACATCCTTGAGATTATTTTCAAAACCACAGCTCACACTTAATGAGTCAGCAGTACATCCAAAATCTTCCCAATGAAATTATTGAAATTTTGATCTTTTTAAAGCATGATTTAAAATGACACTGTTAAGATGAAAGATTCCCCCATGATCTCCATTCTGTCTGAGAACCAGTGTTTAAGGAATGATTCTCTGAATTCAATAATTTAATATTTTCCCTCCTGATTATAGGGATGTACATAAAGAGTACCTCTCTTGTGAGATCTGTGTCAAAATGAGAGTTCAAATAATTTTTTAGAGCATTGTTAAAAAAAGGAACATTTGGAACTAAGGTCAGCAGAGGAGACCAAGCTGTAGCATTTGATCTTGGACAAGCAAATGCTATGTCACCAATAAAGTAATTCACATCTCATTCTGTACATAGCTTTTGTGTTTAATGTAACTTTATATTGAAAACATGTGTAGATTATCCACAGAAATAAACCGAAGAGATTGTGCTACCTAAAACATGTCTTTGATTCTTTATTAACTGGTGATAATCTGCATTGATCCACATTGCAATTCCACTGCAGATGTTGCTGACATTAAGATGTATGACAAGAAAACTACAGTAAGAGCCAATTTAAACAGGTATTTCACATTAACTCAACAATATATGCAGTGCAAAATGTCTTTCATGTCTTTCAGACTGCAAGTTTTCTACTTTATTCCTTACAATTTTATGCATGTTATTATAAATAAGGAGTAATGAAAGTCCATTTGACAGTCATTTGCTTTTACTCTATTTTAATACCTTTCTAATATTTGCTGGTTTGTTGTTTAAGTTTCTTTCTTACTGGAGGCTAGAGAAGGCACTGTAATCATGTGGCTCGACTGAAAATCATGGCATGGGAAAAGGTTGGTTACCTTTTTTTGGATCTACCATCCTTACAGCCAGAGCAAGCACAGCTGCTTTCAGACTTGTTAATACCTTCTGCAGGGACTGAAAGGCTTGAAAAGGATTGTATTTCTGTGCATTTTCCCAGCCTGCACATAGTGAGCAGGGCTGGCAGTCCACCAAAGCTCAGAACATACACTCTTGCATTGTGTACAAGAACATGTGGCTTTTCATTAAGGCAGAAACAATGCCTTCAGGGCACCACACAGGACCGTCTTGCCACAGAGGAACCATAAAGGATGAAGGAGGGAGTCAAAGTCCTGGGACAGAAAGGTGGGAAATGAGTCTGTGACTAGGTGACCCCTGGATCACATTGTAATTCTTTGCTTTTCTTTCCATTTGTTATAGGCAATAGGGTTCACAGCATTAGCTCTCCATCTAGCTAGAACTAAGATACAAGAAGCCCCTGAAAGATTTATTTAATCTCTACCTGGGAAATGCATTTATTATGAAATCTTAGGTAGTTCTCAGCACCCATGACGGTCCTCTATGCTAGAGTGAATTTGGTATGCTTTTACAGAGTGACAAACAAGGAAATAACTTAAAAAAACACATTTGTCAGTAGAAATCAAAATAAAGAGCTCCATGTAGGTCACCTGAAAAGCCTAAAAGGCAATCAAAAATCAAACTTTACCAGGCACACTATGTACAAGAAGAGGAACAACCTCAGTGCAAAGTATAATAAACAAAATTCCCTAGAAATGTGAACTACACAGAGGATTTCTGCATCAATTCCTTACATATTTTGGAATCCACAGAGCACCAAAGAAGGCAACAGGAGAACTTACCCAATTTCAGAAGTTCAGCAGTGAGCTCTCTGTTCTTGTCCACCCACCTCTCTGGAAAAAAGAAACGTTACGTGTCAGGAATGAGTCCAGTAATTATCTTCTAACTTAGGAGCAATGCCAGTAACATTCTGGTAATGGCAGCATTAATACTGAAAGTTTACATTTTCAAAAGGGAAAACATTTACAGACACAATCTGGATATTTTAACTGTCACAGGCCTCAGCGATCTGATATTGCTTAGCCTTGTGGCCAAGACATTAAGCCACTGGTATCTATCTGCCACCAGAATAGATCTTCCCAGTACTTCTCTAATAAGCTCAATAATTAATCCAACAAAATTTGAAGAAGGAAAGCAAGGGCCATGTAATTATTAACAATTTTTTTTTAAAGTTGCTTGTTTTGCTAAAAATGGATAACAAAAAAAATTTTACTCCATATGAGCAGAAAACAACATAAATCTGTAAAAGTCTACAGCAATTCAAGTTTGTTGTACTCATTGTGAATTCCAAAATGCAGAGAATAACTTTAACTGAGCTCTATGGTCAATTACTCCTATTACCTGTCCAAACAAAGCAAAACAAAAGGGCAAGAAGCTCACTTCCACAGTGGAAGAGTACATAGAAAAGACAAAGCATCTACTATACTAGAGCAATCAAGTGGAGGTTTGTACCAAAAGTATAAATAGTACAGATTAGGAAAATACTTAAATAGTATAGTACTGCATGCAATTCCAAGGAAAATTAGCTGAACTATTGAAAAGGATACAAGTGTATACAATTCATTACATAGAATATGGTAATGCTTGGCTAAAACTAGTGCCGAGTTCCTCACTTTAATGAGCACAGTCTTCACTCACAAATTAAAAATAAACAAATAAAAAAGATACGAGTATGACCTCACTTACTGGCAGTCGAACAAATTGCAGTTTGTCCCAAGAGTTGTGAAGCCACTGCCTTATAACACATCAAGAGCTCTTGCTTATTGAACTGATCTGTATAAAGCCTGATTTTTATTCCTGGCTACAGCAATTGCTTTTTCCTATCAAAACATTTGGGGTTATGTAAATGACAAGCTAATGGTTAACTGGAACCATAGCCTGATGTTTGAAGTTAAATCATGCTCACTTGACTTTTTAGTATCAATGCAGCATCACTGAATAAAAGTACATTTCTTTAAGCTGACAGTTGTACAATACAGCAAGTAGTTCGATGTTAGTGCGCAATGCTGCTGATGTTAATATCAAACTTTAATACCTACAAAGAACTGTCTAAAACTTTAACATATATACATTACTGTGACTTTGAAACCAGAAGTTTTCGTTAATTGTACAGTGGCATGCTTCTTCATTTGCAGCCAGCTGATTAAAATACAGATATATTGTCCTGAACAGCATAGAAATTGCAGGTGTTCTTTCAAAACAGTGTTTTCTAAGCCTTGTTTCATCACTCAGCTATGTATTTCAAATTACAAATTTTCTTAGAGATACCAGCATAGAAATGGACAAAGTAGACCCTAAGTAATATAATGAAGGGCATACATTTTCTGTTAAAACAATAAAGGTTCAGGTACAGAATGGCTGATTCAGTGCCCTCCATCCTATTACTGCAGCATTTCAAACATAATCAGAAGAAAATAATTTGAATTTTTGACAAGGAAAGCCTGAAAATAGCTTGATAAATTATGGATATACATTTGTAGCTCTAAATTTTTATTTACATGAAATCAAACATCTAAAAGTGGTTGCAAAGTAGGGAAGTCAATGTGAAAACAAAGTTGCTACTTAGAGAACAGGTAAACAGTCATAAGGATCATAAAGATCATACGGATTTTATTGTCCGAGGCTGAGTGATACCTGAGCAGGCATAATTAGGATTCAAAATACAATTTTATTTCTGACCTTGGTACTCTAAACACATCATTTAATCAGGGGTTGTAGCTCAAATTGAAGTTACACTTTCTGAATGTTTTTCAGAAGGGATGCAACATGTGTATCATTAAGCTTTTAGTCATAGAAATAGGCAAAAATTGGTGGCCATGACAGCTTCAGAAGGTGGTTGTGGGCAGGTGGAGATTTCCAATTTGTAGAGGAATGACTATTTCTTTGCCTACATTTGTGAAATGCATATGAGGGACAAGAAAGGAGCTATCGCAGACTTTTGCCATCAAACTTCTGAATGTACAGGTCACATCTGATGTGTACAAAGGATTCTGCAGATCTGAACTTACAGTGTAATTGTTCAATATTTGGATATGCAGAAAAGACATTGTGACTGCACAAAAAGAGTTTTGGACAAAGAATGAAAGGGACAAAGGTTGAGAAGAAGGTTTTTTTTAGATAAGCTTGAAATATTATGTCTTCTACTCTCTTTATAAAATATTTGTCCTGTACTTTATAATCTGTACAGATATTTCACAACCTTTTGAGAATATGCTTTGTGGCTATTGCTACACTTACCCATACAACTGGGAAAAATCAACCTAAGTGATTAGATGGACAATTTACAGATACGATTTTCAGTTATACTGTACTAGACTTTGTTATAAAAGGTAGGGTTGAAGGTATCTTGTTTCTTTAAAATTCTCTTGTCTTCTCCTGTGAGGTACTTGGATGGTCATAAAATGTTTTCAATAAAGAAAAATTCTCCCTTGTACAGGTAATGTTCTACAAATGTGTTCAGAATATTTTGTGAGGGAACAGCTAAAAAGCTGTCTTGCTACGAAAAGCCACTTCCAGACTTCACTGCATACCAAGTACCGGTGCTGTTCAGTCACACCCTTTACTCTTTGGGCCTGAGACGTGATCCACGGAAACCCGTTCGCAGCCTTAGTAGCCTCTGGGATCAAGAGAGTCCCTTCAGTTCTTATCCGGTACTGTCAGACCTTACAAAACCAGGTGGCAAAGTTAGTGGGCAACATTACTGCCTTGTCTGATAAGTCTCTGTATCTTTTAAAAATGCTTTCCATATCAATGACATAAAATTGTGCTACTGTCTATGTAGGTAATGGTGATCCACAGAAATAGAAATTTGGAATTTATCTGTCATCCATATTCCACTTTTAACAAATAGAAATGTTGTTTGTTCATTATAATTAAAAAAACCCCAACAAAACAAAACAGTGTCTGTCCATTATCTGCCTGATAAACTCATTGCAATGAATCAACTGCACAACAGATAATGCAAACAATACATGAAAGATCCCGTGGAAGATTGAGGATTGCATACCTAATTCTGTTTGTGGATGCAGCCCTATGTAGTAAGACCCACACAATATAATAATCTTTTACAGAATGGATTATTATTTATAAAGCTCCATAAGGAGACTTGCACACCACCAGACAGGATTAGTTATTATTCGCATTGTCTACCAGTGAATATATACTGGACACAATAAGCTACATGTTTATAATTATAATTTATGCACATATTTCCACAGATTTTCTTGGAGAATGGCATTTTTCTGTGAACTGAATGCAGAACCAGGAACCAAGAGCTGTTCAGTTCTAACCTTCCCTGCAGGAACAGGTTCTTGAGCCTGCAGCCTTAAGCAAACAACTTCCTCCATTCACAAAGTGAAGGGAGAAACACCTGCGTGCCTACCTAGAGAAGGGTACTGGAAAAGTAATCAGCTTCCAGAACCAAAAGCCAGGCCTGGCAAATTTGTAATGTATTTGGCAAGCAAGTATTGCACAGTGCACTGCAATCCCAGTGTCGCTTTGGCACCCTACTGGAGTTTCTCCTTATGCTTTCCAGGGTGAGTTTAAGTCTCTGACCTCCAAACCCATAGACAGTTATGGCTGCTACACTATAATCGCAGAGTTTGTGCCCCTGACTTCAGGAGGATTAATTAGATGCCTAAAGGTAAGGAAGTAAGCAAATGTTTGCAGAGTGAGGGCTACATTTGGTGAAGGGCCAATTTTCCCAATTGAAAATGTATAAATAAAAATCATGCCTAATTTGCTTCCATTACTAATGCTTTATATACCATATAATTGGAAGCAATTTAGATGCTTTATTTTAAATTGTTTACATACAAATCTTATTTTCTTAAAGAGTAGAAATCAACAGCCATTTCTCTTCTAATTTGATGCTGTTGTCAATATTACAAAGACTGAGCATAAGGGCCTTTTTTTTTACATTATCTCACTATGTACCAAAGTGAAATGTTTGATATAACACTACCCAACTGAAATCAGACCAAAAAGTATTTTGATTTGGAGAGCACCAATAAATAGAAAAATAATCTCAAAGGTTTATTAATCTAGGGAAGCTTCTTAGTTGATGCAGACACAAGAAAGTTTCCCAGGCCATTTTAAAGATCTTGCTTGAATTCTTCATACAAATTACATGAAAATTACTCATGCAGCTCAGAATGTTATATAATAATATATGTAGTTGGCATTACTTTTGGTAAATAGTCATTATTTTCCTCAAAATAATTTGACTCTGTTCAAAAGGATTTTAAAAAGGCCTATAAATACTACCTAAAGACTCATTCTCTCAAAGATAACTCAGTAAAAAATAATGACAACTGATAGTAGAGTGGTAAGACCTTAAATTTATGATAAACGACACAAGTCTTCAGCAGAAGTTCACAGAAATGGAACTATTTTTACATCACTGACAGATCCAGGTTGAGAACAGCATGATTATCTTAAGTCTCTTGTCTACCTCTCAGCCTCACTCCTCAACTGAACGTACCCAAATATCATTCTGAGTCTATCACATGTTGAAGCATAATTACTTGTGTGTTAAACTAGTACTGATACTTTCTACTCCTTCTCCTTGCCTGGCCAAAGAATCAGTGAAGGCAGTTACCATGGTCAATCACCTCAGTCAGAGTTCTATTTTGTTTCAAGTACCATGATATTATATCCATTGTGGAAGTGTATGAGACACTAACTACAATTTTGTATCACTTGTGTTATTTCTTCTTACTTATGCCCATGATGACTGTATCTATCATCAACCAGAAAAGAAAATCTCAAAAAATCATTTCCTTTTGGGTCCAGAACATGAGCCCCCTTTCTTCAATTACTCCTGGGATAAGATCCCTAACCTTGATGAAGCAGTTGGTGTTTGAAACTTGTTCTACCCTATGATGACTGAAGCTTGTCAAGGAGACACTCTTTTAAGTCCCTATCACTTCTTTACAGTAGACTTTGCATTACATAGAAATTATATGCAAGGATACAAATACCTCACTCAGCCAAACTTGAAATTACACAGAATTTAGTAACTGTGAAATAGCTGTGCCTCTCCAGAGATACCATGGCTTCCTCTCACTTGGAGGATTCATACCAGTCATGAGATTTTTGATATTACCCGTTTTTCGAAATTCCTTAACAACGACAACCACAGTTTGAAAGATAATATGAAGAATTTAATCTGTTAATATGTTCCACTCCACAGAATGCAGCAGTATAAACACTAATGTCTAATGTACTACAAGCAGGAGGTAACCTAAGTATACAGTTTGAAGGAAGAAGTGCAGAAACTGAAGTCAGGCTGCCTAAGGAACACTCTTCAAGTAGTTCAGTCTCTTTTACAAACACTTTCCATGCAGTTCTGGATCCAAGTAATTCCAACATTGTCTGTTTTCTAACACCAGATCCTTAATGGAAAAACTGCTGCTAGCTATGTGTTCATTAGAATTGGAAATGGAGAGTCACTCTTCTAGCCTGGAGCCAGAAGGTGGGCTATCTTGGAGGCAGGGTTGATAGCTTTTGAATACCAGATGAAGTCTATAGATACAAGACTGGTGTCAAATGACAAGAGCCCTAAGCAGATGGATGAGTGCGTGTGTGCACTATAGGCTGTTGTTAATTTACTAGCTGGAGATAATGCTTCTTTAAAATTAAAAATGAGTCATTGGAAAACAGCCCGAGAGGCCATAGCCTGCAGATTTCAGGCCTCCTGGCAGGCCTGCATTGTGGGGGATATGTTTTTTTAGAGTTATGAAAATTAAAATTGCATGTTAGAGAGAAAGAAAATGTAATTGTTTCTCTTACTAGCTATTTAAACTATTCATAGTCTGGATTTGTAATTCACAAGTACATTTGCAGTAAAATGGAATAAACTAGTCATAGTAACTCATCAACAAGATATAGATGAGCAATGGCAAAGATGTGCAATATTAATGAATTGTTAAGTGGCAAGATGTGGGGTCTATGTTTATAACTATGCTGTTATTAGTTTAGCATGACCGCACACGAAGTCATTCCTTTTCAGTATTGCTCTGTATAGGACTTCTGATTGCCATTGGCTTATGTTGGAAATAGCACTTTTCTCTCTGCTTTGATCTGAGGATGAAAACTTTCTATCATATCTCTTCCAAGAGTGTCAGTAAGTATTCCCACGTCATAACATAGATGGGACTGTGTCATTGTTTCCTTGTTCCACAGAGATGACCAGACATCAGATGCAGTGCAAAATTTTGGAGAGTCCAGTTTGATAAGTATCCCCCAGGGCTCAGTCCTGGGTCCAATTTTGTTCAACATCTTTATCAATGACCTCAATAAAGGGATTGAATGCTCCATCAGTAAGTTTGCAGACAACACTAAACTAAGAGGAACTGTGGATGTGCCTGAGAGTAGAGAGGCTCTTCAGAGGGATCTGAACAGACTGGACCGATGGGCTGAGACCAATGGGATGAAGTTTAACAAGGCCAAGTGTAGAGTGCCGCACATGGGACATAACAACCCCATGCAACACTACAGGCTGGGGGAGACTGGCTGGAGAGCTGTCAGGAAGAGAAGGACCTGGGGGTGTTGGTTGACTGAGTCAGCAGTGCGCTCAGGCAGCCATGAAGGCGGATGGCATCCTGCCTTGTATCAAAAACAGTGTGGCAAATAGATCTAAGGAAATTATTGTGCCCCTGTACTTGGCATTGGTGAGGCTGCACCTTGAGTACTGTGTCCAGTTCTGGGCCCCTCACCATAAGAAGGACATTGAGGTCTTTGAATGAGTCCAGAGAAGGGCAACCAGGCTGGTGAAGTGGCTGGAGGGCAGATCATATGAGGAACTGGCTGAGGGAGCTGGGGATGTTTAGTGTGGAGAAGAGAAGGCTGAGGGGAGACCTTATCACTACCTATAACTACCTGAAGGGAGGTTGTAGAGAAGTGGACGATGGTCTCTTCAGCCAGGTGACAGGTGATAGGACAATGGGAAATGGCATGAAGCTGTGCCAGGACAGGTTCAGATTGGATATTAGAAAAACAAAAATTTACTGAAAGAGTTTTTGGCCCCTGGAACAGGCTGCCCAAGGAGGTGGTTGAGTCACCTTCCCTGGATGTGTTTAAAAGAAAGGTAGATGAGGGGTACGGTTTAGCTTAGGACAGGAATGGTTGGACTCGATGATCTTAAAGGTCTTTTCCAACCTTGTGATTCTGTGATTCTGTAAGTTATGCCCAAAGGCAAAAAAGGGAACTGCAGAGAATAAGTACACAACCATATCACTTCTTATGCTAGTCTCTGAGGGCTACTATCTAGAATCCTGTCTAAAAATCACTGAAATTTAAGAAAACAGTGAAGAACTCAAAGTCTGCTGTCCAGAGAGGCTGGACTCTGGCTGTATGTATAGCCTAAACTGTTCTTGATCCCTACAAGTATTTATCACAGGCACTGTAACAACTTTCAAGGCCAGGATGGATGGGGCCCTGGGCAACCCTGTGTAGATCCAGGCCTGGAGGTTGGTGGCCCTGCCTGTGGCAGGGGGTTTGGAGCTCTATGATCCTTGGGGTCCCTTCCAACCCAGACCATTCTATGATTCTATGAACTTAACTCATTGCCTTACAACCAGATTCTGGCAGGCCTGGAAAACACACTTTAGGAAACACAGCCCTAAAACCTAGATGATTCCTTTAGTATTATCATCTCATAGCAATATCATAACATCGTACAGTATCATAACAATGCCTGACACTTTCACAGCACTTTTTGCCTCTACAAATGCTGGTGCCCACTGAGTATCATTATTGCTATATTACCAGTATAAAGACACAAAGGAACAAAGTGATACATCAGTTAGTGAGAAAGTCAGAAGAACCCAGACCTTGTGATGCCTAGTCCTTTATCCTTACAGCTGGAACACAGGGTTTACATAGGGTTTCTTTTAATCCATAACACCTCTGGGCTGATGCAGAAAGCTCACTACCCTGTTTCAACACACTCTACACTGACTGACTCAGCACCGTTGAGCTCAGCAGTATTGCTGATGGTTTACACACATGTGAATGAGGGCAGAATTAAATACAGGATATTTAAAGACATGTTCTTCAAAGCTTAAAAAGGAATGAGGGGAAAGAAGGGGAAGAATATGCATACAGTGAATTAGTTATCCTGCATAATACACTACAATCAAGATCAAGCATAAATATTTATGTACAGCTCACTGCCCGGGCAGGGTTGTACCGATTTCTCTCAGACAGGGACAGAGACCTCTGTGCACCAAGTGGCATTTTTCAGCTTTTGGAAACTTTAAGACACAAGTATCCACCATAGACACTTCAGTCACAACATGTCCAGATATTTCAGTGCAGCAGGAGCTATGTGAAAGCACTTCTCATTTCCACTTGAAGGTGAAAGGCTGACTTTACAAAAAAGTTTCTCTTTTTTTTTTTTCAGTCCTATACAACACCACCTGTCTCATCAGCAGGACCACTCTAAAGGGATGGGCCTCAAGGCACCTCAGTCCCAAGATTCTCCATGCCTCATTCTTCATCCACGCTGCTAGTAATGTACCATCACTGGCACAGTTACACCTGAACACTCTGGTGCTGCCAAACACCTGGCTTGATTTTCCACTGTCCAAATGAAAAATAAGCATAATCTGCTTTTTGAGGATACAGCAAATGAGGGAGTTCATGACAAATTGTGTTGGTTTATGCAGAATAGTGATAATAAGATACAAATGAGAATTTTTTGCTTAATGAATAATACTAATCACGTTTCAACAAATGCTGTGCCCTTCTAATTAGAGAGAATGCATAAAATCAGCTTAATTTATTTGTGACTAGTTATACATAGTTTAAATATTTACTAGAGATTTACTCTAAGGTTTGAAATGATTTCAAGCAGTTCATGTTGTAAAAGCAGACCTAGTAATGTAAAGGAGGTTACAATTCTAACTCCTGCCCTCCCTTTCGTTATGCAGCATGTGATGTATACCCTCGGTTTTCAAGATGCAAGAGAAAGGATATTATTGATTTACATGCTAATTCTCCAACTGTTACTAATTTTCTTGATTCCTGCTTCCAAAGTTGCACTTCCAACATTCATCACTGTAGTACACTAGAGGGGCTGAGCATCTTTTTCAATAAATTACAGGAACTATGACTAATTATAGTGATATTAACTATGCAAAGTAATGTGTAACTTAAAATGGATACGTTTATCATTTCAAATTATGCTTTTGACTCTTGATGGCCTAATACATGGATGCTTTTCTTTTTTTTTTTAATACAGATTATGAACTGTGCTATATTTTTTAGAAAAAAAAATCTGTTTCACAGATACAGGCATACCTTGTGAATTTGATGAATGGAAATAAATCATTTACATCCCATAAAATGCTCAGTGGGTAGAGGACAAGATTAGTGCCAAGGGCAAGTAGGGCTAAATCCTGATTGTTTTAGCAAAGCACTCAGGATTCAGCTAGAACAGTGCCATTAGCATGCATTTGGCCCACAGGATTTGTACCATATACTTTATGCCTTTCTAATGCTACAAAGCTAATAGTGCAAGTTGCCTGGCTGACAATACCAGCAGTGCTGGGTCTGCAAAGCAAAACCATGCAGTGTAACTGGCTTTCAGGAGTACAGCCGGTACGGAAGGTTTCAAACAACGGCAGTGTAGTTGTGCACAGTATAAGAACTTCACATTGAAGCCTGGCATTTTAACTTGCATGCAGCACTATATTGTTACAGTTCTCCTTCCAGTCTGGAAGGAATGCAGCCTCTGTCATCTCGGCCACTTTCATGTTACCTAATACTTCATGTACAGAACTATAGCTCTTAGTAAGCAAACAAAATGAAGGAATAACGTAGCCTGGTACGTGCAGAAACGCTGTTAGAGAAAATAGAGCATTACAGATAGATAGTGGGTAGATTTCTCTATAGAATTTGTGGGAATTGACCACCAGAGACCAAAAGGCTTGGCCAGACCCTTCCATGAAGTTAGACTATTCCACAATGCCAGAATACTCTATGCGTTATTTGCTGAGAAAAAACATTCAGACATCTTCAGGGGCTATCAGAAGAACATTCACATTTTGGACCTCTGCCATTAGTTCCTTGTTTAGCCAATAAATCCACCTATTCTTAGTGTTGGGATGGTTGCCCTTGTGCTTGGATGGTACAAACCTTTTCTTGCCACCTTTCCTTGGCATGTTTGCCCTTCAGAGCTGCATCCCGACCAACCCTTATCTTCCTTAATCAGTCAAAGTTGACTCTCCCTAGCTCCAGGGACTGTGCTCTGCCACTCTCCTTCCTCATCAAGAACTCCTTCAGGATCTTGAACTCTAGTATTTCATGGTCATTACAGGCAAGGCCATCATTGATTACCACATCCTCAAACAATCCCTCCTTGTCAGTAAACAGCATCAGATCCATCTGTGAATCACCCCAGCTGGCCCACCCAATACCTATATCAAGATGCTATCCCTGCCACTCTCCAGAAATCTTTTTGACTACTCATCTCCCAACATCTGCCCTTCCATCAGATGTCAGTTCTTCCAAAGGTATGGGAAGTGTAAAATGAGCTTGTCTTAATTAAAAGGCCAGCTGACTGTCAGTTTTGTGTTACTACTTGCACAAATAGTGCCTCTTCTGATCAGCAGAAAATTAATATTTAAGTGGTGACCTTGACATTACCAAAGGCATTAAAACATAAATCAACCCCTTTTTAAGGATGCTCTCTTGTGCCTGAGCTGTTTGTCAGTAGCTTTGACTGGTTACATGATAACCAGTAGCATTGACTGGTTCCACTAAAGATAATCCGGGCTCTTAGAAATTATAGTGATAACGTGGAAGGAAATCAGCCACCTTTCTTAGAAGAGGAAACAAAATGCTCTTCCCAGAGGTTTTAAAGAAAGGTCTGTCCTGCTACACAACTCCCAGGAGGGTTCCTTCCACTCAGACCTGCTTACTGCATCACTGTGATTACCACACTAATGTCACCAGGAGGAAGAGAACTCAGGCTCAACATCATTTATGTCTTCTCATTCCTTGTCCCTCATCCTCCATTATTATCCATCTTATCATGTAGACTGGTCCTGGCACAGCAGTCTGTCTTCTAGGTAGTTTACAAATTTACTACCTACACAAGCTGTACACCTCAGATGGTCCCTAAATGCTGGTACATGCCTAGAAGAATGAGAAGAGGATTTGCAAAACTGAGTCTTGAAAAAGTCTGAATCTGCTAACGTGACCTCTTGAAACTCAAAATACAGCACAGGGTAGAACCATAGAATAATGTACGTTGGAAAGCACCACAGGAGGTAATCTCATCCACCCCCTGCTCAAAGCAGAGTCAAGCAGGCAATGTTCAATCAAGTTCTAAATATCTGCGAGTAAGAAGTCCACAACCTCTCAGCGTAACTTGTTCCAGTATGTGATCACTCTCATGGAAAAAAAATAATCACCCTCTCCTTGTGTGTAATGTGCTCCAGAATACTTCATATATAGGGTTCTGATTACTAAACAAAATGTAATTCAAAGAAGCTTTGGCAGAAGACAATTTCTGAGACTATTTAAAATCAGAAGTGAAAATCACTTACTAGCATCATTTACAATTTTAAAGCACAGCTCACAGCTGTCCTAGTTATGCTCTTATCAATCTCTTCTGGACAAGTATTCTCAAGTCCTTTACCTCATCTAATGTTTTCTAATTCTCCTCTCAAGAAAATTTACTCTCAGGAAGTCATTGAGAGTTCACAATCTAATTAAATGAAAACGCTGTATGATAAAATTTACCACAGATGCATCAACCACACTCTTAAAGCAGAACTCAGAGATTCTCAAATTTGAAAATTCCTGATCAAAATCTAGGCCACTTTAAAAAATCTTCAGTATGTCCAAAACAAGGACTAATGAGGTTCTGCCCTTGTAATGTCTTCTGGATCTCAACACAGTTCATTACTGTTATCACTTAGAACAACAGTATAGCTTTAACCAAATGAATTAAAAATGAAGAGTTTGTCTACAGTTCAAAACACTTCACTCAATTGAACCCACATCTGCGCTTTGCTTGGGCTCTTCTTTTACTTTGCAGGGAAAAGAAATAATTTAAGTTCACTGTAACTGAGTTAATATTAGGTGTAAAATTCCACACCGCTAGAAAATTGTCCTCTTTGTAAACAGGAATTCTATATTGTGTTCCATGCTTTTAATATTATATTTACCAAAAAGAGGAAATTTCTGCCATGGAGGTCAGAATCCCAGACCCTATGTTTAGTTGTATTATGATCAGATGTGTTCTAGTGAAATGCTTTTTCATACTTTACCCTGTTTATATAGGTCTTTTTCATTTCAATTGAATTTGATTTAGTTATTAAATTTAAAAATTTAGACAGTTATGTTTAGACCTACCCTCATTCACTCTAAGAGTCCCAGAACTCTCAATGTTGTTCATCTAACTTTCTCCCCCCAGTTATTCCATTTTTTTGGTCACACAAAGACACAATAAGACTGTAAACATATATACTTGAAAAGCAGCTGGAAATCTACAGCCTGCTCACCTTTCCAATGAACATCAATTTAGAGACAGAAGACTAACAAATGAATTTGCCTTGCAGGGGTGGAAGAAAGCCAAAACACTGATACCATTTTATCCTGTGTGGAGAAGCAAAGTTCTTATATTTGAGTAAGAACAGACAAGGATGGGGAGGCACAGTATGACTAAGAGACTACAGACATGATCCTTTGAGTTCCAGCTGCAAACAGGAGCTCCAATGTAGAGTTATTTGGCGTCCTAACTGAGACCATGAATCTCATCCAAAGTCATACAGGTAGTCATTGTGAAATGACTGTCTTTTACATTCACCACTACTACCCACCACTGTTAGGATCTTTCCTAATTTTTCTAAGCTTTCCTCATCACTGCACTGCTGGGCATGAACCAAGCTTCAGACTTTGAGGGGAGAAAAAATGAACGCTTAGGAGTCCTGTTTCTCTTCCTCTTCACTGTAAATTCCTGTAGATTGCCCATCCGACATAACTGATTATTCCCAAAAAAGCACTGAATGGTTTCAAGGGTAGCGATGCACAGCCCTTACCAGTGCTTTTATTTTAAGCCTCAAAGATACACAAATTGATATTTAAAGAGAGCTTCCTGGAGAATTTACAACATCCAAATCTCCCACATTGATAACAGTCAGGTTTCTTGAAAGGAATGAAGAAATATAGCCATTTAAATTGTTCAACGTAATTAAAATACTCCTAACTAGCTACTCCTAGAGAAGAAAAATAATACAGTTTCACAGACGAAATATCAGCTCGTCCTTAGACAGATTTTAAATAAGGCTTAAGTGGGATATCAGTGACTGACTGAAATATGCTCATGTTTCCTTAGCTTCTCCAGAGAGGATTTCCTCTGATTCTAAATAGGAATAGTCTAATGGCTTTCACTCAACTGTGTTGCTGAACCTAAAGAAAGTAGGCTCTCTTCCTGATGCCTTGCTTTGATCTGATATTAAGAGACATTCAATTGCCTGTAAATTATTTCATTAGCCACTAAGTATCAGATTTTCAGAGGTATGGCATACCAGAACTCTGGCTTCAGAGGGAGGGGAAGATACTGGAAGATTTTATCTATGTACCGTCCAACATCTTTGTCTATGACATATTATACTGAAAGCATGAAATGCATCAGTACCAAATGTCCTGCACCCACGACAGCTGTCAGGCTGGTTTTACGAAAGTGGACGTGTTGAGGTGCAGCCCTGCCTCCCTGCCTGAGCACCTACTTTTCTTTGCCCTAAACAGTTGGACTCAAAGAGCAGGGCTGGCGCCAAAAGCCAAGGGGCAAAGCTGTGCAGAGAGTGTGGAACTACCAGGGCACACTGGAGTTCAAAGCAGGGGGAGGGATTAGTTCCATGCTCTGCATGTGAGGAAAGGCAGTTGCAGTGTGACATCCTAAGCAGATAAAGACAAGGATGCAATGATTTTGTAGGCACAGCACAAAAGCTGCTCTAGTGAGCATTCTTTGAAAGCCCACGGAAGTTCCTATGAAGTTCCATTCACAAGGAAACACTTCAGATACTTCAGTGAATGAACTGTTCATGTCAAATACTAGCCTGACTGGTAGAAATTTTGGTGACATTCAACTTTCTGCAATACTTAAAGCTATATGGACCCCATTCATTTCAATAAACTCGTCAAATTTCTGCCTTCCTGAACCTCTGCAGTAGAAGTTGCATAGAAACATCAAAGACCACAAGACTATCAGCACAGGCTGAAGGCTCTTGATGAAAATGCTGCTTTATCAGGCCCAAGTTCTGTGGAGACTAATTCACTTATCTAATACATAACTCACACACAGTTTCAGGCTACCACAAAAGACTGCTTCTAGTACTTCCAGTGGTTTGTTTAGTCTGTCTATGCTTTCCCACAGGCCATGGTGTGGATGTCGAACAGAAGCCCACCTACAGCAATTCATCCCTGCTTGCTGCTCACTTTTTTAAAACTTACTTTCCCTTTCTGGAGGTCATACCTGCAGCATCCTTCAAATCACAGTTCTTCTTAGAATTAACAAACAAGCTGATAGATCTGAACAGGAAACATGTCTTTTGCTTTCTCATTGTGCAAATAACATCTTTTAAATTACAGTAGCTGTTCCCAAAGAGTTAGCACTAGGTCCTGCCCCGTTACCTGAATTCCTCCTCATATGAAATGTAACTAAAAGTACCTTCTTGGTAGGTGCAAAAGCTCTGAGAAGCCAGAACTGCTCCCACTCAATCTAGCTGGTAATCTGGCCCAGAATTCTACTCCAGCATCACTTATAACTTCATCTTAAAATAGGCTGGTACTTATGACTAAACACTACCTCAGCGTTATGAGGGGCCTCACAGTACTGATGTGCACTCACAGCATGGATTCCAGCATACTCCAACCCACTGGCTTACTACTGCTGATCCTATTTAGGATGCTAATTCCAACTCCTACTAAAACGGCAGGAAGACAAGACCCTAACTTGTTACAATTCATTTCTATATTGCCGAGGCCATTTCAGCTCACTGAAATGTTCATTCAGAGAAGTTTTCATTACTCTTTGGTTAATGTGGCAGTTAATGTCCTTGAGCTCTATGTTCCTGTGTCCATTTAAAAATGTGGGGGAAAAATGGGTTGCCCTTATTTAGGATACAATCTCCGAGTCGATCATTTGAAAAATCTTCATTTGCAATTGCTCGGGTGGGTAGTGAAACCATTTCCTGATAACACTGCTTGCCGTTCGGATTCCTCTCGATGTTAGAAAGGCTCTGTTAATTCTGGATCAGTGTTCTTTAATAAAGCAGCACAGCAGTAAACACCAAAAATAAAGAGTTTCATGCTTAAGGTGCTACATATTAGAAGAACATAATGTTCTATCAATGTTTCTTGCTGTTTTATAGTTCCGTGATAAATGTTGGACTTTCAATCCCTTCTACGTCCTGAGCATTCATTACATTTACACATTTTACAGTTCTCGAGTATTTTTGCAATACATTTTCCTGAATCAGCTGATGACATTTAATGGAATGTTTAAGACACAATATAAAACCATAAATGCTTTTGCTTATTCCGGGGAAAAAAACTGTGCACGTAGATTGGTTTTCAAATTAAAAACTATGTTGGTGTACCCAGCATTTTTGCTTCTGCTATACATATTAAAATATAACTAAATGCCTCTTATGCAATACTGCAGCATAAGTACAAATAACAAGCGTTTGTACTTTACAAGCAGGCGATATGATTAAGGAGCTATTAATGAAGTGAAACAAAACCTCAGTGCTAGAATGTAATAGTCCATGAAATTCTTATGGGGAGAAAGGGAATCTGCAGTGAATAAATATTAACCTATATGCTATAGAAAACATAAAGCAAACAAAAAAAAATGCATTTTTAAAGCCAAAATTTTGGTAAAAACTGCTGACTACTTAAGGAACATCTATTTGCATACCACAGGGCTCCATCTGCTGTGGAAAATACAGGCTGCAAGAATGATTTAATATTTAATAGAAGTAGTGGCCGTTGTTAATTATAATTTGCACATTTACAAATCAGCACTGATAGCAATACAAATTATGAAATATAAGGGTGTTATGCTGGATACTGGGGAAAATAAGATGACAGACAAAGTTAATGGAGTATCCCTAACAACAGCTCTGTCAGAACACATCAGAGAACTAATCCAGTTACAAAGAGCCTGCAATGGAAAATCTATTTAAAATATTAAAATGCTGTTTGGTAAAAGCTTTTTCACAGTGCATTTTACTTAAACAGTTGCTTATTGCTCATGGGTCATTAGCTGTACACCCAGATGCATTCTACAAACCGCCATTTGAAAGAACAGTAGAAATTAAATAAGAAATATATTTCTGCAGCATTTTTCCGGAAATCTAGAATCAGCTTGCTGCAGATTACAGACAGAAAAATAGTATCAGCTACTTCCAAGATAGGTGCTGTTGCTGTTACGGTAACTGTATTTTTCCTTTCCTACAATAAAGCAACATGCTATGGAGAACTTGACTCTTCTGAAAAATGTTCCAGCCCCAGAAGGCACTCCAAGAGGATTAAGAGACCAATATGCAGACAGAGTCATTCCAACACCACAGGCCTGGTTCTAGTTTAAGACTTGACATTACTTTGATTTCGACAACGAAGCTAAAAATTGACTCTTATTTAGCAAAAGCACAGAAATTACCATTGATTGTTTTCATTAATCTGCTGTTTCACCTCACTTTTCTCATCATCATGTAATATGGATTACAGATAAAAACCATTAATGCACAAATGCTTTAATAGCAACTTTGCTCACTGAGTCAGTCATGCTGCTACTAATTTCTGTGTTTTAACATCAGGTAGGTGGCCTGTAATATAAACCATGAGGCAATCCTAGCTCCATTTCATTCAACAGATAGCTTAGCATTTACATCACCTACTAGATAGAAGGCAAAACAAGATACAAGGCAGAAGCCCATAATATCCCCAGTATGCAGTTCACTGGAATACACGTAAATCTATTGTGCTCCTTTTGCACAGATAAATCACAGTCAGTCTGTGGAAAGAGACACAATAGCTATTTCCTTAAAGTCCAACAACTTCAGAATTATATAGATCTGATCTAGCAATGATTTGGAAGCTTACTTGTTTTGCTGGAAACAGCCAAGAGTACTACCTTTTGGCTGCAGCTTCTTTTGCCCATGCGTATGGGATTTTCTTATTATTTTGTGTCCACAGACAGAAGGATTCAGAACTACAGAAGAAGTCTCTTGCTAAATATGTTGATGGAGATGGCCTGGGGAATCAAAATTGCTGTTACAGGGGCACAATACTCCACCTACAACACAATCGCAAACCTACAACAATCCACTTTTCTTCCTTCTGTTGTTAGTGAGAATGGTTTGTTCTCTAATCAGAAGAGCTGCATTTAGTCTTCACCTTGTTACTAAGCCCACTAGATGCATGTGTACATATAGTAAGGTAACATTTGTATTACTGGAGTGCAATTTAAGCTGCACCTAGCTGTATTAACTTCAGTCACACACTGCCAAAAGCCTTCTAAAAATGTTATTCTTGAGCATCACATGAAAACCAGTATTTTTGTGTTAAAACCAGTACCCTTTGGTGCAGAATCAGAATCTGCCTGTTTTCATCTCACCACCTTCTTTCTCTAGTTGAGGGTTTCTATAAAGAAATCATTCTCACACATCCATCCCCACAAAAAGAGGAAAAATAGATTTTGCTATTTTTGACTCTGAGTCTCTATTTATTGTGTTGCAATCAGAAAGGTGATTACAATACTATCAAAATTAATGCCCAACAATTGTATAATGTACTCACGTTGGGTTGTTTTTTTTTTTTACAAACCTATTTCCTTATGCTTTTGGGGGTCTGTAAGGATCACCAGCTCTTTTACAAGATATGTAATGATGGGGGAGACAAATGATCCAGAGTTTTATGGAGCTTGTTTCTAGTGCAAGCTGCCAAGACCTTATATGACCACTGAAGTCCTAGTCTATAGTAGTTGAGGGCAATCTCTGCTTTTTGTTAGGCAATAATTCTACTTCACAAAGAAAAGATGCAGCAAGACACAACACTGATTGCTGCAAGTTTCTCTCTTTTGCAAAACACAAAAATCTCTGATTAGCAGAAGAACTAAGAAATGAAAAATAAAAATAGAATGGTTCAAGCAGAGAATGCAATTCTGTTTTATGAAAACCAGACCAAAATAACATCACTTTTAGATATTTTTACATTCCTTTTGTGTTATGCCAGCAGTGCAGAGGGGACATAAAGACTATCTTAATACATGGCTGAAAGTGTCCTTGTCATCAGAGGCTCCTCAGATTACTACAAAACCTAGATTGCCTGAGCTCAGTGCATGAGTACTATGCAGAACAGGCCAAAGAAGAAACACAGCAAGAACATGAAATATCTCTACAGCATGGTTAGCGGAGCAGTTCTTCGGCAGCTGTTACTCAATTTGGCACTGTTATCTCTATTTATACTACAGACTATTTTTTCCTTCAGCAATCTCGAGGGTCAAGGCATCAGAAAAGTGAAGAAAAATCAGCAATGTACCCATTGTTCTTCCACTGTGTTGTGTCGATCTAGTAAGCATATGAAATTCCATCCTAAATCATACATCCTAAATCATCATAAACTTAAAATATGCTGGGGAACAAAGCAGTGTAGGATATTCTGTGAGGGGTGGAGAAATAAGAAAATTAAACTTCCTACAGGTAACCAATTATTAGCACAGTCCCCCTGTGTTCATCCCAGCCTGCTGAGCCCGTGTCATTTCAACATCTACATGTTCATTTACTATGCCATCGGTCAGATCAAACAGTAAGTTGCAATTTCCAGAGACCAAATAATATATGACTTCCATTTACTCCTCAGAAATCTCTTCTGTAGTAATCATTTTCATTCTGGGCCAAATATACTCTTCACAAAACACAGCTAACAAATTTATGGGTGTTCCTCTGAAGTCAGCAAAGCATTTTTACACAATAGTCCATAATGAGTATAAAGAACCTGCTCTATTTACCAGGCATTGCAATTTCTTGCTCAGAAAACATGAAAATGAAAACACATGTAGCAAATTTCCTTCCCCACTTGGTCTCTTGATAACAGCACAAAAGGAATAAATGATTGCATGGATGGTGAAGATGTTTCCTTTTGCATAATTATACTGTACTTGGCCAGGATAATGACAGGTTCAGTGATACAGACACCACTATTCCCTAGTCCTGTAGGTCAGACTTTCCTGAAGGTACCTAAAACCCGAGTTCCAGCAAGTACATTTTGTTGTGAAGAGCAAGCAAAGTGGTCAGAATGGTACTTCCTGAAGATGAACAGTGTTCTGTGGCACGACAGGCACTCAGCTTGATGGAAATTCATAGCAGTGTGGCATCCTACATAAATTGAGATTTGTTTAGTCCTTGAGACTAATTATATTGGAGATCATTGGCAAAGTGCAAGGAGTGGCCAATGGTAAGTAGCTAATGCAGAAATTGAGCTTGAATAGTGGCAGAAACTGGACTTGAATGTGGGACTGGCATGCTTCCTGCAGGCCACAGTGCAGTTAGGCTCATGAGGTTTATCCAGTAGCCACTTCAGATCTGAATGCTGTTCTAAAAGTAAAATCTCTGTGATCCCCTCTCAGTGCCATGCCATCTGGAGCTGTGATAATTGTGTTTCAACAGCCTCTTGGGTAGCACTTGTTTTATCAGGACTTCTTGCTTTGAAGTTTACCGATATAATGTTCTTGATCTTTGCAAAAGAAAACAACATGAAATTTCAACCTAAGATAAAATATACTTTAAGATACTAAGGAAAAATTAATTTTCATTAATTATGTTCATAGGTTGTTTTGAACTTGCAACCCATGCAGAAAAAACTGGGCCTGGCTCTTTGTTTCACTGCAGTTTACCAAGGAGTGAAACACAAGGGACAGAAAAAGAGTCCTCCATTGAGAAAGCACAAAGTTAAACCCAGATCTTCCTTTTAGGCTGTATTATGCAAGATTACAAACTCAGGCCGAACGACATGTCATCCACTGCAGCCTATATCCCAAATGTCCTTGCTCTAAGACTATTTTAAAATACTCTCATTTATTTAAACATAAAGTTCTGAATAACAGGCAAATGTTCAAAAAAAGCAGCAAGCCATCATGTAAGAGCTCAGTGATGCCACGTAACTCATCAAATAATCAGCTTTGATTGTCTTTCACGAAAGTGAGATGAAAGCCATTAACATTTTATACAGTAACAGTAGTAGATGGCAACAGTACTGAATAACTGTTAATTGAAAGCAAATCTGTAACTGTGATGAACCCTGAACACCTACCAACCTCTGGGTGTGAGTCAGCTAGAAGAAACTGAATTGTTAAAGCCTACCACACAAAATGTAATTCCAGATCCTAATTCCTCCAATTTGTAACTAAAATGAGCTAAACTTCATTTTCAGTATTTAAGTAAGTATGTATGTTCCTCTTTCGTTCACCCAGTTATCTATGGATTTCCTTATGTTCCTTTAAAACCAACAAAATTGGGTGTGTCTAATAGCCTTCTATGATCTCATCACTGGCTGGGTGGATGGAGGGAGAGCAGTGGATGTCATCTACCTTGACTTCAGCAAGGCTTTCGATACTGTCTCCCATGACATCCTGATGGAAAAGCTGAGAGAGCGTGGGATAGATGAGTGGACACGCAGGAACACTGCGCTGCCATCCAGCGAGACCTGAACAGGCTGGAGAGCTGGGCAAGGAGAAACCTAATGAAATTCAACAAGAGCAAGAGTAAAGTCTTGCACCTGGGGAGGAATAACCCACTGTATCAGTACAGGCTGGGAGATGACCTGCTGGAGAAGAGCTCTGTGGAGAAGGACCTGGGGGTCCTGGTTGACGACAGGTTGGCCATGAGCCAGCAGTGTGCCCTGGTGGCTAAGAGAGCCAATGGGATCCTGGGATGCATCAGGAAGAGTGTGGCCAGCAGGTCTAAGGAGGTGATCCTCCCCCTCTACTCTGCCCTGGTCATGCCCCACCTGGAGTATTGTGTCCAGTTCTGGGTACTCTGGTATAAAAAAGACAGGGATCTCCTGGAGAGAGTCCAGAGAAGGGCTACGAAGATGATTAAGGGCCTGGAATATCTCCTGTATGAGGAAAGGCTGAGTGAGCTGGGACTGTTCAGTCTAGAGAAGACTAAGGGGGGGAGCTTATTAATGTTTATAAATATCTTAAGTATGGGATGCAGGGGGAAATGGCCAGCCCCTTTTCAGTGCTCTGTGGAGACAGGACAAGGGGCAATGGCTGCAAGTTGGAGCACAGGAAGTTCCACACCAACATGGGGAAGAACTTTTACACAGTGAGGGTGACAGAGCACTGGGACAGACTGCCCAGGGAGGTGGTGGAGTCTCCTCTGGAGATATTCAAGACCTGACTGGACACCTATCTGTGCAATATGAGCTGGGGAGCTGCTTGATTGGACCCAATGATTTCTCGAGGTCCCTTCCAACCCCTATGATTCTGTGATTCCGTGTGCATAAAAGCACACGCTTAAGCACCTGGTTAGAAGACTGCCAATGGCTCAGGTGAAATCCCAAAGCACAGCAGACCTGGCCATCCTGATCTGTGTGTCCAGAGGTACTCCCACCCCAATCAGTAATTGTTACGTCTGTCACTTAGCATGTTGTGGGCAGTTTACCTAGTGCCCTGCTACATCACCACCCCAGTGAGTTTACTATCCCCAGGATCCAGGCCAGAGCCCTGAGACAAACTCCAGTAGTACCACAGCTAACGTCAGTTGTAGGAGCCTGAGAGGAATACCGAACCTTTACATGCACAGCCTATGGTCACAAGCTCAAAGAATCACCTCTAACTTGATATCCTGTTTGATAAAGGCCAAGAACATTGCAACGCTACTCTCGTCTAATACACTGACTAATAATTATGTCTTGTCTAGAACTGCCTTTTTCTTTCTGTGGTTTATTTTTTTTAACATAGGAACGGGGCTTGTTCCAAAGCATAAATGGAAGTGAAGTGTCCTAGTTTACCCAGAGAAAAAAAAAAAAAACAACTACTTCTGGACATTTAACTAAATACTTCCAACAATTCCTTTTTTCTGGTCTTATGCTTTTAGTTAGCACCGTCTCTATTTACAGTCAGCAGGGACTCATTTCATTCAAAATTATATTGTTTTGTCTTTTGAAAAGTTCTCTTCTAACTTGCAAAAAATTAGATAAATAAAGTTACTAGACAGATAACGTCTTAACTAGGCACAGATGCATGTGGGTGAGGAAAATACAGCAAAAAGGAAGTTATTCAGCTGGAAAAAAATTCAGAATATACAACAATATATTTCAATAGAAATAAAAGTATGACTGCCAAAAGCATGCCTTTTTATTACTGCCAGCGAGTTTCTTCTATATGCTTATTGATGCCTCCACCTCGCATAGTTACACCACTGCCACATAACTCCAGCCATGACATTCATCCATGTTGTTTACTTGTGGCATCCTTCACTTCCTAAATGGTTTTTTTCTCTTTATTTAGATCCAACATAAAAGCATCCTTTCAAGTTTGTTTCTAAAGAGGAAAACAATTTCCCCCAACTGAATCAATTAAACATCTAATATAGGTGCCTAGACTTGTGCTTTAGGCTTTTTATCTAGTCAGGGAATGTTCAGAGGCACAAAAGAGCTCTGAATAATCTCCTTGAAGTTCCACTAAAAAGTCACTATGCTCATAATTCAGTCA
Source organism: Gallinula chloropus (assembly GCF_964237585.1). Taxonomy (NCBI): domain Eukaryota; kingdom Metazoa; phylum Chordata; class Aves; order Gruiformes; family Rallidae; genus Gallinula; species Gallinula chloropus. The sequence goes on from NC_140091.1 coordinate 16,696,589, forward strand.
CTTACACCACACACCTACACCTAGACCCCTAAACATATTTAGAAAAGATAGGGTGACATTTTCAACAGCACTGACCTAACTTTGCTGCAATTTAAGTAATAGGAATTTTACCATTAACTCAAATGCGACCATTTAAGGCAATGCTAAGTGCTTCTGAAAATCCCATCTGTAATCTCCTTTTAAATTGATGGTTAGGGAAACTGGACCAAAAAACAAGTAGCTTTACAATCATCGCTTATTTTAAAATCTATACATCAGCAATGTGTGAACATGATATAGTCTGTGCACATATAAGAATAAATGCATGCATACATATAAATGAACTGAATTTCTGTGTTGACAGATTATTTGCCAAGTTAAAGCCAAATGTGATTTGAAATTACCACGATATTACACTGAATAAAGAGGATTTATAATGGAAATACTAAAAGAACCTCTGTAATAGTGATCCTACTAGGCACTGCCATAACAACATATATTTCACTCTTTTCAGTAGTGCTGTTTTTCTCCTTTCTCTGAATGTTTGAGAACAGTAAGTGAAATGTTAATTTTTTAAAGTCAGAACCATCTAGCTAAACCATCCAAATCGTTTTTGTATACAGAGATTTTATTTCTAATCTTTCTCTGCAAGCTGCTTTGTTAAATCCTAATGACAACTTTTATGCATAATGCATAAAATAAACTTTACCAATATTTAACACACTTTTATAAACATGTAAAACCCCTTTATAAGTGAGATGACACACTGCAGGGCATGCAGTTGCAGTACACTGGGAAACCACACTTCCTAGATGACTGAAGGCATCCGCTTCATGCCATTAATTTCTCAACATCGAACACATGTAGTTGTCTTAGAATAGTGGTGCATCATATTATCTATCTTTTTTTATTAATAGACATGTACATTTTATTGCATTTATAATATGCATGCTGTTCAAATCTAAAGTCTTTTTCTTCTTTTATCCCAGGAATATTTATATTTCCTAAAGGATTGGGGAGAGAGGAAGATAGCTTCGTACTTTATCAGAACATTTTATATTAGCAAATAAATACCTATAAAAATACATGCTAACAAGGAATCACTCAAAAATGGGTGCTATAAATCTTCCTTACGCAAGAGGGAAAGAAATCAGAATAATAACAATGTATCACTAGCCTATGTCACTGAAATGATTTGTTTTACTCCTTTAATCTTTACCATATCTAAACTGACTATAATAAATGAATAATTACTCTGAATACAGTGGAGTTAATTGAAAATCTGCTTGAAGTATAAAACCAAGAAATCATAACAACAAATACAAGGTTTAGCCAGTGTTTAGGAACTTGTCTTTGTCAATAATTTTTAAGGTTCAGTGTAAATGATACTGTTTACCATCGTACATCATCTAACATTACTCCAGAAAGTCATGAATTATTTCAGACTTCCTATGAATATTAATAGTCTTTAGAGTCATGGTATTTCATCAGCATACACCCAAGTATTAAAGTCTTATGGGGTTTGACTTTTCAAAATGAAACCAATTTAATTCCAGTTTGTTTTATTCTCAAACCCTGATTTCTAAGTCCAGAGAGGGTGTACACTTTCATGCATGTGAAGCTCAGGCTTGCCTCGAATGTGAAGTGTATGTCACCTAAAAGAGGGATGGGCTGATTCTCAAAGGGCCCATCTGGACATGCACCCCCTCTTATGCACCCAAAACTCTGGGAACCCCGAGGGGACCATGCAACAGCACCAGAACAGGCAAAATGTTAGTGTTGCTTCCTGCTTAAAAAACCCAACAAAACCAGTCCTTCTTTGGAGATGGTACACTTGTGTATTAGTTAGGAGGCCAAAACCAAAAGGAAATATTGCCTGCATTAAGGCCACTGTTAGAAGATAAACCATTCCTTCTACTGGCCAATAGAAATTTCCTGTTTGATCATCTCCTACAAAGTCCAGAATTCGCAATAAGCTGGGCAGCATGGATTTCTCTTTCTTGAAAACAAACACTTAGTAATAAAGGCTTACAAGAGGGTAAGTGCACTTACCCAGTTCTGTCTCCATTGAACCTGACCTGCAGATTGCTTGTTTCACCCTTACAACTGTTGTCATAAATTTGACTAGGGCTGGGGTCAAAAAGAAACATGATGTGCAAACCAGCATAAACAAGAAGAAGGAAAGCTTCCACCCTTTTCCTACTCACATTCTTGTGCAGCTCTGCTGTATTACTTTACTCATAACGCAAACCAGAAGCACCAGGTTTGAAATTAGGTTACCACAGTAGAGGGCAATACCGCTCTCAGGCAATCACATGTGGCCATAGCAAACTGCAGCATATATACAATTGCCTGGCAGGAAAGTCACCGTGTTGGCTGTAGAACAGTTCTCTATAATCAGTAACTCCACTCATGTAAAAGGAAAGATCATACTTTAAGTGTTGCTATTAAACCACTGTCGTCTTCCACAGCAAACTCACTATTTACGTAGTATTGTGAACAATACAAATACATATTTACTGTATAGGTTATAACCAGCTTGCACTAAAGGCATAGGAAACATTCCATTATTTAACTCTGTGTTGAAATAACAAGCTGTAAGACATGGTAGTGCCAAAAGTTCTTGCTGACAGTCATTGCATGCAGATGCTGTTGTTCCCATTGTGAAGGTTTTCCCTTCTACAGGTCATACTTTCCTCATGTCTCTCACGATAGCCTCACAGTTTTCAAGAATAACGATTCCTACTTCCAAGCGTATTTGGACACAGGAAATATCTGTCACTGTATAACAGGTGCCTGGCAAATCTGCATAGACATTCTTTGGAAAATACAATTTTTAAGAAATTTTGAATCATCAGAATGTGCATCCTGGAAAAAGAGCCAGTGCAGCATGTATGAACTCAGCCTTAGCAGACCAAACCTAACTAAATCCTGCATGCCACAGATATTGCCAATCCTGTCCCTGGTACCTGAACTGGGAAGGAGGGTGGCAACAATACGTGAAATAGGAACATATTTAGGATAAATTTTCACACCAGCGTAACCCTGCCAAATATCAACACCCGTGGCAGAAAAAGAGCTTTTCAAGATGCAAGAATATTCTTCAGGCAGACAGAGAAATTGTCTCTTGTAACCTTTTACTTGGAAATTACTAAAGTGATAGAGCTTAGTCATCAAACATATTGTGCTTGGGACAGATGCCTGTTGTGGAAAATGCCACCTAAGATGTTAAAGTTTGGTAGAGTTATAAACTATTAATTTAGCAATAGCAAGAAAAGACCATTATCAGTGGCTTATTTCTAAGCTCTGACGGTTGTGACAAGAAACATGATGAGCAAGTCACACATAAATGTTGTGCTTTCAGTTGGCAACAAGGCACTCGGCACCTATAACCAGAAAAGAATGAAGACCTTGTGGTTTAAACGAGACACAGAAGGAGGAATATGTCTTGTGTGGCACTGTTTCGGGGACCCTGAATCTCAAAAGGTGCAGAGTGTGAGCCAAAGAACCCTGCAGGGCTGCAGCCTGTGACTAGCAAGTGACTGGCAAGCTTGGGGCAGAGACGAATGTGGCAAACTCATGCTTGGTCATCCATTAGAAACTGCTACTGCCATAGGAAATCTTGTCCTGTGACTATGGTCCCTTGTGGTTTGAACTCCAGGCAGGATGCCTCTTACCTGACCACCACCTTCTGCCTGGCCAGCATTTGAAAATGGGAAGATTTTTACTTTAGGGATTGTTTTCTAATACTAGATTTTTACTGAACAATTCCATTGAGATAATGTCTTTAAAGGAGGGCATCGACCAAAGATTTTTGTTTGACATTCAGAGAAAGAGGAAACCGTGTTTAAAACTAGACATTAAAATTCAGTACATTTCCCTTAGAAAACAACCAAAGAAACAAACAAAAACATAAGAAGGGAAAGTTAAACCCCCTATCCAGAAGTGTATGCCTCTGCGTCACTCAGGGGAACTAACCAAGTACTACCACTCTGTTGTAAAAGAGGTGTAAGCAGACATAAAACCTATTCCCCGAGTTTAGCTTTCTTGACAAGGTGTAGCATGCCATCAAGAGACAATCTTATTCTATTACAAGAATTGGTAAGGCCTATTAGCAGTCTGTGGAAATGATCCCTAATAAAAAGTCTTCATAAAACAAGGAATACTCTTGATTAAATTGTTATTGCATGAGTGGGCATACAGTAAATGTTCACCTCATTGTACATGAGAAATTCATATATATAGGACAAGATACGCCTTTTAGAAATTGTGCCTTAAATAAGTAAAGAAGGAAAAGATCCTTTCTTCTGAAATAATTCTACTTTTTCACGAGGAAGCAGAACCATATCTATGAGAAGAAGGATTTTAACAAAGCAGCTGGAACACTGGAACCTCTGAAATATATTGCACATTTTAATCATGTTTGATACAACACTCTTTATATGGATATCAATTACACTAATGACTCTTACATAATACCCCTGGGTGCCTAAGGGATGTGTATTGTCACCTCCCTTTTGTCATAAAAATAGAGAGTAGTTCTATATACACACTGAAGTAGTTTCTTTCATTTTTATATAATGAATGAGTAACACTGTAAAAAAAGACATTTTATCCCATATTAGTTTAGCAAACAGAAGAGATTTCACATATGACAGTGCTAAATATACTCTTAAGCTGCTAATAAAGACAAAGCCTGAGGGGAAAAATTCTAATGATGAGCAATGCCAGAAGTTTTTATTTCTGGATCTAAAGTAAAAATGTTTCACTTAGGTATAGTTTCAGAAGCATCATAGAAGAAGCCAGGATTTCCAATAATTTTTATCTCTAATAAAATCACTTGAATTAATTTGAGCATCATTATAGCACAGAAAAAATGCTTTTAAAGGTACTGTTATTTGCGTAACTTGTCTGTGTGCATTTTATTGAGTAATGAAAACTGAGAGGTTTCATCTGTAAATGATCTACGCTTTCCCAAGCAATTGCCTAGAAAACTCTACAGACTCAGTAGTCTACAGAGAGCTGGCAGGACACAAGACACTTTTTCCTTATTCCCATGAAAAGAATCCAAGAATTAGACAAAAATGGAAAACAGTTTCACTGTGGATGTGATGAATTTTCAAACAAGCACTTCAGCATTGAGCTGGTGCTACCTTAAACACCTGCAAAATTAAAGGATCACCTGCCTAAATGATGGGAACACCGGTGGATGACAAAGGTGCTGTTAAGATATGGCCACTGTCTACCACATCGAACAAGACAGTCTCATTATTTTCTTGTACTTGTATCAGCCTGCACCCATCTGGGATGCCTTGACTCATGCACAGGACTGTAAATTCTTTAGGCCAGGGATTGTCCTTTGTACCATATATAAAATATATGAAATGGTTTCTATGATTAGGGCTTCTAAGCACTGTGGAATACAAGTAGGACTAATAAAGACCAGAAGTATGCAGTGTGATTAATATTCCCATTTCCTTTGTCCTCAATCACCTGTAAGTCTTAAGGCAGAGATATGCAGAAATGTAGACAAAGGAGTGTGGGCTCACTAATACAGTGGTCTGCCCTGGCTAATTTATCACAATGTGTTTTCCCCATCAGATCTTTGGCTTCTTTGGTAACCTAAATAATAGCATGGCAATTAGATCTATCCCAACTTTTTCCTTATGTTCAGCTGCTTATGAGATTTTCATACATTTTTCTCTATCCCAAAGTTCAAAGTCGCCTAATGTATTTCTCAGTGCTAATTAAACCCTGATAATACCGTGAGTTGGCAGGAATTCCATGGCATTTGCGCAAAGGGGAGCCTGGTAACAGGACAGCTCTCCAGAATCTTACATCGCTGTGTGGTGCTCTGGAACTTGCTGTCCTCCTGCAGCCCTATCATTCTGAAGGTTTTTTAATCATCCCTAAAAAACTTAAGGAACCCACAGGAACCTGAATATGGGAAAGCGATTGGTATTCATGCCTGTTTTCTCAATCTTAGTTTTGACCTTCTGAGATAATATATAAAAATACATGTTGGATAGCTTCAGATGATTTTTTCATTTGTAATTATTTAACATTGATTTTGATTCAGCTATGAAAGCTGATGTGCCTTTCCCATGTTGAACAAAAAAGTAAAACTTCGAGGGTATTTAAATATTAAAAAGTGGCAATTGCATATGCATAGCAAGTAACTACCTCTCCAAGATACTTCAGAAAAATTGTATTTAGTGGAGTACTTGTGATAAATTATGTATTTATTGTAACAGGGTCAGAAGCTGTTACAATTTACTGTACTTGGTCAAAAATTCACTTTTATAAAAAGTACTTCAGTGTCTCAATGTACATTTAAATGAGAACTTGGATGCGCCAACCACATTGATTTTCATGGGAGGCAAGTTAAACATCTGAGGTCAAATTTTGCTGTGACTTACAGGGGTATAAAAAACCAAAGCTTAGTGACTCGACCAATTTTCATGTATTTAGCTGTTCTTCAAAGATAAAAATATTAAAAAAGAAATTGGAAGTTGACATATGTTTTTCAAGAACAGGCTATGCACTGTGTACATTGTGCTGCTGTTGTGCTAATGAGTAATGCAGGAGAATGGCTTCTAACAGAGCAAATGGATGAAAGGCAAAAGGCAATAAGTGAAATACTGGGTTTGAATCTTAATACAGAGCTGAATTTTTAAAATTCCGTGATTCATGTGCCTGTACATATATTATGTGAATATAAAATCAGTTCTTAAAGTTAATTCTTTAACTATTAAATAGTTGCTCCTTTTTAAGTTTGTCCTGCTGTCACCAGTAATAACTACCAGAATTCTTTACATTAAGGTTTTCTGGAGGCATCCATAATAAACTCTAATCACGTCACTGTTACAGGAAGCTTTAGAAGTGGGACAGAGAGGAAGTGCTTAACCTACAGAACTATCTTTTCTTAGTCACTGTCTATTCTGCCTAGGTCTTGCATAGTTATAAACTTCTGGAAAAAGGGTTTTTCTGTCTCTGTTGAGCAGTCAGCAATTATGGATGTCCAAACACTATCTGCAGAGCAACACAGTTTGTAATCTACAGCTGGGTCTATGCTCAGTCAAAGAAACTGAACAACTGTCCATAACATAATGGAAACTCCAATGACAGCCAGCCTTTCTGAGTGGGTGGATGGATGCATGGATGGACAGACAGACAGAGAAGAGAGAAAGATGCCTTGGACCCATGCTTTTTCCATGAAGAAGCTATTAAAATGTTGCTGCTGTGACTGCTACCTATGCAGGTGATAATGTAACCAAAGGCCCTACTTACCATAGTGAATATGCATGCAGAGACAAAATTTTGGTATCAGAAGCAACCTACATTCCAACATTTCCTAATTTACAAATACTTGCCTGCAGGCTTGGCACTGCAGCGTGACCACACTGCTTTCACATTGCAGAGGTTATAGCCTCTGTAAGATTAGTGATTGCAGTGCTGTGTAGATGCACGTGAGAGCTTAAATTAGCTAGCTCCAATCTTGGTAGCTGTCTTGCTCTAGTACTTTGAAAGTGACTGCCTGCTGCAAAATCTTCATGACAGGTAGGGTTAATTGGCCCACATTAAGCCTCATGCTGCTATGGCAAGACAGCTACAGTACCTGGTTTAAAGTTAGCTTCCATCATATTGCTCTCAAAGAGTCTTTGCTCAGTTGACCAGTCGTTATTGTGCAACAGTAACCTTAAAATACTCATTTTTATATATTTCTTTCTCATTAAAATTAATCTACAAAACATTTAAACTCATTTAAGTACATAACAAGTCCAGATTTCCTAATCATCACATGCTCTCATAGTCAACATGGAACAGTTTTGTATCAAAAACCAGCTTTTTGCACCTATAAAATAATATTTAAATACAGATCATTACTGCAATTTCTTTCCTAAGAGAGTTTATCTACATTCTACTTCAGAAGTCTTCACCACAGGAAGACTGCATCCACTTCTCAGTTGTGACAAAAAGTAAATGATCTCTGTGTTCAATCCACGAGCTCAAGGAAAAGTTCTTATCCTTCTTTCACTGTGGATGGTATTTTCTCAAGCTACATTATCTTGTATGTTAGCCAATGTTTTCTGTTGCGTTTTTTTGTTCATGGAGTGTACTGCTATACATGGAGAAGAACTGAATGCCCAGAACACTGAGTATATGACAGGTAACACGTGGGAACAGGCACAAGTTTCTACAGTGCAGCCTATTAAATACTGTTCAGTATGTGTGTGCACACATGTGTTTGCACTAAAGGATCTTTCCTGAAAAAGAAGGATAGAGGGGCTAGCTGGTACTAATGAGTAATTTTATCATACACAGATGGAGATGAAGAACTTTCCCAAAGTGAAAGGAAGAACAGAGCTTTCATTAGTTAGGATTTTCTTAATTAGAATTTATTGTGTAACTGATTTTGGTAAATTCTATCTTATCCCTAGTCTTCTGTTGCCAAATGAAACTGAGGGAATCAGCTTACATTTCTTTAAGGAGTCTGCATTGAATAAATGTGGCCACATTTTCATGTTTAGTCATGTTTCACATATACCCAGGTACCACTGATAATATGACAGAAGCAACACTGACTCTATAGTGCTACTCTCTTTTTATACTGAAAATGCAGTGGAACTTGTGTGCTACATGTGTACTTTGGATTCCTTAGTTGTTTGATCACATTGATGAAGGGATATGCAATCAATCTCCCACTAAGACAGTGAGTAGTATTGGCCATAACTCATTACTCCATCAAAGGATTTGGCATTTCAATCGATGGGAAATGATGTGTGATCATTCTAATTTATTATACATCATTTCCCATCAATCGGTGAGCTGAAGCCTTGACATAATAAGTAGTTACAGACACTGTCAATCATTCTTGGTCAAATACCTCTGAATGCTGCCATTTGGTGCACCTTCAGCTATTCATCCAAACTGCAAATATTCACCCAAAACATTCAGCGATCAGGCTGTAACTAGAGCTACATTAAAAAGACTCACAAAAGTGCTTGGGAAGATCTCAAAAGCTTCAAGAACATGTGGAACTGAAGAAAAGAGTCTTATGATAAAAGCGCCCTTTTTAAAAAACACACACAAATTGTGAAACCCCATCTCTAGGGGAACAGGGAGTCCAGCCAGGAAAAAACCTGAAAAAGGGCAAGCTTCAGTACTGCACTGGATTTTAGAGGGATCATCTTCTATGCCAGCCACCTTACTGTAAGAAGGATCTAAATTCTGCTTACTTGTATCAGCACAATTCCTTTCATCTTCAGTGGAGTTGCATGGGTATGTAAAGCCAGGCCACAGCTAATCTTTACACTACTGATGAGATTAGAACTCCTGAAATCAGCCCTGAGCCTTAAACATTCCTTCCCTATCCAAAATTCCCTTTAAAGTTCCCTCTCCATAATTCTCTTTGAGGTCTCCTGTTTACTCCCTAGCAAAAACTGCCAAAATTACTCCCTCTATTAATCATATTTTCAAAAATAAGTATGTATTACTCAACAGTTCACTTAAAACAGTAGTCTGCTATGATTTTGCTCTACCAATCTAAATATCAGCAATGTCTAAAGGTTACAAACTCTTTCCAATCCAGAAGCATGACAACAACCACAAGTTTACAAGTTACTTATTAAAGGAAAACAAAACGTGCTTCCAGTGACAATTTTTCTTCTGGACTTAGTTTGGGAATCCATTTGCCTATACCTGCTTCCTAAGGCCTCTTTTCTACCAGACCACTATGATAAACATTAGGGGTTACTTTTTCACAGGAATGTATCAACCCATCTCACTGAACACTTTGGTCCACCTTAAGAAATCTCTCCTCATTTTTAAATGAAGCCTGAACTTTTTCGTTAGAATTTGCCTGTATTTAATCAAGTCATTGGGTATGGAATACACTGCCAACAAAGACAGATGAAGCATCTGTGGCAGCAAAAAACCAATGAAATGTTACCAAACCCAGTATAACAGAAACTTTCAAAGTCAAAAAATTAAGCAAACGCTGGGTAACTAACTCCTACTGAAAGCCAGCCAACAAGTTCTTTAAGATAAAGCACTCCTGTGACATATTTCAGATGTCAGACTAGATGATCCAGCAGGTCAGCTCTAGTTCCACTGTGCACATTCTTAGCCATTCTTCCATGCTTTGCTGTTTCTTTCCCTATAAGAAAACTTGTACTATTTCTCTAGTACCGTTTTCCCCATCTCTTCTTCTTCTGTGTGAAAAACGTAAAAGCTGTTGTATTGAGCTCCACACAGCAATATCTCCTCATTGGTAAGCTGGTTAGAGATAGTTTGTATGAAACTGCTACATAAAACAAAAACATTCTCTCTCCTCACCCATCCTTCCTACATTCTTCATTAGATTTGTCAGCCTAAAATAATGCAATACTGGACAGTTTAATGCAGCCCCTAAATGGACAGGTTTATTTATTCTACCACTATGGAATACTCTGTTTTCCCTTTCACGTCCTGCTTCTCTATACTGTTCCAATCCTCTTACCAGCCTCCAGTCTGATCTCCACTGACAATGGCAGCTCCCTGAGAAAGGCAAGCTGTACACGCTACTGGATGTTGTATCTAAGTTAATACTGTTTGTTTGGGTTTTTCTTTAATATGCCCATTTTTGCACACATGTTGTGCGTGTGTGAATTTGTGATTTGTCATGAGAACTGTTTCTGAGAGAGGCACAGACAGACTTTGTTAGGTGAGTCTGCACTCAAGGATGGTCACCAGCCCACTTGGAAACCATTTACTCACTGATAATTCTGAACTTGCAAACACCAGGATTCAGCTTGGAAATCTCATTTTAAGAGTTCTAGTACCTTCTCTTCAAAATAAAGAACATAAATGTTACTAGATCTAATCAACATATACAGAGTGATATCTGAAATTAGAAATTCAAATACATGCAACAATCTGCTTGCCAACAATCTCCAGACCAAAAATTATTCAGATAAAGTATTTGGTGAATAATTTTGAATAGCAAATTCATTTAAGAGAATCAAAAGCTGCTCACAGACAATTCACAAATGAAAAAAGTTACACATGTTAAATCATTTATTATGAACTCTTTTTCATCTCTGTTCTATTATTTGTTTTTCCATTCCAGGCAACGACAGCTTCAGGAAGAGGGGGATAAAAAGGCAAAAACCCTACAACCAACCAATTTCTTATCTAGCACCTTAAGGTAATTCTTCAGTAATTACCTATTTATTGAGAAGGGGAGAAGTTACATGTTGACCCACTCAAGGAGAAAAAAGTCTGCTCTAATGAAAAGATTGCATACAAAGTTCTAGCCTGTAAGACTGGAAATGAGACTTACAGGCCTCCCAAATACAGGTCTCATAATTAACAGACTTTTAACTATAGCTGCATTGCCAGGTGCAAATTTAATAAAAGATTATAAATGATAGATGAACTGCATTTCCAGCAGCTGTTTGTAATCCCAAGCAAAAATCTTCATTAAGATACTGTTGACGTTGTAAATGGTTATCTATTAATTTAAAGTATTGTGAAACATCAAACATTATTCATTTAGAACACGGTGGTGGAAAACCAAGCTAAGAAACCATGGTGTAAATAAAGTTTTAAAACATTAAGTTTACAGCCAGACAATGCCAAGTTACAATTACTAATGCCAGACTTTCTGCAGTCTTAAATGGATTTCCCTGGGAACGAGCTGAGCGCCTCAGGAGCACAGCTAAGGGCTACCTAAAATCATAGAACCACAGAACCATTTCAGTTGGAAAGACCTTCAAGATCATAAAGTCCAACCATTAACCCAGCACTGCCAAGTCCACCACTAACCCATGTCCCTAAGCACCACAGCTACACATCTTTTAAATACCTCCAGGGATGGCAACTCCACTGCTTCACTGGGTAGTCTGTTCCAGTGCTTGACAGCCCCTTCAGAGAAGAAATTGTTCCTAATATGCAATCTAAACCTTCCCTGGCACAACTTGAGGGTATTTCTTCTTCTCCTATCATTTGTTACATAGGAGCCCAACACCCACTCGCTGCCTTTTGGGTAGTTGTAGAGAGCAGCACGTCTCCCCTCCGCCTCCTTTTCTTCAGACTAAATGCAGCTGTAAGAGCACGGTGTTGGTGCTGGAGTTCAAGCCTGCCACATTTTATTGGATTCAGTGACACACAACAAAAATGTCAGCTCCAACAACAGATTTGCTAGAGCTCCTGATCTGGGGAAACCTCCAAACTCAGCAGGGTAGAGTTCTAAGTGCAACCAGCTCTGCTGATATGTTCTAAAAGGTAGATAAATACACATAATTTTTTTATTAGTCCCTTTTGTAAAATTATACAGTAAACAGGATTTGCAGAGCGTAAAAAGAATATACCAGATATGTCCAAACTTTCCTCATAAAGGTGCAGAGATATAGAGAGGTGTGAACTCTGATGTAGAGGAGGTTCCCTTCTTGACCCCACTGACTTTCTTATAAACTCATGCACAGTGCTCTCCTTTAGGAAATCCCACAAAAGCCCTTCTCACCTACAGCCTCCACCCTTTTCACAGAGCTACAGCCTCAGAAATGTGAAGAATGGAATAACTCCAAAATTTTACCCCATACCAAGTGATGGGGTAATGTGATGTCAGGCAGTCCTTCACTGTGACGCTTGGTGGCAGGGTTTTTACAACATTTTAACCTAAAAACCAGCACACAGGAACACCTTCAACACCTCCAGAACTGCTCATCAAATTAGAAAAAAAGAGTTAATCATATCTACCACTTTCATTAAAGGTATTCTGTGCAGGTCTTATAAGAAGATAGAACCCAAAATCAACATCAGACCTACAGAGAAAGTCTTAAGACCAACCAAATAACACACAGAATTCATATTTTATTTCACATTTTGATTTTAATACATTTCTAACAGAAAAAAAAGAAAGAGCACCAAACTGCAAGATAAACTCTAGATTTAGAAGATCCACTAGGTAAAATTAGATAGTTTCATGGACATTTAGTAATGGTTATTACTTATTACTTATATGTGTAGAAATTCCTAGCTAAAGCTACTGTAAATAAGATATTTGTCTCCAAAGGGGCATTGTTCTTCAAACTCCTTTCCCTGCCTTCCTTCCCTCCCTCCCTCCTTCCTTCCAAACATGACCATTAGCATTTCCAAAGACATTAAACTGCTCTAAACAGCTGCACTATCTCAGTTTCCAACTAAAGCAGAGCTCCCTACTTCTAAAGAAAGTAACCTCCCTTTCAGCTAAGTTACCTTCCCTCCCTTCCTCCTACTCAAAGGTTAAAACCTCTTTTTTCCCCCCCTCTAGCAACAGGAAGTAAAATTCCATTTGATTGTTTGCATGATGAATATATGGCTAAAAAGAGATACAAAAATTTGTTAAGAGATCAATAAGGCACTATAATAATAAATTAAATTAGTCAACTGTACCATATCCTTGGATATTAGTCTCTCTTCATGTTACTTAATGTAAGCAATAGTTCATAGTTAACCTAAAAGTTTTGTTCTTTCTTTATATGCTGTAAGCACACCTTGAAAACATTCCTTTTAGGTGTACAGAAAGAAAAATGTACTATACAAAAAAATATTTTCCTGAGTGTTTTCTTGCCCAATAAAATTGTCATTTCTTACTTACCTAAAAAATAATGCACTGCCATCTTGGAAGAAAATGCCAGTAGAGTTGATGTGGTGTGCAAGTCAATTTTTCCTGCTTGAGTTAAAGTACTGACGTGTATGATTTCTGCAGGGAACAAAATTTTGATGGGAATTAAACCAGTAAAAGTCCAGCACAACTCCAATGATTTGATCAGATTATTTCCCCCTATATTTTATCTGTGTAAAGAACAGAACGATTTGGCCCAATCCTGAGAAATATATAGGGGAATATAGGGGAAAATCACTAATAAAATACAGGGAAGCATTGAGATGCTCAGATTATACTGTACAATGCAGATAAAATAATTCTAATTCAGGCAGAATGGTATGCACAGATGATCTTTCAAAGGGACATAGTGTTAGGAGCTATGTACACAAATCAGCTAAAGGAGCACCCACTAAAGTGTTCCTGAAGTTTGCTCCCTATGGAATTACAGAAAAAAAATCATACCTCCAGAAAAAAAAAGGAGTTAAAACCCTAGTATTAAAATATTAATAATTTTTGACAGGCCTCTCATAGCCTGCACCATTAGACACTGAAATGTGCTTAATGTTAATAACAAGTCTCATACATAAAAGTAAAGAGTAACTGTAAATCATGACTGCACCACTGTTATTTTGTACGTATAAGCAGCAATAAATGATGTACCAAATTGATGTGCTTTACCTAATAACTGTCTCCACATTATGTAGCTTTCAATTTTGAAATAGCAGGGCTTTGCCCCTCAGTATCAACCCCTGAGTAGTAGTGAAATATCCAGAAATTGCAAACTGTGTGCTCCTCTCTCAAACGTGGCTTGCTTTCTTGACACGCTGATTTTTTTACCATATTAGTTATTCTGCTTTCTTCCCCAAAACAACAAACCTGCAGTCTATAAGATAGTGCACATTTGCACAACATGAAGAAGCTGGCATAAGCAAGTAGCAGTCATTTTGACATGACAGATTAGAATAGCACAGAAGGAGCAATTTTGGTGTTTCAAGTTAATAACAGGAAAGATTCGCCCTCTATGATACACTATGTTAAAACCCCACTTTATAGCCACATTCAGAAAAGGTTCCTATTTTGATCAGAGAGATTAAGAACTCTGAAAAAGTCATTCCAAACTATGAGACACCCATTTGCAAAATACAAGTATAAATTTGTAAGCCATTCATAAGATAAAATGCATGTATTTGAGGTCTAAAAGAATCAGTTAAGGGGACAACCAAGCTTAGCAACAAAACTACCATACTCAAATATTCAGCCTATTCCACTTAGAACTCAAGTTCATCAAAAGCAAGGAAATTGAGCTAAGACATATGCTACGCTTAGCTACATGTTCCTACACCTTTCTCCTAGATGCAACAGTTAAAAGAAAGCTTCTACAGTGCCTGTTTCTTCACTTTGATACAGCCTTTATGTTATTTCACCTCAGGAGAAGGAAAACTGCATTTTGTAAATAACTTTGAAAAGTGCTGCCTGTTCTGGAGAAGACATAGAAATTTGCTTTACTCTTTTACCTACTGAAAGATGTATGGAATACTGTAGAAAGATGGATTCATCCACAAGGCAGATAGCTGGTATCCAAACCTTTGGAAATTTCAGAGGTGTTCAAAGCTGAGGGGTTTTTTTCAGTCAGTTACAGAAATAAAGGCCAGCAGTGAAAATTAGATCTCCAGATAGATTTGCAAATACTCGCTTCCCACTAAAGTTCGGCTGTTCTGATCTGCATTTAGATCCCTATCTGCTACAAAGACTACATTAATTTAATATGTTACAACAGGAAAAATCCATTCTTGCCACAGACATTAAAAAAAAAAAAATTTCAAAGACAAACCATTCTTCAAAGGAAACAAGGGCCCCATCTGCTGATGTTTAAATGTACTACATTAGCACACGCACCACAGTGCTGCCACAGATAAAAAAGGTATTGAAATGAATCGCAGGCAAACCACCACATTAACTGTGTGGCATTCTTCTGGCATCTTTTTAATAGGTAAAAAAGGGGTTTGGGTCAACCAGTTTCCTCTCATGATGAGATCTTCACCTATCAAAAAATATGGGAGGCTAGAAGGAAAGTCAAGCAGGAACCTGAATTTGCACAGCAGCAAAGTAAGGCAATATAGTCAGTCATACAAAGTAAAGCAAAATTATGCCTAAACACATACAGTGAATAGTTACAGAAAATAATAAATTATTACTGTTTAAGTCTCACCCAAAATGATAAAATTATGAATGATCAAAATGTCCAAAAACACAACAGAGACATTAAAGCAGAACTTTCAGAGCAATAATCAAAGCATGCATCTGGCAAACGTAAAAGTCAAACTTTTCTAAAGTTCAAAACATCTTGTTAAAGAGTCTAATGGTTGTTTATCAAGAGTTCTTACAATTAAGCACCGTTTTGTTTACAGCAATCCCATACATACCCGACTTTACATTAACTTATGGCAAAAAACCGGCAGGGAGCTTTAAAGACAAAACAATTTTCCTTATTATGGACAAGAATATTTCAGTAATTGTATCAGCAGAGAGCAGGCAGCTGAATTTATATTCTCATATCACTATGTTCTGTGATGAAAAGTGTACCATTTTGAAGCAGAGAAACATTTTTGTCTACATGGCTCCAGCACAGGAAAAGTTCGCTCTGATTCACCTGGATGAGGCACATGGCTGGACTCTCTCCCCAGGCCAGTGGTGTGGCAAACAAACTTCTGATTAAAGCTGAAGAAAGCACCAAAGAAGCTTCCTACTCTTCCTCTCTCCGGGACTAGCCAGAACTGCAGCCCAAGCAAGTGAGGTGTTTATTTACATGAGCTGTCCTACACCCCAGAAATGTACCTCTACTGTGGGTAATTCCTACCTAAATGTGTTCCTATGCCATAGACCTTGTTTTCATGCATGACTGGGCCAGACAGCCAGTGCCACAGGACAAAATCCCACAAACCACTGACCTCCTTAGGAAATAAGAATTGTGTGGTCTATTTCCAGTAAATATTCTAACATAATGATAAGAGCTATGCAAATGTACTAGACATGCATAAACCTCACAAAATTCTTCCTCTTCACTACCAAAAGCCCATGAAAGTTAAAATGATTTCCAGCTGGGCAGTGGTCAGAAGGCAACATGCAAAACATCTCACTGCATGGATAAAAACAATAATTAGAAACTCAGTGCTAGTGACTTCTTCAGTAAGCATGAATATAATCCACACAATAAACAACACTGGCCTGGCTTTTGACTGAATAAATTAAAATTCAAAGTAGTCTGAATACAGTTCCAAGACGTGCTACCAAAGTTCAAGGCACAAAACAAAACTAGAAATAAAACTACTTCTTCAGAGCATTATTGGATCTAGTGTGGTTTTCTGGCTTTGTCTTACAGCTGCATCTTAGCAGAGCTCCTTCCATCAGCTTTTGTATTATAAACCTAGTTAGAGATGTCCACAGTCCGATTATCAAAATGTACTTCAGGCTGAAATATGTTAAATGAAGGATTTGTCCTGTGCAGTGGCTAGATAACCTTGTCCATGTCAGAATAACAGAGCATAAGACTGAGGGCCAGTTCCCCAGATACAGCATTTCTTCACAATGAAATTTACTGTTTATTTAAGCACAAGTATGCGGGTGGTTTTGTATAAAGCCTGCCTTTTTGGGCAGGTTGTTATTTGGTTGATCATTATCACTCATATAGGAGGAAAACAATTAAAAGCTGTCAGATACCAGCTCGTTCAAAAAGTGCCTGGGAAAAATATGAGCATTCTCATTCTTGATCCGAGATAACACAAGGTAACTTTACTATCCCCCTTCATTAGATCCGACATCAATCTTCAATGTGATAATATATGTCGGGAAAAGTAATTATATCTGCATCAGTTATAAGCATGTTAGAGACAAAGCTGCTGCAACTGAATGTTGTCAAAGGTGAATCTGCTGCTTTACGTGAAGCTGCACATTACAGGGTAAGCTGATCCCACTGGTTTCTGCTACTGGAAAAGGAAAAGCTCAACTCTGCCATCTGCTCACAACTGTGTGCTCCTCACCATACACTCCTGTCTCCTAGCTCTTTCAGCCAGCCAAAACAGCGGAAAACTGATCCAGCAAGCGGATAGGATAGGATAGGATAGGATAGGATAGGATAGGATAGGATAGGATAGGATAGGATAGGATAGGATAGGATAGGATAGGATAGGATAGGATAAGCCTAGCCTACAGAATTAAAACAAGCAAACAGTTTGCCAG
Source organism: Gallinula chloropus (assembly GCF_964237585.1). Taxonomy (NCBI): domain Eukaryota; kingdom Metazoa; phylum Chordata; class Aves; order Gruiformes; family Rallidae; genus Gallinula; species Gallinula chloropus. The sequence continues at coordinate 16,714,434 of NC_140091.1, forward strand.
AGCCTGAGTAAGAAGAGGCCAGGTCTTCATAACCAGGAGGAAGCCTGGGGAGGTGAAGGCAACTACCCTCTTCAGCAGTGATAACAAGGCCGTGATTGTAACTCAGCCGTGAACTTCTCAGCTGTGCATCTGCATGTCTGCAGCACTCAGAAGCCAATGCATTTTGAAGAGTGCCCTGACCCTCACACTCCGTTGTTGCTACTTTGTGGCATGACAGTGTTTCGCTTTCGGGTTTATACATCTGCCTGGGAATTTAGCAGTAGCTCATTGCAAAGTAGATGAAGAATAAAACTCACTGGGAATGATAACATTCAGTGAGTAGTTACTTTGACTACAATCTTCCAATATAAATTTAAAAAAAGCAAGAATGTGGAATCTTGACTCCATAATTCCTTCAGTCAAACACTACTAAGTTCAAAACTGGGCTTATGCTCAAGTTAACATGTGTTTCAGTCTCATTGACTTCTATAGCATGAAACATTTAACAAAGACCCATTTGAAATGAAGTGTTAGGACCTCATTATGTCCCAAGTACCACAGATGAACCAACAACTCCAGTGGCTGGCTATTTCAATGCTTTTCTTGAGTAAACAGCAATATATATCACACTACACATATATAGCTGCCTTGTAAATCTCAGCACTTCCATTGGGATCATGCATTTTCAAAGGCAAGTAGTTACAAAACTGATAAGCAAATCCCTGCTTTTTGCTGCCTCAGAAGACATCTTTATAAATTAATGCTATGACTTGCTTATAATTCCTTAATGTTTTAAACTGACATCAATTTCATGACAGTTTTACCTTTTACAGACACATTGTTTTATATGACATTTCTCACAACTGCCCCTCTCTATTTTATTTTGCCTTTTGAAAAGTCAGTTAACATTCCCTGAGGACGCTGTAATATTGAATAAAAAGAAATACATACACTGGATAAACAGAAAATATGAGAGCTGCAGCTCAGCAGAACTGGGAAGACGTGATTTTGAAAATGTGGTAAAATACTTTGCAAACATTTTTTTAACATTTCTTCCTTTATATTTTGATCATTTCAGTAACTTTTTTTCTTGCCTTTTCTGCCTTTCTTAACCCATGATAGCTTTATAAGTGGAACAAAAAAAAGGCAAAAAAGCATTCCAGAAATCTGATTGGCAGACATAAAGGCTGCCAGGCACAGAGGGTGCCTTTTTGATTTAATAACGACGACTTGCATCACTGTTTTGAAAGACCCATGAAGCAGAATGGAACTCTCCTTTCAAACCTACTGTTTCTATACCACTGCTTATGTTTGGAAGACACAGCTTTATTTTGGCTGCTTTTGGTCTCTTTTGGAGGCATCCATTGATGCTTACTAACATGTTAATGAACAGCATTGCAGTGGTGAAAGTACTGGATACAAGGCTTTTTTGGAGCTTATTAGTACTTCTCTTTTATCAGACAGAGGAGATGCTGTAATGTGACACCTGAAAGTGTGCTGTCTCTGAAGTGCTCCCAGTCACTGCTGGACCACAGAGCAGCAACACAAGAGGCTGAAATGAACATCATCACAAATAAAACTTACACAGACTTTGCAAACACACAAAAGGAAAAAGCTGAGACTGAAGTTAGAGGATAAAAGCAGCGTTCCCATTACTTTTGTGTTTAGTTAGGATCTTACCCAGAGTCCTCATGTTTTTCAGTATGGTGCAGTATTTGCCATATGCCTAGACCTCATTGAAAAGTAGTTGCCCTTTATTTGTCAATAGTTCTACAACTTCACGTCCTGGGACATGTAGTTTTCTTCCAGACACGGGTAACATTGTGCACAGTGCTCTGTGGAGCTGCTGAAGTCTAAACAGCAATAACTAACCACTAAATAAGAAAAGATGCAGACATCAAACCCAGAAAAAAAGGAAAGGTTAATTTCCTTTTGATAGGGGTATCTAGTTTGTGATTCTGCATGTGTAGGGTGATGTATGAATCTGAAGTCTCCCTCATCTTCTAAGAACTTCAGGTACACCAAAGAAACACTTGAAAAAGTACTCTGTCCCTCTATCAGTAACTTGGTCCAAATGTTTCCCTTCCCAGGAAACCCCAACTATCGTTTAGGTGACGGCTGGGTAGGAGCTTTCTACCACTCAAAAGATGTTTCATCTCTTACTATGAAATGACCCTTAAAATTGTTATTGCATTAGATTATGATTGTAGTGTATTTAGCTGTGAAATTGCATGGACATTTTTGTGCCTCTACATTTCTAAGTACTCTCCCTACTTGTTAAGTCAAACAGCATTTTGTTTTCGTTGTGCAGTGCTGACTATCCACAGAGACAGAGGCATGCACACACTTGCACACTGTCTCTCTGCTCTTTCACAGAGAATTTACGTCCGCTTATTCTAGGGTTTTGTTCTCTTCCAGACCAAGGCTATCCACTCTTTCCATACAGAGGAAACCTTGCAATAAAATAACTATGTCCAATAACCTACTGGAAGTATGCTCAGAGGAAATTGATAGTTGCCAACTCTCATTATTTTCCTATGAATCTTATGATATTTGCTATTTTTCTTAAAGCCCTGACTGCTGAAATCACATGAATAAATGTGAATCTGAGCTTCTGTTTAAAAAGTGTCCAGATTCTTCAAACATGAAGTAAAACCTGAAAATATGAACCAAATAAACCCAAAAGGACTAAAACAACCAGAAGTAAATTTTAAAAAATTAAAAAAGAGTGTGTTAAATAGCATCATAATTTCAAGATAATTTAACTTCAACTCAATCCTGAACACTTGGATTTGATAAGTAGTGTAAAATCAGTTAAAATCTTCAAATAAATGCTGAGTGCTACAAAATAAAGAACAAGGGCAAGAACTGAGATGAATTCTTCCACTTAGGACTTGAATTAGCTCCCCAGGAGAGTGTTTCTGTCCCAGTGTTGCAGCAGTAGCAACAAGCAGAGCTTCACAGCCAAGTCCATCTTTGCTACCCATGCCCTGCTGTACTCACGGGCTGCTGTGCTTCAAGGTCTGGAGCTTTCAACTATCCAAAAAGCATCTACTATTTTGGACATCCTGATACTTCTTTTGACTATGGATTTGACAGGGCACGGCTACTTCAGAAGCACCATAAGTTTCTCTCTGTGCAAGTAAGCAAAGTTAAGTTTTATTTCTAATGGTTGTAATAAAACCATACATCATTTGTGAGCCAGTTTGTAATGGAGACTCCCACAGCAATACAGAGTACTGTTCACAAGGGCTATCATGCACACAGGATCTGGTACTCAGAGAGGATATTGGTTTTTCCCATGTGGAATTATTTTTTAAAAGTAATTAATAATATACTTAACATTAATGAAATAAAAAAAAAAAAAACCCAAACAACCCAGCAAGCTTGCCTTTTAAGCCACAAAAATGGCATGGATGCAAAAGCCCAGATGCTGGAATGACTGCTATTTCGGAAAAGAAAGAAGCATTATCTTACAATTAATTTTTAATTGATTTTGTACACTGAGAAGAATGGAATGGTGTGCTTAGAGCATAGTGACTCACAGCCTGTGGCCACAATCCCAGTCTCTCTGCCAGCACACCAGCATCCTTCCCTTTGCACTGGAGGTGGAGGAGGGCAGCCTGCTCTTCAGCTACACTTCTCGATAACATTAACATGACAGAATTTACCCTATCGCACACAACCTCAGATTTAGTGGGAGACAGGTCATGCTTCCTCCACTCTATTTCAGGGAATCTTATTAGTCTACAATATATAGTTCTTCATGTAAATTCAATAACTACAGAGAGGGAGAAAAACTAACAGAAAATATCTTACCAGATGGAGAAAATTGAAACATTACCCTTGTTTCTTTGCCAGCACAGATCCACTCTGACAGGTTGGAAATGATTTATGTTTGGGGGGGGGGGGGGGGGGTTGGGGGCATGGAGGAAGAGAGTATGGAGAGAAGGAAACATACTTACACTAGCAGAGATATTATTAATTGCTGTACAATGTTCAAATCTTTGCATTGTTTTGCATGCAATTAGTTACGAGGCTTACATATGCAGCAGTGTTTGCATGCTGGTCTCTGCATGAGACAAATAAACCTCGGCTATATGATGCATGTTAGAAATTGCTTTCAAACCACTGTAGAAGACATTGTGGTAAAGAAATGAATCTATATGGCAACTCAAAAGCTGCATTCAAGGAAACAGATTACCTCTGAATATATGAATAGGTAAACACTACAGCATGTCCAAGATTAATACTAATCATTACTATTTTAATATATAAAATGTTATGGATATCGCTACCCAGCAGCGATCAGGCAGATATCTAGTCTTCGTAAATTAAAAACAGATATTTTTCTGTATCTAATTGATTTTTACATTACATTAGGCAGCCAAGGCTGCAACCTTCCATGACATAGTATCTAAATAAACATTTATTAAAGTATTTTAATTAGAATAAGAGGGAAAATATTGTTTCCAATTATGTTTTCAAAAGGAAAAAAATCAGACCTATTAAGAATTAATGTAAACATAAGTGTAATGTAACATTTAAATGCAATAATTATGCCATATGATTTATACAATGTGAGTTATTTCTAATTCCTAAACTTTTAAGAAAAGACTACTTGTACAAATGCATTTATGTCCGCTTGCCTCCTATGACTTTGATCTTGAAAAATAATAAGAAGCATTCACTCTGAAACACGAATAGTGATTTTACGAACTGAGGTGTACCTGTGTTGAGCAGAAACACAGAATTTATCTTATAGATGCACAAGACTTAATGGTCATTAATAAGATCCCTCTGAGAGGGTAGGAGCACCTCCTGCTCTAAAATGCTGAGGTGCTTTGTTTGGTCTAGCTGTAAATGTCCCAAGTGACTGGGCTTCTGTCATTTCCCCTGGAATACTAGCCAGGCAAAAACGTATTCCCAGGGTATTCGGCAGGGACTATTAGAGTCTCCAAATGACTTATAATTTTTTACTATATGCACGCATATACCTGTGTGCACAGGTATTTTGGCTCCCTCTATTCTTTTTTATGGAACAGTGAATTTCAGATCCTGACATGATTTAGCACAGGGAGATTGAGTCAGGCACAGTACACTGGTATAATCTATAGCTTACGGTACTGATAAATTGTCATGCCTTATTGAAGACATACATTTCTTGATAGTATAGACACCACCAGATATATACACATGAAGGAGAATTAGTTTACACCTCACAAACCAGGCAAAACTTGGTGTGGAAGGGAGGACATCATCTTCTTTCTTTCGGTCAGGAGCTGGCAATCACATGATTGTCTCTGCAGGGAAGCAACCAGGGAGTCTTCTATGCCTTTTAGTTTCAGACATTATCACTTACCAAGAGCTGCTGGAAGAGTTTCTGACTGTCATATAAAAATTGGCTCACTATTCTTAACATCGACAGAATGACTGGTTAAGGAAGATGGGATCCCTGCATTTTTTGAAGCAGTAATTAAATCTTGGCCCAAGGAAAGAACTTTTGAGATGGACATTTCAGTAATACATGTAATATATGTAATATATGCATGTCTGCATCGTGCAAATAGAAATGGATGCTCCTCAGGAAAACAGGCTGACAGCCATATCAGCTGCCCATCTTTCACTTGACGACTTCTGATCAGTTTGAACCAAATCTCGAAGTGAGAGCACAAGTATGGCATTTCAGTCTTCTCTGTGAGTCAAAATGCAATCACAGTGCAAGTCCTAACACAACATCTGAAGTTCACTGACTTCAGGTAATACCCTTTAACAACACATATGGTTCTTCAAAGTAACTGAATATAGACACCTTTACTACAGGTCTCCATAAAGGATGTTACTTTTGTGCCTTTCATAGTAAAAGTGATCATGGACAGGGAAAAACGAGAAGGAAAAATGCTAATCCCAATCGAGGCCTTCCAGAGGCAGACAAGGATGGTAAAAAAAAGTCACTGTCAGACAAATACCTTGGAGATGTAAATATTTCAGGGCCCTGGATAAAAAGAGTATTCTCAAATACAAATGTGACTTGTTCATCCCACTCTTCAATTCCAAGGAGCTAGTCCCTATCATTCCTCATAATGTTTGTGGCATCATTGACTTTCATTCCCTTCCTCTTCCATCAAGTGTTTCTACCAACCACAAAAATTAAATGTTTAGTATTTCCCATTGGTATTTTCTCACGACTATAAGGCTACTGTCCTGCTGGCACCCTTCCATTCCAGCTCCAGTTTCAAGCACTCCAGCATTATCTCATAAAGCAGAGAGCATGAACACGCCACCTCCATCCTGGCTGCCATTTATTTTCAGGGCTTACTCAAACTTTTCTGTGGAGTCTACACTCGCTTCTAGTCCACACCTTACTACAATCTACCAACACGGAAAGAGCTGATATCCCCTTTGTGCTCACTTTAAGAAAAAACCCACCCACAGATCACCATGTTTTGTTTCAAGGCCAATATTTCACAACACAACATGGCTACAGTTAGTAAATTCATAGTTTCCTAATTTAGTAAGCACATAGATTTTAAATACTAAAGTGCTCAGCTGTTAGAACATTTAACAGCTTAACTTTAGTCACTTGTTTATTAAAATCTTAGTTTTGGCTCTCTTTCACATATTTCACTTACTCAAATAACTTACTCAGCACAGAATGCCTGTAATATCTTCACGCCAGCCTGTGCAACAGATCTCCTATATTGCTTTTGCATCCAACATTACATACATAATCCTATAAACGTCTTCACAGGAGGAAGGGGGAGGATCCAGGCACTATCATCCAGCATAAAAAGAAAAAAAAAAAACCTTGACACTTCTGAAGTGCTTTTTAATTATAATTTATTTTAATTAACATTTGCTATTTTACAAATGTTTTACTGTAAGCACATATTCTAAATGTTCTGTGCTTGATCTATGACTAAATTCTGTTTGACTTTTTCTTTTTTTTTCCACGTTCTACATCAGAGGCATCAGAGTCAGAGTCCTCACAGATTTTAAAGATTAAAACTCAGCTGGGGTTCAGAGATACGAACATCCATTTCCCTGACTTAGCACTGATAGACATGAGCATACCTTCTTGTGATGGAACTTGCAGTATGTAGCATTTTTTGCATGGTTATTTTTAAGGCAGTTACAGTAGAAGAGACTCGTTTCAGAGGTCATGTTATCTTCATTTTTACCACAGCGGTAACAAATACTCTGAATTTCCAGTGAGAAAACCCCTGCAAGTTTTCAGGATTGTTATTTTCATACTTACCCCAGTACTTCTAAGTATGGCTGTACTAGATAAAGATTTGTGAGCCATTGTGTTTAGCAGCTCCCTTCCAAGTGAATTACACATCTCTTACCAACAGTCATGCAGAAGCAAAAGCTCAGAAATAATGAATACACTGTGCAGTGGCATTTTTGCCAGCCGTGGGCTTCTCAGAACTGTACAATTTCCCCAGTGATTGCACTGTCATTATAATAGGTAATCATTAGATTTATCTTTTATATAATTTGTAACATCTTATAGTATTATATGTGCATTTATGTAGCCTCATTACTGCCAGGAGTCCTCTTTAACTGAGATGATAAGTAAATAAAGTAGAAATTACACACCAACAGGAACCTGGAATATGTTGTTTTACTGTATGTCTGAGAGCTCCCTTTAGCAAAGCTAATCTGCGCAGCAGTTACCATTATTTCTACCTCAGTGAGCACTTCCTAATTGCTGTGTTATTGCTTGTGAAGAAAATATATTATTAAAGTCCACAACTTATGACTTGTTGCACATCCATACATGGAGGGAAAAAAATCTTCTCATTTCATCAGACCTTAATAGGTTTTGAACAGGATGATCAGCTGAGGCTGTTTTTCTCTTGCCGATCTGTTCATTACCGTTTCATAATGTCAGTGGCTCCTTCTAACAGTCAAGATGCATTCATAATTTATTCAGAAACCTGAAAACATTACTAAACCAAATCTACTTAATTCTCTATGAATCAGCGCAGGCCTATTTTGGAAGCAATTTGTAATGAACAACAATTATAAGCCCAAAGGAATCAGTATTCCTTTTTAGTTGTTAATGTTTTATACCCAATTATTGGTCCACTGCCAGATAATGATCCATAGAGCATTAGAACTGTGTATTAATATTATCTTTACAAACGCAATAATACTCAGTGGAGGATAAAGTTTTGATGGACTCCTCTTGTGTGCTAGTTAAAGCTCTACATTGTCAGGAAAAAAGTCAGCATTAGCACTTTGTTCTGATGGGACTGCGAAGAACAGGGTGACCTTCAAAATTTGGCAATATAATCAAAATGGCAAACAGCAGCCACTGAAACTAACACAGAAAATAACTTCAGGATTTTTTCATGTTTTCATTACTGAGGTGCCACAGTTATGTAGAAAGCAGGGCTTTAAAGTTTTCTTTAGGAAAACTCTTTCCTAAAGAGTTTTAGGAAACAACAGAATATTCTGCATTCTTCCAGTTAAAAGTAACAATGATGGGACTTAGCTCTTTCACAGAGTGGCTTCTGCACAATACAGAGTTTTGGAAAGGAGAACTGAGCCTAATAGACATTTCAAACAGAACACTGGTGTGCTGATTGAGATAATAATGTCAGGGTTTCAGTACATTGAGAAACAGTTTACATTTATATTATTGACGCTCCTTTGTACAGATCTCACTTCTGGGATTTCATTCCTGACTTGTATATGTCATTCTCAAGTAGTGTGCATGGCAACACTCGTGAAGCTGAGTGGCTGCTTTTGTTTTTATTATCAAGGCCCCTGGGAAAACTAAAAAGCCACTCAAGAGTTGAGCTTCCAATTATAGCCCTGTTTTTTTAAAAAAATATATGGTCTTTTTCTATTGTCACGTGGTTTGAATAAGCAATAGAGAGGACAAACCAACAAATTTGCCAGCGCTAGAGACCAGCCATAGGATGTCCACCGCCAAAGGCAGTTCAGATTAAACAAGGGTCCATCCTTTCCAAAGCACCAGAAGACCTATAGGTTCTTTAACAGGATCTCTCCAACACACCTGGACATCTAGTTGCCATTTTCTATGGAGAGAGTTAGGATACTGGGTGTTTGTAAAAACTCCACTAGATGACTCTACACCTTCAGGAACCTAAATACCTTTAAAAATTTGACATAAGACCCTCAGCAGGTAGATTCAGCAGCCTCCTATGTTCCTTGGAACAGGCAGGGAGAGAGATGAAAAATGCTGTTTTGATCAGAGCAGTAGCAAACATTCAGCATCTTATGTATTCTTTTCCCTTTTACATGGAGACACTGATGACAGAGTCAGGTATTTCTTTGATGCAAAGCTGTTTATTTTCAAAAATATATGTCCTCTTCCCCTGAACACAGTGGGAAAACAACACTTGCTCAGCACAGGATGCCACTTTTTTCTAGCCTGTGCTGATGGGCTCCCTTCTAGCTTTCTTTCAGGGTCATGTACAAATATCTTAATTTTCCTGCCCATCCTCCCTCTGCCCCTGCCATACTGGCTCTGTCCGCTCTTTCCTTCAGCCATAACACCCAAATGTCCTCTTCCTTCTCCCCTGCAAGGATGAATTTCCCAGTTTCTGGCTTTGCATCAGGTCCACAATGAAACTCCTTCCTCTGTGTAGCCCAGCTCCTGGCTGGTCTGGCCTTAGCTTAGACTTTCAGGAGTGTCTCAGCTATCTTACTACACAGCTCTTTAACAGCTTATCTTTCTCCTAAATGAATGGCAGCTCTTGCACTGTGCAGCTTTCATCAACTCCCCTTGCAATACACTGAACAGGTAACATAGACTTCACATAAAGCTACAGGTTCTGATACTTTCTAAAGATCCTATTACATTCTAAACAGCTTTGAACCCAAAATGCTAAAGATTTCACTATCTGATTCACATTTCAAGGTATGTTTTAACAAAAAGCATCGCATTAAAAACTCATGCATTATCATTTTAGACAATTTAGGACTTGCTGGAACAAATGTTACTCTGAATTTCAACAACCAAGTTCCTTGCTGCTTTAGTTCCTAAAAATGACTTTGAATCCTCAACTAAAGATGTTCTATGTCAGGAAAAGAAATTGCTAGAGAAAAAGTATGTGATCAAGGGAACCCGAGTAAGAGCATGGTGGGAAGGTGCAGAAGATCATCACCCAGCTCTCCCTATAGACAAAAGGAGTATGCAAATGAAAAGTAAAAACCTGGCCTGGAACACATTTTTGTCTATCTAAACATTAATGACACAAATAGAGGTATAGCTGAGTCTGTATTAGTGCTGCCAACAGTACACGCAATGCAGCCAACACAGCCCGTAGCGATTTCCCCAGAAGTGGGATCACGGCTACAGCAACCACACATCGCCACAGTGGAAATCACTGGAACCTCCTCCTCACATTTCAAACACTGCAATCAGCAAAAGCATTAGGCACTAAAAAAAAAAACCCAACCGCTGGCTTTTTTACCTAGGCAAAAGCCAAAGCTTGCTGCAATAATACCCAACTGGAAATAATTAGTCCTTGGCTTTTCAGTGCTAAAAGCAAATAGGTTCTTTCAAGTGCAATTAAAAATATACCACATTCTGAATTCATTGCTATTGATACCTGCTAGGATTTTCAGGCTGAAAGCACAAGTTCCTAACAAAATATTGGTGATTACTACTCCACTGCCATATAGTATAAATAATGTCAGAAAAGATCATGAGTTCCTTCATCCTTAGAAAGAACCTCAACAGACCGAAAGCACCTTTCCTAACCAGAGTCTGCACTTATTATGCCATTATGAAATATTATGAATCACCTTTAAAATACCCAGTTTCTTTTTTAACAAGCAAGGCTTACTACACTGAAAAAGATTCACTTTCATTTCTGAGGCATGTGAACACAGTTGTTTTAAAGGAAACACCAACACCACCTACCATAACTCTTCCTGTTCTAGAGTGTCCTTATTCAAAGTAATTCAGAAACCCTCCTGGCATTAATTGTCGTTGTGCTTTTTTAAGGGACGATCTAAACATCAGAGAGAAGCCTTTAAGTATGAAGAAGCCTTTTGTTTGAGGATGTTTGGGCTCAGCGTGGCGTCTTTTTTTCTATGTCCTGCTTTTATTTTGAATGCAAGATAACAACCAAACTCTAGTTAGGCCTGGATAATAAGTGAAAAAGGAAAGGAGTTTAAACACTGTAGTTCTCATTAGGGTCATTCTGCCCAGCAAAAGGAAAGGAATACCAAACTGTAGTTAAATATTACTTCAGTTTAACCCTCTAGTAGTTACCAAGTAATTTCATGAGGATACTTTCAAGAGGGTAGTCAAATAGACAACTTCTCATGATGAAGACAGAGCAGAAGGAGATCAGAAAGTTTATTCTTTCTAGTAGGCTTTTTCCTCCTCCTCTTTTGGAACCTGGTAGTAATTAAAACATTCATCAGCAGACTGGTGACAAGACACTTGAGGTGATTTAATTATGGATTGCTTTGGTTTTGAAACAAGAACAACGACTATATGGAGGTTCACACTGCCTTTCTGTTATGCTTTCTATTTCCAGGCACATGAGTGGTGAGAACAGAAAGAAGAAAAAAAAAAGAGCTGACAGAAAAAGAACTGTCTGGAACAAGAAATAAATATTTTGCAATATCTGAAACAATGAAGCTATGAAAATTACTTAAAAATTAATAATTTCATGTAAAGAACTAAAATATAGAAGGTCCTAGAGCTCAAACATGAAGGAAAACACTAAAATAAAGGATGATGGAGCAGTTTATCAACACCAGTCAGGTCTGCAGCATGCTTGACACCGAATGAAAAGACTGAGTTCTCTAGTGCTGAAAATAACCAAAGAACAACAGTCAGTCCCAGCCAAAATCTTTTCTGGAGTGATCAGTTACAATACACTCAACAAGACACTGGGGAATTCCATCGAACAAAAATTGTGTGCTTACTGTATTCACACAGAATTTGGGGACCAAAAGGTTGCCACCATAAAGGAAACACAAAAGTATTTTTGAAAACAGTGCAATGAAATTGTCTGCTCAGAATCAGCAAAATTTAAAAAGAAAACAAAAGCAAATAAAATTATAATGCTATATTGAGACAGGGAAAAGCATTAAAATCATATATCTAATTTGAGAGTATGTTTCCCATCCTTAATTCCTAGTTCTGGTGTAGTAATCAGAGCTCAAAAAGAGCAGAGCAAAAGGGAAAAGGAAGAAAAAAGGAGGTTATCAGAGTCCTGGAAAGACTTCCAAGTAAAGAACTGATGTTTCCAGAAATGCCTAATGACTACATTTGAATAGAAAACAACTTTTTCTTTCCAAAATAACTTAGCCCATGTCAACACTTCAGATGCAAAGACATCTGTTCTGTCTGTATAGAGATACCTCAAAAACCTCTGGTGTGGAGACTTCCATGAGCTAGAGCCAGACCCAGAAACAAATTCTGGCCCTGAGGTGCTGTTTCCTTCTAGTTTACTGTTCAAACCCAGACTAGTGTACCTGCAAAATACTACAGTGCTGGCACTCTGGGAAATTCAGCATAATCTGCACTGCAGCCCACAGATGTTCCCACAGACACGCAATAACTTATGTTCCATTGCTTTGTGATTAAGCTTTCGCTCCTATGGGTCTGATGACAATGCTTACGTACATGTGGCTGAAGAGACAGACACCTAGAAAGAGTCTCCAGAAATGGTCAGATTGGTCACAATTTTTAGTGACTTCTATGGACAAAACTTCACAGGCAACACTGCAAACAAAACACAAAACCCTGTACACAAAGTGCTTGGCAACAGCCATTCAGCTAGAGCTGACTACAAATGCGGTGCTGACAATAAAGGAAGGGGGAATGCAGGAGAGTAACACATTGATGCAAACACATACACATACTGGAGTTACTGGGAACAGGAAGGGGGCAAAGGCTGTATTCACAATAGAACCACAGGAATGGCCATGTGGGTCAAGGGGTTAAATGCAGGTACCTTGCAGCACACACATGCAAATCAGTTCCAAAAGAGTTTAGTTTAAATGAGAATTATAATTGGGAGGGGAGGAATCCTCTCATTCTACCATCTCCCTATTTCACTGAAGCGTAAACACGGAATAAAGGAGTGCAGTGAAAAGATCATTATTCATCAGCCCTATGGATAGTACAGTATGTGTAACCCCTGAGATTCATACAGGCACCTGCCTCCAGATTGGCTGCGTAAGGGACAATTTATCATAACCGAACATGTAGGAGTGGGGGAGGACGCAGTGGTCATCGCCTGTGCTGGAATTTATGATGGAAAAGAAAGTTAATTAAGTTCTGTGGTCAGTGCTTAAGGGAAAAAATAGAAGAGCTCCCAAATGCAATTCCTTGCTGGAACAGATATTTTGGCAGAACTTGCTAATTACTATATTAAACTGTTAATTTGGCAAGAGAGAACTAATTTTCTTACGGTAAGTTTTCAGAGAAAAATGCATAGAAACAAAACAGTTTTGTCATCTGGTCTTTTGTTGTCAGAAAGGAAAGTACACCTGGCATACTCTGTAGTTACAAACATCATTATAGCACAGCACATATCTGAGTGGCAGAGTGTGAGTAATAGCAGGGAGAGGAAAGTAAGAGGCTTCTGAAAGCAATGGGAAAGCAACAAATTTAAGAAAAAATGCAAGGTAACTGTATGTGCAACCACATTTGGATAAATTAATACAACTACAACTCATAATACAGGATAATTTAATGCAAAACATCAAACGACTAATAGTGACCTTATCATTTTGCATGATATGACCTGGCATTTCTGGTTTGGGCAAACCCAATAAATTCTTTTTATCTTGCATTCTTAATTGTTACTATTAAGGGCAGAAATCCTCAGGGCAAGACAGACAGACAAGTGCAAAAATTTAGTCAACATTTGATCCAGACACATGACCTGGACCACCTATAAGATTCCTAGTTTAAGAACCTTACGTGCCTCCAGTTTTGAAGCCAACTCTAAGACACTTCGTTACAGATGGGCATGAAACATAAGGTGAAGATCTGCAGTCACACTCTCCAGATAAAGCTTCAGAGCTTTCACTTGTTATAGAATATTCTTCCATGCTCTTCAACATCCCATTTTTCATCTGCACTTCCCTCATGGAGCAGCATTTCCCTTGAAAAAGAAGCTGGTCATAATCCCAAACCTCCTACCACAATACCAATGTTAAGAAAAGGTATTCAGCAGTGAATTCATGCAAGGTGGGAAACAAAACTGGAAAGAAAATACAAACAAAACTCTGCACACCAATCACTATAACAAATATAAGCCAGTTCTGACTAAATATTACATTCAAACACATAACCCCATGGTCAAAAAGGTCTGAGAACAGAAAAGTCCTAGATATACTACTAGCCTGTGATATAGAAACATGAAAGTAAGAGTGAGTTCTGCAAATTTAAAACAGATAGGTGCAAATGGATCCAAAAAAAAGAGGAAAATGTTCTTTTTTTCACAAATACGCCCAGCCCACAAATTAAAAAACATCCACCCCCTGGCCAGCCAGAGTATCCTTAAACACTACTGTATGACAACTTACTTAAGATAGCTCTCATTTAAGTAACGGGAAATTGTTGTGCAGCTTCCCAAGGCATCCGAAACAAAAAGCCATTGTTTTACAAAAGGAGAGCAAGTGTAGTTTTTGCTTATATCTACTCACTGTGTTCAGGCAAAAACTCTTCATTGGACAACCCTGATAGATTCTTCCAACTTCATCAAAACACAAATTCGAGCAAGTCATTTTTACTAACGGATGATAATAGCTGAATGTGAGGGATGTAACAGAATGTCCCACGTGCCTGGGGTGCACAGAGAGGGAGTAGACTTCTGTTTCATTTTAACCCATAAATAAATTTTAAATTTGAAAAAAATAAACCCACAAAGTATAAGATAACAAATTGAATTAAAACTCAAGCAAACATTCACTTATAGTGAGTTTAGTAAGGGAGGAATGATTTTTGTTTGTTACTTTCTAAGCCTTTAATCCTTTTCAAATTAAAGCTTTTTCCATAAACAGCAAAATTCAGTGGGCAAGAACACTTGATATCCTCAAGTATGCATTTTTTTACAGTGAAATGATTCATTAAAAAAAAGTCACTTATACTGACTAGGATTTCAGGATGTATAATAGCATTATTAGTATAAAACATCAGTAAATTACATCATTTAATGTGAATGATGAAGTGCCAATTACATGCAAAAGCTATATGTACATTCAGTAATAGGATTTGGCCCCCAACTTCTTTTTTCTGCTCTGAAGTAGAAAAAACAGAATTTGTTTCTTAATTTTAATGCATGTCCATGCCTTAAACTATGTTTTTTACTTGACTTTCAACAACTACAGTATATGAAACCAAAATATATTCCTCTTTATACATATTTTATAATTTGTTTCAAGTCGCATCTTAAAAGGTATTTAACTTTTTCTCCTGGATCCTGATTTTAGTTAATGGCAGTAGAAAAGTCACTGTCCTTGATCTAGAATTGTTTAGTAAGAAGGAGTCAGGGCTAGAGGCACATGAAAACATGTCAATCAGCTGTAATTGCTTTCTAAAAGAAACCCTATCAAACTGAAGAACAAGAACTAACACTGAACACATGGACTCACTGCAGCACCTAATCTACTAATGAGCTCAGCTTGTTATTTTCAGGCTTACTATTCCAAAAGTTCAACAGAAGAAACATGACAGTGAAGGACAACATTGCTTAAATATTTTTAGCTAATATATATAACAGGTGGAGCCATTAGTATCACCTGTAGTAAAGGTTGCCCAGCACTTCCCATCACATTTCCTGTGCCACTACAGCCAGCTTCAACTGCCGGGGCTGAAATTTTCTATACGAAGTGGTTTCCTCTGACTCATATTTGTATTTTTCTTTTATTAGCTTGGTGATTTTTGTCAATATTTTATCATCACAGGAGAATGAATGACATTAAGAACAATAAAAGGAAATGTGGCTTTCTCATAACATCATAGGAGGTAGAGAAGACAACTTTTACCCTGGAGGTGCCCGGTCGTGTTCTTGGCAATAGGTCTGCTCTGACAACATACCCGGCTCATCCAGTCCTATGCCCACAAGCCCACAGGCAGGCACAATTCAGCTGTAGACATACACTGAGTCAACGCCTCTCCTTTCCATGTCTCATGTATACTGACCTGGTTTTCCCCATGATCCACAAATCTCCACATTTTTTTGCTGCCTACAAAACCCCCTTTTGTCATTAACAAAGCACATGCCTAGTTATGTGTTGGCAAGCTCCTACTCAGAACAGGTACCATCCCTGCCTGCAAAGGTTTACGCAGGTCATTTAAAGACATGTTGCTGCTGCTGAAATCTAAGAGTTATCAATCAGTATGCCAAAATTAACTTCTACTGAGATGGAATCTGTACACAAAACCCCTTAGTGTTAACCCCTTAGATGTCCACATCTGCTTCTGGTTACAACCTGAATGTCCAGTAGCGCTGGACAGTATTAAGTATGTTCCTGGTGTAGATCTTCAGATTTATTTTCATTCAGTGAAATGTAATTCCTATGATCCACAGCAAAAAAAGAAAGCTGGGCTCATACTCAAGATGGATGAAGGACTGAGAACTTCATTCTGACTCCTGCTTTACCAAAAGATCTCATTTCTTTTGTGGAGCTTAGATGTAGATTCAATGAGGAAATACATGAATTTGGGAAGCAAATATTTACAAAGGAGATGGATTAATTAAAGAGTAGCGTTGATAAGACATCAAATACACAGACTGGAAAATAGAAGTAGTCTGGGATTTTCAGGAGCAAGGTCCTGCTCACATCATAACGTTAAATAAATCAGATCAGAGGTTGGCTATCTTGGCCAAAACATGGGTTTAGGAGGAGTGCTTCTCATGGGGCACAGTCCACTTTTTTAATGATTTGGCCATTTATATCCATCTAAGGGTAGTGAAAATGCCTTTCATCTCTTCTGCTTTTTTCTTGGGAATTAGTTTTTGTGTACATGTCCTATATTCAGTAGCAGACAATGGGGAGCTTTTGCAAAATAGTCTCAGGTACCACAAGAATGTCCTCTTAACTTGTTCTGGATTTCCTAACTGTTACAATCTGTGACCATGCTAACAATCCAAGTGCCTAAAAGCAGTGTGCCTTTTGGGTTCTAATTTGTAATTTCCAGAAAACTGGAAACTAAAAACTTCTACACTTGACCAAAATCAAGAAGAACTCTATCAGAGAAAAAACACATTATCACATACTGCACAAAGCAGCCTGAAGATACAGGTCTTGAGTATCTTAGAAAAATACCTGGTAAGTCTATAGCAATCATTCCATGGCTCAGAAAATGTCCCTTATATGGCCCTTTGTAAAATGGACATACAATTTCCCCCTTCCAAAAGTATCATGAAAATTAATATATATAAATATTGTGAAGGATTTTGTAATGCCCAGACAAGCCTATGTAAAAGTGAAAATTTCTCTAATTAGAGCAGGATAGGAGTATTTCCCAGATAATATGAGTTAGGGCCACACATGAAACAAGGAAGCTAAAATTTTGAACAGAGAACATAACCCATCTGTGCAGTGAATGAGACAGTGGTCCTGTAGGAAAAAAAACAGCATGTGATCCAGTAATTAAAGACTGTTCATGAAACATAGCCACAAAGCAGACAAATGCTTTTAAAGGAGCAACCTTAGTGTTAGCATTTCCTGGCTTGAAAGTTTCATTTTGCAACCTTAACATTTTCAATATTTTTTTTACAACACATAATACAGCCCCACTTAGAATAAGTGCATGCATATATTACATTAATATTTTCTTAAAATTCTTCAGCATTTACCGGGAAAGAATGATCTTTCTCCTTCCATCCAACAAATGAGGTTTTAACAATTACACAGCTATAAGAACTGCTTTAAGGAATTACACAGTTCAAGCTTCTTGGTTTAAATTTTATGGTGCAAAGAACAGGCTAGTTTCTGTTTGCAGAAAACAAAGGAAATCCGGAGGAAAAAAATGAGAAGGCTTTTCCCCTTTCCTGACAACACACTTCTATTATGACCTGAAGACTCTCTCTAATATCCATCCTTAATCCCCTGTCATCCTCCTGTAAATGCTAAAAAGTGCTGCAATTTGCATCAGCTTGTGTGCTGGACATTTTAAATGAATGCTAACTCACTGAGAGCAGTAGAGGCTCAGTTTGTAATCCCAGGCAAATGTGTAAAGGACAATTTAACTGAACACTGTATACAGGCATGAAGCATAGACTAGAGTGTCTCCTTGTAACATCTAACCAGTGTATGCAGTTGGTAAACAAGCCAGCATTAAGTGGGCTTGTGTGGTGAATCTACACAGATGCAAGGACTTCAGTTTCTCAAAGGCTGGTCATGCCGCGAAGCATAGATACACCCTGAACAGAAGAGCTTATATTCTCCCAACTCTAGTTCACGTGAGGCTCATTTTCTAGATCTGGAAGGTGCATTAGTAACAGAAGTCATGTCACAAGACTATGCAAAACTCAGTTTGCTTACTTCTCATTTTCTTCAGCAACCAAGGCCTCTGAACCTTTTCATGTCTTCTGAGATCTGGAGGCCTCCAAAACTTTTTCTCTTCTGAGCCTGTTCACAGAGAAACTCTATAGTTTTTCTATACCTATTACACATCTGTCAGCAGTTTGTTTTGAGAATCGTCAGGTGCAAATCTCCATTAGCTGAGGGAAACCATGTTTGAGGCCTAAACTAGCACGCATGAAAGTCAGCTCCCATGGGATTTGATTTCCATATGAATGTTCCCACAGCCCACAGGGATTATTTCATCAATGTTTGTATTATTTTGCACGGCATGTAACAAGCAGAAAGGCAGAAATCATTTAGATTTCTGACTAGCCTAGTATCATTCCTAAAACAAATCAACATTCTTTAGGGTAATTTACAAAAGTTACAAAATTAAATGTCCTGCCAGGCAGGTTATGTCACACAGGGGACAACTGATATTGCTTTTAGGAATATCCCTTTGGCTGGATTCATAGACAGAATACTGGAAATCATACTGGGCAATATTTTTAACTGCCCCTAAATTCCTTTGGAAATGGGAATGTAAGGAACTGTTTCCATAATTTAAGGCAAGATATCCACTTCAGTGATTAAACTAAGCAATTGTCCTGAACAGGGTCAGTCAGAAGTCTTTAGAAAATATTTTAGAAATATTTTAGTCTTTTGAGCATACTGTAGAATAAACTGGCAATCAAGGAAGGAAGCATATGGTTCAGCATTCAGGCAGAGATTACAGATTTCTGTGCTGCACCATCGTTGTTCCATTTGAGTCCAGGGCCAATGTAAGAAAGCTCAAAGATTAATATGAATGGTTTAGTGCAGTTACACAAAACACCCTCTTATATCACAGAAGAAACATAGCAAGATAACTTGAAGACTGATGCAAGACAGGTTTTATTTTTCAGGTACACAGAAAGCTGGGGGGTGGAAATTAGCATTTATTTCATGTCTAACTTACTCCTAAGATTCAGATCTGTCAAGTCTCCTGCAGTATAATCTTTCATCTCTGACTTCATGAACGGCAGATCTGCATCCCCAAGCCAGTACATCTGGCATCTCGGGTCACAGGGCGGGAGAAATGCTGAAGCACTAGGTAGCCCTGGAAAACATCCGCCCTCTACAGGCAACTTCATGGCAAAAGTTGCCTCATTTTCCAGACTCCCAAGCAGCAGCCTAGTCTAGTATCTATCAGACTTCAACAAAAACATCACAGAGTGAATTTCAGAATATGATAACATAATTATTTTTAGAGACCAGTAGATCTCTTGAGACCCCACTGCAGAATTCATACAATCCTTTACTACCAGTTTGCTCCTAAAGAAGCAAATCTATAGATTTGCTATTTCTATAGGCTCACAAAAAATATATTACACAGATAATAACTTTATATAAGCAACAGATGTGATTAATAGAAGTCAACTGCCTGCTTTTCCACACAGGAATCAGAAGGTTTGAAAATGTCTTCACGGAAAGACGAGCTGGAGGGGGAAAAGCAACAAATTTTCTGTCATCTGATTGTTGTAAAATATGCTATCATTGAAATACATTTAACTAGTCATCTTCTGTTTGGGGAATTCACAGTGACTGAGTTCCAGTTCATTACTTTGAGGGCTACGGTGCTATTGTCAAGGCCTCAAAACCAGTAAGATGGCCTAACCCCCAGGTTAGAGAGGCTACAATAGCAGAAAGGCAATTATACTGTAGGAAAAATGTTGTCCACTAATCAGCTAGCAATCAATTACTAAGAAGAGAAGATAACCCTATCCCCATTCAAGCTCTTCAGTATTAATAGTGCCATCATGTAATTACTTTAGGCATGGGCAGGTGCATGAAAGGACAGACTCTATAGTACACTGCATCTAAGATTAATGAGTTCTGTCAATTTGCCCAGCAGACATCTGATTCTTCAGCTTTATGTAGCCAGTAGTTTTACACAGGCCTCGGGGCTTTTATGCTGAAAAAAACAACTACTAATTTAAGTCCCAAAACCTTAAGTTTAAAAAAAAAAATCCCTAATTTGCTTGCACCAAAAAGATTTCTAATACGAATATTAATAAAGCATGATTTCCTATTTCAGTTATTCTTTATTTTAGTCAGAGTAATGAGTGAAACACAAGGTCCTACAGGCATATAATACTAGAAAAACTGACAGCACACAATCCTGCAGTCACAACATCCTGAATTTCACTCACAGAATCAATTCCAATAAGAAAAAAAAAAGAGAGAGAAAAGAAATGTTTCAGTAAATAAGTCATTGCTCAGAAACCAAGACAAAGCAAATACAGCAGCACTTTGCTGCTAAGTTAGCAAACATGCTGAATGAGCACAGCTGCCAAAAGCAGAATCATTCTCTGTGACAAGCTACAGCCTACAGAGTTAAGTCAGGGATACGTAGGCCTATGGGTCAAGAAAGAAATGGCTTAAAATAGAATTTCTATCTGGAAAGTGGTTTCTTTTTCCTTAAAGTTACATCTACTGTAGTCAGTACCAAAAGCCAGTTTTTAAAAAGAAAGACTTCTCAAATGAAATATGAACAATTTTTAGAAACATCTACCCATTTGGGAGGTGCATGAGCAACTCCCATCCCCAGAAATATATGGCCTACTCGGGAGTTTGAGAGACCTTCACTCTCACTAAAACCTTGTTTCACAAAGGTTCTTAAACACTTGTTTAAATCTTTCAAAAACAATCCAAGATATTTAAAGTCGTTTAGCTGCTTAAACACACAGACAGTATCAAAAATCCTCTCAGATATTTCTCTTTAAGTTCAGCCTCTTAAATACCTTTGAAAACCTGTCTCAAAGTGCTTGGCTGGAAGCACGCACAGCCCTCATGAAGTAACACCAATCTCCATTCATATTGCTAAGTGCAAATCTTCAGTACTAGCAACAAAATAAAGCAAGGGGTTGGGCATAAAATGAAAAATTCAAGTACTACAGCTAAGGAGGTTACAACCACTCAACAACCAAATATCATTACCTGATAGGCAAGGTCTAATTCCCTCAACTGCAAAACCCTGAATCACTAAAAGCCACGTGAACCACGATGAAGGCAGGAAGTGTTAACTTTTTTTGCTCCCACTGACTAGGGATTAATTTGACCCTAAACCACCGGTGCAGTTTCTGCAGCATCAAAGTATCAAACTTAGTCACTGGAAATGATTTTTTAAATTTATTTTTCAATGTATTTCTTCCAAAAATTTAAACCTGTAAATACAGACCTAGCCAAAAAACATGCAAAAATTGTTCACAAAGCTTTTCTGTGACAGATAAAACAACTGACCTACTTATTTCTCCCCAAATTCAATGTCATCCTCTTTGTTCCTTTTCTGTCACTTGTGTTTGATTATGGAAAACAGCTAACAGAATCTTTTTTTTTTTACCTTCCATTTAATGTCACAATTGACCACCCATGAAATCTTTCTCAAGACTACATTTATTGGATATTAGATTCTGCTAATTAATTCTCTGGATTAATTTCTTCTGAAGTAATGTTATCAATTGTTTCCAGTAAAGAAAAAAACAGGCCAGCATAACTTGATTTTCACATAAATGGATTAAACCTAAACAAATGCAGTGGCTGAAGATATCATTGATCCATGTTCATTGGCTGCTGCTGCTGTTTCAATTGTTATTTGATATGGTAAAGGACAATAGAGTGGGAAATGGTTTTGATCTGAAGCAACTGTTTCTAAGAAGATACCAGCAACTCTCACAATATCTAACTTACAAAATATATTATATGCATTGAAAAGCATTAATCCTTAAAATTATAACTACTTCTGAAACTCATAGTTTATGGGTTGATCCTGAAAGATGCTCAAGTTCACAGAAGACATTTGAATTGAAGCTACTCAGTATGCAATAAAAATGTGTGGGAATTACCAGGGGGAGGAACTATTCTACAAATTAAAAAGAGGTAAAAAATATGAAGTGTCCTTGAAACTATGAACTGTGTATCATCAGTTAATGATTTAACACAGAAAGGCAAAGACTGCTGTACTTTTCAGTATTAAATTTGTTAAGAAGAGACCTTCAAAGACATAATGAAAAATTAGCAGCACTCTCTTTCTGAAAGCTACTGGGAAATTGTCACCAAACTGGTTCTTTTCTCCATTTGAAAACAGCCTCTTTTCACTTTCTTGTAATGATGTTCTTGAAATACCATTTTGGTACTGTTACGCACTGAGTGTTGTACCATGGCACAAGACCCAGAAGTCCTCTCTTATTTGACTCTGTTCAGTTTGACCACAAAACAAAGTTGAGTAGTTTAAGAGTTGCTTCAATTCAGGTCAGCTGACAAGAGGTTCAGAGTATCAGAGAGGCTATTGCTTTCAACTCTTCCAACGTGGGAAATGGACCGGGCAGGAAGAAGAACTGACCTTTCTATTTAGATTCTGGTCTTGTGCTGTCTCTTTTCTGGCATGACACATCACTGACAGACTAGGCAGTTTTTAGCATGAAGGTGCAGGAAATTAAAGTCCAAGAAAAGAAGGAATGAATGTGAATGGAGAACCAATCTCCAAAGGTTATTGAAGATACTACTGAATCCAGACAAACAGGATTTCATCTCATTGAATTTTATGTTTGATAGCAGGGATTCCTACATTTACTTCTGTCAGCTACTGTCATGAGCAGCACTAAATAAGGAGCAGATAAACTACTCTCACTTCCTCTCTCATCTTACCTCAAAACTTTCTGCTGCACAAGCTCTGTCACTCCAACATAGGATGCCAACATATGCTGTTAGCTTAGTGCACACGTTAAGGTCTCAGGCCCTACACCTACCCAACTTTTCCATACCAGTCTTGGCCATACAACTTCATTCCAGATATACAGGTCTCATTTCTTGCCAGGTTACTGCCAGTGTTGTCAAGGCACCAGAACACACATAGCAGACAGAAGCCTGCAGCCCAGTGGCTTATGTCAACAAGGTGTTGTACAGCTGTATATCTGGGAAACAGGACACACGTCACCTGTACTATGTACTCCACGACACAGGAAAGTATTTCTACAGATTTGCCTTGTAAGCTCAGAGAAAAATTCATCGATTTTGCAAGTCTCACTCCCACTGGATTCATTACACAGTGTTTCTGTCACATCAAAAAGCAATTCTTAATTCTGCTTTGAAGGATTTAGGTGGCCTTATCTGTCCTGCCTCTGCAAAACTCTAGCATCTATCTTGAAACATCATGTTGCACCTTTGCTGATGGTTTTACCAACAAATCTAACATTGAAATACATTGTCTCTGCATCTCATACAGACTCCAGGCAATATAAAACTACCTTTGTTTGTTTTTTCTACTTACCACAATTTTAGTGGAAACACGTTTTTCCACCACAGAAGCTTCTGAAGCTGCATAGAATGGCACCTTTCATATTTTTTTAAACTTGCTATAAATTCAAATAAATCCCTCCTGTTCTTATTAATAATCATGTACTAAATATTTAAAATATTTTCATACTGATAATATTTGCAGCCAGAGGGGTCTTCACATACTGTATCTTTCATTCTCAGTAATTCATTAAGAAAATGTTATGATATGAAGAAGAATCTGCCTGGACATTGTAAGCATTCACATTTCTTGTTTATTAAAACTGCTTATGTTGTCAGCATTTATTAAAGGGTTATCACTGTAGGAAACTTGTGATGTAAGTTAAAGCATGCATTGGTAATAAAAAATAAAAAGACTGAAGAAGTTTCTAACTGTTACAGTTCCTGCTCAGCAGAATATCACCAGCCCGTTAATATACTTAGTTCATTTCATTAATTAGCTTCCTAAATTAGTGCAAATTATCCTTTTATCTCTGTGGTATTAGCAGCTTTCTGTTTTGAACATGTACTCTGTCTGCAAAAATAGTGAGTGCTTATTCCATAAATCTGCGTATAAAAATTCATACCTTCAGAATCCAATCTGTTAACTTTAGTGACCAAAATAAATATATAACCATTAAAATACTATTTTTACTCATGTTAGCATTACAGAGACAATAGCTAATGGAAAGCAAGATAGATTAAACCCATGCATTGTGAAAAAATAGTTTTATAATGTAAATGCTAAACTAGAATCAAATTGTTCCAAGAGGTAAAGAATTTCCTGGATTCTACTTAGAAAAGTGATTACCTAGCTATAACTGAAAGCAGAGTTAGACCTACTGAAACTTTTATTAGTGATAATTATGCTTAGGCTGGAAAGATTCTGTCTCTGCAATACATAGACCAGTTGTGTTTGCTGAAGAAGCAGTTCAGAAATTCATCTTTGACATGTCATCTCAGCAAATGAAATAGGGAGTGACCAGCAGAAGTAAACAAGGAATCTGATCCTGGTTTAGCACTACATTTTCACAGCACTATTGAATTATACAGCAAAGGCTGAGACATTATGAAAAAAGAAACAATCAAGCCTTGCTGTATGTATTTGTTCACTTACTATGTCATCAGCCAGCTTCCTTCCTGCGAGCAGGAGTGAGCAGGGCAGTTGAACAAGCATGGTGATGCTTTGGTTCACGCTTCTCCTGTTTGTCTCACTATGACAAAACATACACAGATCTATTTTACAATGTTTCACATTTCTATTTAAAACCTCCCAGCACTGAAACTTCCACTAAGCACGACTTGCCCTTAATGGTCATGCAGGACAAGAATGGAAAGTCATTTCTGATGAGCTTTTTCTATCTTTTTGTGGCCACCAAAAGGCCCCAAACAACTCAACTAAATTGTCAGGGGACTGATTAACACCCACTTTCTTCTCATCATCCATTTTTACTCAATAGTAAAACATGGAAGAAAACAAATCTCACATTTTGTGGTGAGGTAGGGAGTTACTCTTCTTTAAAAAAGGGTATTGTTTTCACTCGTGTACAAGGGCGAAAGCAATTTGGGTTTCGGAATCCTTTCAGATGAGTGACAAAACCATTTGAAGGATATTTCTTAAGACCATATGTTGCAATTTGTGCTTAAAATGACCTATTTCATTAATTTAGCTATAGGCTGTACCAAACATTTTCCATTAGCACGGAGCACTTGCTCTACTGGACTTTCATCTGCCCGATTTCTATCTATTCTGCCTAATTTCTAAAGAAACTGCCTGTTTACTGCAAGGCTGCTTTGACAATTAGGATCAGCTGCAAACATTACATGAATACTTTCTGGGTGTCAAATGCAAGAGATTTCAACCAGATCATTTTCAGTAACACCTTTTCTACTTTGTGTACAGGTTTGCTGAATTCCAAATGAAGTGCACAACTCTTTTGTCTCATCAAACTTGAAGGAAGCAGACATGAACCTGAAAACTTTAGAACTACGCTGCCTGGGTTAATCATATGTTTATAAGCTTCAATGTGTCTGCTTTTGTCAGACAGGCATTTAACTCTACCGTACATCTACCATTTCATGATCATTATTCTTTTTCCTCTGTACCTTACAAATTGAATGACCTCTATCTGGGAACCATACTGGACAACTTTCCCTGATAGTATCTGGTGGTCTGTTATATTTTTGGATTTTGTTTGTGGGTTTGTTGGGGTTTTATTAATTACTAATGACCTCTTCTGAAAGAAGTGCTTCTGAAAGGAATTATACGCCACCTGAAGATCACACTGCTGTAAACTGAAATAACAATCAGAGAAATGGGTAGGCTAAGGATGAGAAAGGAGTGGGGAAGACTTAAAATAGAAAGACAAAAATTTTTCTACAAATCCAGTTGTATCATAGGAAAATTCAAGTTAGAAGAGACCTCAGTAAGTCTCTAGACCAAACTCCTGCTCAAAGGAGGCCAGCTCCGAGGTCACATCAAGTTAAACAGGGCTTCATCTAATTTTGTGTTAAAAACTTGCATGGATGGAAACTAAACAGCCTTTCTGCTAACTCTATTCCAATGCCTGACTGGCATTGAAAGAAACTGTTTTCCCTTTGATCCAGTGAGAAGCTCTTCTTATTTCAGGTTTTTTTTGCTTTATTTTGTTTCAATTTATGGCTGTTGTCTCTTCCCCTCTCACCGCTGTCAACAGCCTGGCTTCATCTTACTAGTCCTCTGCTAAACTCGTCCCTCTTTATCAATATCCTTCCTCCATAAGGGAGCACAAAACAGAACCTGGTATTCGTGATGTGGTCCTGATGGCCTGTAGTGCTAAATACAAATCAATTCTAGTGATTCTCTGGAGTGCCCCCTCACCACCACTGCCACTTCTCTTCTAGTCTTTATTTAAAGTAGCTGAAAAGCTCATAAGAACAGCTCTTATTCACAGCTCTGCAGCAGAAGTAGTTACAGGCAGGTGCTCTGCTTGTAAAAATAAGCCTTTCAAAGGATGGCAGAGGGCTCTGTCACTGTACATACATTTTAAAGAAGAAAGGCAGAAGGGCTTGCTCCATACTGCCTTTCTTGGCCCACCAACTGGTACCACGGGAAAAGCTTAGTGAGTAAGGCAGCAGCTTCAAAAAGAAAAGGACTTTCCCTAGGTCATATTTGCTGATCGCTAGCCTCCTTCTTATAGAATTTCTGCAATGTTTTAATACACATTAGAGTATTACAGAACTGTTTTTCTCTCTTCTCCCTCCTTCCCTCCTTCCCTCCTTCCCTCCTTCCCTCCTTCCCTCCTTCCCTCCTTCCCTCCTTCCCTCCTTCCCTCCTTCCTTCCTTCCTTCCTTCCTTCCTTCCTTCCTTCCTTCCTTCCTTCCTTCCTTCCTTCCTTCCTTCCTTCCTTCCTTCCTTCCTTCCTTCCTTCCTTCCTTCCTTCCTTCCTTCCTTCCTTCCTTCCTTCCTTCCTTCCCTGTTTCTTTCCCTCTTTCTCTTTTCTCTTTTTTTGCTCTTCCTCCCCAGCACCCCTGTACTCTCTTCAGCTTCTACAGATCAATCATGATTTTATATTCAAAGAAAACCCTTAATACTAATCACTGAGAGAGATTTGCCAAGGCACCCCAGGGGCTACAATTCCCAAGTCCCGTTGAGTTTTTGAAGGAATCTGGCACCAAAATCCTTCAGGTTCTTTTAAAACATGTCATTCTCAAATTAATATTGTGCAACTGAAAGTATTTGCTCTGAGTATTAAAAAAATCTTTCCTGTTCTGCTAGTTTAATTTTCTAAACATTTCTTCTCACAGATTGACTCAATAGCCACATCAGGGTAAATCTAAGTGGAGTAGGAATGAGCTTCTCATTCAGTCACACAGTACACTCCTGCTTGATTGGAATGGATATTGTACATAATATGTCCCTGCAGATGTTTTCTCCAGTGGGGCACATTGACTTTCATTTAAATGCCAAGGCTCAAAATCTAAAACAATGTGACTTTAACAAAAAAATCTGATGAGGAATTTGATGAGAAAATGGCAAGAATTCCTGTGGCATTTGGGTAACAATTTCAAGCCTTCGTTTTAATAGAATAAACAGGATCATATTTCATTCAAATCTGGCAATGAGATGAGCTTTGGGTATTACATTGATATAAACCAATAAAGAATTTGCAAATTTGAAGCACTAATTAACAGACACAATATTAAATGAAAAAAGTTTGCTCGAGGGGCAAATATATTTTGAAGACTTTAAACTTTTATTAAAAGACAATTTTGAATAGCTGCTTCTGCATTTGACTATTTTGTTAGTTTCAAAGAGGGGGATTCTTGTGGTTTTAAACTAGCATGTTTAATATCACTGGAATATAAATGAATAAAATAACAGTTTTGCTTCTTCCTTTCTGAACAAATAACTCAATGTTGTGTCACTTCAAGAGAAAAGTACCTCGTAAGTTGAAGCTTCACAGCCAAGAGCTGTGTAAGAGGATGTTAGTATTTTATTATCTACATTGAACTCCAATGCTATTTCTATTAGATGTTTTTTTTAAAGTCTTACAGTGCTGAATCGAAAAGCACTCATATTTAGAACCTCACTGCACTATTACGAGAGTCCTAGTAAAAACCTATAAACAAACAAAAAATCCAATTTGGAGGTTTCGGTTTACCAGTCACATATGTACCATAGTAAGAGGATTTTCTCTACCTAATTGCAATGCTGCACATAGTAGCCTTCTTGATACTACAATATCTAAGACTTATGTATCTAAAGACTCATACTTCAGAAAATGGGAATGTCAGCTAGAATATTAAGGAATGAAATCTATGAGACCGACCTTCACATAGGATATTAGAGACTGTTTTTTGAAACAAGTGGTTATTTCATCCTAAGCATAATACCATCAAAATCTGCTGATGATAAAGTCACCTGCTCTGACAACTCAGCAGCTGTGCTGCACTTAAAAGTTGTCACATATTTAATTCATTAGCAAGCCAGCCATCTTCTTGTTTCAAGAAATTAACAATATTTTTTACTTTTAAATGTAAGGTACCATTTCCTTTTTTACACTCTATATGATTATTGTGCACCTGTATCTAATCCTACAGTGGCGGGTCCATGCTCCCTTGTACCTTATCTTAGTACGATGCCTCCATTTTTTCTAAGCACTTTCATTTTTCTTGTCTTAATACAGTTGATTGTGGTACCTTTTTTTTATTTCAATGAAAATTATGAGGTAAGTGTTTAGAAAGGTAATTGATCTGTAGTTTAGAGATAAAAGGCCTGATCTTTCCTTCTGATACTGGATGCGCATCAAAGTCAAGTTGAAGCACTTCACATGCACTGCTTAATGAAAACTTGTAGAAAATGGAACGTAAGAAAAGCTATTAGCCATAAAAATAATAGCAAGGAGTCCTGCAACCTGTTCATTGAAGATTTGTGTAGCACTTGGGTTCCAAATTTACACAATTTACACCCAGACATGCAATACTGCAGAAGTTTTACGAACAAGTGTTTCACAAAATCCCACCTGAAGAGTGTGTAATCTGTATGCCTGTAACTCCCCACCTGAAGCATGTGAAAAATAATTTGGGGCTAGGAACCAAAATGAGGAAGCTTGGACATTTTTAAAGGGCAGATGTAGAAAGTCCACACAAAACCAAATGCAAAGTTTGGAGGCAGAATGAAATCTGTTTCTTCCCCTCTACACCGATGCATCCCTCAGGATTATGGGACATACATGGTCAGTGTGTGATAATGTAAAAAGAGCATCCACATGTCCTCATGCTTCTATACCAGCTTTATATCTTCTTCAAAAACCAAGGGAGAAACATTTGTGGTATGTAGAAGGCATAAAGGCTCTAACCATGAATCAGAATACACATCCTCCAGGGCAAAAGTCAGAGCAGAAGCCCAGGTCAACATCGATATGATCTGGATGGGGGGCGGAATTATCCCATGTGGCACGCTGGGTATGATCACACTTGCTCCAAGGGATGTGGAGAGCAGGATAGTCCCCTTAATCCTCTTCCTAAAACCACACCCACATAAGCCCACCACAACAAGGTCCAGTTTATTCTGCTGTTAAGGATGTTATTTATTTTCTAAGAATGTGATGAAAAAAAATTCTTCAGAAACAGAGTGAAATACAAAAGCTGCTGGGCTTGCCTCCTGTGCGGCTCTTCCACAATAACAATGAGCTATTACAGAAATTACCTAATCACAAACTGAGAGAAAAAGTTTTAGGTATAGAGAGCAATTGCAATATGGACAAGCAAACAAATGGATGTAGTAAGCTCGGGTGGGGTATTGTAGCACTACAGCTTCTCTCTGCTAATTCTCCCAGTGTTGCCACATTACTAATGAGTACCTTATCTTACATTTACCATGAGTTAAGAAAAATCAAGCCTCCAGTTTTCACTGCAGTGCTGCCGGTTCATGCTTTTGCTTTATGAACACAGTTACTTGTTTGCCTACCCATCTCATTACAGAAATAAATAACAGATCATTTCCAAATTAAAAGAAAATTCTGTATTAAAAGCTATCTACTTCATATCCTTCTATAGTCCTCACTGCACTGCACTAGTGAATACAATTTGCCAAGGAAATCTATCACAGCTCAGATATTTAAGATAGTTATTGATCTGATAAATGAAAATATAAATGAATAAACACATTTGCACCTGTAGCTGCCACACTGTGAGACACATCTGAGACACTGATGGAAGGATCTAAGCACACTTATTGAATCTACAGTGCAATGCTGAATTACTCAGAATACTACAGGAGTGAGTGAAGTATCATGAACCAGGAGAAACATTTTGCCTGCACCCTGAGCGGCTCTAAGTGGCACAGGAGTAGAGATGGAATACAGTTAGCAGCATCGCAGGCTGCTCAGCAAAAATGTGTGCATTGACCACAACAGCAAGTAAGATACTCTGCTATGCTGAGACAGAGAAAAAAATACTGAAAATACTAGCTCGTTATCCAGATCATCCCTTTATTATCCAAAAAACAGTGAGGTGATATAGCCCAGATAAAGCAAAATAACAGGCATTTTGAAATAGAAAACAAAGTTTTTATGAGGAGGAGAAAAGCTAGCAACACTGATGTACAGAGATCCTAAATCAAGCCAAATAAAATCGAGGAAAACCATACAATAAACTGTGTAAACTCAACCATAGTGTATCCAGGCTCAAGCCAGTTCAGGCAGAGCACACAGGGTTAACATCAAGCACAACTGGAGAACTTAACTAAAACCAAGCACAAATTTGAATCTTTACACTGAGTGTATCTTTTAAAATCCCTTTTCTTTCACCAAGAAAAAGAAAGGAACTCTAGCACAGCAGAGGAAAAACGTATTTGTGAAGCAATTTCCAACAAACATATCTGTAAATATTAGGTCTTTCCAAATTAAAATTGCATTAACTAAGAGGGGATGACGCCTCCTCTACATCCACTTTCTAATACTCAGCACTCTCAGGTACCCTTCCACATAATACACAGCCTGAACACAGAAGAATTAAAAAAGCAAAAGTTTTAAAAACACAAAACAAATTTCAAAGGTAAATGTATAAACACTTTTTGGAACTTATGCCTGTAATCAGCTAGGTTGAGAGTTTGGCAAGCCTAAAAACCCAAATGGAATATTTACCCAGAGAAGGATAACTTATACAACTATGATAAGATCTAGACCCTACAAAGAGACACCTGCTTTCCAATGTCAATAGGAATACGAACATTTTATGAGGGTACATAAGTGTCTGTAAGATTCAGGTCTCAGATAAGATAAGAGATACCAA
This sequence comes from Gallinula chloropus, assembly GCF_964237585.1. Classification (NCBI taxonomy): domain Eukaryota; kingdom Metazoa; phylum Chordata; class Aves; order Gruiformes; family Rallidae; genus Gallinula; species Gallinula chloropus. Next base: position 16,746,030 of record NC_140091.1, read on the forward strand.
TGCTATCAATTCTCAGGTACTTTTCTGGATTAAGGGAGAGCTCTTTCCTAAACCAAGTTCCATGAGTTCACGCTTTTCACTTTGATTACAATACCTTCAGCCTGTTCTGAAAACAGCCAAACTAGATGAACCGTGAGTATAGCATAAAAGGCCCTGAAACCTCAATCTCAGCAATTCACCGGAGACATGTCTTAGCTGAACAAAACACAGCGCTTTAAATCTGGCAGAATTTACTGACAACTACTGAAACCAGCATTGCTGAAATCGACCATTCAGCCCAAGAAGCAGATGTATTTGTTAGTAAGAGTCACCCTTCTCTGCTTTATATACAAGTTAATAAATGCTTATATTAGAATTCTTCAAAATTTTTGAATACAATATCCTAAAAAGGAACAGTCCCAGGAAAGTCACAGAGAAAAAGAACAAATGCCATTGTGAAATTTTGCAAAGAAATGCTTGAGGCTGTTGAAACATTTATGACCCTTGAGTAGCTATTTGAATCTGGCAAAACAAGGGCACTATGCATATTTCCCCTTTAACTACACAGTTTCAGCAAAATATTACTTTAATTTACTTTCCCACAGTATCTTACTTTGAATAGGGAGTTATTGCTGTAAAAATGATTCCATAATAATTCATAGTTTCTTTAAATTCTTCATTTCTGAGATGTTGGCAGAGATTTGTCAGAAATATATCTAAGAAAGCAATTCAGTAGCATGGCAGTTGACCATCTTCAACAGCAGTTAGGCTCTTTTCAATAGTCATTCCAGTAAGAAAAGCACACTACTGGAATCATCTCATTCAAAACAGCACCAGCATGCAGAGCTTCACAGGCAGGCAGCAGGATTTCCACAAGGAGACAAAAGAACAGGCAAGTGTTCAAGAAATTTTGGCAATTAAGAAAATTGCGCTTATTTTAAATTTTCAATAGCAGCAGATGAGAACCTGGTCAGGCTATTCAGTTATATCACAGTTCAGAAAATAAATTGCTTAATTTTCAAAAGCTTTCAGTATTAATTTAACTCTGCTCTCACTCAAGTCAGTGGGAACTGCTAACAGGTTTCAGCATGAGAGTCAGACAAGCCTCGAGCAATTTCAGAAATCTGATCTTCAAACTCTGCCACCTTGGTCATTGCTCAATATATATTATATTCAAGTACACATGTACACGTTGTTTCTTGCCTTCTCTTCCTCTCTCCCAAAACACACATATGAATGCGCTCACAAACACAGCAACTGAAATGAAAATCTGAAGTACTCGTGCAATTTCTACCCGTATGAATTTTTCCCATTCAGGAAAAACAAAACTAAAAGGAAAACAAACCAACAAAGAACAGTACCACAGTCTATTCCAACCACTTTGTGAGCAGTCCAGTAAACGTTATAATCAGAGATTTCAGAAAGTACATTTTTTTAAGCCCTACATACATATCTGTACTATAACACAGTTCATAGTTCCACAACTTGGAATGTAGTCTTTCAGTAATGCAAACGAGTATGTCTGGTTTTAAAACAGGTAGGGTGCTGATTAAGCTGCCAGGAAAGGTAAGCAATTACATCTACAGACACCAGCACTGCTGCTGGGGTAAGGCAGAATTTTTAGAATGAAGTCCCTATCATGATTGCCCGCTGACTTGTTTTATGGAATAAAAAAATCTATTCTCCTCCACGCTGGGATCCCTGCTCAGCTCTATGAATGTGAAGAGACATAAATAAAATTCTATGTAAGTGTATCACAAGGGTTTCTGTGAAAAGGAAAATGCTGTGTGCAACAAGCAGGCACTTCTGTGAAAAACTCAAAATGCCATTTCCACAGGATGTTATTCATAGACAATGAAGTCACTGCTCTACTACAATCCTGCACAGAAAAAGTGGCTCAAGAAAAGCCATACATCTTGGGCAATCAGGATCTACTGACAACTCAAGGCAAATCTTTCAACCTGTCAACTCTTTCAAAACTCATAATGCTCAGAGATAGGTAGAACTCCTTTTGCCAAACACTCCCTAGACCATTTTGCTGGGGTCCGCATCTCAGCATACAGGTCTCTGAGAAAAGGCTCCCTCTCTGTCCCTTTTCTGTACTGTGCCACACTTTTCCCCTCCAAATCAGTCACATGCCTATGGCAGGCTGCACAATTAGTTTCCTCCTCATACTTTTCCAGTGAAAGTCATTCATTCCCTCACTGAAGCAGCCTTTAAAATGGGTCATATCATTTTTTTTTCTTAATAGCCACCACCCCACCTTCCCGACAGTGTCCTTACAAGGGCCTCAAATACTCTCCAGCACATAGATGGAAAACCAATCAAGATTCATATCTTTTGTATACATAGATTAGGCAAATAATTTTTCAGTAATAATTTTCCAGTAATACTTTACTGCCCACAGTTTCTTTTGGTTACCTTTACCTTGCAGAGAAAACAGTTCAATGAAACTCAGCCCTGTGACTCTGCGTGCACATCTCCAGTTGTAGCCAGACTCCACTGTCAGGCTACCACATCCTAAGCAAAACCTGAAGTAAGTGTAAGCAGTTTTCAAGTTTCTACAGGATTGTCATTTGTGTGACAGAACCTTTTATGTTAACTCCCAGACATTTCTAGCAAGCATTTAACATTGGTTTTGCTTACACAGGCAATATACTGTTAAAGCCAGCAAAAGGAAGAGAATCAAAAGACCCTCTCTACACAGACCATGCTTTGCTTAATCCCGGGTTGTTTTTCAGAGGTCAAAAACTCAGCCAAACATGTGACTTTGAAATTAGAATTGTACAACAAGATTAAAAAAGAGGCATGCTACACTAATAAGAGAAAAGAGAAGATACAGTGAGGTTTCTTAAGGTGTAAAACATCAGTTTCATCTAGGATTTCAGAGGTCAATATATCATAGTATGGGGGATAAATTCAATTTGTTGCTAAGATCAATTGGAGCTTAAAACGCTATGTAGAATTTTTTGATGCTGGATATCATATTTGAGGTAGGTAAATTACTCATCGTACTATGGATAAGAAAACTAGAGGCACAGAAGTTCATGTTCTTGACTGGAATCACACAGTATTAAGAAAAGCCTACTTTAAAAAACATAAAGTACTTCACTCAGAAATTATTGTTGATGAAAATCAAGTACCTAATTATAATCAAGTAGTAACAAGTTAAGCTGTCACGTGAGAGTAAAAATGAGAAACACACTGAAACCTGCAGGCTTGTTTTCTGGATGCAATATATATGGGCTTGGAGTGCTTTCCAAATTATAAACTGTCATTAAAGCATTATCTAAAATCAGGAAATGCATCTTACAGTATATTATTTGCCCAGTGCAGTCATCCTACCCTATGAAATTAGGATACATCCCTTTGTATATCTTGTCATGTCACCATGTTTTTCCGCCAGTTTAAGCAAAACTTCATAATGAAATTTAGTAATTCTGTAAAACTATTACACAATGCTTATTTTTCAGACATCAGCTTCCCCTATGGGCCTGATCCTGTAAAGTGCAGAGTGCCCTCAGCTGACATTTCACATTCACTTCAGCTTAAAAACTCATAAAATTTATTACAATGTCACATTTGACTGATAAACGCCTTAGGACAAGTCATAAATTTACTTAGGATAAAGTAGAGCAAAAGAAGAAATGCAAACCTTAACGGAAAATCAGTGTAGCTTCTGACACACGGGGCACCAGCACGCTCATTTCACTGCACTGATTGAAATTGGCTGAAGAAATAAAAAGGAAGACAATGAGTCTTTCAGTTGAAAGTTCCCTACTATATAGTCATTTATTTCCTTCTGAGATTGCTAGACTGACAACAAAATCTCTTAAGTTGGTAAATATTAAGGGAAAGGAAGAATGTAATTTTTTTTCTCTGACAGGTGTAGAATATCTAGGCATAAAGGGAACAGTGGGCACTGATATTTTTCATGACTAACTGTATAAACAGTGGCAAAGTCACGTTTTTAATGCAAAGTGAAAAAACCCAAGCTAGCTTAGTTAGGAGTGGCAGAAAGGGTAGTTCTCTTGCTTTAGCAAGGGTGTTTGCACATTCTGTGAGCACAATTCATTCAACTACGTTACATCTCTACATTACATTACATGTAGGAATATTTAGCAGGACTGAATGTGACAAGCTTTTGTTTTCTATTTTGGTCCTGAATGTGTCATCATCTCTACGGACCAGAAGAATTAACTATTACTAACAAACATTCTTTACATTCTAATACAATGACATGGAAAAGAAGCCTCAGAAAGCTCAACCATTAAAAAAACAGAGTACAGATAAGTTCATTTTCAAGGCTAAAAGGCATCATTAGATTATTGTATCTGACCTCTTATATAATACAAACCTAAAAATGTCACCTGGTTCTCCTTGTGATAAGTTAAATAATAAAACACCACTGTCTGACTGCACATCTGCTCCACTTTCCTCAGAACTGTACTTCCACAGATGTACAGAAAAATGTGTGTGACTGCAGTGGAACAATGAAAGGTTTCAGCAGCATCTCCTCCTCTCACAGCAAAGCACCATTTGTTTGGTACAAGTAGTTACTTTGCAGCCAGCACTAACTAGACCACTTATTATTGTAGCCTGTCCAATTTCTCATCCAAAACTGCAAGTGGTATCCAACATAGACTGAGAGCCCAAGGATACAAGAATTAGATCTGTAGTGCCTCTCGCTCAATGATTCTTGTTATGCAGTGTTTGGGGTTTGCTCCATTACAGAGAAACAGATTTACCACAACTTGTGGACATTCATTCAAGCTTCAAGCAGCAGATAAGTCAGCCCAACCAATGATCCATTACAGTATTTATTATACTAACAGAATGATCTTTCAGTTATTGTTCATGTGGATTTACTGACAGGAGGAGAGTAAAGAATGAAAAGTAGTGACAGGAGAACAAAGCTGACAAAAAGCCTGAAAGCAAATGTTAATCATGAGGCCGTAAATATGTGAGTATGTTTTGGCCAGAGCAACTTTTACTGGTTAGCAAAAAGAGGATTTTAAGATTTTTCCTCCTTCTCGATCCTAAGTCTCAGCACTAGTGTAACTTCACAACTTCAGGACTGGTAAACTTAAGTAGATAGGCTTGCCTCCTATCAAACTGACTTTGTGCCAATGCTCAGCAAATACCTACACAGTTTAGTGGCTGAGAAGTGGGAGGAATCGAGTGTCAAAAAACAACAGGTCACGTACAGTTTTCAGTACAATAACCTCTAGCTAACACATCTGCTAACTGAAGAGAAGGGTTTGAGACTTTTTTTTTTTCAGGACCATACAAATGGTCTACAATGGAGTTTTCCATGTTGAGTATCTTCAAGTACCTGTTTTGTGTTTAGTATGTAGTATTTGATGTCGACAGTGGAATGTTTTGAAATGCACCCTAATTATATAAATAGTAAATATGTCTGATGAAACTGATTCAAAAAACTATAATTAGGATGTGGGGAAGTACGCTATTAGATTATTATTTTTTTAAACAGTTAAGGATAAAATGCTGATAGCGTTCTATTAGCAAAATAGTTCTTCAGGAAGAAAGAGGCTATGAAGGCTGACATTAAATCAATTCAAGAATAGAAGCATTGGTAGGGAGTTCTAAGGTTTACACTTTAACTGTATTTAGCAAATTCTGAAGAAACAACAAAAGAATTAAAAGGTTTTTTCCAAGTGCAACATAATTCAGCTCTTCTAGCACTTCTACCATAAGCAGTGTTGGAAGCTAACTTTCCCTTTTAGTATGACAGGTAGAATTGTCACTTAGACCATCAAGCCATTAAACCAGTTTTTAAAAAGTATTTTGTAGATTCTGTAACGCCAGCATTCTAGATAATTTTCCAGTGCCTTTTCAATCAAGAAAATCTGGCTAAAATTGCACTATCTGACCTTCCGATTAATGGCCCTGCCTCTTGCCTGTCACACTAACACAGAGTTTGGGGCATGGTTAGGATTCATCTGGAAGTGATATAATTTCTGCCTTTGTCTTTCTTTTCTGGACGCTAATGGCTTTTAGTCAGTCCTCTTCACTCAATATATGACACATGCAGCCATTCTATTTTAGTTGTCCATTAACTTCAAGCATTATGACAAGAACAAAGCAACTTCTTAAAGAAGTCGCGTTTAGCTCTATGTATGAAATTTCTGCAAATCCTTCGACTATAAGGTGCTGTTTTCAATTGTCACTGATGTTTACCTGAGCACAATAATAACTATTACTAATTAAAAGAGGCTGCTTAAAAAAATATAAAAAGTCACAAGGCTGGTGAATTCAACATTAGTGTTACTGTTCAGTTTCTCAATGTATTTCTGGCTATTTTTCTTCTTCAGGTTATCTACTTCTTTAAGCAAGAACCGTGGAAAAAAATCAACAACCAGAAAAGTAGTTGGTGGTCTGAAGTCTAAGGCCTGAGCATGGTACTTGATATTGCTTCCTTGAGATCATGCAAAGTACAGACTACAGATAGCACTCGTAAGCGGAAAGTAATACCTGCATTTCTATATATACTTACAGGATCACTGAGATAAACTACCAGGGGAAATAGATTCTATTAGGAAAAGTGACACCTGTAGTCCTACACGCTTTTAAAATAATATTTCTGCTCTTTAAATATTTATCACTGAGATGCAAATAAAACACCTGTAATATCCTGTGGCAATAACATGCATTGGATGGCTTTTAGAAATATGTTTGAATGCATTAACATCTTACTGAGTTGCACCAACCTGAAACCTGGTCAATGTCTGTACTGAGGCTGCCTTCCAATTCCACTTTTGTTCCTTGTAGTGTTTTAAAGAAACAAGAGCTTTCCCACCTCTCATTATGAGGACACCAAAGAGACAGGAAGTTTCTAGATATTGCTGAGAGGTTTGAGCAGCTTAACTGTCCTTGTTGGAGCTTCTCTAGCCAGGCAACATAGTAAGGGAGCATGCTTATCTTCTGTCTGAAACTGGATTTTGCATTTGGGTTTTTAGGACAGAGTAGTTTGTACTACCCAATGCTTCCAAAGTTACCTCCTTTGGTTTCTCACCTTAGGCCAGACCAGGACTAATTATGCAGCTGTGTTTTAGTCTCCATGACATCTTTTCTTCCATTCCCAAAGGCCTGAAAACATCTGATACTTCAGCTGAGAAAATCTGCAAGACAATGAATAAAACAAATTTTGTTCATAAATAATATGAAACCTTGAAAACATGAAAGCATTTTACTGATCTTAAGTATGCAGCCATACCCCACTATCCCAAACAGAAGAGACACCACATTTCACACCGCATGCTTTTAAACTCCTATCAGTGTCAAACCACAAACCTGCTGCTCTTGAAACAGAATGATTCTCTACTCATTCTATTAGACAATAAACAACATTCAAAAGATGCCTTATTTCAGAAGAAGACTAAACCCATATGTAGCAACTTTTGTATTATGCTGTATTTTCTCCCTGTTCTTTCTTGTCAGCCCTTCATCAGAACACCTCCCTGCAGAGGGTGATACGTAGTGGAACGCTGTAACATCAGCTTTGCCCTTCCATGAAAAATCATTGCCTTCTGATACGAGTGTCTCAGGACACATTCAACAAAAAGTGCCTGCTTATTCCCTGAGTATTGTCCTTTCTTTGTCCATCCTCTCAGATTTTAAGAAAACCCAGTCATAATTGGGATATGGAAGGAACCGTCAGGTGAGTGGGTATCAACAGGAAGAACCTGTTCTCTCTGATCCCAAGACTCCTGTGTTAATCTGAATCCAACAGATCAAAGAAAATTGCTGGGTACACTTCAGGCAAGGCCCTGTGCTCAACCCTACAAAGCTGACTACTGTCTGTTCAGCTGCACAGTGCAAAGCTGGTGGTGGACGTGGGGACAGGACAGTGCTGCCTGTTGGAAAAGACAGCCGAGGAAAAAAAGTACAAAGCCTATCACACACCCAAAGCATTGCCAGGCCACTCAGAGTGCTCAGCTTCATATAGGCTGATACCTCAGCTGCCCTGTAGTCAGGGAAATGGCAGGTAGAAGATCCTCCAAAATCTTCTGTGCCAGTTATTTGTCATTATGAACGGAATTTTGTAGTTGAGTTTGGAACTACAAATTCAGACATCGAAATACACCACAGAAAGAGCCCTGTACTACCAGCTCTAAAGCAATGTGGTTTTATCCTCTTCCTGAGGCTAAAGCCTCCTAGACTACATCCGCCTGCAGAACCACATGGCAATGTTGCAGTTATCACATAAGCTACTCACACAGGCTAACAACAGGAGGCAAGTTTGAGCTCTCAGAGTATAATATAGCAAGCAAAAAAGAGTCAGCATGAAGCTCTATAGGTGGCTGCAGAGTTCCCATGGATTCTTACTGCTTCTTCACTCCCACTTTATAGCAATCCAGTAAGAGCTATCATCACCTGAATCACTCTGATACCCTGTTTTCCAAGGACACTTCAAGCTTCTCCATCTGTCCCAAATGCATTCAGTCCATCCCCTCAAGCAGCTCGCTGACACCTGAGCAGAGTTTAGTTTGCACATGCCACATAATTGGGACAGGGTTCATTTTAGACTGACACATGATTTTCTACCTAACCACAATTAGTCCAAACACCTGCAAAAGGCTAAGACTTGGCATTATTTGTCCAGCTTGCTTTTGCTGTTGTTGAAAAACCTGTAACATGTATTTCCAGCTCGAACGACATAAAAACCATCTATTTAAGAATTTGAAAATGCACAAGTTTTTCAAGGCACCATTTCTTTAATGTGGGACAGAATCAACCACCTATTGTCACCTCTCTTTCATCTTTACATGGTGTGGCTATGCAGTGCATGAAAATACTTTATTATATTCACAGAAAATGCAGCTGTGTAGTAATGTTAGCTTTGTCCTTCAGAGCAAAATCATTTTTTTCTGACATGTGTGCCTTAGGACCCATAACACTGAGACATCTGAAAACAGTGATCCATTTAAAAAATTTCATTCCAGCATCTGCACTAAACAGAATTTACAAAGAAAGAGACATTATTCTGATCATACAGCTTCACTGTTTTGTGCAACCTACACTGCTTTGCATTTCTTAGGGCTCAGACACTGACAAGGGAATATACCAAAGGCTATGTCTTTTTCTGGGTGTTGCTAGACAATTTCCATTTACGCTATAAACCAAAATTTCAAGGTAAAAGGCATTTCATTCTTAAGATTAGTTACATGAGTAAATGTCTTTAAAAAATCCAGCCATTAAACATATGAAAAGGAATTGTTAAAAAAAACCCAAGCTCAAACCAAAAACCCCAAGGGTATGTGCATGTGCTGGGCAGGGGGTATTAAAAATGCAGTGAGCCACAGAGCATTTTTAAAAGCAAAACGCTTTCCTCTAACCCTTGAGAACTATATACTTGTGTATGTGTACGCCCAGACAGACATACACACTGAAATTAAGGCAAGTTGCCCTCATCTGCTCTTGTGCAGCTCTTTCTGATACCATAATTGAGGTCATGTAATAGAAGGAAATCACACTAGTGAGGTCATGTAATAGAAAGAAATCACACTAGCAGAGATAGATGACTCCTGTTCAGATGATTTTGAAAGTAAGGGAAGAATAGAAAGGTGAATTACAGTGTAATGACAGAAATCAGTTTTTATGTGAAAAATCAGATGATGGATTTATATGACATATGAGTATTATCCAAAATCACTCTGTAACATTAGAAGGTGGCTATATTATAGGCTGAAAGAGAAGATATGTGCAGTGACAGTCATTGATACAAAAGGCAGAGAGGAGAAATAAGACAAGGAAATGGAAAAACAATACAAGCCTTAGAAAATACATACACCGAGCTGATGACAGAATTAGCTTGGTTATATTAATGGGTAGGCTTTAATATAAAATGTTGGGACAGTATAAGGCAAAACCAAAGTCTGTTAAGACATCTTCCTACTACACTAAGAACTAAAACCATAGATACAAATACCATTCAAAGTAACCTGTATTAGCTGGATGGACAGTGAAACCTCTTCTTCTAATAATGTACAACATCCCACAATAAATATCCCTAACAGCATCATGGGGCTCAATAAAAGCTGAATGGAACAACAATAAGGTTTTCTATAACCTAACCATGACTAAACAAATAGCTGATAACATTTCCTCCTGATTAGACAGCGTCTGCATAAATTAAAGGATTATAATTATGTCAGGAACTACACATTAATGAAACTGATTTTAATATACCGTGAAGTATATTGGTACCATTTACTATGAATCACCATGCATAAAAACTTTGCTTACTCTTGTTTTGCTCCCAACGTGCAGTGTATATTAACCTGTCCAACTTCACATAGTAACCAACTGTGACCATTACAATCTATATAATTTATCAGATTTTAAAAAAAAATTAAATCCAAGCAACACCTTTCCATATGGCCAATTAGTGAAGTCATAAAATGCAGCAAATATATGATGCTGTATTGAACATCTGTGCTGGTTATCCTATGGGAATTTTTAATAAAGGACCAAACAGCATATTGATGTTAATTCTATGTTACCGGGACTTTAAATAAAAAACTAAAATAAATAGCATCCATTAAACTGATCATACTGTTGTAACTCAAATTGTGTTTATTATGCTAATGGAACATGAAATTAAGAAAAAGACCTTTATGCCAGTGGAATTAATTAATGAGCTTTATGAAGGCATTGGGATGTAATTTATTTCTAGATAAGTAAGTCTAATTTGCAGTTCCATGGGTCTCTGCAATGCTGATTGTAATAGTTATTCCTGCAGATGTGCTGCTCACAGCATGTCTTTCCATTAGAACTGAACACCTCATTATATAAACTGTACCTAATTAAACATAATACAGTGGTGACTTGTTAAACTGGCCTTTTTAAGTCAGCAGCTGCCTAAGCTAATAATACCGTACACAAGATTTATATCATCTACCATATAATACTGATATTAAAATATACTGCCCAAGGGATTAACTAATTTACCAGTATGTAACAGGTACACTTCAGATTCTGCAATGGAGATTAAAGACTACTAGTCTATAAAAATCAAATGAATTAAAGTCTATTTGGAGTTCTAAATAATTATGAAAGTTTTTTAATAACTTCACTCTTTTAACAGGTTATTTTAAAAACCATAATCAGAGCGCAACACTTTCCCTATGTTCTTTCTCCGTATCTGATCTGGGGTGTTTTTCTTATGTGGTCTGAATTATTACAATATTTGAACACAATTAGGTATGCGCAGACTCACTTTGTTTCAGGCAAAGCAAAATGAGAAACCGCCAAGACAGATACAGCTGTCTTTAACTTTGCAAGCTTGATTCTGGGACTATTCTGTACATGTCCTTCTTTCCACTAAAATGTAGATATATCTCATATTCAAGATATGACAGTCTGTCCCCATGAAGGCTGTCTATTTTGGTCAGAAAATGAGAAGGTAACAAAATATACTGAGAACAGATTGATTCATGAGATAAGATAGGAATATCTGAAAACTTCACAATATTTTGGATAAACTACTTTTGATCATGAAAACTTCATGTTCTGTATACATGCTGTGGTTTAAAAGTTGTCTTCTGTTTCTCTCCTCTTCAGAGGCTGAATCAACTACCAATTTATGTTCTAAGGTTGAGTAGCATTATTTTCATTCTTCCCATTTTGCCAGTCTCCGTATGGAATATATAGGTTTTGCTTGTAGGTATGTGAGTGGAAGGACATAGCAATCCCTTTTTCCCTCAGGGGCCTGTGATATATCCTCTCCTCCTTGCTCAAGTAAGCAGAACTGGATCATCTCCTACTAGCTCTTCCTGTATGCCACAACTGAACCATCTGAAGATGCGTGAGCAGCCCTGCATATTGCTGCCACTTCTCTGAATGAAGAAAATGAGGCTCAAATTCTAAACATCTTTTCACATATGCCACTCCAACCAGTAAATTTTAAAACATGCATAAATTTAGTCAAAGCCTTGAGTCCACTGATGTCCAGTATCAAGACTCAAGTTTGGACAAAGGTAAGAAATGTCATCACATTTACTCAGTAAGGACTTTAGGTTCCTGATGATATTCACTCTTTTGCACAACCTCTTCTTCCACCAGGAAGTCAGAAAACATTAGAAAAAGAAAATGCAGTCATGTTACTGGTAGCCCATCACTTTCTTGGGATTCTCTTCAAGTTTTGGAGGAAAAGATTCAGAATTAGATATGATTTACTCTGAGCCACTTCCCCTGTCTTATTGAACATGTAAGGAAAAGGCAGTGTTCTTAAATCAGCCATTGCTTTATCTTTCTTTTCAGTAAGCTGTGACATTCGAACCACAATCCTCTTCTAAAGACTGCTGCTCTGATAGCAACCTCTGTCACTCTCATAAACCTTAATATCTGCAGCGTCATACTTTACTTTTAAGGTTTCTTAGTAAAGGCAATTTGACAGTCACTCTCCTCTTCCTGCCAGGATCCCTATATCATTCTGGACTGTAGTGTAAAATATATGAATCACTGCAAATTAAGGTAAAATTCCACTTTGTGTTACAGTTACAGATTCAGAGAAAGGAGAGGTGTCCTGTCTTAAAGGATGTGCATCAAGAAACAAAAAACATGTGCAATTTAACTTTATTGGCAGACAATGAAGAGCAGCCTTCCAGACTGCAGCAGCTTGTACACAACCAGCTTATCCTACCAACAGAAAGGGGCTTCTTGGAGTAGAGCTGACAGCTTGCTTAAAAGGAGCACAGCATTCCAGGGCAAAGAAAAAAACTGGTATTAGCATGGGAACCTGTGGGCAGAAGCCAAGCCTGTATGGGAAATAATTTCATATGTAGAAATTGTTCCATAATCGCTCTGTTTAGACTTTCTTTACCAAGCCTGCATTTTCATTTCCTGGATGTCACCATTTAATTTACGCTTTCAAAAGAGAGTCCTCCCAGCTACCATCCAAAGAATTTAATTCTTGCTTAGGATCTTTATGGTGAAATCTTTCACTATAAAATCCCCCTACCAAAACAACTATCTTTAAAATAAAGGATACTGTTTCAGTTCAAAACCAGAACTCTCTTCTTCATAGAAATCCCATTTAAATTGCTTCACTATCTCTCAGTAATCAAATATTAAATGTAACAGAACAGCAACATAATTTGCTGTGAGAGTAAAATTTAGCAGAATCAATCAGCAATAAGAAAACAGGAGCTCATGAGCACCATGGGTCCATTATAATTATTATTTTTAATTAAAGTATTCCAGATACACATTCATTTTCTTTGCTCACTACTTTTATTGTTTGATTTGCCTTGAAATGGGAACTGTGAGCACTTTGAACAATGGGTTGAAAGACCCTCGTGTTTCAAAACAGACTGAGTAGTTACTTCTCCATCCTCTGCCAAAATGCATTTTAGTAACGTATCACAGCTAAACTCCTCCATGACTCACAACAGATATCCTCTGCCACCTAGATAATTTGATATCTACATGAGCTGGCCATCTAAAACCTTTCTGAGGAAGTGATTCACAATCAGTCTGATCATATGTGCTTGAGAAGACTGGCTTGAAAATTTTACCACCTATTCAATTTTTTTCTTTTAAAGTTAAGGAGTATTATACAAGCAGTTATCCTACAAGCATAAAAATATCTTAGACCATCACTTAGAGCTGATCTTCATCCTCCTTGGAAGATGAAGAAGGGCAAACAACTAGGATCAACCAAACAAAGTCTCTCAGGAACATTCCTGCCTAGAGGAAATTAAAAATATGCAATAATGTGATGAGCAGGGAAAAAATTATTCCATATTAAAGACCTCACAAAAAGACAGTTATTATTTCAGCCAATTGCTACTACCATACAGAGTCAAAAGCAGCTGTTGGATGAAAGAAAATGTTATGAAATTACTCATATTTTTCCTCTCAAACCAAGTGCAGAAGTTTATTGTCCGTTGCATTGCCAAAGACTTTATTCATAGATTCTCTAAAACTTTAATCCCCTTCCTGGAATTCCTAAATAAATACAAAAAGATCTTTAAAGAATTGTTAACATACCATGGGCTGAAGAATCAGTATCACATGGTGAACTGGGACAATTGCAGGAGACATAAACAGCGCCTTCTTCCAAGTAACTCCACAAAACCTGTGTCTGGGGGAAGCAAAGCCTCCTCGTCCACCACATTCAAACAGGAAAACAGGAGAATACTTCCATTCACTAATGCCTTGCACTATCACTTCTTCTCCAACAAGGCAATCATTTATTGAAACCCCAAATAAAGCTTTTTTTTGTTGTTCCTAATGACTTGGAAGGCAAAGAGAAAGTATATGCACGCTACTTTGAATTCACTGTGTTGCCACAACTCAGATACTGTAGCACTGGCAGGTCACACAGACACCTTGACAGCGCAGAACAGAACTGGCAGGTTTGTTAATTGCCAACGAAGTTACAGCACTAACATCTTTTCAATTATAACGGTATTTTCATTATTTGAGGGGTCAGTCTCCATTCCAGATGTGCTACTGTAAAGAGCACTGATGAAGCGCTGTGAGGAGAATTCACAGTTGCTTCTGCTCCCGTCAAGGACAGAAACCTCCACTCCAGTGTAAACAGAATCAGACCCTTCTCAAGCACATTAAATAAAGCAGAGACTTCTGTCTCAATCTTTTCTGAACACATGCTTTTGATGCCACGAAGGAGATAAGACAATCTGATAAAAGTAACAGATGAAAGTATATTATTATCTATACTATCTCCATTATAAGATATAAAAAACTCTGTAGTGTCTGTATGTATTACCATAAGCTACAGAGAAAGGTTGACCTGGTTTCTAGAGGACAGTTTTTTAAGTATGATGCTGCAGCAATTTTTTATGACATACTTTTCTACAACATTTCTCATGCCACTGAAGATTAGATATGTCTGCAAAACACAATATAAATACAGCACCAGAATTTTATCTTATCCCTTGGCCACTAGCTATGAAGTAAATGTTTCAATATTGTTTTCTATATAAATATGAATCACCAAGACTTTTCCTCCAAATGTGTTTAAAAGACAGACATTACTGTTATTGTCACTGTCACTAACAGCAAGAATTACTACTTTTTAATTGCATTTTCTCTCTCCTCCCTCTCAGGAGGCTCCAACACAGAATCCCTCTATTAGGTATCTTAACAGTACTAGCATTTTGAGTTCTCGTAGCACCAGGGTGAAACCCAGTAAAAAAAAAACCCACAGAAGGAGGCACAGCTTCCCCAGTGAAGGAGTACCCCCATTCAGCAGGTCACAGACCCACAGGAAGCAACAGATGGGTGGGTTCTGCACGCCCAGCAGGCCTTCGTGGAGAAGAGACGTAGGCTGTTCTCATTCAGATGGCACCCTGGGAGCCAAGGGGTAAGCCAAGAACAACCAGGTGACATTGCTTTCAAGGCCCAGAACCTGCTCTACTGAATGACAAGCTAATACACCAGGAACTGCATTGGAATAGTACAGTAACACCTCTGCTGGGCATGTGTGATGTGCTCTGGAGAGTTTAGACTTCATACGGAAAGGCTTACACAAGGTGGGAAAGAAAGGAATGTTAATTGACTCTACAAACAGGGAATCAAGTCAGTAAGGATTTTGGCAGAAAGTTACTGGATGATTACCCTGTGTGAAGGAATCCCAGGCCAACTGGATCCCAAAATAACATTTCTCATTGCCAAACACCTCCTAGTTTCCAGCCTGAATCAATTACTAGAAGACACACCATAATACTCAACAACGCTGCTGTTAGCAAAAATATTTTTCCCAAAACTGAGACCAGGGAATTAAGAGAAAGACAGTTAGTGGGAAAAGGTGAGAGAAAAAAGTGCAAAGATGCCTTGGATTCTTCCCCCTTTGCGTAACGAGCCAGATTCTCAGCTAATGCACAGCCTCATAATTCCATTCATACCTGCTGGGCTCTGATACACCGTACAACTGCCCTATTTAATAGCAGGGCTAAGAGTAAGCCTGTGGACCCAGCCTTCGTACTTTCCAGACCCATACAAGCACATAATGCGGCGAAAGATCTTAGAGCTGCCCACATTTCTACCCTTTGCCTAACCATACCACTACTTCATCTGTCCATGAACTGAAGATTTGCTCCAGTTACCAAGTCAGCTGTCAGGCTCAATGACTGAGTCTTTGTGAAAAAACCTCAGTTATATCTGGAAGTGCACACACAAACTCTGACCTCCAGTGAGAAAAAAGAACACGTATTTGTGCCCTTTTTAGCTTTTACTGGTTTCCCACCAAATCTCTTAATACTTTTTCTGACTTACTCCAGATTTTCAACTTTTGAATAACTGCATTTGCAGCTCTGCTAATTTTGCTGCTCTGGGAACACAGCAAAATCTGGCTGCCACAACTGTGGTTCTTTTGTGTTCAAAACTGCATCACTTATGTATTTAAAAATACATATGATATTTATAAAGTCTACTCCAAACATTACCAAATTGTCCCATTTTCATGTTTTCATGACAATTTATATGTTTTCCATATGGGCAAGTGCTGACAATATGATACAAGCTTAATGGAACAAATTGTGGTTTCTCTTTATTGTCTTGGCATCAAAAAATCTACACTTGCATAAAAATAACTCCACTATTTTCCAGGGATGATTTTTCATTAATGTAATTTTAAGTGCTGCACTCTCTCTTATTTTACTTCAAAATGTGCCAGAGATTTTCACTGCTCACCTCACCACCATATCTGGGATCTTATAAATCTACTGAACAAAGCAGCTGATACCCAGACAGCACAGAATTATTCAGATGAGTTTTCTATAACCTACTGTGAGCTCCACAGAAAGACTCCGGTTTGGGAAGGTAGGGGAAAAGTGCCTCACTCTTTCTATCCAGGGCCAGATAGAACTCATCCTTTCTACACTGCCCTTCTGTTTTCTCCTTCCAACCTTCCAGAAGCAGGAAGAGTTAATGCCTGCAAGCATCAGGAGAAGACTGTGCTAAAAGACTGAGGCTGAAAAAGCTGACAGTAAATGATTTCCTTAAAAGATCCCAAAGACTCCAATGTGGCACTGAAGAGAGCTATTATTCCTGTACTCCAACAGCATATGTACTTCAGCCATCTCCATCCAGTCTCTGCTGCCCCCCTCTCCCTACCTTACTGCAGAGCTGTCCTTTCCTTCTACTTTCTCCTCCTCCAATTACTGCAGTCCTAATGTAGAGAAAGCTTTCCCTGACCTGAAGCTCCTCAGTAGGCAGTCAGATGAGCTAGCTTTCTCTTCATTTAATCTAGCTCCTACACACACTTCACAACATGACAGACATGTCAAATGAGCCATCCGGCAGGCCACTGACAGCCGTTTCTGGGGCATAAGAGAGGCAGCTGATGGAGAGGAGATTGTTGGAGGGAGTCAGGAAGACAGGAAGCCATAGGTAATATCATGAGTGCCCTGCTGAAAACTGACAGCTTAATGGGTATGATACTGCCGGTTATTTTACGTACCTCAAGTCTTGGTCTTGAATAATATACTTACTACTGAGAAGTTAAAGTGGAAAATAGATTTTGCCAGTTAATAACAAAGGCTAATGCTATAGAAGTTGTGGGTAACAGGCACCACCTCGGTCACAGTCTAAAACGTTTTCCTTCCTAAGAGCTGAATACTGATGAAAGTTGCTGTGCTGATGGAACAAAAACAAGTTAATTCATCCACAGAAAAAGCAGCTGGTATCATACACAAACCTTCTCCTGGACAGCTTCTCTCTACGATAGGCATCGGGCAATCTGTTTTAGAAGCAGGCTTAAGAGAGCTGACTCAGACATTCACAGAACGAGCTTCCTATTAACGAAGGAGATATTCAGCCACCAATTGGCCCTTCCTCCTACAAAGAGAAGAAAGCAGCACTTCCACCAACTGTTCTCTTTTGAGGTGACTCACCTCACTGACACCACTGTCCCTAGACATGCATACACTTCCATTTGTAACTCCCACGTCTGATAGGAAAAAATCTGCAGTGAGCACTAGAAAAGTACATGGATTGTCACTTCCTTTTTTAGCAAGACTGATTTTTTATCAGTTATGTGGGAAATGCACTTCAGGACAGCAATTGCCTTCTGTACACCACAGCACCCCATTCTCACAGCAAACTGATGCTTCCATGAATGTAAATTGGAGCGCAGATGAGCTTCAGCAGAAATTTCCTTTGTTGGCATTGTGCAACTTACTGTATTCTGCTTATTCTGACTCATGTTTTCCTCACCCACTATCTTAATTTTCCTCATTTCATTACATTTCCTTTAAAAGAGCTTGTGGTTCAGGTCTAAAAGAGTTCAAGTAATAATTACTTTCATCTTTTTCTTTAGCGGGGTTTTTAAGGGTAGATCTCTTGATGGCATTTATAAGATGAGCATTTACAGCAAACAAAATGAGCTTCAGAGGAACAGAACCTAATAATGACTTCTCTTGTTTTACTTCTGGATTGTTTGCATATTAGCTACAGTATACATATATAATTTAATTAGGACAAATTCTCTGCTTGCTTATGATCTCATCCTTTGCAAAACTACCATGCTAGTAGTGTTGAATAGGCTATAAATCAACCTGATGTTCACGCATAGTGTTGAATCTCCCTCACCAATTAAGCAGAGTTTTGGAAAAGCTCTGGATCCAAAAGTTCACATGATGAAACTTTTGGCAGAGCGCTGAATATTCTCTATTGAGAGGCACTGCACAGAGTAGTAAGCTGTACTCTGCAGCGGTTCATTTATCACCTAAGCAGAGTCTTGATTAAACACCCGTCTGTTCCCCTTATGTGTCAGTAGCTTGTATTTCAAGCAACTGATTGCTCAGTAACGGGGAGAAAGTTTGCAGACAGGAAACTGCTGAGTCTATTCTGTGAAATATAATAGAATTACTGAAATTAGGTAAACTTCCTGGAAGCTGTACCACGGAATCCACTGCAATCACCACCTAGAGCCTTAAGTCTTAAACCTTAACTAAATGGCTCATTTGTTCAAACAGCAAGTTGTCATCAGGTTATGGATGTTCTTGCTTTTTCATGTAGCATCAAAATCTAGACAGTGTGATTCTAAGTTTTCACTTCAGTTCTTCATGAACAAAGTGATTTAGTAATCACCAAAATCATTAATCAAATAATAATTTTTAAAATTGTGTTGCAATGAGATGAAATGGTACAGAATGTTGACCGTTGTGAAAACAGTCTCCCAAGGATTTTTGGTGCCTGGATGGACAAACAGGACTTTTTCTAAGGAAATTAATAAGTATAAGAAATCTGTTCACAGGAAAAAGGAAAATAGATATTTTTGCTATTTCTCCAGGCTGAATTAATAGTGCTAACACTCCCAGGGTAACCTGACCTATGAATTACAGTGAATGGAATTCCTCGCTTTTCACAAACTATTTGAAAATGAGTTTTTCCACATTATTAATCATACTAGTTAATCAATTTCAGTTATGTCATAAGCTTCAAATGTTCTTTTTTCTCTGGCACTTCTCTGCATTTCACCCTTAAAACTTTCTCTGCAGTTAAAACATGCACATCAAAAAGTACTGCCATATATGGTTACTGACTTTATGTGCCATTTGCTAAATATTTTATAAAACAGAGCCACAGCACGGGTATTAAAAAAAAATAATCAGACAATAAATGTATTTTCAGGAATAATGATAATAGATTGCATTCACATCACTTCTTGCTAGAAATTCAACAGTTTTCTCTACTGGACAGAAGGGCTTGGCCAGCTCCAGTAATGGAAAGTGAGCCAGAAGAAAATGTCAGGTTTTAAAATAATTCCCTACAGAAAGACTCAAAGAGTGAAAGGACGTACTATGTTTACTACATAATTTGGAATTGAAAGCATTCCCTTCCAACTCTATTCCTTTTCAACAAACGTATTTGAGGTGTACAAACATTGAAAGTCTAGACTGCTTTTTACACAAATTTGATTTTTCTACCTTAATTATTGTTTATATTGTACATCATTTAGGTGTGATTATGTTATATTTAAGTATTCCTAAATTAATTCACATTAATCTAGTTACCTAAATTGCAGTTGAAAAATTATTTTAATGTGACATCCTGCTAATTTGTTCCTTTGGTACTTCAGCTCTGTATCCCTGGGGCAATGCAACCATATCCTATGTAATGCAAGAGTTTCAAAGCTCCAAGATAACATACAAATTTAGGACCGTAGGAATTGCCATGTATGCTCAGAGTCACAGGCCATTTAGTCTAACATCCTACCTCCTGCAGGGAAGATGCTCCAGGGGAAGGTGGAAGAAACCCAGCAGTAGGCAGTAACAAAATATAACTTGCAATGCAGTCATTTGATACAAACAAGCAAAACAGTGATTTTAAGGACAGCTACCATAAAAACAGAGGTGAAAAAACAATAGTAAGTTACTGTTTTAAAGAACACCAAAATATTTCTTTTACGTAAGTTTTCATTCCAGTGACTCTTGATACACCTCTGATATTCCAGCATGGGGCTACAACTAAAATTACACAGCTATGGGCAAGAGAGAAAAATGTGCATTTATTCTAGAGTGCTGTTTACAAGGTGCTCTCCAAACAGCTCAGAAATATTTATTCAGGGGAAATATCTGGGTTTGCTTATGTAGGCTTAAATTAGTAGTATATCTAATTGCACATCCTTTAGTTCAGAAGGGTATAATGGAAAGCAGAATTCAGGCATTACGCACCTTAGGACATACATACAGAGTATGTGAACCATAGAGAGGCTAATGATCTTTATCAACAACTGAATTAAGCAATCCAAGGGCCTGTGTACAGAGAAATCCCTGACAAAATCACAGCTGCAGAAGCCCTAATTTTCTTACCCTGTCTTCAGTAGAATATGCCACTAGGGCTGCAAGGCCTGCTAATATTTTCCTCTCTCCAGACAAGACTTCACACAAAAACTGAGAAAAGAGACCTTGGCTCCTCTTCACTGAAAGCTTCCACAATAGCCCTCTTCCACATCTTCCATGCAAAGGCCCTGCATAAAGGAACCTACTTACTGACGAAGATTGGAACGAGCTTCCAGAAAAAGCATAGCCCTTTTGCAATAAAATCTGCATCAAATTTTACAGAAAAGGTGAAAATCTCCTTAAAGCACATGAAACCAAGACTTCTACACTCATGAGCCAGTAACTCCACATAATGGCACACTGCTTTTTAGTATTTTTTTCTTTACACAGTAAAAGAAATAAAACTTTTGAGACTTTTCAGAAAACGATGTTAGGAATGTCACATGACTCAGGCCAGAAACACAAAATCTTTTTAGCTCTACACCTTTTGCGTATACTTTACGGTATAGTCCTATTACATAATCACCTATTTGTCAATATCCTAGTTTTTCTCCCACAAACTCAGAGACAGATGTAATATCATATAATATTTTTCATTGCCGTAATGGCCTCATATGTCTTTACTGACAGACTTTTATATGATTAAATTCTCATCTCTCTTCAGGAAATATTTTATTATTTTAGTCAGCAGTCATATACTGTAGACTTTTCTTAACCAGCAGCAATGCTGCCTTAAGTTCAATTTTGATATGAGATTTTACTTTGAAGCTAACTGAGCTGCAAGCACAGGTAGCCTAGA
This sequence comes from Gallinula chloropus, assembly GCF_964237585.1. Lineage (NCBI taxonomy): Eukaryota > Metazoa > Chordata > Aves > Gruiformes > Rallidae > Gallinula > Gallinula chloropus. Next base: position 16,767,585 of record NC_140091.1, read on the forward strand.
AATGTAAGTCCCATCTCACGGTGTTCTTAAGCTTGTCAATGTATCTGACAAGTAGTCAAATTATGCAACAGTGCCCAACCCATTATCAACATTAGGTTTTAGCTGAAAAAAAGTATTTCTAGAACATTTTCTCAATTCTTAGAAAACAAAAATACATCAAGAATAGGGATTTGTTCCGTCCTAGAAAGTTAAATACAACTACTCAGCCAGGCTTGAAACACGTATGCTCATACCTGCAATGTAGAACAAACCTGTGAAATAAGCCAGCTGTGACTTATAGAATTATTCACTAGACAGTACTCAAGTGTTGGTGGATCAGCGAATTCATGCTTTGCCTCAGAACCAGGGGAACAGAACACAGAGCGGTGGGGAGAGGCTGCAACAGTCATGAATGCAGATTGGGCTTGTGCACTCTGAAAAGCTGCGACAGGTAATTGATTTGCCAGACTCCCTGGCATATACAAAGTGCTCAACAGCACAAAATGCAACATTATCTGAAGTGATATGATAATTGTACTTCAGAAAAAGTAGCTGACAATGTAGTCAAGAGTTGCCTCTTAAAGGGATTTTATAAGTGTGACATTTCTTACCTTTCGAATACTTAACCTTACACTTTGCTACATGCTTTTACCATCAGGACTGTTGAAAATGTGTGCAGAAAAAAATGGAGTAGAAAAGAGTGGCACTGAAAACAATACTGTCTAGTAAGAAATTAATTAAAGCTGTAAAGTATCGATCATAATAAATGTATTATTTTGCAATCTCCAGAAAATAAACTCAGAATAATAACATACAGTAACACATCTCCTGTAAGTGGAGCTTTATTTAAAATGTAGGTGGGAAAGACCAACAAACCAGTGCTTTTGCACACAGGCAAAGGATAATCTAAGGAAAGCGACCTGTTTCTCCCCCTTGCACCTTTCTTGAAGGAACACATAACAACTGATTCCCTTTACCTTCTTGCCTCACCCTTCTTTGAGAAGCAGGCAGTCGGAGCTTCCAGCCAAACCAGATAATTTGCTAGTTACTACACTCATTAGTACAACCAAAACTGAGTCAAATTTCTCTTGTAGAAGAACTGAACTTTGTTTTAAAGGGCATGTTAATACATGCACAGTATTTCTGCAGCCCAGACTCAGAACATACCACTAGCTGAAGTTGTTCTTACAGCTCCTCTCCTCTCTAGGAAAGTTACTGCTTTGGCTGAATTTTGCTTATGGAGTCATCCCATTTCTGCCTGATAGATTAAAAAAAAGCCAAACCTCCTGGGAAAATGTACTCTTAACTTAGAGGCAAAAGAAAGGACATGTTCACTGAGATCTGATTCAGTTCTGAAATGGGGAAAGTCAGTTTAAGGGGGAAAAAAAAAGTGCTGTTTTGACATATGGTCTTCCTTTGTACATAAGACAAGTAACTTTGAGAAACTGTTTCACTGTACCACATATAGGGCCCTGTAGGGCTTTTTCAGATGAAAGGAAAAGATAGTAGTGTGATCTGCACAGGTGTCAACAAGAGTCTAATCAGACAACACTGGGACTGCAGAAGGGAGGCACCTAACTGCAGCACCATTACTACAAATGATGACAAATAGATGGAAAGAGCTTGGTTTAATGGTCAGACCTTAAAGTGAACTTGTAAGATCTATATGCAATAAAAAGCCTTTAATGCTTGTGCACTGAAGAAGTTGATAAGAGAATCAGTGATATACAAGGGAATATGGAATACCACAGTGCTATTATGGTATAGGTATTTCTAACAGGAACGCTATCTTAATGACTTCTTTGTAGATGTTTTATAATGTAATCAATCGTTGGAACGTGTGTGTGTGTGTGTGTGTGTGTGTGTGTGTGTGTGTGTGTGTGTGTGACACCTACAGTGTCATCCCTAAAACCACATTTAATCAGACACAAAGGCTGTAAAGACTGATGGAGCTTTGACATCTCTCACCTTTGCAAGGCTTTCTGTGACCGTGAGCACCTCAGTGTTTTTATAAATCTGGTCTATGCCTACTGGAACACATGGGCTGATTCCTACATGAAAGCACACAGCTATGTACAAACCACAACTGCAGTTTCTTGTAAATACACTTGCTCCATCTCTTCCTAAGTAACTGCAGTTCTGTAACGTAGAATACATGGACACTTTAACAAACCAACCTTTCTTTATCAATCTTAGTAAATTTCTGATCCTTTTTCCCAAATAGAAAAGAATATGTTGAGAAAAAATAATTCAGAAAATGGAAATCAAATCTTTGGAGTCCCATACACTTCAGAACATGGGTATCCTTAAATCAATAAAACTTAACCTCCCAGATCTGTAAAAACTAACATATTGCCTTAATAAATATTTTCAACTGTGTGGCATGCAAAGAGTCTGTTGGCAGGCTCCTGATGCTTTACACCAAGAAAACGTAACAGGAAACTCTAGGGAAACAGAAACATACCAGTGCTGGACACACAGTGGGAGGTGCTCACAAGTCCAGTGCAGACTGTAAAAGGTGTCTAAAGGAAATTGTTCAATTTATTACTCCTTATTTAAAAAAAAAAACCAACAGTGTATACCTTTGCTCAGAGTCTGGGAACCAAAGAACATGAGTAGGGAAAGCAGAGGACTGAATGCTCCTTGGCTGGCAGAACTTACGCACTCTCTCCACTGAAATCCAAAAGCCCAGAATTTGACACACCCCTGAATTTGTAATTAATCTTACTGCAAATTCCTTCACTACCTGAGACATACCCGATAGCATGTTTGTATTCAGCACAAATGCTAGCACTAAAATTAGTAGAAAGTCCATCTATAAACATAAATATGAATACAGACATTGGCTTGAAATATCCCTCACCCAACACTATTCTTAGGGGTTCAACCATAACCAGCAGTGTAGACTTCTCTTTTTTCCACTGAGTAGAGGGGTAAAGGATCAAAATATCAAAAATTATCAATGACATGAGATGACTCATCTCAAGACATCATGAAGAGGTTTGATTGTCTTTGAAAACCTTGAGCAGGCAGCCAAATCACTCTCCACTCCCAAAACAACATCTCGTTCTCATAACATGTAAAATAAAGCGCTTGATCCTGATGGTGAATAGCACAGAGGAAAATAATGGAGGTATTAATGTGACTAACTGTGGTAGAACTGCATGTAACACAGCATGAAAAGGGTACAGTCCCACCACTATTCATAGGCATCACCCTGTTTTGCCTGCATGTTATCCTGGGGACAGGCACAAGGTTTCTTGAGCTGCTCTGATCAAAGAAGGCTGTGCTACCCACCACTGACCCATAATGCAAGAAGGGCTGTCCTTGGGCATTCACAGGTGCACAAAAAAAGCTTGATACTGCTCCTCTATACATAGCTTCTTGCAGTGAAGTTAAAATGCAGTTTTTTTATACAAGCCGTGTTAATAGATAATTTCTCCTAAAAAATAAACTCATAAAAATGCTCTTAAAAAAAGCCTGATCTATGTTTTCAGCCCACATAGATATTAAACCTAGTTTCCTAGACCCTGAAAAGCTAATTATGCATTCAATTAGAGTTTCTTAATAAAGATTAAAACTCTGAAGTCTATTACAAGCCCATATTTAATTCAACTGCCATTTTATCCATGCCATGAAAGTGTGAGTGGTAACAATGAATATAAATTATAATACATGCCATAGAGTGAATGGTATTTGTCCAAGTACGTTACTATAAAGAATTAAATTTTGCTATCGGTTCCATAATCTAGTTAAAATTGGTATTCTTTATTTGGTCTTTCAATGTAGTCCAATTTCCTACTTTGAAAAACAAATTCTAGGGAATAAAGAAAAGAGATTAATTTATCATTAAGACTCTGCTTAATTGAAGTCAATTCCGAACAAACTTGAATTCAATTTCTGCTCATTAAATTGAATGTGCTCTGCGTTTCTCTCTGCATTGCTTTGAGCAAGCAGCTGAGAACAAGGGACTAACATCAAAATTATTAAATTGAGGAGATTTTATTTGGTCTTCACATGCCAGAGCCGCTTTGATGAGGAGCTGTTTTGGCACTGAAAGGAAACGAGAGCAGCTGGAGGAAAAATCAAATGAAACTAAGCCTTGGAAAATTGAAGAAAACGCAAGCTTAATAATATTTAATAATTAAATTTCCACAAACAATAGCGGCAAATGAAGTAATCTGCAAAGTCTGTGAACTCATTTGCATAATTGATGCCGGTCCCCTGTAAATGAATAATGAAGATAATAAAAGATGTTGCTAAAAATGGGCACAATAACAGCAAATTTCATCAAGCCGCGCGCTCTGATTAATCTGCTCTTGCAAATCAGCAGCGAGAGGGGGACGCGTGATTACCCGCGCCGCGGCCGGCAGCAGGCGGCAGCCTGCCCTTGCCCGGCCCCGGGCTCCGTGCCCCGCCCGGTCCCTGGACCCCGCACCTGGCCCGGCCAGGCCTCGGCTGCGGGGCCCCCGCGGGGCCTCCAGCCAGCACGGCGCAGTCTCCGCGGGCAGCGGCAGGGCGAGCGGCCCTTCCCAGCCGCACGGCCCCGCAGCGAAGGCCGGCACCTGAGCGCCTCTCGGCCGCCGGAGCCGCGCCGCCGGAAACCCCTGAGAGCCCCGGGGCTCCGCGCCGGGCCCCACCGTCCGCGGACGCGGCCTGGGCCCCTCCGGGTGGGCCGAACAAAGCCCCGCCGGTCGGGCTGCCCGGAGCTCACTGCAGAGGCCTGCAAAGCGACCTTCCCGCAAGCCCAAGCGCTCGCCCAGAACACGCACTGCCTACCTGCCCCGGTAACGGGAGGCGGTCCCTGCGCGGCACTGTGAGGCCTTCGAAGAAGGAGAAGGGCTGGGGCACTTGTGCTTCTGCTTGGCCTATCAGCCGTGCCGTCGCTCATGTATTCAGAAGAATAAGGCTGGCCCTACGTGTAACCATCTCACCTTTAGACTGAGGGAGCACCTCATGCCTGGGCTCAGTCACCAGAGCACCCGTGGCCCAACGCTTCACACATCAGCCTCTGCTCCGCATAGGTGAAGACTGGGTGCCACCATTCTGAACTGCCGGCGGGTGCAATCTGGCTCAAATGGTGGCAGCCACAAAGCAATACTTGCAAACTTAATGCCCAGTTTGCCCTGATTTAGCGACTCCCACAAGGCCCCAATGCTGCAGATTTCACTGGCATTAATCAATGCATTTCACAGGATTGGGATTTCTCACAGATTGGGGGAAAAAAAAAGAAACAAACCACAATATGAGAAAACAGTTAATGCTGCCTCCTTACTTCCTGAAGCCAATGTGGAGGCTGGCAGAGGACACCGTGCATTGGAAATGGGAAAGTATTCCAAAAAATAGTGTATTTTTATAATACAGCCACTATAGTATTTTAAAGCTATTAGAATCATTGAGGAATAAATTACTTCATTTGGATTGCTCATAGGAATATTTAGAGGATCAAGCCCCATACCATTAATCTGTAGATAATATTTATTCTGTTGCCTCAAACAAGTGATCTCGCAGATCGCTAAGTCCCGTGAACAAGAACTTTCCACTGTATATAATGTTTTAAGTGTTATATAACCAGAGTACAAGATACACTCTATTTTAATTGTGTTACTTTGTTCAAATTCTTAATCTACCTTAACAACAATTTGTCTGACATAAAGGGCATGTATTTTACTACAGAAAACAGAAACTTCAATACTAGACAAAACAAAGAGAAACCTTCTATATCCAAATAGTGACAATCAAAAACCCAGTATTCTCTCCCATTCATGCTCATTTGCAAGCTGCAGTTCCAGCTGTTTCATTTGGTGAGCTGTAACTCACAAACCACCATCTCACTCCTTTAAACATAAAGGAGAAGACTAGTCTGCCCTTTGTGGCAAATAGATCCTCAGCATATTTCCATTTGCAGAGACACTAAAAAAGTGTTTAAATCTAGTTATTAAATCTATGTACAGCCCTATATAGACATGCAATACAGCCTGATGTATCGTAATTCATACAAACATACCTTGGGAAAATTGCATTTGGTACATGCAGAAGCACTTAAGCCATTTAACCCAGAATGAGCAGTTTTTTCACAAGCTTGACAAGGAGGGCAATAACCAAGCTTGCAATACTGGTAGACCTGGATGGCAAGGAGGAAGGTTTAATTGTTTTATTAGGCATGCAGGGAATTGTTTTATTAGTGAAATAGGAACATATCCCACTATATAGAGTACAAATCCATATTGTGCAGCTAGGAGGGTAGTTTCTAATCATATCTTTTTTTCCCTCTAATACTTGAGGAATAATTCAGTTCCCAGTATAAATCAGGGCAGCCTTTGAACTGCAAATTCCACCGTTTTTTCACTGAACCTAAGGACCCTCCTTTTGGCTGTGGATTGCTGAAGCACAAAATCCTCTAGCCATAAGCACAAAACAGCTGAGTGCCACAGGGAGTACTGAGGCACATATACGAGGTTTAGACCACCAGCATTCCTCCCACTAAACAGTTACATACAGAATGGAGTCAGTGTGGCAGACGGAAGAGTTCTGGGTGAGCTTATTCCTATTCTCAACATGATGAAATTCCCAATCAGCAAAAGGACATGATGATGGCTAAGTGAGATGTGAAATAATGAAAGGGCCACAACGATGGGCAGAGTTGAGTGTTGTTCAGAAAATGCATTGTTAAATTCAAAATGGGCATCAAGGAAAGAACAAAAGAGTTTCACTCTGAAGGATGTTACAGTTGAAGTTTAGTAGTAGAATTGATTGCAAGATGATTGCCCTCAGTGATTTTATGAAAAGGAGCAAAGGGGTCACAGGCACCCAGAGTCAACACCAAGTCCCCAAAGCATTCACACAGGATATGAGATAATGACAAAGGAGGTCTTAAACAGGTCTCCTAGACATCAGACAAAAGTACATTTTCTTCGCTGTTCTAACCTGAAGTCAGACTAGTTTAAGAGCTGAGGTTTCAACTCTTAACATCAACACTCATTCTTATGCCAAAAGCATATCCCAGAGATCAGTGGTGATTCTGAAAGGGAAATTTGTTGAGAATTTTTTGCACAACAGTAATCAGAGCTGATACTTGAACCTGAATTTCCCAGGACAGAAACCTGCATTTCTCTGTGGCTAGAACAAGTCTCCATCCTGTCCACCACAGTCTGGCCTATAAATTCTTTTTCCTACAGAAAAATATTTGAAACTGGTATATTCAGTACTTTCTCATCAATTACCAGCATTCAGTGACAAAATATACTCTCAACTCTACTGTACAGTTAGATTGCAATGTGTAATTAAATGGAAATTAATTGTAGTTTCACAATAAAATATCTGGGCAAAACCAGTAATTCCACTGAACAAGGCTAGTACAATTCCGCTTTGCACAGAATCCAGACATACTGGTCATAATCATGGAAAGATGGAAGAACCAAAATAAGAAGGAACAGGTTTTAAATATTCCATGGTTTGAGTCATAAGGAGGATTTACTGGAATTCTTAATAGCTAAATATTTACACTTTGATATCAAGCGATAACTTGGCATCTAAGGACACAACCAGGAATGTAATTATTATTATGTTCTTGGAAAAGTTTATTTCAGTCCTTTCTAATTTAAGCAATTGTAATAAAAAATGAAATTTAATGTCTTGCAACATTTTCTTGTGCTTATATATCAAAACTTTTATATTAAAAATGCACATTTACTAGCAGGTAAACTGTAGCACTAAATGATGGTGCTTCAGAGATCACCCACTCTGGAATTTCTATAGCACAACCACAGCTGAAGAATTTGCATGCATCTCATCACATTGACAGTAGCCAGCATCATTAGTTAGGGTATGTTTTCTTGGGTTTGTTTTTTTTTTTAATTAATGTCTTTCCCGATTTTTTTAACCCCCTAAAACTTGGGGTTTTTGGCATATTTTTCAAAAACATGTGACACTAAGCTTGAAAAATTCATTCCATGTGAAACTTCAACCTGGAAGAGCACTTGTGTAAGCTTCTGAAGGAGAAGCAGATAGCTGTGCCAATTTGAATGAAAAAAAGGTCAAATGAATTAAAGGCAAGAATCTCTCCATTCTGGCTTTCCTGACAGACCTCTCTCCCAGCCAGGGTCCAAGGGTGGGATGTGATGTGTGCAGATTCAGAATTAGTTCCAGAGCCTCAGTATCACGATTCCTTATTTTGCGTAAAATACGTTCAGCAGTAAAACTGAGTGTCAGTGTGCGTGAAATGAGTATTTGGGGCTAAATGCAGTGACCTTCCTTGTGATGTGGAGAGTTGGAAAACCATGTCAACAGGACTCCATGATCCCTTTACAATCAGTGCAAATGGAAAAGTTCCATGGGATAGCAGTCACAGATTTTAAAAGTCAAAAAGCAGACATTCAAATGAGAAATGGTACTTGCAGTTTTCATATAATAATGTATGTTGATATAAAACTGATTTTGAAGAATGATCTTTTATTTCCTCTTCTTTTTGAAGGAGGAAATTCTTCCTATTAGAAGTCATTATCAAAAAATCTTTGCCTGATAGTAAGACTGGGATTAATTAGATTTAGTCCAGTCCAGTCCAATGACTCTGGTGCATTGACTCGAGACCTGACCTTTGTTGACTAATTAATTAAAAGGACTCTGTATCAGATGCAAGTGTTGTGATTGTTTTTAATGCCCTACAGCAATCTTAGTCAGAAAAAACATATTCTAGTGTGCTATTCTCAGCATGTTTTAGTACAGGTATTTTTCATCTTTAAACGTGAACAACTGTGGCAAGTTTAATTACTTGCCTTTCTATCCAAACTATTGTTTTGAAATTAATTATGTAATCTCTCACCTCAATGAAACACTAATTCAGAGATGCTGAGACTGGTGTGGTGTCTGGTTAAACCTAAGGTCTAAAAAAATCAGGAACAGCTTTTATTAATGTCTTTTTTTTTTCCCCCTCCTTCTTCTCTCTGTCTCCTCCCTCTTCTGATTCTTAGGTGCCTGTGTGTTCCACATTCAGTTCAATCAGAGAGTATCCTGAAATCTTCAGTGCATCCCTGTTTTGTCCCCCCAGCATTCCAAAGAAAGACAGAATTTAGCAACTCTTGCAGCAAATTGTTCCATTTCCAGTTTCATTGTATCTTAGCTGATATTTGTGAAGGAAAACCAAATTACATTGTACAAATTTAGTACAAATGAACTAACAGATTGGATGAACTGTCACCAATCAGTGACAGTGGGAGGAAAGGACAAAAGCTCATTGTTGCATCTCTGATGTCTACAGTCCCTAAGTGGAGCTACTCAGTGAATCTGGCCAGGGCCTTCATAGGCTAAGTCAATCTGGGAAGTTGTGTTAGACCTTTATCATTCAGTTGCCATGTTTCTCTCTATAGTCACAGTTAACTTCTCAGTATAATTGCTAGTAAACAGTCTTTCTTTGACCACTCCAACTGAGTATTTTCATCACATCTTCCATCCTAACTAGCCCTGAAAACCATCCAGTTCAGCTATGGCTCTGCCATGTTTCTAAAACAAGAAAAAATAAAAATTGGCTGGCCAACAGGATTCCACCATAGTTTTGGGACAGATTTCTTCCTGTAGGAAATTTCAATTCTAAGTTGAGTTTGTTGAAATTTTCATATTTAAAATGTCCCTTTTTCCTTTTTATTTGCTATTCTGTAGCTTTTACTAGCTTAGTAATTGAGAAGACAGGGAAAAAGGTGTCACATAGACTCCTGATCATGGTTTAAGGATTGATAAAAGTATCACTAGTGACGGTATTTCTTCTGCTAATTCTCATAACTAGGGCTTTGGCTCATACTGTCATGTATTTAGTCATAGCTGGTGACATTTGGTAGAGAGACTTGCTTTTTTCATCTGGTTAAGGAGGAGATTTATTGCCATGCTATACCAACTTCCATATAACTACAGGTAGCAATGGGCAATTAAAATAATCTTACTGGAAAGCTGTTGCTGAAAGGTTATTTTGCCAAAAAATTAAACTCACTATTTAATTATACTAACAGCATTATATAGAATAAAGAAAATACAGGGGCGGAATGGGGTTGGGAGGGTGTGGGGGCAGAATCTTTGCCTAAAAATAGTCTTGTCACTACAAAACATTACATTCTGGAAAGGTTTTCTCTGGCTTGTTCAGCATCATCAAACCATTAATTCTAGGTGGTACTTTCAATGACACTCCCTCAGAGGGACAATATTAGACATTCACTTGTATGATCTTCACCTTGTATGAAGAGAATGAATAAAAAATGAAGTTCTTCACTGTGAACTATTCCAGACTAGCTATTTTCATTTTAAAAACTGTTTATTTTACTTTGACAGTCTGAAGGTTAAATTAACTCTGAGTTTTCTGTTCTTCTGCTGTGAAGCTACTAGGAAGACTCGGAGCATACTGCTGCCTCTTAAGATGGTAAAGAAAGCTGTAACGTAGGGCCCAAATGTTAATATTCTAACACTATTATATGTCTAAGTGCCAGACACATCAGAACTTTCTGACCAGTGTCAAGAGCATACAAGTTCCTGTTTACTGATATGGAGTTTCTGGAAATAAAAATGAATTCAGGTGCTTTTTCCCAGTGAACATTTTCAGTGATGTGTTTGGAATGCCATGCAATGATTCCTATGTGCTCCACAGTGCATGGCTACTGTTCCCAAGACAGACAATGAAAGGATTTAGGTTCATGTACACATATAAGGATTTGATCCCAGTACTGGATTTACTGTCATTGCCTAAACATAAGAGAAAGTTTTAACCACCCTGACAACAAAAAGAGCATAAAAGTGTCTTGGTCACACATATCCCTTTGCTCATCTTAATAACAAACTAAAAGTCAAATTTAGGACATACTCTGCATCAGAGATTTCTATTTGCCTCCTCCACATCATTAGTGAATCTTAAATGAATTCCTGTGGAAGGAGAGTTTTCTAAATAGTGAGGATTTTTTGAAAGAGCTGAGGTCACCAGGCTTTAAGCTGAGGTTATCAGAATCTATGTGGGGAATTGCACGTGCACTGCAGTCATGTCACACAACACACACACTGCCCTGGGCAGCTACATTGAGAGTGCCATACCAGCTTTTTCTAGAATAAACCTGCAAAGCAGACCAGTACTGGAGATACTTGCTACTAGCTGATACAGGAATGGGTACAGAGCCTTTTGAATTATTTGTTCAGTGCTCCTGCTGATATAGCACAGTCTATTTATTATACTATTTATACCTCATTGTTCAAAATTTACTTGCCTATCATGAAAGGCCACTATATTGTAACTAAATGTAAATCTTAAATACACAAAGTCTTATCAACTGTACATATAATATCTTTTAAAAGTATATCTTCAGTTGGATGTTCAAGACTGAGGACTTGCCTTAATTTATGCAAATATAGCCTATAGCTAAAAGCTTTGTATATTTCTTTCCCTGTGGTATTAGTATTCAAAAAATAGGACATTCTTTCAAGGGCATTTTATAAACGCAGAACTATAATTTATATAGCAAATTAAAGCTCATACAAAATGTGTGCACTGAGGTACAGATTAACATATTTAATTTCAGTATTACCTGCAAACCTATTTTTTTCCATGCACGGCTCTAATTAGCCATATAAAATCAAGTCAGTATATTGTAAGCAATTATTTTAGTGCGAGTAGAAAGAATCTGAATTAAATATATGGTAAGAGATAATATCTTATGGAAATTAATATACTCATTTGTATCAAGAAAAATGTGTTCTAGCTAAATTTTATATGATAGTTAGGAGTTCAAAAATATGACTCATGTAGAAGTTGTAGTTTTATAGTTACCAAGATGTTAGACTGTGGAACTGCTTTTAAGTTCCTTATTCATGTGCCAGTGCTCATTCTTTGATATCTACAGATTGTCAGTAACTACTTATGTCTTTCCATATTGTGAAAAATCTCCTATTATGAATATTCACTCCCCCTACAGTCAAATGTGTAAACTGTTAGTAACTCTGTATGTTAAAAGAAGTTTTTCTTCCATCATTTAAATGTATATATCATACTTGGCTCTTCATGTTTTTACTTTTGTAACTATTCACTTGAGATAATTAAATGATGGTGAAAATAAAAATGCATTTTTTTAAATTGAAATCTAAAAGTAATCCTATAAACAGTGTTGGTTTTTTTTTCTTTCCAATCTTACCCTCAAAAGTCTGAAAGTTAAATATGAAAATTATGTTCAAGGAATGAGAAAACAAAAAATGATCCACATGATAATGAACTTCAGCTGTCTCCTCCTGATGCAGTTCCCAATTGTGATGGGATTCAGACAGCAGAAACCATTTTCTGGTAGTAAGAGCATTTAGTTGATCAGGTTGCTGTAATTCAGAATTTTACACTCAATTTCAATTGTAAAGTCAGCAATACATGCCATAGTTAAGTTGCCTTTATAAGAAGGATAACAGACCCAGATATTTCCTCCTACTCCTTGTTCATTATCTCAGGATATCCAGTGAAGACCAATACTAACCACATGGAAGTGTGCATGACTATCTTGTGGCCTTAAAGCAACTCTTCCCATTTCTTGGCATAGAAGGTGCTGTCTGACATAGATGCCTTATACCTCCACTCTGCCCAGGGAGAATGATAACAAGGAATTTTATCGCTTGGAAGGACCCACAAAAAAAAAGGAAGCAGATAATAAAGCCTTCTGGAAGAGAAGTACAAAACACTGAATTATGTTTTTGCCTTCCTGCCTCTGGGATCACACAAGAGTAGCCAATGTGCAAGAAACTTCATGGATCTAGAACTGTGTAATAGGTTGTCCCATCCCATGAAATTCAAAGCTTTCAATTGCTTTACTGTTTCATACTTGGATAAACCAGGGACGACCACAAAAATGCAGTGCTCACAGGCATGTTTGAGTTCTTCCTTTTGTGTTTGCTCACATCCCAGCTGGGTGTCCCAGCCACCTATAAGTCTGAGGTGGGTTGTTCCCAAACTTCCTACTGATGCCTTTTCATCTTGTATAAGAAGAAAATATTCATAGAATGAACCTGTACCTGGACAGAACCTCAATTAATGTCCAGTCTTAAGCAACTGTATTTTTATGTATTTATATACACACACAAATAGGGAAAATATGTGTGTGTGCACATATACACACATGTACATATATATACACATATGCACATATCCCTGTGAAACAACTGGATTTGGACAAATCAGGATCTCTAGTGAAACTCATTCTATTTTACAAATCCCAAATAGTTTCCTCAACTATAGGAGGAATAATTTCCTATCTTCTATATTAAAGGTGAATAAAATATTTTTATTTAAAACTTCCCTTAACATTGTAGGACAAATTGGTAATGTGGCCTCAACCCAACCTCTAGAAATATGTGGAAGGACTTCAGATGTGACAGCTAAACCTTGCACTCAACATAAAGTGCAGTAGGAGTGACAGAAAAAGTGGCAGACAAATTAAAGAGCTACCTCTGTTTTAGCAATTTTTTGTGACAGCATTTTAAAAGTTTGCTGGGCAATTGCTCTAAAATGACAGTGTGCTGCTGAGCAGGTAGTGCACTGAGTACATAAAAGAACTTGTCAATAGCTATTTCAATAGGGACTTTCAAACTCACAGGAACGTTAGTATACATCATTACATCATTAAAATACTAAATTCTTTCAGCTTTTACAGATGTAAATTTTTTGGTGCACTAATTTTCCTAATTATCTCTGACATTTATGCTTATGCTGTAAATGTTACATACTTCTGAGATGCTTCATTTCTACATGCTAGTTACTAGTCTGTGGGTTGAATCAATACACTTGTAGTATCAGAAGCTTCTAGTATAAGACTAAGTATCTAAATACAGAAAAGTTGAGGCTCAGTGATGCAGTTTTGCATTGAATTTTTCTTCCTCGGTTTCTCCAACCAAGTCCAGCTTTTGGGGTACTGTAAAGAAATTATTTTGACGTAGCATTTTAAATGCATTTTCACCCTATTGTAACAGAAATTACATCAACCATGAGTCATTATTTTGTTTCAAAAGAAAATGGCTAGAAACTACAAATATGGTCATGTTACAGGAAATATTCAAGTAATATTACTAAAGAAATATTTTGCATCTGCTCTGTATTACTTACCTTCTGTGTGCTTTTTTGTATGTATTTGCTCAAAATTAATAATGTACCATATTGGCATTTTGGAACATAGCCTTGCCGTAGCAGTTTCAAGATACTCTGCATATTTCAGTGAAAATGGACTAGGTTTTCTTTTCCTCACACACATCAGAGTTTTTCCAATCACTTTAACAAGTGGTCTCTTAATCTTCCCAGCCAAAGTGACTAGCAACATTCTCCATCACATTATTCGGGCTGGTGAGGCGTTAGAATGAGAATGATCCAACCTAAGTTTACACCAGAATTATTCAAGCAATTCTAATACCTTCGGTAAAAAAAATTAATCCTGCATAAACTCTGCTGACAGAGGGTCAAGACACAGATAAATACAGTTTTTCATTTCCATGTTGCCACTCTGAAACTATTCTTCTTTTGTACCGTCCAGAAACGATCACTGCTGTAAGCTGGCCTGGGTAAAGCTATGTTAAGAAAGCAGTAGTAAAACAGGTGGAGGAGAATCTGTGATGTACAAGACTACCATATTTTGTTACAAACTGAAAAGACTGTCTATGAGTCATCTGAGAGACTGTTCTATCCCACCAACCACCTGTTAGCATGTAGATGGCGGGGGGGAATTCAAGGAGACTTTCTAACAACCACAAGTATTTCTCACTGTGCTCTTTCCCGATGGGGCTGTCAAGTGCCAGTCACAGGAATTTTCAGAATTTCTGAAAGATTTGTAGTTTCTAAAAGCAACATACTGGGGTAGTACCAGTGAAGCCAAAGCCAGGTAGTCCCATTCTGAAATGAAAGTGGTTTTTAAAGCAACCTAAGACATGCCACTCTGTAACGAGAGATAGGCTATAGCTGGAGTGAGCATGTGCCTCACAGTAGTGCATGCTCAAACCCAGTCTCAGATCAGTTTCCACATTCAGACAGGAAATAATGTGGGGAAGGTGTTACCAGTGAAACCATACACAGTCCTGCAGTTCAAGTTCACACTGGAACTCCAGTGCATTGGCTCAGATGTGTCACAAAGTCCTGCATCTACCTAACTCAGTCTCTGCCCTCAGTTTATAGACATTGCACCACTAAAGAGCAGTTCACAGACTCTCATGCACCGTTGCAAAAACACATCAAATTGTGCACCTTAAGATTCTCTTCAAAAACTAGTTTTATTGAGAGACTGGAATATCTAGATTTACATCAATAAGCACAGCAGTACTACAAACTAACACAACCTTCTGAAGCCCAGGTTTCCATTAGGTCCTGCAAACTAATATGCAGGAGGTGTTGTATTATGTTAAAAGGGTAATTTTAAAATATTTATTAAAAACTGACTTCAATTATTTCATGAGCTACATAATGTCATTAGATTTTGGCTGGTAGTTATATGTACGAATCAAACACAATTTTAACTTCTAAATGGTCAGTAGCTTTACCCTATTCAAGTATTCAAAGTCATCCTCATTGATTTTGTAAGAAAATGTCCAAAACTCGTAACAGCAAAGAAATACTGTGCTTTTTAAATGATACAAAGCCTGCAAAAGAATTCACAAAGTGAAGCACATCACTACACATAAAATGTGTACTCTGAAGATTTACATCATCTTTATAATCACACTCAAAGTAAGTGAAATAATACAAAAGCAACAGTACAGAATTTAGATAGTAGTGACATTAAGCTATATATGAACTACTATATGTATTATGAAATAAACTTAAACCTACCACACTAAGGAAATTCAGCGGTGAAAAATAATTTTCCTCTCACGAGTATAGAAAAAATTACAATAGACATTTATCTCACTGAATTAACTTCTCCCTAGTTACTCCAGTCCAACTGGAGTGTCAGAGTGGCTTTTGTAGCACATGGGCTCAATCTGCATTCAGGCAAAACTCCCATCAAAATACACGTGAATCTCTCCTACAGCTCTGATCCTGAAAACGCTTTCACATGTGCCTAACTTCGGGCTTAAGCAGCCCTATTGAAGTCCACAGGACCACATGCTTGAAATTAATCCCATATAAAATTGTGGGCTCAGAGCCTAAAGTGGGAGTACAAAACTGAGCCTTACATGAACAATGGCTCAGTTTCCAAGAGGAATTGCTTATGAAAACTTACACGAAGACTGCAGTGCCTAACTCTTCTCCTTTGAAAATCTCTTTGTTTGCCCCAACTATTTCCTGAATAGTTCAAGGCTCCTGTGGGCTAGGCAAAAAAGACAACAGATACCCTCACTGCCTTAACTAACTCCAGGACTCATGCACTATATGAATAGTTTTGATCCCGATCAAGTTCTACACTTTATCAAATAGCATAAACACCTAATATGATCATGCGAGATGTGTATTCATTAGTGCTTTAGTAGATGGGGACATATGTTTGTAATGGTAACACACTGTCACTTAGGAGGGAAAAGATCATTTTGTGACAGGCAAATTATTGCTATATCTCATTAGGAATGTTATGTTGCTCTGCTGAGTTAAGACATAGCAATTGCAAAGTGGTAATCATCATATCATCAAGATGTTGCTATATTTGAATATGATATGAGCTCACAACCAGATCAGCCCATTGTCACCTACCAGCTTGGAGTACAGGGAAGATACTGCTCCAGGGTGAGTCATGCACAGAGGAAAAAAAGTACCTACTATGACAAGCTACTAGGAGATGTATTTAGTGATTTGCTTCTGGAAGCCTGTGATTTTACAGTTGAAGGGTGGAATATTTTGAAAGTTTCCAAGCCTGCAAAGAGAGGTGTCTGCTTTATCCAGTAATGTGATCTGTCTACAGCATCTTAGTCTTATTATATGATAGCCAGCATCTGACAAAATTATACAAATCTGCAAGCCTGTATCAGTTATACTGGACCATTTTACTTGACTCTCATAGTGGTAAAGGCCATTACCACTTTGGGTTCATTTTACTGCTAGCTAGGTCAGTCAGTCCTTGTTTAAGAAAAAGTTGTACCTTCCTAATGAACAAGTTCTCACAAGCAACAGAACTGTCGCTGACAAACAGAAGTTCCACAAGGATTCAAAGTCTCCTACATTTGATGAAATTCTCTCTCACCTTAGGAGGTAGAAATATCTAATACATAAACATTTGGAAAAATCTCTTCTCAATTCTCTTAATTTAATGGTAGTTCTTCAGTTACAGATGGCTAAAAGGTGTTTCAATAGATTCCAAAACAGTGGTATATGACAGAAATCATCTCCCTTGTTAACTCATTGATCAAACTGCAAGTTCTTCTGCAACATTAAAAAACTGAGTTTTCATCTGTCCCCTCAGTGTCCTTGAAAGTCCCACAGACAGTGACACAAAGCTGCACACTGATCTGTGGAACCTCACAGATCACTAAGGAAGAAACCTGTTCTCTCCTTGCCAAGACTGAAGCAGTTATGAAAGTTGGTCATTTTCTCATTACCTTCTCTCATACACAACAAAACAACCTAATACTGCAGATTAAACATGTTTTCCTATGCCCAGAACATCACAAGCACTTCAGTTACACTGGATCCAAAGACAGAAGAAGAATTTCTTTCCTGGAGACCCTAAGGCAGTCGTCTTCATTTCTGCCTACCCAGGGGCAGTTTGGCTCCAAGAAGATTGTATTAAATTTTAATAATTGGGCTGATCTAAGCAACCTTTGGTTTAACCTGAACATTTGCATGGCTTGTGTCAGCATTTACTTCTCAAATATACTTCAAGTTCAACTACATAAGTTAAAATTTCACATTTTTATTTATCTGCAAATTATGTTTTAATGCACCTACCACATGTTTATCAATATCTAATTATCAAACAAATTTCAAGATATTAAAATGACAAAGAAAATTGTCATTTACTAATGTGGTTGGCTGTCATTCAGCTTGAGAGCTGAATGATGGTATTGGAAGCTTTCTGGCGGTGTCCTGCTCTTTCTCTGGTGGACAATCTAATCTAATTATAGTTCCTTGCCTTTCATTGGTTTAGGCTTTCTCCTCCCTCACCTACAGCTGTGGAAAGTTAATAACAAAATAAAATGAAGAAACACAGAATTACTAATCTGGTCCTAGATATTTCTCCAGCACTACAAATATGGTTTGCCATGTTAAACCAGAGAAGCCTATTGCCATTATAAAAGTGGAACTAGCCTTACTTTTCCTTGAATATCCCTCAGAAGTAAAAATAAAATAGGAAGGAAAAAACTGAAGAAAGTAGACTTTATTATTGTAAAGGGGAAAACACTTTCAAAGCCTGTATAAAACTTACATTAAGGGAATCTGGAATGAGAAGAATGTGTTCCAGTTGGGCCTACACAGAAATTTCAGTGCAATTATCAATATTTTCCAGTTAATTTCAGCTATCTTTTTTCCCATAAAAGCAATGGTGCACACCTATACTGAAGAACCAAATCTTTCCTTGGATGGGCAATTCTTCAAGACTGTGTTCTTACTGATTCCAGCTGTTTCTCTAGTACAGAAACAGCAGTGTTAGCATCATCTTATTCAGCAAGGAAGTCTTAGAAGTGTCTCTCTGATGCTAGGGAGTAATGATAGCTCCATCTGATGAAAAGTGGTCCAAAAGTTCAGTTGGTCTTAAGCAATTCCCTGCCCCCATGCTCTACAGACTGTACCAGTCTTATACGGGGTTTTGTTGGATCCCTCCTGAAGTAGACAGAAACTTGGGACCTCAGAATTTAGGAATACTGCCATCCTTTCCTCCTGCTGACACAGCTAAAATACAACACAAGTAATAAGCAATAATTACAGTGTATCAAGCATTTTAAATGCAACTAAGATTTCCTGTAAAAAGGAAGTCAGTTCTTTCACCCTGATTTACTGTATTGAAAAAGGAAACCCTCCTGATTATGGTGTGTGCATGAAAAATTGATACCATATATGTCATAATGTTACCTGATAAATTTTTTAGAATCAGATACCACCACAAATATTTTCAGTAAATTCTAAAAACAGACAAGTGAATTTAAGCCTCTAATTCATTAAGAGTTAAACCTTCAAGGCAGAAGGACATCTGGGGGATTCCAAAGGAATCTAAATATTTCACCAGAATTTTAGCATCGTAGGAAAATGTGACAGTAGTAATAATACATGATATTATATGCTGCTAGACAAGTTGGACAAATTACATCTCTTACTGAATAGATGTAGAAAGAGTCTGTATTAGAAAACTTCCTGCTGGGTCACAAACATACATCAGTAATGGTTTGTTTTCAGCACAAGAAAAATTGCCATTGTCATATTCCAAAGTGAGCGTAAATTGTTTTATTATAAACTCCCTGTTGGTCCCTGTTTAACTGAGAAATCATTCAATCTAAATTTATCTTCTCTCCGCGTGGCATTGCCATGTGTTGGTATCACCAAACTCTGCCTGAGTAACAAAACCAGACTGTACCCCTGATCTTAAGCAACCTTGTCATACATTAACTCTTGGTTTGCCACACTTACACACTTGCCCCTCAAGAGTCTCAATTTCACGAATTCAAGGCTTCGTTCTTACTGATTCACAAGAAAATCTCTACAAACTTCCACCATGCATGACAGTTAGACACTTATATTTTACATTAATATATAAATTTTGAAAACATAAACCAAGACTATTTACAAGACTTCCTGTATCTTCCATAGATTAGTAATGATAGCTACTCCTATTCTGGCCATCCTCCATTTAAATCACTTTCCCATTTGATCTCCATGTAAGCTGATTCGCTTAAATAATGCGACTTAAATGTACACAAAACAAATATGTAGCCTTAGTGGTTCTATTTGCATTTCTTACTCTTCCATCATATTTTTAGCATCTGATGGAAACAGGGTAAGTGACAAAGACCCAAAGAGAACTGTGAAGCAACCACTCAGCCATTGTAGAAGGCTCTATTTAGCATGAGGTCTTCTAGTTATCTCCAAGAGCTCCTACCAAGGAAGGCTTTGTTGAGGATGTAATTTGTCATGTTTAGTGCCATGAAATCTCAGCCTGAAGCAAAATGAAATCCACCACACTTAGTGTCACAAACAGCTCTATTATATCAACAAGAGCACAGCTGAGGAAAGCAAATGAATCCCCAGTAAATCCTTATCTGCTAAATATTAAAAGTGTTATACTTGCATTTATTTGTATTGGAAATATTATAGGTTTATTTTTATATATAAACATCTGCCCATTTGTAAGGGGTCAGAGTTGTTCAAAATAGGAGATTTTTTTCATTTTCCTTAATTGGCAATTACAAGCAAGCAAAGCATCAGACAAAACTTCCTACCCACTAATTTAACCTATGGGGAATAGACACATATTTTCTGTCTTACCACTCCTCAGTGGAAACCTGGAGCAATTTCTATATTTTCTTTAAGAAAAGAGATTGAAAGACAGGATGTAACTAGATGTATCCAGCTTCTCCACATTCTCACTGCCTAAAGTGGCAGCCAGCTCAAACAGCATGACTTGCACAAGCAAGCCAAGCCAGGGGATAGGTGCTGTGTCAGAAGAATGTGGAAAGGCAGAATTACTTCTCTAATTATGCTAATGAAGAGCACCCTTAAAATATATAAGTCATTCCTCTTTTATAGGGTTTTCCAGAAGAGGAAAACTAAGGAGGCGCATAGCAGAAGGGTGACTCTTTCCTTTTGGTACTTTTTTAAAAAAATATTTAAAAATCCATGATTTACTAGGTGGAAAAAACAGCAGTCCTTCCAAGTCTCTTTTTATAATGGGATTTTTCCAGTTCTTCTTACACACCAGGATTTTATTTTTTTTGCCTATCTGGAGAAAGTAGAAGCAACAAGTGAAAAATGACAGGTTACTTCCAGGTGACTGTGAGGTCTTCCAAATTAAGGGAGTTTGCCTAGTATTTTTCCACGGTATGCAGAAATTTAGGCAGTTATCTGAAAAGCAGGTGTTACACAATGGCTTTGACTCAGCTAAAACTGCATAAGGGTTATTTCCTATGAGAAGAAAGAGAACCTGAATTTGCCAGTGCCCTTCTCTTGCCGGAGTGTTTTTCAGTTCAACAGTATGCGATTGAGAAGCTGTGAGTGTTCCTGAAGCAGTCTGCCACTCTCTGCTGGCAGCCAGGAGGTCCCAGCTAGTCCAGCTGTGGCTAAATTAAGAAGTCACAGGTGCAGCAATGATCTAGCAGCAGGAACTGAGTCATTGTGGATATTCTTTTGGATAGAGAACTGCAGCTACAGGCAGAGATCTGTCTCCAGTATGAACTTCCATCAGGTCTGGAAGACAGTTTATCTTCATCAGGGATCTCAGAAATTAGGGAGAGAAAATTTAGATCTACTCTGAATTTTAGAAATCTGTAGTATTATTGTATTATTCTGTAGTTCCCTAAGATGAGATAAAAATAAGAACAGTGAGTATTCCTGTTCCCGGTTTGTCTTTTCTATTGGGAAAAGCAGTATGCAAAATATTATGAGATAGTTTGCTGTAGCTGCATGATACCTGTTTATTAGAACCCATTGATGTAACTAGGAAGCATAAACATTGCATTTGCCAATAAAACTACTGCTACAGAAAAGCACATATCATCGCAGTTATTGTCTTCATAAGGGTATGTTCCAGAGAGACTTAGATTGGGCCAATCAATAATTTGTGGGTTTTCTGTTAAAAAAATTCACTGTCTTACGATATTCAAGGATAACTTTAATCTTCTTTTGGACAAGCATCCAAAAATGAGAGAAGAAATGGTGGATTCGAGTACATAAGCCTTTCATAAAAAAATATTTTCTATTAATCCAAGTCAAGGGCAATAACTGTGCACACAAGAAGTCCATCCAAAATGCGGTACATTTAGTGGTAGGATCTTATTTATTCCAAAGCTACCAAAATCAGAAATCTCTTAATGTGTAAAATTCAGATGCAAAAGAAGAAGAAAGTGTTCACCTTGTGAGAAAAACAGCACAGAGACCCCATTAAAGGAAAGATTAGAGCTGAAGAATACAAGTTAGAAAACCAATACAGATAAAATAGGAATAAAAAAGAACCAGCATATATTTGATTTGTGAAAACTTTTGAAAAAGGACTAGTTGAGAAAAACAAAGGAGAAAAAACCAAAACAAAGCTTGTTTTCTGACATTCCCCTGCCAAGACCAGAAAAATGCAGATAGAAAAAAGAAAAGCAATATCTGAGGATGATGTGAGCACATTAACTGGCAGGCTGGTGAGTGAGTAACTGAAGGGACTTACAAAGGTGAACAACATTTTGAATGCCAGGAGAAATTACTTGTATGTTAATCATTCACAATCTGGGAAAGAATTAAAACGCCTACCCGCTCCTCAGTGATCATCATTTCTGGGGTTTATTGTGGTGGGAATATTATTTAAATGGAAAAATAATCAAAAAGTTTTTAAAAAGATAATACATACCAGAGTAATCACCATTCAACTAACATGAAGTCCTAACTAAAAGTCCTTTTATACCTGAATCTCTTGTTCCATTTCAAAATTCAGCAAGTCAATCTATTTATTTCTATTTGTACATTTAAAAAAAAAACATGTTTTGAATGAAAAATATCCTTAAAGATAAGTTTCTTTCCATGCTTTCCAAGGCCTATTTCGTCCCACCTCCAATTCTGTTAACTTCAAATGTTTGCTACTGCGTATCTGTCGTGCTCTATGAACATTGTGGGGTAGCAAGGTGAAGGGGTATGGAAAATGTATGTGCTTCACAGTTAAGCTGAGATAAAGCCATAACTTGCTTTAGACTTATCTGTGTCTCATCTCAACTGTCTGATATGACCCTCTCTTCTTGCTGAGGGGCATTATCTGATTGTGGCACTGTGTTTCAGCTGACTGACTTCTTGTTGAGCTTTATTCTTGCCACTGGAGTTTGAAAAGGTGGCTGCAATCAAGTATAGATAAATATTTAGCAAACCTAATGAAAACAGGAAATAATTTTACTATATAGTTCTATTGTAAACTATTTTATAACAATCGGTAGTTTTCAAACACAAGTCAGTCAAACCCACTTTTTGTAGTAAAATGAGTACAATTATTCTCAGTTAAATTAAGGTTTAATTAATTTCCAGTTCATTCTTAATAGTATCTTGCTATCTTTATGTCAGTCCAGGCTATTTTAAGTAGACTGTACTGTTTGAAGAAACAACAGGAGCACAAGTTAAAGTAGAAAAACTCAGCAGCAGTAGAAAAGGCTTTAGGGTCTTTAAGACAGCCAAACATTAAAGACTGTCTAGAGCTTGAAGCTTACACTGGAACAGATCCAGAGGTGCTTACATCTGTTTCTGTACTTCAGTGACCACTGAGTCTCAGTAAAGAAAGATAATAGTTTGGATTTTGATTCTGTTCTACTCCTCTGACTGAACTGTTGAAGGAAATCCTTGTCTTCTGTCTCCCACCAACATTTCTAAAATGTCTTCTCCTAAGCACGTGTTTATATCTGAGAACAGCTTCAAAGAATTTAAATTTTGTGCTCAGAACAAAGGACATTGCGTTTGCCAATAGGTTGCATTTAATGCTGCTTCTTCAGTACCTATACCTGATATGCTTTTTCTAAGCTTCTGATTTATAAAACATAGAGCTATACCAGAAGACAACCACGTGCCCAGAAATACCCTCGCTGTAAAATACTTGCTTCTGTCTGATTTGGTTTGTTAAATGTCTTTGATTAAGCCTTATTAAAGGACAGGCCTTCATTACAGATGTTAATGTAATATGCAAAATCTGTAGGTTTTGTTATTCCACTACCTTTTTGATGGCAAAAATAGATTTTCCTAAAACAAGACTAAAAAATATTTACAGAGTATCCTCTGCTCTGATTTTCATTCAGCATCTAAATATTCAAGGTAATCCAAAGCTTAACTCCCCACGTTATGAAAACTACCGTTTAAAATTAATTTATGTTTAAAATGACCTATAAAACCTTTCTTCTAAACCTCAGTTGAGATATCAGTTGCTTAAATATATTCAACACATTTAGCAGAATCCTATCACCTCTCCTGTTCTTATTTAATTAAGAATTACTTTTGCCAGCCACAGGAGAATCAGAAGAGCTTTCTTTTGAGTTATTCACAAAGTGGTAAAATAACACATGCAGATACAGCAGCTCACGTCATAAGCAGGGTCAGTATTAGGACAAACTGGCCAAAAAGAGCAGCTTTTGGCATCATTTTAATCAGTCTTTGGGTGCATGAAATGTCATGGAGTTTCATATGAAATGAAATGATCCCTTTCTCTTAGCTTATTTCTGTTCCAACTAATCCTCTAACTCTTTATTAAACATTATCTTTACCATCTGCTCTGGGTGAATGTTCAACACCTTGCAGAAGAACTCTGGGCTGATTGGTTTTTATGGGCAACATGATCTGAGTTTTATGCACATACTTAGGATTATGTCAAGGACAAAGAGGATGAATAATCCATTAACTGTAATAAGCAAGAACGCATATCAGTGCAGCTAGAACATGTGTTATGTTTCAAAAGCAAAAGATGAATTAGAGATATGTGGATCATAAAATACCCATAACCCAGGACCCTCTCTATACTAGGACATCATTTCCATGCACACACACTTCACTAAACAGTGTTGCTGGAAGTGACGTTTCAGTCTTGATGAATCAGACTTTTTAGTGCTGAAATGGCATTTCCAAGCCTACAACATGCAAAGAAATAGCTCAGCTGAATTGGACATTTTCTCTAACATGGAACAGATGGTAGCAAAATATCTGCCTCGTGCATAGGTCCTTTAACCACATCTGTATGGTCAACAATAGATTGTTACTCTAATGTCATACATTTGTAAGCCTCTAAAATAAATCATCAAGGAACTACTACCGTTTAAAGTCACAGTCTAAAAATTTACATTTAAAAAGTAATTGTCAAAGGTTAGTCAAATGTTGCGATAAATTAGATCCAGTTACTGCTTCCACTCTTTGATAACTACAAACATTAAAATAACATTATCACTATTAATCATAATATTTAGTGTAACGTGCATCATCCTACCAAGACCTCATTTGCTGCAAAACACATAATTGTAAGAGTTTGGTTCCTTGCTCACAACATTTCATGTAATTACTCACCTCTTTCACCTTTATGCATCTGTTGCAATAATTTGTCTTCCTTTGGCTAACCTTTCAGATCAAAGTATTTACCCTCTCTTCCACTATAAAGGTTTATGATCCCATAATGAAGAACAATTATGATGGTATCTGATCACAGTGTGTATATTAATGACAGAAAATATCTGGACAATATGTCTTTACTCATCTCCTTGCAGAAGGTTTGCACCTGATACCCTTGCAGTATGCTCCAAGATGTAATGACAAACCACTCCTCTAAACATTTGCAGCAATTTACAGAGAATTATTTGACCCACAGTGAGCAGTATACTGCACTGCCATCATGAGAGGAAGGATCAAGGGGTTTTTAATGGTCTAAGTCAAATAGATTCTGTTGATTTCAGTAGAACTATGTTAATTTAAGACAACAGTATGTTAATTTAATCCAACAGTGTGATCTATACATTTTTAGAATCAGTGACACGGTAAGGACTCTGAGAAGAGGTACATATTACTAATCACTGGATATGCTGCTACAGGCTATGAGGGTTGTCCATCTGAGAGCTTTAACTGGCAACAGGAGGCAACAGTGTCAAATCCTGGTATTCAAACCTCAGTCCTCTACATGTTTAGGCTGACCAGGGACCTCAACTTCTTTACTGGCTCCTCTAGTACCCACTAGGGCAAAACAAGTAAGAGAATCACTGAAACTTTCTGCCACACACCATTCTCCAGGCCTCTGCCCTCATAGCTCATTGGATTAGAGGGAGATGAGATTAAACCCTAGCTCATTTATTGTATGGGAACCTGCTCAAGTTGCATACCCTATTCTAAATCACAAGTGTGCTAGGCAGGAGATTAAAATCTACACAATAGCCTCAGAGCTTGTGTTCTTTCTAAACTAGTTTTCCTAACTTCAGGACTAGTGACCAGTAGAATTACAACCTATTAATAAAAATAGAGAATAATAAAGATGAAGGAGCCCAAAACAGCACTTATATTAAATGGCAAACAATAACCTAGTATCTTCCTCTTAAGGTCCTCTAGACATAGGCACCATTCAGTGATAGTTATAAATAGGGAAGGAAGGATCCAGATGCCACATTGCACATTTCTTTTCTCTCTCCCTTTTCCACTGCAGGAGTCCCCAGCCCAAGACTAAAACAGAAATTTACACTCCTACTTCATCTCAAACACAAGCACAGAAGCCCTTGGGGTAAAGAAGGGAGTCAAGGGGAATGGTATAAGGAGTCCTACAGGCATTTCTATCTGAGCTCTCAGCCTCCAACCACCATCATAGTCTTGCCCCTGTTGGAACCACACTTCACTACTTTGATTAGTTTAACTCTGTCTCCCATTCTCTGATTTAAACAGCCAGTGCATTCATCAGTTAAATCTATTATATCTTGGAATTCTTCTGTTTCATGAGAATATTGGATGTACCAGCGGAATAAATATGACATAATACAGCACATATTCTGAGTGTTGTCTACATTTCTGTAGTTAGACATCTTTATGTCACAGAATTTCTCATGTAAATAAATAGCTGCTTAACATACACACACACACAGATCTTCTTAGATTAACAAGTGAATCCCCCAATTCAGAATACAAACACTACTAAACGAAAGACAGTCTTCCAAATCAGGGTACACATAATATTCAGCGTAAATCCCATTTAAGATAGGATATTTATGGTCCTGAGTAGACAAAAAAATGGGTTCCAAACACTCGAGTCTGGTTGGAGGCCACTTAGTAGAAAGCACTCCCATCAGCTCCCATCCTAACCATTAAACTTCGAAGTCTTTTTGACAGTACAGAATTAGTTTTTCCTGCTAATAATTCCATTAAACTGTATTATGTGAAAGAAATAAAAGTTACTTTTCAAGTATGCCTGTTGAAGTGTGCCAATTTTCAACTCAATTGGAATTTTAAAACAAAAGATAAATTTAGTATGCATTCTCATGTAAGAAGTGTCTCTCCCTCCATATGTACATACATAGATGCATGATTTACCTGAGGTAGAAGAGCATTGGGAGATGTAGAAGAACCCTCTCAAAAATAAAAACCTTGCAAGTATAAAAAAAGGAAAGCAAGAGTTATGTAAAGTATTAATTGGAAATAAAGATTTTATACATATCTTAACTGTTAGCATGAGTAATATACAAAATGGATTTGGTTTAGGTTACCAGCTTTTATCCAGATTATCCGGACAATCAGCATCTGGTTTAAGTCCCATATGTAACCATCTGCAGTAATGTCACAGGAAGGATTAGCCTTATCTGACATTTGTAATGAATATATGGATGGAAGAAGAGGAAGGAGTGTGAAATGAAGTACAATTGCTAGAACGTAAAATCAGGTGAAATCACATCTTTATTTGCTGATTCTGATAGTAACCGTGGGATTTTTTTTTAATTTTCAGACATTATCATATGTATGAAAACCCCAACATATCCTCATTAATGCTTTAAAGAAAAGTAGGGAAATTGAGAAAAAATATTTTTATATTTGACCTTTTAAACATAACTAGAACATTAAAAATAAATAAAGCCTAATTCTCCATGTTCAGTTATGACAGATGTGTGTGATCACAAAAACATCAAAGGCAGGCTTATCCTAATCCTGTAAAGTGGTAAGTGCCTCCTGAAAGGTCCTGAGTGCCTTCTAATCCCACTGAGGATAGGCTGCAAGTGCATCAAGAGGTAATGGGAGTAAGTAACAAAGGCAATAGTGGGCTTTCCTGTCCATAGGAGGAACCATATGTATCAAAAAAGATCTGATATGTTAGGAAATAACCTGATTTATCTAAACATAGAGATCAGAAAGTGGGAAGATGTGTGTTTATTTTTCACGCTCCATGAGCTTATATTGTATGTATAGCACAGCCTTAGGCACAGAACATGCAGCTCTAATTGAGAAAATATGACTTCTCTTCCAGGTTCTGTTATTTGCACGATATTGCACAGTGCCCCAAGCCAGTATCTTTACCTTTTGGCATCAGCATCCTATTTCTATGAATGGTGAAACTGAAGTCACCTCTTCTAAATAGATCACAAAGTTATGCAAAAGTGGCAAGACATAAGAATCTATTACCATGAATGCATCAGACTGTATGATGAAAAAGCTGATTTTTGAAGCAGAAAGAGAAACTCAAATTAATTACTAAGAAATTATTTGATTTGGGGTTTTTCCCTTTGGATGCAATCAAATATTCAGGAGAGGGAAAATGAGAATAAAGGATCCTAAAACTTGAGGCAGGTAATGCTACCTTTGGAATAATAACTGTATTCTAATGACTGTCAAATCAGGTCAAGTTCACCAAGAAAAACCTTTTCATCATATGATGGCCATGTGAAAGATCTAAATGAAGATTGGGCTGAGCCTTTTTAGGCTAAGTGGTAAGAGAACTAGTACTGCAGTGGAGCGTAGCAGCTAAACAAACAAGGTATATTGTGACAATGCCAACCACTCCTCCCCAGTTTAAAACAAGCCTGCTAAGTCATGGAGCAATAGTACTTTGTGCAAACTCACAGATGTTATCTAGGGTAGCCTAAGAACTACGTCTCAGACAGTTTTATCTCATCTATTGGTCATATAAGACATGGATATCTCATTTCCTTTAGTAAAATGGTCACAGTTGATAGCTGATATTAAAAACAGGTTTCTTCATATGTGTATTATTAGATGTCACATGTTGATGAGGTAGCTCAATGTTTTTGGTTTTTTCAGATATCCTGATAATGCTGTTACCAGGCAGAATGTCACTAATGACTACATTTTATAAATTTGTGTGAGACATTTTTATAGCACATGCTGTATTGGCACCATTGCCCAATACTGCATGCAATTACTTTGTTGTTGCTGTTGTTGCTGAGGGCCAAGCTCTAACAAATTAAATTTAGAGAAGGAAAATAGGCTTATATGCAAATGGAATTAAATGCTGACATAAGGATAAAACAGCACTGGATTTAGACAGGGTTCTCCCCATGACTTTTTCACCAATCATTAGATTTAAATTGAGCAGACAGATTCATCTTTGATTTAACTCCACTGTAATCAATGGAACTGCAGCAGGGATGAACCTGAAGCAATATGGCTTTGACAGTTTTTATGCAATGGCTATTCAGAACAAAGTAGATGAAACAGATTTTTTTTTTGCTTATAATTTATGAAATTATTTCCCCATCCCCAAATCCCTACATCAAGGAAATTAGTTATTGCATAAAAATGGATAAAGTAGGCAGCTGCATGTCAAATACCAACTGTTGACCACAGGCTCTGCACCCATAAACCCAAAGCCAAAATATTTATCTGACTTACCTATGATCCAGAAAGAGCTCTCTAATGGCATGAGGACAACTGGATAATTGCACGGTTTCTCCTCAATATCACTTGCACTGTATAAAAACAATGAAGTACTTTTAGTGTTTCTATATTATTAGTATCACATATAAATAATGGCTGAATTTAGAAAATTGTTTTCTTTGTGATCTATAGAAGACCAGGGGAAAAGAATGGTTGTTGGTGTGATCATTTCATTAAATGGGAACCTAATTTCAGTAAACTTTCAGAACCTCTGGTTGCATTTTATGCCTCTATGACATGACTGCTCTTATACATGGCTTCTCCCTTTCTTATCTCCACTGGCATTTCTTTTGGAATGAATAAATTCTTTATCAAAATATTTTGTAAATTAATGTAGGACCAAAGGACTCTGGCAACATGCACTGTATACGGAACTAATGAGGAACTAGGGATCATTGCTCATACCAATCTGACAGACCCTGATTTTTTTGGCACCTTGGGTTTTGGCACTTAATGCTCTTCATTTTTCTTTCTCTTTCTAGTTTTTCATTGCTTCTTTTCAGCTGACAGCTCATTGCTTATTCATGTATTCAGGGGTCTTTTTTGGTTTTGTTTTTGTTTTGAGGATTCTTTATTCAGTGGTAAATTCAGAGGAATTACAGTTTGTTATTCCACACAGCCACTTCTCTGTATTAAAGCCATCAAATGATGCAGAGAACTTATGTACAGCATGAAGTTTTACCCTTATTGTGTCACAGTTTTCACTCTTACATTACTTTCTCCCACACAAAGAAAGTTCTAAATATATATATATACACACATATATATACACACACTTTTTTTTATTCACTGTAGGTATATAATGCTGTTTTAGGTAACTGCTAATGCTTAACCACCTATATTTGAGGGAACCATAACAGACCTGATATTGACTTCTATGACATCAGCCAGATTTTGCAGATGATCTGGCTGAAATATTAGACTAGTACAGTGCCTTTTAGTTTAAGGCTCATGGAGCCCCTGGATGCACAACAGGTAATTACGAGAAGTCTATTGTCCACGCATCAGAAACATTTGTTAGCGGCTACACTAGAGTTATCCTCAGCTGGCAGAGCAGCCTTGAGGTTATAGGTTCTCTATGCAAAGACAGCAAAGACAAATTTCTAGACAAATTTCAAAAAGCAAAACTAATTTCAAAGCAAGACTTGCTTCAGATCAAACAGCCTTAGCAAAACATGTATTTCCTTTCTGCACCTTGGCTTACATCCATAAAGACAAGAGGTAAGAATCAAACAAGACAAATACCTAGCATTGCACTTAAACTGGTAGAATTACTGATCTTTGGTTACATTTGCTGTTGTGTAGCAAAACACTAGGGACAGCAAACCAATGCTTATGAGTACAGTTACACTAAACAAAGGGATTAGAATCAGGTCTGAAGCACACACTTTTTTCCTTTCCTTGAACACGTGTATTTGCTTGTTCCCCACCCACCCAAAGCCATACAAAGACATTTGCCACCAATGCATTCTACTTGCTGGAGATTTTTGAAAGCATAATCAGAATTACTTTGGCAGCATGCAGTCCTATCAAAATATGAACAACCAAGAGAATTACTGCTGTATCATGTATTTTAATGAAAAGCTAGTTTAAAAAAAAAGTTTAACTAAGTTATTAAGACATAAGCCAATAAAAAGTGAGGAAAACAACTGCTTTCATAATACACATCTAGCATTGAAGAGAAAATACTACCTTTCCAAGTACATAAGTGTACAGTTTACAGGAAAATTAAGATTTTACAGATCAGCTACTAGTACTTTCCAGAACAGGAAGCATGAAAGTCTGAGCATTCCCCTTTTTTCAGGCAGTAAAAATTTCAACTTTCTACCCCGTTCATATTTGTTACCATGTCCCCAGCATTTATATTTCATTGATTTCAAAACACAGAAAATGGTCCATCAAAATAAAACATTTTATAGATGTTAGAAACTGTATTGCAGTCCTTCTAAATTTTCACCATGGAAACTACAGTAATTTTCAAGTAATACAGCTTTATGCTTACTTTCTGCAGTTCTAGTTCTAAACATTTTGTTCTGTTTAGTGATTTGGTATGATCTGTATACTCTGTAGTATACTCTAGACTATTCATTCTTCTGTTAAGAAAGCAAATGAGAGATGGTAACTAAGATTAGCATGAATTCAAGGGTCTATGCAAAACTAAGCTATAGGATGTGTATTACTTAAGAAGTCAAATCTGCACTAAACTGCCCCATTGAATATTACTAATATTAGTAAGAAAGTTTTCAAGGCAAGCATTATAACCTTTTTTATAATGTTTCAACAGATGAAGAAACAAAAAGCATTTCAGGGAGAGAAATTTGTATCAGGTCTTTATACCCAGGAACAAAAAACCTGCTGGATTACTATCAGCCTCATAGAGTAACATTAACAGCTTGCCTTGAAACTTAGAGGTAAGGGGTCCATTCATTTTTAGATCTTTCTTCTACTATAGTTTTGAGTTTCTCCTTTTTGTCTACCAAAATACCCAAATTGATTTGTAGTTGCAAGAGTGCTATTCTCCATGTGTTTCTTAGGTCTGCAAAGAATCAGTTTCAAAACCAGTTATGGCATTCAAATGGAAAATCTGCTGTCTGTATAATGACTTAATTCACATACATATTATAGGGTTTTAAGTTGAAATAATAAATAAAATCCATCTATGTAGTACTCTAAAATGCCTTTCAGTTCAGCAGGGTGACTGGCTGCAGTTCAGTGAAATCTCTCTGCTGCTCTGGAGCCCCCTGCCGTAATGTGAATACATACCTTGCCAATGCCAAGGCGACAGGGGCGGCTGCCGTTGCCTGCCCCTTCATCTGGAAGAGCTAGCTAATTAAATCTGCAGCCAAGAATGGGGCACAGCTCTGAGATGGACGTAACATCTTCTACTCTGAATATTTCCTCTTCGTTTTTCCCCAATGCTAGAACCTTACCTCAGTCTCTTACCCAAACTAAGTTACGTTCCTAAATAAAGGTCTATATTCCCTCGGGGAAAAAAAGTAGTAAAATGAAGAGTCAGGAAAGAGTCTTTTATAAAAACCAAAGAAAAATAATTATTAAAAATATTCCAGTATGTAATCATAATAGTAATCAAATAAAGTAATCAAGACCAGGTTGGATGAGGCTTTGGGCAACCTGGTCTAGTGAAGGTTTGAAAATAGATTCTCTTTAAGGTGCCTTCCAACCCAATATGAAATATCCAAAGTAGAATACAGAAATGGGTTCATTGTGAGAAACTTCCCAGTAATTGGTGAGCATCTACAACAAAGTAAAAATCATCCAAAGAATATGAGAGCTATCCAGTGAAAGCTTTTTACCACCTCTAATATGATGAAACATCCAGCTTGCAATTACATAGTCCAAATAGCAGGGGAAAAAAGGTAAGTTACATTTTCAACTTAAGTTAAAATGAAATGTTGGATGGCATTCAACTGTGAAACAGGAGATCTGGATTGCATCTGTTTGACTTATGACTATTGACTCTATGCCTCAGTATCCTTCGTTCTTATTCTCAACTCTGGTGAGTTACAGAAGGTATGGACCAGTTTTCACAGTGGGTACATCTATGCCAAAATCAGAAGAGTAACAGAGGTGTGCCAGTGAAATATTCCCAAACTAGCTTTACTCTCACTTACCTGCTCAACTATCCTAGTGAGATTTCCCCATAAAGGACTCAGCATGTCTGAACTCAGGAGTGGCAGATTTTTGCTTCCTGTGTTTCTTGTCAGAGCCTTTTGATAAAGTTCCTTTCAGCTGTGCCTACCAGTTCTTCACTCCCACCACTTAATCACAGTATGCAGTTGTCACTTTTTATAGGTGGCACCTGGATATCAACTGGATCTCTTAGATACCTCTTTATAACACATAAAGCTAGGTGCTGCTGAAATACAAGCAACTTTCTTGCACTGACGGTTTGTTGATGAACAAGCCCTGCTTTTCTTCAAATGTTGTGTTCAGAAGCATTTTCTGCAGTTCTGAGCAATTCATACCCCATCTGCCTGGAGTGCAGATCCCTGCAGTCAGTGTACCCAGCAGCTGAAGAGCCAGCCCGTGCCCTCTGCACCAGTCCCTGCAGCACAGGCATGCCCGTAATGTGCCAGGTAGCAGATGTGCTGCCTCCTTGCGCAAGCACTGCAACAGCCACTGCACAGGTGGTTGCTTAATGCCAACAGTACGATGCATATTTCCTGTGCTGAGGGAAACTGCATCTTTCAGGAATTGTATCAGGCTCTGGCAAAAAAATAATACAGCCAGGGAGAACATATTTCAATATGAGTGAGCTAATTATAATTTTGGCTCCTAAAGCTTTCTAACAGCCAAAATATAAAGTCCAGCTGGCATGTCCTTCCGCCTGCCTGAAGGAAATAATCCCAATTTATAGCATAATCAAAAATCATGTTTCCATATTTTTGGGGGTGTATAAGTTACTGCCAATACCTCAGCCTATGGAAGAGCCTCAGATTGCTTTCCAAGTGATGGAGTGCTAGGAAGAAAAAGTTTCAATGTATACACATTTTACTGCCTCTACACGGGTTTAAAAAGCACGCAGGATTGCCGGGCTGGAAGTAAGGAGAAAAGAAATATCAATCAAGGAAGGACTTTGTGAATCGCATAGCCCCGTGCAATTAAGGGGCTATTGTTAATTTTCAGATTGTCATAGAGCCATTGGAGAATTTGAGACAATTCAAACCCCAATTGCAACAGAATGAAGAGAGTTGGGCAATCAGCTGAAATGAAATCCAGCCCACAGAAACAAAATGTTGCAAGAAACTAGCCCTGAAATATGCTGGGAGAAAAAAAAGGCATATGGAACGGAGCAACTGTACACATACAGTCTTTTAAAGACCAAGGTTATTTGACATTAAGGCAGAGGGTGTTGCATAGCACTGAACACTTGTTTTGTCAAGTACATTGGGTCTTCTTTGTTTCAATTGTATGCTAAAAATGTTGAAACTACCACAGATGTACAGGGAAGCAGCTGCATGGTTTTCAGTTGCTATACCTGTAATAATAAATAAATATTTCAGAAAAATACTATTTCACTACTTGCCCTGAAATAGCATTTTAAGTACACACCTGCGAGGGCAGATAAATTTTTCTACATCTCATAACCAAAACACTGCACTACAAATAGCAGTTTGCAATGAGCAAAACAGCATTCATATGTCTATTTTTAAGTGATGTTTCTTTAGAGATATAATTACAATTTTGATTACTTGTGCACCGATGTAAACTAAATGAAACATATTCTAGGTCTTACTGAAAAAAAATTTCTAAGGGACCAACCCCACAAAATTTATTAAAATGAGAAAGTCTTAAACAATCAACAACATAGACTTCAGCGTGGCTCTTTATGTTAGTAAGTAGATGTCGTAACCCTCAATGACTTAAAGCCTTGACATGCAATCTTGATTAATAATCTTGCAAACCAAGGGTAGGAAACCACATTTACTCTTTAGCTGATAGTCTTCTTGCAGGATCCATAGTATGTGAAGTGTTGTAAAGCTTAATATTAGTTCAGGTCCTGAGAGTGGACGCTGAATAGGGCATGCCTCCTGCTTTCTGTGGTGCACTGTGACCTGAATGCAGTTTTCTCTGCTGCACTCATCCACTCTATATTTGTATTCTCAAGTAGTCAGATT
Organism: Gallinula chloropus; assembly: GCF_964237585.1. NCBI lineage: Eukaryota > Metazoa > Chordata > Aves > Gruiformes > Rallidae > Gallinula > Gallinula chloropus. The sequence continues at coordinate 16,802,673 of NC_140091.1, forward strand.
CCTTCAGTTTGTCAATGCTTGTCCAAGCCATGCTGTCTAACATCAGAATCTAGATGTCGAGGGCTTTGCTAGCTAAGTGCCTGAAGAAACTGCTAGTTACAGCAATTTCTGCAATTGCAGAAACTCCCTAACATTCTTCCAGTAGTTAAAAATTGTGCAAAGTTAAAGCATGCTTTGGATGGCAATAAGGACAGAACAGAAACCTGCCTCTACATGCTCCAAGTCAGCTACTTCAGCCTTTGACCTCTATAACACCAAACCCTTCAACTGATCCCTGTGTCTCTCCTCAGCGTGCACTATGTAATTACGCTATAAAGGGTGCAGAGTGAAGTACCAGCATTTTTTGGTCTCCTAGTTCAATCTATTGCTACGTTATCATGACATATACACCTCGTATAACAGTGAAGCACCTATCAGTTTCCCAGTACTAATACCTAGTTATTTACTAGCAACTACAGCCAGAACCTTGATTTTCTCTCAGGGTCCCTGAGGATTTTCTCTCTTATCAGTTAAATACAAAATTCTGTACATCTTTATACCTGGACTGTCTGTGTATCTTCACTACATGTCCTTTTGAGATAACATTTCCTTGGTAGGGATCAGGTTTGTGGCTAACCAAAGTTGAGGAATAGCAAGCATTCAGGGACAGTAATCATACAGCAAATTTACTGATAAGATTATACAAGTGAGGTCTAGCAGCACTGTGTAGCAATGAAAATAGCCTCCTGCAACCAAGGAAAGAAAATACCAGGCCACTGAGTCATATGTTTGGGAGTAATGGCAAGAATAGGGGAAGAGAGAATCTTCAAAAAGCCATCACTGTTACATGATAGGAAGGAATGGGCTGCTTTCCATATGGACAACCGCACAGACTGGAGAAACCACCCCCAGCACATCGGAGGTGTTAACTCTGATGAGCTCCTGAGGGAGGATGCAGTTCCCCAGGTATGGGGCTGCAGGGATTGCTAGGGTCTTCTCCCTGGGGCTGGGGCAGGTGGATGTAGTGTCCTAGCCTGCAGCAGTGAGCCAGGAGTGGGTCTGGCAGTGAAGACAGCCCACATCATGCCAGACTGTATTAACAGCAGAATCAGCAGATTGAGGGAAGAGAACAGAGACTCATCACTCGTTAGACCACATCTGTAATACTGTATTTAGGTTTGGAATCTCTACCACTAGAAAGACATTGGTAAACTGGTGAGCAACCAACATGGTCAGGGGCAGAATATATGTATATACATTCTGTTGATTTTATTTTCTATATTTATATATATATATATGCATATTAAAATATAATAATTCCATGGAGGGTAGAAACCATCATAGACATTTCTTGGCACGCAAGTGGCTGTAGGCTAGAAAAACATACAGGTGATATATTTGATGCATATTTTCATGCTTTTCTCTAGGTGGGGTATGTGGGGAGGTTGCTACTGTTAGAAATAGGATACTGAGCTAGAAAGACCTTTAATGTGATTTAATATGACAGTTTTTATACAGAGTATTTTCAACTGCTTCAGTAACATGCTAAATTAACTGTCTCAAAGAATTCAAATAATTCAGAGAGGTTTGGATTAGCTCCTGTTTTCCATGAGGAAAGTATGAGGTTGAGGAGACTGAAAGACAAGATCAGCCATAAGAGAATCAATCTTCAGACATGGTCCTCGAAAGTCTGAGAACTATCAAATCACTAAGTACTCAAAATTGTGTGCAAAATATGAATAAAATATTGATTTCATTAAAAATGTTAAGGACTACTTAATTCAACAACATTTTATATGTTTGCATATTTATTTCCAAATTTGCATATCTGTTTGCATATATCTTGTAAAGCTGAACGTTAATTATACTTTAAAATCATGTATAAATTGTAACCAAGAATGTTGTATGAATTTTTGAAATAAGAGACACACTCAAGTACCATTAATTATAAACTGCCATTTAAAGCACACTGAAGCAGACCTCATATTGAAAAAATATTGAGCCCTTGACAAATAAAAAAGGCAGCAAGAGTTATTAACTGGTCCAGCTGATTAAATGGCATCTCCTACAAGCATAGCACAGATTATTTTTTCCCCTTCTCTCTTCAGAGCATGGCTTACTTCTGTTCAGAAGAGATGTGACAATTTGCTGGCCAAGATAAATACTGCGATATACTGCTGGCGTCATACATTGTTCTGTGATTTCTGTTTAGAGTGATTCTCTTTTTGAAGCTTTGTTCATATAGTAATGACATTCAGTAATAAGTAACAACAGACAAAACTTCATGGGTTACTTTAATGGACTAGTGCCAAATGAGGTGAGTTGAAGTGATTTTAGTACATACTAATTAGATTTGTGAAATGATTCTCAGTAATTTAAAAAGCATTTACACAAGGTCAAATTTCAAGCAGCTTCCAAAAATATGACACTTGCTAAACATGCAAGATATGATGATCTATCACTTAAAGTGGCTGTGCTGGCTTTGGCTGAGATAGAGTTAAAGTTCTTCATGGTAGCTAGTAAGGGGCTGTGCTTTGGGTCTATGCTGAAAACTGGGTTGGTAATACAGAGAGGTTTCAGTTACTGCTGAGCAGTGCCCAACACAGAGCCAAGGCCTCTTCTGTTTCTCACCCCACCCCGCCAGTGGGAGGGCTGGGGGGTGCACAAAGAGCTGGGAAGGGACAGAGCCAGGACAGCTGACCCTACCTGACCAAAGGGATATCCCGTACCACATGGTGTCATGCTGAGGATAGAGCTGGGAAGGAGAGCCAGGAGGTGGGATTGCTGCTTGCTCGGGAACAGACTGGGCATTGGGTGTTTATTTTCTACACAGGCAGTGAGAAACTGCATATGTACAACAGGGCTCTGAGCTGGTAGTGAATATTAACCTGGTTAGATCCTGAAGTCAGCTGCATTTTTATACCTGTGTGTGCAAAATAAAGCAAGACAGTAAACTGTAGAGCTTAGAGAACTTTGTTCTTAGCATGAACAACCCGCACAGCATTAATTAAGCACGGCTGTCTAGAGCAAAAAAAATCCACCATGGTTAAAAATGTAATGACTAAGTTAACCAGCAGTTGCTGTTCTGCCAGTGCCTGTGTCCTCCACCTACAACTGCAGAACATTTATTTTGAAAATAAGGAAAAGGAAAAAGGTGCTTCTGTTTCTATCATATTCCGAAGCAAAAACATTCCTACAGATAGAAGAGAGAAACCTCATAGGTTCCTGTAAATTTCATGGCTGTAATTTTCAATTCTAATGAGGATCTGTGAAGAATGAATTACCACAGTGCTGGACAGGCAACAAATAGTTCTTCCTCTGATAGATTACACTCTAATGGCAACAAAATGTCATGGTTGAAGTACTAATGAGTATTAGATAACCCATCTGTTTGCAGTAGGAGCAGCCTGCAGTTCCTCTAATAGAAGGACTCATATTGATATTTTGTTACAGAAGGGTCTAGAACTATGGGGTTTTTTTGAAGAATCACGATCCAAGCACAGGTCTTTGTTGTAACAAAGTCCCAATGGCATGGGCAATCCAAAATCCTTACTCCTCAAACTCTGGTATGACTTTAGGTATCTACGTATAGAATCCATTTCTTTTGCTGAGCTTCCATTATAATAATTATCTGTATAGGTAAACATGGAAGTAATATGGCAGATTGATAAAAGACTGCCACACATGCTAAACTAAAAAAGCTCACTTTTCATTTCCTCTGTTCCTTGATTATGGGTTGCTACCTTGACACAAAACAGCAATTGAATCAAATTTGGGACCCAGTAACTAACGAGTGGTGGTAGTGGTATTAGCTAATAACTGCAGGATGTTAAAACAGCAATTCACGTTTGTGTCATCTTTGTTTAATTCTTGTGTATGTAGGTAATTGTTTAAACTCTGAGAATAATAATTGTAGTTTGTCATATTCAAGACTTGCAAGACTAACAGAAGTAACCTAATGTCTAAATAAAATATTTTTCTTGATTTTTCAAGTCTAGTTATCCTCTCAAATGTTTTAGTGGCAAGTAAATTTCTTAGCTGAAAGTAGGACACCTGCAGCCATCATGTCACTTATGCAAAAAGTGCAAATACCAGTGTAGTTGTCAGTGATTTTCGTATGCAGCATGTCTTAGATGACTACTTCAAAGTGGAAGACCCAACAAATGTACTAAATCTTTACTAATTAGCAGACTGATTTTCAGTGTGATTCCCAATCAGTGAAAGAAATGGAGACAGAGAACAGAGAAATTTAATTTTCTCCTTTTCAAATTAGAATAAAGAATAATTAATAGACAAAAAATTCCTGTGAGGAAGTGGAGGGAATTTTTTTGGATGATTGCCATACCTTGTCATTGCAGTCTTATCAATAGAAAATATCCTGATCATATTTCATGAAGAACTGTGCAAAAGAAAGTATCAAATTGCATAGCACATTTTGGTCTCGTGGATATTTGTAAAAAAAGGTGTTAGGTAGATATGGTTGGAAATAAGCTACTGTCCTTATGCAGGTACTCTACAGTGTCTGCTTCCTAATCTTGGTTCTTCTAAAGGTGGAAAATTGGCCATGGGCCATAAGAGATCGCTCATGAACTTTTGGGCTAGCCTGCTGGCTGCAGTTGTAGCCACGATAAGAAGAAATCTCAGGCAGAATTTTCCGCATTGCTTTCATTCTGCAAGTAGCTCTCTGAACATAACAGTATTCCACAAAGGAAAACAGTTGTGCTCTTTTTCTGGCTTGCTTTATTTTACAGGATGCCAAGATGATGTTGTTTCACAAGATGCTTAAAATCTTTTTTTTTTTTTTTGCTTTTTGAAGGGAGACCAGGTTTTGCTCAGCACTAATCTGAGGGGATAGAAGTGTTGAACATTTATCAATTATTCTTTTTCCTCACAACTGTTGTTGCATAGCATTTGAGGTATACTGAATATAGTTCTGTTATGCTTGTTGTAAACTTGAAGACAGAATTTTATGTAGTGTATTACTCCTGCTCAACTCTGTGAATTCTGCCTGGAGAAATATAAGGATATAATACATAGAAAGTTTGTGGTGGCACTCTACCTTTTCATGCACTCTCACATGCACAGAAAACACTAAAACAACAAGAACTCATTCAATATTGTTGGGAAAGATAGTCTCTATTCTTCAAAAGCTTGATTTTTGCAACTACTAAGCTAATCTAAGTGTGATAATATTGCTTCATCCTTGAAAACCCTGTTCTATGATGTGTAAGCAGTGATGTCAGCATTGCATAGGAAGGGCTGTATGACTATTGTAATGATCCTAGCACCTGCTTTTTAGCTAAGCATTACTTTTTCATTGGTCATCGAAACTCTCAGGGTGTAGCCTGTCAAAACTCAGTAGCAATTACCTGACATGCTTATCTCTGCTTTTTTAACTGACCATGTATTTCATTCTAACAGAAAATTAAAATTAGGCTTATGGACAAAGTGAGAATATGGGTAACAGGAACTATTCATGAGCTGAATACAATAAAACTTTTGCTGACTGTATGGACAGTGGGCAGACTGAGAAATTCCTGTGGACAGATCTACTCTGAGCAATCTGATCAAGGAAGGGGCAGAATCAATGCCATTGTGCTTATATAATAGAACAAAGTCTTAACTACATTGATAGAAGTTTTCCCAATGTTGAAATGTCTAGTTTGACAAAGATAAAGCCAGTGCCCCATCTTATTCAAAGATCAGGCAATTGTACTATTAGAAAAGTTAGAGTTCTCTGGCTTTGAGAAGTGTTTGTGCAACATATGACACCAGAAGGCACAGAGTTCAACGACACTTGTTTTTGCAGAATTGTTTCGTTTGTCTCTGAAGAACAAGCACATTTAGGGCTTTGTAATCTAGATTTCAGATGAGTTTTGCAAGTTAACTGTACACACAGCCTCGTATTTTCAAATGTACCAATCTAATTAAATGGAACAGAAAATGAAGATTGCTTCCTTAATGCAAGATACTTTTCCAAAAGGATCGGTGTATGAAACTAAACGCATCCATAGATATACAGATATGCAAATGTATCCATCCACACAGCAAATGCTTGGCTGAGATGAAACCAACAACCTGGAAGTCAGAATGTGGGATTTCCCCCAGCTGCATACTGGAGTCCCTGGAACTGTGTGTCTTCCTCATGTTCTGAAGTGTCTCAGCCAGGGGGCGTTCAGCTAACGTTTTTTACATGGCTGCACTTCTGACATTAACCTGTTAGCAGCGATGTGAAAGTCTCTTGATGAAAGCTATAAAAGAAACCCCCTAACATGCTGTGCTAATATGCTCTGTCTTCAAGGGCCGCACACTTCACTGTGACGTTGTAGCAACACAAGTAAGTACTAGAATCTCGTACAGAAATGTGCCTGCTGTTTGTTCATGCCATACTGTAAGCACTCCAACACAGGGATACCCACAAAGTTATCCTGTTGTAATGTGAGTGACGTGCGTTACACCACAACAGCCGCTATCCACAGAACAGATAACAGCAGCAACGACTCTGGCAGTGTAACTCCAGCTACACAAAAATTCTACTAGCATGAAACAGACTTCAAACCCCATTACCCCAGCTTTCCTACTTGTTACACCTGACAGCAGCAGTATGATTATAACCTGAAATATTTACCAATGCAACTATTTTAATCTGAGATATTACCTTTGGGGGACTTATAAGGGCAAGAGCCTCATATCAGTTAAAACATGGCTTCTCTTGAGCACATCATGAGGCTCTGGGGCACCAGCACCCACACCTTGCTGCTGAAGTGAAAGGAAGTCAGAGGGAGTTTGATCACATGCCCACCCACCCAGCCCTGCAAAAGCAGAACATTTATTCCTGCCTCTTCAGCGTAGGCAAGATGACTGCATCAGCACCTTTTATCTGGCTGAAACAAGGAACTCAGAGTTCAAAGTGTTGAACTCTCTCTCTAAGCACGTCAAACCTAGATAAGTAGAATATCAAGACAAATAAAGGTGTATAAGCAGGGATTAGATAAGGGTAGCTAGGCACTGAGGTAAGGCTAGTTAAACACTCAATTTTGCATACAGGAACTGTAAACTCTTCAATACTTCTAAATTCTCTGACTGGCATGCCATGGGCTTAGCTGACACTGTGTTGGGGCCAGGGGATCTGGTTAAGAGAACAGAGTATCACAATACCCCTTAAGTCAGTATTGTAAGATTTTTGCTTAATGCCATCTCCCCCTCCACATACGACGAACACAGGACAACATACATTGCAGCAGGTGATTGATTATATTAGTAGATTCCCTGTATTAAGTTTTATACATGAGAATTTCCATAATTTCATGGGTGCCACTTTAAGAAAGAAAATACACTGAACTTTCATTGTGCTGTGGGAAGCAAAGCTGAACAGCGCATCAGCAGTTATGGTATTACATATGGACTTTTGCTTCCTCCTGGGAGTTGTTTTCCTTAGAAACAAAGCTGATTCCTATTTTCCACTTTGCTGATAGCTCTGTTCCTGCATAGTTTGTACTACGGTAGAAACTATTGTGCACCCTTCCCTCTCCCTCCCACCCCTGCATACCCACACACTTCCTATTTTCCAGAACAAAAGCATTTTCCAATTATTTATGGAATTTCTCAAAATTATATTCCATAGCCTTATACAGTGATAAAAATTCAGAAAGAATTAGTTCCAATACATTATTTCAATAGGGACAGTATAATTGTTACGCAGGAGGCAACTCTGTATTTAAGTGCTATGGGAGAAAAGCTTTTGGGGAAGATGGGCTCCCATACCCAGTTCTGGGTGCACTGCCTGGGGTGAAAACAATTTGATTTCAGCAGATTACTTATGAGACAATTCCAAAATCAGAACTTCCTATAAATTCTGGTTGCCTTCACAAATTCACAGTTACTGTCTTATGGAACTGCCATTTGCAATTCAGTTCACAGTCTGCAAGCAGTAATGATAGAAAATCAAGACAGGGCAGGTTACTACAGCATAGCTACCAGACTCCTTGGAAATACACTCTATAACCTTTAGAAAAACAAGCTTCCAACAAACACAAGAAGCAGGTTCCAGTCTGTGATCAAGAATTCTCTTATCTCTTAACCCTGGTTCACAGGCTAATGAGACTATTTTGAGAAAACTGTCTGTGTGTGCCTCCCCTTTATCCTTTCCAGAATTCTGCAGGCTGTATGGCTCATTACATGTTTCTTACAATGCTGACTGGCCCCTGCCATAATCTGTCTCCTTGTTGCCTGAGTGCAGGAACTCCTCAAATCAAATTAAAGGGACAGAAGCACTGGACAAATAGGTGGGAAATCTCACTGAGTCTACACAGAGCAATTGTACTTTTTTAGGGGAATTATTTAATCTACTTGGGACATTTGGAAGATGTACTTCATGGGAGAAGGTGGTTCAGTGCTCATAGACATGCTAATATAAACTGTATGGAAGACTAGTGTTGTAATTTCAGAATTCAGATATTTATGGCCAATCTTTCAGCCGTTGCACTCCCTAAGTCAGTCAGCGTTTTATTGTTTTTAAAGCTTTGCGTTGACACAGTGCCGACCAAAGGCAAACAGTACAAAATACAAGCACAGACCCTGCATGTCACTTGGCACAACAGAAATAGAATGGGGAAGAAGTGCTACAATGCCATGAAAAACATTTCCAGGCCTAATTTTAAAAAATAAATTTTAAAAGAGACACAATTTTAGATTCAGTGAATTCTCCTTATCTTAGAAAAAGCAATAGATTCAGACTCAGGCACTGGAAGAAAAACAGTGCCACACAGTATTACACAAAGAAAAAAATAAATAACAAGCCTTAGCTAAATTCAGTAGCATTTTGTAAGTGAAGACTGAAGAATTGCAAGCGCCTGAGCACTGAAAATCACTGACTTTTGTTACAATCAATAAGAAAATAGCACCTGAAACTGGAGGTAGAATGTTTTAATAATATTTTATAAACTATTAACTTGGTTTAGAACACCTGGCCACACACAGGAGTACTTGATGAAAGTGTCGTGGGGCACTGTATTGCAAAACACAGAGCTACAAACTGATCTGTGATTAGCAGTGGAGCAGTCCTTGATTATCAAGCCTCGGAACAGGATCAGACTAAGACCAGAGACCTCTTCTTGCCAGTAGCAAACTTCACAGGCAAAGCAACACCACTCCCCCATTTCTAAATTACAAATATATATATGTATTGCTTATGCCTTTTTTTTGAAGAAAGTTTCTTTTCAAACAGCATGGTGGAACTTAATCAGTGCTCACTGTAAGCCTAGGTTGGTTTTCAGTGAATTTAGCAAAAGGATTTTCCTTTTATATTACAGGAGCTGCAGTAGGCCTCACTGAGCTGAGTTTTCAGAGTGTACCCCTGTAAATGCAGTCAGTTGAAAACAATGGCACTGCTCATACAAGTCATTATAATTTTGTGCAAGTAATGCTCATAGGAAGCATAGGAAGTGTTCAGGATACAGCCCTATTGATAGCTTCTGGGGCACAAAATCGCCTCAACAGAAAAGAATAAGGCAGCATTTACTGAAGTTTAAAACAAAGGAAAATATAGTTTGCTATATAACAGGGGACTAGAGAGTGTCTTTGGTTACTTCCTTATCACACAAGCCCCAAAATATCATGGAAAAATTGACTTAGCAGTTTCAATCATCCATCCAGCATGGAAATAAGTGTTATTCATTTCATAACAATTTGTGATGGTTCTGAAACAATAAAGAAAACATGCAAATTACATCAATACAATAAAGACTTGATTATGCAATTGCTTTGCTTATTTCACTGCAGCAATAAGCAAGAAAATAGAGACTGAATGGAACACAATTTAACAATCTTCTACTGCAAAAGAACATTCACTGATGTTACTGGTTCAGCTACTTAAAATAAATAATTTTGGTAAATCATTATCATTAGGGGACCTTATTTAACGAATTTTCACAAGCTACATCACAAAGATCCTGAGACCAGTTTCATTCTGTTTGTGTTCCACTTCTAGAGTTGGTTTGCTCTGAAAAGACAGCAGAATACTTCTTGTAAAACATGTTCAATGAATTTTTAAGGGGTCAGCATTCCACTTTTCAGAATTAATATTTTGAAATAAACTTTCCTAAGTATTTTCCAAGTGAGAATACTTAAGCACATTAGAATTTACAAGTATATTTTAACCTCAATAGAGCAAATGAACGTTAAGTACAGACTTCAGTGTTTTGGTTTTGTTTTTTCCCAAATCATGATATTCCATTGTAATTTAAAATAGGACAGAGCAACGCTGATAATTATATTTCAGGCAGCTTTCAGAGTGCACATAGCAAGATATTCTGTATAAAAACATAGCAATGTAATACGTTAACAAACTCAGTCATTTCTTTTTTTTCTGCTGTGGCAAGAAAAGACATTAACCATGCTGTTTATGGAGGTGATAGGAGGAAACAGGTACCTTCCATTCACCTACATGAAATCTAAGTAAGAGTAGGTTTCTCTACCCTGTTTCCTTTTCCTGAGAGCCATGAACTTTCTCACACCACTGTGGGTGAGAATCCACATTTAAAATTTGATTCATTAATGCTGCTTGAAACACCATTAACTCATCCTTCATGCTCTATGAGGTGCGTCAGAAGGGGTCACAAAGTACTGGTGCTGGCCAGCAGCCAGTGACAGCATGGCCAGCAGCCAGCCATTCTGCTAGGGACTGGAGGGGGTTCCTGAGAGAATTTTTAGAGTTTTTCCGTATTTCCACCTCTATTACAGCCCAAGATCTCCTGCAGAGGCTGCATGTACAGCCTAAAGATACAAAAGGCTATGCTCCTCTTGCTGTATGTTTATGTTGTTGACCAACAGTTATTTGTTCACTGAATCGTTTCATAAAGTAACCAAATCGACACCAAGATTTTTATACAATTTCAAGCAGCTTAAGCATGCGAACTTCTTTTGGCCAAATCATGCAATGGCTTTGCAGAATTGATAATTTAAAGTAATCCCTGTTTTCCTTGCAAACTGAGAAAAACAAATATAGGGATTAACAATATTATCTTGTCCAAGTTCCCTTCTTAGGAGGAAAATAATCATCTTTGTTACAGTTTCCTGTACTTTAACATTCTTCCCAATGAATTCCCGGATTTGGTCCTAAAGCATTCCGTAGCAAGATTTGGAAAACTTTTACATACATTATGAAGGGACACCAAGTTACAGACAGCTTCCAAGAAAATTAATCAGAACTTTTATAGAAGGGAAGTAGGCAGTATGGGTTATGAACAAAAACAAAATGCACTTTGGCATGGCACAACAAAAATCAACAATATCATAAATTCATCATTCTCTCATGCATATTTATAAAGATCCATACATAGAAGCTCCCACCCACAAATGTACAACACACGAAAATGCATAGTTCTTTCAGAAATGGACTTGTATCATCTGATAGAAAAACTTTACTGCAGCATACTTGAAAATAAGATTGAAAATTATTGTCCCGCTTTGAACATTTCCTGAAATGCACTGTAATACCAGTACAAAGCTGACAGCATCAATCAGGAATCTTCAGAGATGTTTCATCTGATTTTTCAGAGAGATGAGAAAGCAACAAAGTGACCGGACCAAACAATTCTAGATACTTACAGCACATTAATCAATTTGAAATGAACTCCTTTTGTCTGCAGCTGTAATGGTTTAGAAGACATTTCCTAAACAAATAGATTATATTCTCTTTTCAATTAGAACTGATCAAACTCTGAGACTTACATAATTATTAAAAAAAAAAACCCACCACACAATAGTAGTATTTTTTTATTAAAAAGCATGCTTACAAATGTGAAATCACAGTTACAGAAGTTCAACTAAAGCTTATTTTTTAAATTCTATCTGACCTTGGATTTGACAAAACTGTATATGGGTCAAGATTATGAAAAGGCTTCCATTACATGAAGTTATCTAAGTATTGTTCAGACTGGTTTTCAGGATGAAATACTAGCTGAAGTTTGTATTTACTTCATGCGCAATCACTTTAACCTTGCTATTTGCACAGCAGATGTCTTCTTCACAAGACTACAGAAGCTATTGACTATAAATCTTGATAAGATAAGCTGTTCATTCCTTGCTTGTCAGAGCACTCTAAAAAGTCGCATAAAAGAAAACAATTACTGAACTGAGGCAAAGACTAAACGCTGATCCTAGAGCTCTTACAGGGGCCTCAATAGGACTTCTGTCCAAGTAAAACCAGCAGAATTATAACCATTATACAGAATTCAATTCGCTTGTGAAATCTAATTCATATGAATGCCAAAATTGCAGTTAGAATTTATTCCAACTGGCACCATTTCTGAAATCTCAACAGTTAAAAAGATAAAATGAGGACAGTAATTCAGCTACCATCTTTACCCTTTCATCTACCCAGTCACCAGTGACACAACGTGTGGCTAAAGCAGGAGTGCGAAAGCTTGTGTTCCCCAGCCTAGCGGGGAAGAAAGTGGCCAAGGATGCCCACTCAATGGTTTAAATTAACAAAAGCCTCCACTGAGTGCTTGCCACTACCCCTGGAAAGAGTTTTGGAGAGCAGGTGCCATTCATCTTTCTGCTTTACTGAGATGATTAAGGAAGTTTGTCCACTTAGAAAAATGACACCAAAGCAACACAAGTAGAAAGGCTGAGGGTTCAGACCTCCTGTTAAGAGGAAACAAAGTATGAAAAAACCACAGCAGCTGGTATTTTGCACTTGTGTGAGTTCACAATAATGGCTGAAAAAACAGATGAGGTGGACTATCCTGTAGAGACTGGGAGACTGTTCATTCATTTGGGGAGTTATTAACGTGCTCAGGGCAAAGTTTCTAATTAACCCAAAAGAAGTTTGGCATTTTTTTAATTTAAATCAGTTGCCTTTAGAGAGCTCGCTGTAAGGAGAAAAGTCTACCTTCTTAATCTCTGTCCATAAGGAGAAACAGAAAACCACCACTCCTGTTATTTCACTTATCTTCTACAAATGAACTTTCTAGAAACACAAACCTACTTCTACTTTTACTTGTGTGATGTTAATTAGCTGCTCCTGAACTTCCTGAAGCTGATAATCGGGCAGGTTGTTTTCTAGGGCAAAACTGATTTTCTCTGGGATAGTAATTCACTAATGCTAAACATCAAAGATGCATTGTGATTGAAGTTCTTTTTCATAGGATTCCATTCTTTAGTTTACAATATTCTAGAGTCTTGAAACACCTGGGAATCTCAGAACAAACAGAAAAAATTCCCAACTTCTAACTCACACACACGCAGCTGTACCTGTATATAGTTCTCTGCCGCAGTCCCCACACAAGCTTTTTTTGGACCTTTAATAAGAAATTAAATCCCATCCCTTGCATGATGTGGGCACCACCAGAGACTTTTTCCAGAAAAGCATTATTAAATAGAACCTATGTCTGAATGCTCCTTTCTTTCTGTTGGAGCTCATCCTTTCTTCTGTTGCACATCCTCTTTCTGTTGGACCTTCACCTGACAAGGTTGATGACAAATCTTTCTTTTTTTAAAAGCCATCTTCTCACTCTCTTGGCACACACACATACTATTATTTTCTTGCAAGTTGGTCAATAGTTTTTTCCAGAGATTTGGATGCTTCCTACAGCATATTTACTTCACTGACTTAATTCAGATTTTAATGCTTCCAGGTAATACTTCTACAAGCAATGCACACTTTCATGATCTTCATGCTTAGCACATGCTTAGCTCACAAATCTCCTCCTTAAAAGAGCTTCCTCAGAAAAAAGTAAACTCAGATTTCAGTAAACAACTTCAGCAGAAGTTTCAAAGGAATAAAATAAAAAAAACCCAGACTGCTACATTTCTATGAAACTTAATCCCCCCATGCACACTAGTACCTTAAATGCCTCTACAGTCCACAAGAAGCCATCCAGCATGTCCAGTTCTACACTTTAACGCACAAACCTAATGCTAAACATGGAAAGTAGACTGAAATACGCTACTTCTAGTGGATATTTGCCTCCATAAAATCTCTTGTCCTCTTCCATTACATACCAACTTGTATATTTTAACTCACCTCCTACTCACAGGAGAGGTAGGAAAACTTAAACCCCACATTTCTACTTTGGGAGAGTAGCAGGACAAAATTCAGTTTAGAGAGGGGGAGAAGGAGAAAAGAAAAAAATCTAGAGAGAAGCAATTGAAAAGGATAAAAGTCCTTAAACACCTAAATTTTTTCCTACTATGCCTGGTTCATATCTCCAGCTGCCAGTCTGTCAAGTCTGACAACAACTGCTGTGATAGAAATCTGCTAAAGAAAATAGGATGCCACGAACAGCCTGTTTAATGAAACAGTGGGAAACTCACATTAGCAATAAACATAGGAAGTGTGAGAAGTCCTGGCAAAAGCAAAGCAAAGTGCCACTTTTCTGCTCTGTACTTGAGTAGTCCTTTTTATTGGTTATCTTTACAATGGAGCAGAGAAATTTGGGACCTCTATATGTGATTCTACCTGTCCCAGAATAAGAAAGGTTTATTCTGATTCATATGTTCTGCGTCTAAAGCTTTGATTCCTTATTTCATGGAAACAAATGCAGACATGGAGAGCTTGCTGGACTCGAAATACACCTTTCAATGTGGACTTCTGCTTTGGTAGCAGTAAATGTGGAAAGGAGCACCAAAATAGCCTGTGAACTGTTCTGCATTACGAGAGATGTAATGGAAATCATTTCATATTAGCTACAGTAACAACTGAGTAGAACACTTACTGTCTGTCAGTACAGAAAGATGTATATGACATCATGTAGTGGTTTTCTTTGTTCACAGTGCACTCCAGTGAAAATTACATACCTGATTTCTGATTAGAGGTGGATCTGAAAATCAGTCATTTTCAGATAGCTTAGAGAAGGCAAACTATGGAAACACAACAGCAGTTGGAATGTCGTACAGATTGAGAAACATGAATGAAGGTCTGGGAAGGGATCAGTCCTGCCTGAACTAGAGAAATGCAACTCTGGCAAGATTACACTGAAAACAAACAAACAAAAAACCTCCCAAAATGTTTCCATTTGTTTCTTTCAAGGAGACAGAATCTATGTGATAAAAAAGGGTTGAATGATCAGTAAGATTACATTTTATTACAGTCCAAAATGAAAACTGTTAGAGGTTAGCCATACTAGAAGGTCTAGAACCACTTTCTGATGAAGTAGTTAGAAATGTAGTCATTTGCCCAATAAAGTCACACAACCCAGCATTAAACTTATGAAATAAGCAACTTGTTATGGTGAACAATTTGAAATCCAAAATGCCATAGGACAGGTTGAAAGCACGAAAACTTGGTCTCATTAAGAAGGTGTATGAAACCAAAGCCTTTTGGGAGAAAAACAAGCTCTTCAAATCCAGAATAAAACTAAAATAAACCAACCACTCTGCAAATCATGAACTGTCCTGTGGCAACTGTTCAAAGAAAAGGCTGTTCAGAGGTCTATGGACCAGCAAATAGGTACTCTCAGTAACTTGCAAAAAGATAAAAAGCTCACCACTTCTCCATAAACCCATAACACTTTTAAAGACATTTTCTGCTAGAAACCAGGGAAACGTTATAGGAATGATGATGAAGAATAAAGAAAAACTGGTAAATATCAAGAATTTATTTATTTTTACTACATGTGGGTAACAGGAAGTTTCTGATGAGTACATTTTGAAAAAAATAGAAGAGCATACATTAAATATCCTTTCCTTCCATGGACACTACGAAAGACTGGTGGTCAGAAAAGGAAGGCGTTTTGGATGGGATGAGGAATGCAACCGTTTAGATGGGTTTTTTAAGATCAAAAACAGTAGAAAAGCACAAGAAAGTGACTCTAGAGAAGAACAGAATCACACCAATACAAATCATTGTAAGGCATCCTCTGACAATGACCTGCTTCAGGAAACATATTTTTCGTTCATCGAAAGGAAGTTCCTACTGTTTTAAGATAGAGCAGTCTCAAAACCCTGCAGTATTCAGTAAACCATAGTATACACTTAAAGTTAGAAATCTAAATAATTTAAAAACTTCCCTCACAACTGAGCACCTCACCAACACAAAAAAAGGAAAGTTATCCTTGGTCACCTCCAAGAAGATACCTTACCAGGCAACAAGTGTGACCAGAACCAGATAATCATTATATTTAACTAGCAAGAAACACATATTGGACTGAGAAAACTGGCATTGGTTAGCTGAACCATAAGCCATTTACTACTCCTAACACTGCCTAGCAATCTAGAGAAGGCAGAGATGGAGTACACCTTACTGCCTTTACTGCCTGAGAAGGCCTCTGCTACGTAGGAACCACAGAAGAGGAAAAACACCATTACAATTAACAGCAATGTTAATTATTTGTTCATGCACTATTATCAAGATGTGTTCCCTTGTATTTCAAACACTGCAAGTTCAGCCAAAAGTAAAACAGCTGACTTTAAAAAGTATGCTGCAAGGAAACTTTAGTTAGCATGTAGGGAAGTTGTGCAATTGTGATATTTAATGGGCTCATTTGCCTGGGAAAGGAAGATAGGAACAGCGATCTGCAATGTTAAGCGACCCACCTAACTGGGGAGAGGAAGTCTGGAAAAGTGCACTACAAGGTTTACATTCCATTATTCAAGTGAATAATAACAACAACATTCTTGGTATAAAGCACAACTCTTCTAGTGCTAGAGAGCGGTTTCTTTTCATAAAAGGAGTATTCAGAGATAGACTAAGAAATGAGAATTAATCTATCAGGTAATTAAAAGTGTATAAATTATTTATGCAACAGATTAACCACAATTGAAAAACTAATGACAAAAGTAAAGGACAGGGAGTCAGCAAGTCCAGAGCATCGGTTACATTCTCAAAAACAGCCAACTTATCTTTTTTTTTTAATCTGATACTTAAAAATTGGTTTAAAACTATTTTAGTTCTTGTCCTTTATCTTGCTATTAATTTTTAAATATTTTTGTTTCTCTGCAGGACTTCAGCTGCTGGCTGTGCAGTTTTGGGCTCTGTTCAGAAAAACAATAGCACACAACCACTCTGAAACTGATTCATTGTTCTATGATTTTGCATTCTTAAGCGCATGAGTTCCCTTTAAAGCCAGCTGCACAAGGGATCTCAGCAGAGGGAAATGTGCAAGCCTCCTCAAAAGCTCCCTTCTTTTTTTGTCAGAATGTGTCTTCTTAAGGTGTGCAAAGGAAGAAGGCATCAGAGATATCTGGAATAAGCCTTTTTTTGAATTGCATCCTTTTGAATTTTCTCCTTATTTTCATGTGACTGGGGGTTTCACCTTGATTGGCACAAGAATCCTAATTGCTTACGAAATATACTGACATTAACAAATCATTCAGTTCCTTATTATTATGAAAAGTACAGTATAAATGCCAGATAAGGTTTGAATGAAATCATCTGCAACAGAAACTAATCTCATGTTAAAATGTAAGATGCATCTCAGTATGCTGTATTCAGCACATGAGTCACTGTGTATTTTTAACTTTGTCAAAAAATCAGATACTTCATCTTTATTGGATTAATTACTTATGCAATCCAGCTTCCCCATTTTCCCTCTCAGCCCCAAGGAGAACTCAGACAGACCACAGCTATTAAGGCACTAAGACAAAGTTCTCAAAAACAGTTCAGACACTTGGACACATAAGGCTTGCTTCCATTGAAGTAAACAGTAATAATCATCAGAAATAACTGGAAGGAAGATCAACGTTTGTACTTTGTCACACGTGGAGTTCCCTTGGAAAAGAACAACAACACAGTCTTAAATTCTTGAAAGCAATAATTACTAAAGGATAATCACTAAAGAAAATTTATCAGGTTTATCAGTTTGCCACTAGATGGAGCAATTTAATATTAAAATTTCTATTTATAAAGAAAATCCTCTTGAAGTTTCAGATCTTTCACTAATAAACATTTGCCATTACCAATTTTTTTTCCTTTTTGTGCTAGTGACACATAAGAAATACTTAGATTGCAGATTATGCAATTAAGAAGAAAATTACATATGAATAAATGCAAATGTTTCTATATTTGATGTGTATTACGTATTAAGACTGGAAACAGAATGAGGTAAACTGCAATTCTAAAGCACTTCAGTTAAGCTATTGATTTCATTTATCCACCCATCTACATGACATAATGTTCAGAAACATTAAGCATTTAGAAATACGAAGCAGTTTATCAGTGTAATGCTCTCCATGGCATGAAAGAGACTCTTGACCTCATTAGCCAGAGTCCTCGTTTACATCAGATGTACCCAAGATCCCTGTAGAACTACAATGCCTTCTGTCAGTGAGCAAAAGTTCAACTTACGTCTACCTATATTTCCAATGTTAATTTCAAGCAATTTACAGTTGTTGCTATACAAAATGCTTCCTACTAACATCCCTGTGTACCTTGTAATGGTGTATGCTTAAAAAACAAATAAAACAGTGTTGTTTCTGAATGCAGCTCTGAGGCACCAACGGAAGTAAATCCTCAATGATTACACGGGTCTTACAATCCTTCTTAGCTACTGGATTTGCTGGGAAACGGGGAAGCAATAAACAGAGTTAAGGACAGCCTGAGAATGGCAACCCCCAACTGACCTCAGCTTCACCTTTTTCTTTTAAATTACTTCTGTTGTATCATACTTATGAAATATTCATTTTTTATAATCTGAACATACAACTCATAATATACAAATAATACACTGTCTGTTGTATCTAAAGTTTGCATGCCTCCAGTACAGTATACAACTTGATTATTGTGCCTCTTATTGCACTTTTCTAATGTTAAACCAACATCTACCTGCATAGCAGGTGTAAATAACAACTGGAATCACTGTTGTGTTTAGGTCCACAGTGAAAATACATGTTCTTAATGTCTAGACTTGATGCTTTCTTCTAATAATTGTTACTATTATCTATTGTGTTTAATAAAAGAACAAACATTAGGCTGTTTATGCAACTTTTAAGGTAATCATGTATTTCTGCATTACAGAGTTCAGCCATGGCTCCTAAGATACTGATGACATATCATTGATATGTGCCTATCATCTTCATCATTATTAGGACCACATTTAGCTTTGGTCCACTTAAGCTAAGTTCTGCTACCTCAATCAAATAGTCTTTTATGGACACTGCAGCACAAGATTGGCCTACTAAATAGATCTCAGGATGGAGATAAAGAATATAGGACAGGAAGAGAGTAAACCTTTTTTTTTTTTTTAATTTTTAGATTATTACATTTTGTTTTCATGCTTTCTTCCATCACTGTACTACTTCCAGTAAGGGGTGGGTGCATGAAGTGCGTGCTGTGGGTTAAAGAACAGACAGAAGAGAGCAAGGAACAATTCAAGAAGGAAAGAATGAGAGCACATTGAATAAGGAATTCCATTAGTTAACATACATTTCTAACAGCAGTGTAAAACCTGCCTTCATTAAAGCTAACATGTCAACACTGCAGCAAGCAAAGAGGTAAATGAATGTACAGAAAATCCAGGTTTCAAATATCAACCCGGTACACTTCAGCCCCCTCATCCATTAACTGCACCTCAGTGTTTGCCTCTGGCTGACTACTCCTTAACAGCATAGATACAGAAAACAGATCAAGGCTCCAAAACACTTTTCCAAATGTTCTTCAGTAGCTAGGCCTCATTTTTCTTACAAAGAAGAAACAAGTTCACTAACTGCAAGCTACCTGCTAGGCAACAAACTTTTAAGTGTTTTATATTTCCATCAGAATATTTCATTATGTGATTATGAAGAATGGTTCAAATCCAAGGTCCCACCATCAATGTGGGATTTCAGTGAATGCATTTCAAGACAGTTCCAAGGTAGTAACCCAAATTGATTCAGCTTACTCCTTTAGACATCCAGTATTTGCTCTATAACATAAAAACAGGCTAAATTGTGGCATTAAGTATTTACAAGAAAATGCAACTTTGCAACTAGTCTCCAGTATAGAAATCTCATCTAAGCCTTTCTACATTGTGTCTATTTTCAGGCAACATGAAAATGCCAGCAAATTTATTCACACAAAAGAAAAATGCCTTTGAACATCCTGAAGACTCATGAAAGTTTCAGTTACAGATAGTTAAAAGGTATCCCTATAATGACCACCCTACTCAAAGCCTGTGGGGGTGGGGGGAAAGATGGGGAAGGAAAAAATAAAAGATACTATTCTAACCTCCTCATTTCATGCTTAAACAACTGTATATTTCATGGAATAGGCTGTAACAAGCCATCTCTGAAACACAGGGTTCAAAAGCAGTGGAACACAAATCAAAGCAATGTGAAGCTGCACTAAATTATAGGAGAGCAAGTTTGTTTACCACAGCACGTGAATAAGAGAACTGGGGGTGGAGGAAGACAGGGAGTGAAGAGAAGGAAGAGAGAAGGGGAAGCAGCAACGTATTTTGTACCAGCACTAAATTTTCTTTTAACGTCTTTCTCTTGATATTGTTTGATGCAACTGTCATTTTCTCTGAAACTGCTGAAGCTCCCTTCTCTCCTGGGGATGTCAGTCCCAGCAGAGCAAGGAGAATGCAATTAGAGCCAGCTATAAACCTGCCTGGTAACTCTTGTTTTACGTGTTCATTAGATGAAGATAGATCTGCCCTTTTAATTCAGAGGCACTGCATACTAAGTACAAGTTAATAACTACTTAGGGCTTCAATCCCTGACAGAGTTACATATGCAGGCTACAGTGTCTGAGAGGAGATAAAGATATGGAGACAAAAAACAGCCATCAAGTTAATCATGACCAAAAATTATTACCATCTACAACTGAGTGTCTGATTAAGTTTATTTCAGGATCATTTGACATAGTTGTTTATAATGTCCACAAACATATTAGAGCTAAAGAAAACTTCACCAGACATGGCACTGCAGCTGTACATGTTTTCAGGGAAAGGACTTAGTTCCTGATTCTGGCAGCCTTTGAGGTAATTTCAAAACAGTAAATTAGTATTGGTTGAGGACAACCAAAAGTTCACGAGTCACATCAACTTCCACAGCACAGGGTGAGACCGGTCTGTCAGACCGTGATGCAGAAGAGAATGGACACAAGCCCTTTGCACACCGCTGGGAGCTGCTAGCAGGTCTGCAGTCTAGTATTGCTGGCAGCACCATACTTACCAAAGGCAGATCAAATCCCACCTTTGAAGCACACAACAGAGACATCCCTGCAGCAGCCTTCCAAGCACAGATCTCCTACTTAGAAAAGATTTCTCCAGGGATACCCACATCTGACATCCCTTGCAAGACGCTTCCCTTTCCTTCAAATGCAGGCTGAGACTTCAGCTATGTTGTGACTCTTAAATTCTTGGGTTTACATCTGCAAAGGTTTTTGTGGAATTTGATTTTCCTTGAATCACAGAAAGTTGCACAGCCTAAGACTACATGTAAAAATGTTTCAATTGTCTCCAAAGCCCAAATTTTCTAATGTCTATTCATAGCAACTTTAGGCCACAGGCACTTAAATGTCTTCAGAAAGTCCTCATATCAGGGTAACATATCTGGAATCACTCATGAATGTATCTTGCCTTGTTTTTGTTATGAACTAAGGTAGTTTAAATCAGCCACCATTTGAATTAACACACTTGCAATTGACAGAAATGAAGCAATGAGACCAGGAACTACCCAAAGGTACAGTTACCTTGCTTGCACTGATCTGTTATCTACATTCTCAGAAAATAAGGCCCTGATGTTTCCTATGCTGCAGCAGACCCTATTCACTTCAGTGGATTCAATGAAAGCAGCAGAGTCCATCTGTGCAGAGCTCACTGCAGAAACAACACCGAGTATGTTAAGCTTGATCCTATAATCAAGTTTAATTAGAATCATTGGGACTTAGCATAGGTGTAAAGATCCATCACGTTGATCCACTTGTAGGATCATAGCCTTAATGTAAAGACATAAAGCATGTTGTTATTACTTCAAATAATCCAAGTTGATCTCCTTTAAAGAAATGAGGTCTGATCTTATAGCTCATTCTGCACAGGTAGAGCACTTCCTCTCCACAGAGTTCCACTGAAATTAACTGGCATAACACAGATTTTCCCTTGTGAGTGAAGGATGGAAAAAAACAGGAGGCAGTAACAGGAATGAACCTCCTTCCCCTGCAGCACTCTTTTCTCACGGACTGCAAGTCTTCCCAAGGTCCAGAATTAATAAAACAGATAGTAAGATAAGGTTTGTTGCACTCTACTCCTCACAGCATCTGCCTGCTTGGCTGGGTAATAATATACCTACACCTAGCCCTGGGTAATAGTGTGTAAACACAAAAGACAAATTTAAACTAGAAAGTGTGCAGCAATTGCTAGCAGGGTTTTGATTACATCACAGTAATCCACTCAAAAGTTGTAAGATTAGCTATGTAATTAAAAGAGTAATAATAGTTTAGGAATATGCAAAATTTTCAAGCACCACAAGAGCTAAAGAAACTTACAGTCATTTTAGTTTTCTGTTTATAACATGTGGTCATCTTGTCCTCCTCTATCAGTGGTACTCCAGTAAGAGCCTGAGAGGTCTCATGCTTTCTCTCAGGAGCCTTTTCTTACACAGAATTCCTTTTAAGAAATTTGAGCAAAAGGTGGGTAACTAACTTCTAAGAAATACTACGGAAGAAGTGAATTTTCAAGAATGAAAACAGCATTCTCAAACTACACAAAATTATTCACACCCTTGATTTTTTTCCTTCCTGTTTGACATTTTCTTTAATAAACACCAGTGACATGCTGGTCTAAAAAAAGATTCTGAAATACATTTCTTTTTTATCTCAAATATTAACCTGATCTAGACACATATCTTTCTAAATCTATTGCAAGACGTTTTATTGGAAACTCTTTAAAGCAAAGATTTCTCCTATTCCCAAAATTATTTGAGAAGCAAAACAGGAAAATTAAAAGTACCACTCTTCATTAATAGACTATTTTTTCAACATCTCCAGGCTGAAGTAAACAAAGAAGGCGAAGACACACATTTTCCCATCTCACTTTCCCTGTGCTTGATCGCTCCACGATTTCATAACATTTTCAGAGGATCCAACCTAGAAGGACAACTATGGGAATACAAGAGAAACACTGCTATGTCTAGAAGTTGGGGAGAATCAATGGTTACGTTACTAAATGTTGTGGTTTTGTTTGTTGGGGTCTTTTTAAATTAATGCTGGGACACCATTTCTTTTACATACTTGCCTTTATTCCTATGCAAAAGAACTTAAAGAAAACACTATCCTGAAGTAGACTTGAACTGTGAATTTTAGCAAAGAGAAGAGGGGGTTTCCTTTAACAGACAACAATATTACTTTCAAAATTAGCTAATCTTTAACCCACCCTAAAATGTCATTAAATCCTAGAGCTTGTTCTGTGCCTATAAAGGTAGTTTGTTGGACTAGTATTGCTCTCCCCTCACTCACCTACAAACAAGTGCACACAGAATGGCATCTATTTTTGTCCTTCTCAAGAGTTTTATTTAGTCCATACCCAAGCATGCCTCTACACTGTTGTCCCTCTAGAAAACATCACTAATTTAAACAGGCAAGATTAACAAAAAGCTTAAATATAAACTTACTTTTTCCTGGTAGAGTCCTGCTGGTTGCAAGTATAATCATATCATAATTAATGCCTGTCTGGTATTCTTCACATGTCCTCAATCCTCATTTTTACATGCCTCACCACATGAAGAAAAGCTCTTCCTTAGGTGATATATAGGACGAGTCAGACCTATTCTAAAACACACCCCAGATGCTTATAGCACCCTGGATATTTTTCTCAAGTGCTTTCTACAATGCCCAAGGGTTCACAAGATGTGCTTTGCACCACCTGGAACACTGAAAATCTCAGCTATTTACTTTTCTAGGTCTTTGGGACAATGACTTTAATAACACAACCTGAAGAAATAATTGAAGGCATTAGCCAATGGTACTGACATCCCTTTCATTCAGGTTGTTTTTCTAGCACGTTAATGGAGTGTAGGGAATGAGCAAACAGAATAATGGCTGAAGAAATAGCATTCAGGTATTTTAAGACACAGGCTGAACTCAGGATTCCATATAACACTAAATTCTTGGACTTACGTACTTAACTGCCTTCTATTTTGGGACTCACTTGGAATGTTCTCTCTTGCTCAGTTATTCACTGTCACAGAACTGAAACACAGTTACAACTGTCCAGCATTGCCTTGTGTTTTTGGGACTCTTATGGAAGAATAAGTATCTTAGATTTAGCTAAGGTAATGCTATCTTTTCAAACCAGTTCCTCTTTTGACTCCTGTACCACTACACTTCTATCAAAGAATCTAGGATTTGGTCCTTTCAAGTTCTGTGAATAACACTGGAAATACAAAAAGGCTTCTAGGCCCTGCCTTGACAAGCTCAACATAGTATGTTTTAGGCTGCATTCAATGGGACGGCTAAGTTAAGCATCAAGAAAGCCAGGGAAGAACTGTTCACAAGGGCACATAGCAATAGGACAAGGGGTAACAGTTTTAAACTAGAAAAGGGTAGATTTAGGATGGACATTAAGAAAAAAATTTTCAATATGAGGGTGGTAAATGACTGGAACATATTGCCCAGAGAGGTAGTGGAGGCCCCATCCCTGGAGATCACAGAATTATAGAATCTGAATGGTCTGGGTTGGAAGGGACCCCAAGGATCATAGAGTTACAACCCCCCTGCCACAGGCAGGACCACCAACCTCCCGGCCTGGAGCTACACAAGGTTGCCCAGGGCCCCATCCAACCTGGCCTTGAACACTTCCAGGGATGGGGCATCCACCACCTCTCTGGGCAGCCTGTTCCTGCCCCTCACCACTCTCTCTGTAAAAAACTTCCCCCTAATATCTAATTTAAACCTTCCCTCCTTTAGCTTTAATCCATTCCCCCTTGTCTTGCCAGTGTCTACCCTTTCAAAAAGTTGATTCCCCTCCTGTTTCTCTGCTCCCTTCAGGTACTGGAAGGCTGCAGTGAGGTCCCCCTGCAGCCTTCTCTTCTCCAGGCTGAACAAGCCCAGCTGCCCCAGCCTCTCCTCATAGGGGAGGTGCTCCAGCCCTCTAATCATCTTCGTGGCTCCTCTGAACCCTCTCCCACAGTTTCACATCTTTCTTGTATTGGGGGCCCCAGATCTGGACACAGGACTCCAGATGGGGCCTCACAAGGGCAGAGTAGAGAGGGACAATCACCTCCCTGTCCCTGCTGGCCACTCCTCTCCTGATGGAGCCCAGGATACCATTGGCCCTACGAGCTGCAAGAGCACACTGCTGGCTCATGTTAAGTTTCTCATCCACCACAACACCCAGGTCCTTCTCAGCAAGGCTACTCTCAAGGAGCTCTTCTCCCAGTCTGTATCCATGTCTGGGATTCTTCCAGCCCAAGCACAACACCTTACACTTCACACTGTTGAACCTCATTAGGCTCACCCAGATATTCAAGGTCAGACTTGATGGGGCCCTGAGCAATGTGATCTAGTGAAGATGTTCCATGCTTACTGTAGAGGGGTTGGACTAGATGGCCTTTAAAGGTCTCTTCCAACAGCTGCCTCTTTAGATAGAATCTCAAAGCTTCACTAATTTTGTTGACACCAACTCTTTTATCTATGAATTTTCTTTGCAGGCACAATCTGTGTTTCCTCTCACCTCATCTTGTAAAACAGCTGCTAGCACATTGGCTCCTCCTCCTTTGCAATGGGAGCAGGCTAGTGGCATTAATGGACTGAATACCTACTAACAAACACACAAAGTCACTAATTCACAGCAACCCAGACATTTCTGATTACTTCTAGATACCCTTAAACATTGAATACAGTTTGGCCTCATTCTATCATGCTCAAAATTAGAAATTACTGTACAGGTGTGTTTCTTTGTACCCCTTGCCCCAAACTTCTTCCACAATATGCCCAAAATTGCTCCATGCTCCACAATTCATGCCTTTTGATATGTGACTGCTAAACTGAGACTTCATAGAATTGACAGCAAAGCTCTGCTAGGATATATTTTACTGGATCCTGTGAAATCTTGGCCATGAGGAAAATTGAGCCAGGAAGTCTGGTGAAGAGTAACTATGACTCCACCACACACCTTTTTTCACAATTGAGTCATATGAATGATTTCTGAAATTCTCCTTGGTTTTCACTGTCAGAGGTATGAGTTGTGTACCTTGTGGCTCTTGATCCCATAAAGATGTTTACCTGGTGCCTACACTCAGCAAAGTGACCTACATGACCTCCCAAGTTAGCATTCTTCAAATAGTTTCAAGAACCCAAACTGCACTTGAGGAATTTACATTCCCTGCACAACCTGAACGCATCAGAAATTTCATCCAAATGCTAAGCCAGCTCCTGATACAACTTAACACAATCTACAACTTAGTCCTGGATGTTGTATATTCCTTTGTGATGTACAAGCTGTTTTCCTCACCGGTTGCTGCCATGTACTAATGCAGCAGTGAACAGTAATTAAAGTCTTGCATTAGAAGTCTGCTAACCCCAGATTTATGAACTTCTGACATTCTTTATAAAATAGTGACTGTTAGAAGACTGAGAAGTAGTTTTCCTCCTCTCTACTTTCCCCCTTTTACTTCCAGTCTATAACTGGCTGGACACACAGGGCAGAAATTCAGCCACTGGCTTCAAGTGGACTAAGACAACATGTAGATTTATGTGCCAGATAATGAACTAAATCAACACTGTTACTTAGGAATAAGCCAGTGAAAAAGTCTGTGCATTATTACTGTAGAATTATCTTGGTATTTTGTTTATGTGAAATTAACTGTGTCAATATGTTCATAAACTTCTTTTGTTCTGCACAATACTATTTCATAGTGTTGGGTTTGTTTGGTGCTCAATGGGGGAAGAATAATAGGAACATTTAAAATATTTCAGATTTGCTAGGAATTGTACTGGTAATTTAACATTTATACCTCACATTCCCTCTTTCTTAAAAAGAACACCCAAAACCCACCCACCCAAACAACACAAAAACCCTGCCAGAATTTAACCTGCAATTCTAGCACAGATAGGTTGCTATTGGCCTGTGGCCATTCAGAGATGCACTAGCACAAAGAGAACAAACGCTAATGCCTGTATGAAGATGAATCTGTCAAAAATGCCTCCATTTATAGGAATTTGACATAAACTGCACAGCTAAAACCCAGCATTTGAATTGCTCCCACACAGCGCTTTGCATGAATACAATTAGCCCAACGTAACACCCAATATTAAGGTGGAATGAGAACACATGTATGTGTACAGACTAGTCAACAGAAGTTATGTGCTGCTGAACATGTAAAAAAAAAAAAAAAAACCAACAAAAATCACAACCAAAAAACCCCCAAAAAACCTGACACAGGCAGGAAACTGAGAATAAACGCTCGGGTCACATGCTGCCGAGAGGGAAGGCAAACCACTTCCTCTCAGGCACTCAAGTTCACTTTGAGCCTCTCAGAAGCCTACTACTCTTCAGGCTGACTGACCAGTGCCAACCGTCCCCAAAACTCGCCAAGCACCCCATGTACAGATATGTGTCCAGCCCTTTAAACTAATAAGAAGGGCATTGGCAGCCCCCACTCACCACAGCCTCCTGGGCCACTGCTCCAGGTCCCCAGGGCGGCAGGTGGCTGCCCTCTCTCCGGGCGCTTGAGACAAGCACGACCTCTCTCCTTCCTGAGCTAGCTGCTTTGACTAATAACGGCCAGAAGGTTTTACCCGTCTCCCAGGCCTAGCGGAGCCGAGCCCCAGTAACCCCAAACACCAGGGATGTGCCACACGCCCCCCTCCTCCCGCCACCACGACAGGACACAGCGGGACTTCTAGCGCTGGAGCTGTACAGGGGAGGGAAGCGTCTCCCGGGGAGCGCGGGGGCGCGGGAGTGGGGCAGCGAGGGAACTGAGGGGCTGAGGGATCCCTCGCACGGTCGCGCCCGCCCAGCCCGCGCTTCAGGCCCCGCTCCGCTCTGCCCGCGGGGGGGCGGGGGAGGGCCGCCGGCGCCTCCAGGGAGCCCGCTCTTCCCCCCCTCGCACCCCGTCACGTGCTGCAGGAGCCGCAAAGCGGCGACGCTTTTGCGACAGGGTGACAGCCAAATGGTGCGACATCCGCGGCCGCCGCAGGAGCAGCAGCCGCGGCGGCCGAGCGCTGCCAGGGCCGAGCGCCGCGCCTGGGCGGGGGAGCGCACCGCGGCCCAGCGGGGACCGCACCGCACCGCGCCCCAGCCTCCGGCGCGACCCCCATGTGAGGAGAGGGGGTGGCGGCGGCCCCCTCCCGCGTCCGCCTGCCCGCCTGTGCACGGAGCGCTCCCCCCGCCCCCGATGCGCCCTTAGTCCCGGCCCCGGGCCCGCCTCCCTCGCTCCCCTCCCCGCCGGCGGCGGCGGCAGCAGCAGCAGCGTCCAGGTGCGGGCTTCGAACCCCAGCGCAATGGCGTCCAACGCGGCCGAGAGGGAGATCCTCTTCACCGAGCTCCAGGTAAGCAGCGGCGGCGGCGTCCCTCGGGGCGCCGCCCCAGTCCCGCTCCGCTCTCCTCCCTCGCGGGGAGGATGGAGCCGCCGCCGCCGCGCCCCGCCGCCCCCTGCCCGCCGCTCGGCGCTCACCCCACCCCGCGGCCGAGCTGTGGAGGCAGCGGAAGCCCGTGCCCACCCCAGGCCTCTTCCCGCTGCTCTCCCCCGGGAGCGGAGGCGCCGCCGCCCGGTCACGGCCCCACCCCGCTGCCGACCCGCTTTTGTCTGCTCTCCGCTCCCTCCTTCCCCCGGCCGAGCGGCCGCGTCCCTCCGGCGGGGCCTGCCCCGGGCCGCGCCCCCCGCTCCGGCCGCGGCCCCGCCGGCTGGGGAGCGCCCTCCGCCAGCGCGGAGGCTGCCCGCTCCCGCCGGCGCGACGGAGCCGCCGCGGTGGCTGGTAGCGCTCGTCCCGCCGCGCCGGGAACGGCGCTTGTCAGGGCCCCGGCCGGAGGGGCTCCCGGTACCACCCCACCGCCGGGTCAAGCAAAGAGCGTTTCCCCTGTACGTTGCACCGCGGAAGAGCCAGAGCCGCTTCCTTTATGTAGGCCGTGAACTCGGAGCCTGTGGAGGGCAGAGAACGGTCTGACCAGCGCTATTTGCTACACGACAGGAATTCTTGTCACTACAAAAAAAAACCCAAGCCCAAAAATCCAAACAACTCCCCGTAAAAAGCCCTGAAAATTAAGAGTTAGTTGTTTCCAGCCCTGTAGCTTGGCCAGTTTGGGTTGTCCCTGCAACTGTTCCTTTTCTGCTTGTCCGCTGCAGAGTTAGGTGCAATTTGGGAGCTTCGCTTTTGTGCTCTTATCTTTAAATGTCAGCTCAACCTGCTAACTCTTCCGCTTCCTTGGCCAGAAGAAAGCTTGCTTTTTGCTGGGTTTTTTTGTTATTATTTTTAAATACACACCTCTAAATCTATGCAAGTTGTTCTGGTTAACCTGGCAAAGAATGTGTCTCTGAATTTATTAGATATACAATTACTTTTACAATTAGCCAAAGTAAGAAGTCCATAAATGGAAAGCATTGAATTTAATGATCACGCTTTAAAAATGAGGAATTTTATCTCTGAAATGCTGTTAAATTCTCCTGTAATTTTAAACGTTAGTAATGAGCTCACTTGAGTAACAAAGGAAAAGTAAACACAACAGAGATGTAGCAGTCTGCTTAATATTGTAGCACATGAGATGGCTGAAGGCTAAGAATCCATCTAAAATGCTGAACTTTAATCAGTGGCTCATAAGTGTCTAGGATGAATCGCTATGTTAATACAAACTTGATACGATGATATATAAGCTGGTAAACCTGTTTGAAGTGGTGAGCCATGTGAATAAGTAACTCTGGTAGTGTTACAGGTAAGCTAAATGGAAGCAGAATTTCTCTGAAAGTACCAAGAGTGAGGTTCGGATTAATTCAGACAGAAATGAGCAGGGGTTTTCATTTGTGGAATTTTTTGGGGGGTGGGGGAGTGGGAAGGGTTGTTTTTTGTTGGGGTTTTTTGTGGCAGATGAGACTGATGTTAATTAACAAACAAACAAACAAACAAACCCAAAACAGGATGAATTAGATCCTTTGGTTGCACTGTCTTTGCCATTATATGTGGTAACTTCCGTATCAGTAACTGCAGTTCTTTGGGGGATACAGAAAGGTTATGAAGTTAACATGGAAATCCTAGTAGGGTATAAGCTTTATAGACCGTTAAGTTTTAGATATTTTGAAGAGGAAGCTCCGTATTGGGAAGAACCGCTGTAAATGTGGTCTGGTGTTTGCAGTGGCACATATTAACAGTGGAATGCAAAGGCATCAGCATCCTTTTTCTTGGGAATTCTTCAAAACAAATTATTTTTCCTGTACCTGTGCACAAAAGCTAGTTTAGTGGCATGTTCCCAAAGTAGAGGGAACTACAGTGTAGTGTGAAATACGCCATTTCACTCACGTCTCTTCAGGAGGAAACTTCCTCAATCTGAAGAACTTAATCTTAAAAAGTGCTTGTATGTAAAATGGGCTTTTACTTGCATATTGCAATCTTGGGCAGAAAGATGAGGAAGTTGTTGAATGCATGGCTACAGTTAAAGGTTGAAAGCGTCACATAGTTGGGTTGATCTAGGTCATGAACAGTGTGGTTTAGATGTTTTGCTAATACTAATGAAAACGTACTGAAAGCAAGCTAAACCCAGTCTTAATTCCAGGCTTGATCCTGACACGGAATCTGAAGTGAGCATCAGTCAGCGATCAATATAACACATTGCTTATTGATATCGTATGTTCTGCCTGTGCTTGGTTATGCTAGTCCTGCATGCTCCAACATGCTGTAAGTAGTTAACTGGTAGGTTTGGATGAAGTTAATAAAAGTGGAGCAGTCGTTGTGAATCGATTGAACTCTCCTGATATAAAGATTGGCAAATTTTCACAACTACTGACTAACAGGATGTGAGGTGGGTTCTGAGAAAATATGAAAAACAAAAGGGCAAAATAACTAGCTGCTGAGAAGAAAGTGGTAAAACATACATGCGGTGTATGTCCTTGTTTCAAAGGGTACTGAAAAAGCGTACTGGGTTTAATTAGCCAGGCCTTAAATAGGCCTCAGATGGCACTTCTCACAGTGACAGTTTTATATTTTTAAAAAGTGACTCTGTATCTGATAGAGCAGTTTCTTAAAAACCTCTACTTAGCAAATATTCCCCAGGCATTTCTGTCCTGCTTTTTCTAAAAACTGTTTTCTCCATTCTTCTGTATCTTACTGTAAACATTTCACGGGGACAGTGAATAGGAAGTGAAAAGTCTATGTTGCTTCTAAGCAAGTTTTCACGTAAGTTTCTTCAAGGTGAAAAAAAGCAACACAGATTCCTCAGTAGTCAGCAAATGCATGGTACAAAATAAACTTGGTAGTAAACAAATCCTCTTTTTAGTTTGTTCTGTTTAGTAGTTTTACCAGCAAAATTGCCTGATTACCAAAGATTGAAAGATTACGTAAAGCCAGCTTACCTTTTTACCTCCTTTTATCTCCAGTACAGGTTCTTTAGTAGGAGGGGGCAGGAGCTTGGGTAAGAACCAGTACTGCTGATGCTGCCTTCCTTTCCAAAATTCTGCTGTCTTTCTCTGGGCTTGCATCCTTTTAGAACTTTGTCCAGCAGGTAAACTAGCCTCTCCAGTGCTTGCTTCCAAGTTAATTGCACAGCGTTTAACTCTTTGCTTCCTGGTGGAAGTGGCAACTCTGTTTCCTCATAAAATTAAACTTTAACTTAGGATGCTGTAGGATGTTAAAGGAGGCTTCCATGAAGTAAACTGTTAATTTTTAGATGAAAGAAAGATTCTGGGCTTTTTAATCATTATTTAAAGAAAAAAAGGGTTTGTGCAATAGTGTGTATTTCCAACGATGTGTGCTTTCTTGGCAGTCACAATAGATACAAGTCAGCATAATAAGTTGACATGGCTGGGGTAACAGAAATTACTACTTAGATTATTCAAATGAAGCTGTTTTGTATGCAAAGTGATCACACTTTTCTACTTGTAGGTGTTCTCTACCATTTTCTTTTCTACACAGTAATGTACATGTTTTAAACTCTAGACTTTTCTCTTTAATGTTACAGGATTTATTTTAAGAAGTTTTTGGTTCACTCAAAATTGTGTTTCCAAAACAATACTCATTTAACAGCAGAAAAACCCGCAGTATATTACTTGGTTTTATTTGCCTAAATGAAATTGTTTGGTCAAGATAGAGAACTTGGGCATGCCCTAAAGTAAACAGGCATGTAATAGACCCTCTTTTTGTTCAAATGAAAGTGTTAGAGACTTTACTTGCAATGAGTTTTTCAAACTCTGCCATTATGCACATTTGCAAAACTACAAAACATTGGGGAAAATGTCTTTATTTCTGTACTGCTCAGAATAAAGGAATTTTTAATTGGGTGGGGTTTTTTGGGTTTTGGTTTTTGTTTTTTTTAATAGCAGTCCTAGTCATCTAACGTCCTAAGATGCAGGCATCTTGAAGCTTAAATTTCACTTGAAGCATAAATTTCATAGAATCATGTTTAAAGACCACTGGTAACTTTTTTGTTTAAAGTTACCATGAACAGTACCATAACTGAAAATTGTGGTAAATTACGCTTATGCAGTGCCACATCTGATATACTTTATAGTTTGTTCTATTTTTCTATTTCATATCTGAGGCAAGAATATTTGTAAACAAAATGTGATTTAAAAAGGCTCTGTTTTGTTAGTTAACAGGATATAAATTAGACAGTTGAGTCTTAGAATGCATAGCTATGTTTTATATATAAAACCAGGCATTTGTATCTTGCTAGTGGCTGGGACTGTGAAGACCTGGCTGCTCTGCTCTCAGCTAGGTGACATTAGGTAGATGACTTTGCTTACTCATGTCTCAATTTCCTCATCTTTAGAATAGAGGTAATGATGCTTGCTTTTTTAGAGATAAGAAGCACTGGGTATTTATTATTAGCTGTGGTCAGGTGCCTAAGGACACCTTAAAAAGGTACAAGTAACCTAATTAATCTGTTTTGAACAGACGTTGTAATTAGGCTGAACACTCAGCAGTAAGGCTGCCTTCAAATACTGTTCAGCTAGGACACATTAGCCTCAAATAATTTGGAATTACTCTGTTTTTCAGAACAAAAAAAATTGTCACATTCAAGTGAAAGTATTCTAAACTAGTCTGCTGCAGTTCAGAGATGAGTATGTGTGTATACAGCTGCTTGGGACTCCTCAGGTCCCTACAAATGCTTCTGGAACTGGTGGATTTAGGGAAGTCAGGTTTTTTTCCATTTGTGGATATATATTACTCTTTAAACAGTACTCTGTTTAAAACTTGTGTTAGTAAAATATACATCCTATTCTCAGTGGAACATAAACAGTCCCTAAAATACCTTTAGGTAGGTGCATGGGTGGGGGGTTTAGTTTTGTTTCAGGGGGTTTTTTTCCATCTTCTGAATTGTGTCAGTTTGCCTGTTAACATAGGGACTTGTATATGATGTAGACTTGTATACGTTTGCCTGAATTTTCCCTGTCAGAGCAGATGGCTTTCTAAGACCCAGATCTGTTATTCTAACCCAAGATAAATTATTAGTGATGGCTGGTAGAAAAGTATATTTAGTTACAGGATGTGTAAGAGCTCTACTGCAACAGTTTTATACATTGTGAATGGTCATCATTACGATGTAACCTAAAATCTGTGGTAGAATAGCTAGATAAACATGTCCTTTACTTGGGAAACAGTGGTTTAAGGGCTTAATGATGGGATTAAGTATCTCTTCGTCAATGTCTCAGTGCTTTACTGAATTAGAGACTAAGGCATTACAGGGCCTTGAGAGCAGCAAAGCCTTATGGTATGTTACATGCAGCGTGGGGGTTTCAGTCTGCTTTTTATTTTTGCTTTTTCTAGGAATCACTTGTACAACAGATACTAATTGGTTGATTGCAGGCTTTTTGCTTGTTTTGTTTTCTTTACGTGGATAAGTGAATGGATGCAGGAACAGGCAGAGCTGAAGCATCTCTCATGAGATTGCTCTGTAGCATGGGCAAGGCATTTGTATGGTACTTTGAAGCTTTAATTATTAATGCTTGGTCTGCAGTTCCTGGCATAAGCAAAATAGCTTATTTGCTAGTGTTTGGCATGGGAGGTGAGGGTTTTTTAAGAAATGAGGTTTTAGGAGCTGATCCATGCCTCCTGTTATATTGAGATGCGGTTAGGAAGTGCTACACTGAAACAGAAACTAGTATTGCCTAGTACTATGTTACTAGTAGGTAACAAAATACATTGGGCCTATCCTTGCAGTAATATCGTATCTGATTAGCTTGTTAGTGTGACATAATTATATAGCTGCATTTCAAGCAGACACAAGTCCGGGCCATTTTTGTTCCTGTCATTTTGCAGTTACTGTTTGCCTATTCTTTGACAGCTCACCAGTGAACTGAACTATAGTCGCGTGGCAGGCTGGACGTGGGAGCAAAGTTCTGTTCTGTGGGTTTTCTTGTGGTGCTTTGTGGTGTGCTTTCCTGAACCTTCAGGAATTCTGTGACTGGGTCAAACTAACATGGTTGTGAAGCGTCCATCAACTTTGATGGTGCAACTTCTGGCAGCTGGTAAGGAGGATATAGCTGAGTTCTGTGGTGAGAGGACACTACTGTGAACACGATAGTGGTGTGCTGTTGCGGGCTTATATGTTCAGCAAAAAAGACCTGCTGTTGTACTGTGGGTAGTAGAAGAGGCTGAAATCAAGCTATTCAGGCTAGTGCATTTAAATTCACAAACAGGGTGGGTTGAGAGGCTTCATGTGATCAGTTACTATGGCTCAGTTGTGGGACCATCAACTGTGGGCAGTGGGGAAATGACTGTTTTTTAACCTGGCCACACCTATATTTCTCGATATTTGGTGTCGATGCAGTTTCCTATATTGCATATGAACATTATGCCCACGTTGCTGTAGTTCCTGTTTGCTACTGAGTGGTGTACAGAGCACTTCCGGAGTGGGTGCAGCGTGGTAGCAAAAGTGTGCTCTCAGCAGCATAATTTGTTGCTTCTGCTGGGCAACCCGGGGGGTGGGGAAACAGGAGTATTAGCACAAGTATATTTCACTAGAACAACTGCATCTGCAGTAAAGGCCTTTGCTATTTTATTATAGATATATAGATAGCTGTCAGGTGCCAAATAAGAAATGATTGGCTGGGAAGGGCTGGGCTGGGCTGTGAAAGGTTAATATGTTCAGGTTTTTCCTGTTCTTTTTTTGTGCCATAAAGACAGGTTGATATGTGGCAGGACCCAGGGAGAGTTTGCTCTGGCCCATTATGCAAATCAGGAAAACTGGGCTATATTGGGAAAGACCTTAATCTGGACATGACTAAATTAGTTAGCTTATTCTGCCTCCAATTCCTGTGAGTTTCTTTAGGCCTTGCTTTCTTTGCTGGAAGTGTGCTGGGTTTTAAATGACAGAGAATTTCTGACTTGTTCTCTAAATAAGTACAGATCAGAGTGCTTGAATCAAAAGCCTATAATACCTGCCTTATGTCTGTAGTGTTAGGCATGGTAGTCTGGTGCTAAACCAATCTGTTTTTTCTGTTGAGGTTTTTCAAACGTTTGCTATCCCATGACATGGTAGCAAGGCTCATAGATTTTAAGTTTCCATTAAACACAAAACATGTTAACCTGAAAATGAAAGTAGCAGAACCAGTGCTATTTCTCCTGAGTAGAACCGGGGGGGACAGCTTTCCATTAACTTTCCACAATTGTTATTAGAGTGTCACAAAATACAATTGGTGGCAGATCTACAGCCGGGAGAAGGTGTAATTAAGTCTGCAGTACCAAGGTGCTAATAGATTGTATCAAAGTTCTGAGATAAATCACAGGAATAATGTGAGGCTCTGTCTGTTAGTGTGATCGAAACACTTGCAAGCAGATCAGATCAGAAAGGAGAATTTCTCATGTGGATTACTACCAGGGTAGTAGTTTTCTGAATTAGTGCTGGGCCTTAAACCCAGAGAATGTTGCTCTGCTTTTGGAATGTCAGGGCTGATACCCCTTTCTTCTCCGCTCATAAAAGTTAATACTCAAAGTATTTAAAGATTATTGTCATGTATGAATTCTTTATGAAATTTAAAAATAAGGTAGGTGTACATGAACTTCCTAAGTAAATATGTGCCATCCTTTTGTGTGCTAATGCTTGTTAGAGTAACAGTTTATTTAAAGGAGTAAGAACTAATAGTAAATGTAATAGTAAATGTTATTTAATTGGTTTAGAAATAGTACTTGCAAATAGTTGTGGACCACAGATAGCTGTTCTGAATTTATTTTTTATCTATATGTACATAAGGTTTTTTATATTTCAACTTTTATATAACTTTTGAGGATAAATTGAGAGTTGATAATTAAAAGAAGCAGAAAAAAATTGTCTCTTTTTATTTTTCTTTTTTTTAAAGTCCCAAACATAAACTGGCTAATTAAACAGAAATAATGTTAGTGCTATAGTTTGATATATCACTGGCACTGTAGTTTGCTTATGAACTTAGAAACTTTAGCGTATTTATTTTTGAGAACTGTCAAAAGTTAAAAGTTATATTTGGTTTCTCGTTGCAGATGACTAAGATGCAAAGTAGATCTGTAATGTAAATTTAAGAAGGAAAAGTACCTCTAGTAGGTTCATCGACTGTGCCATGTGCTGGAAACTTTGCCCTTGCAGACTTGAGGCTGTTGTTGAAACAAAGTGTTAGACTGTCGTCAGCTGGTGCTGCTGCTGAAAATGAGTATCTGCCCTTGTGTTGCTTTACATTTGCAGAGACAGCTATATGGTGAACAGATTTTGTTGTTTGCTTTGGGTTTGTGGGGTTTACCCCCCTAAATGAGTCTTCAGGCAGATCAGGTTCATAATCTGGTTCACTGTGTGGCCTTAAAAAGTTCCATACTGGCACGTATCAGCAAATGGTTTGGGGCAGGAACAGACTTCTAGGGGAGGATAGGACTGATGGTTCTTTAGGGTGCTTTTTTGCTTGCAATGCTTCTTTATGCAGTAAAAAGTTCATCAGATTACAGGCTGAGATTTACTCTCATGGATGTGGCTTTGAGCTAGGGACTGTGAAGAGAGTCCAATTCTGATGCAGATGAACATACAGATAATGAGTGGTCCATGCACTGTCTATGGCCGAGTCTGTTCTAGCTTTGCATTCCTCAAGCCGAAGGTCTCACTGCATGTGGCAGTAAAAACCTCCTTGCCTGAAAAAGCATTAAAAACAGAATTGTTTTGGACATCATGCATGGATAGAAGATGCAGTTTCTTTTAGCTTGATGTCAAAGGTTTTGTAGTAGCTTGTGTAATCTGGGAAAAACTTGCTTAGTTCTGTTGTTCTGCCTATCTTTCTTACTTTTCTTCCTCAGGAAGTGGAACATAACCCTTGTTATGATAGATTTTTAGGACTTACACCGTTTATATCACTTAGGTTATTAAATTGAAGTTGCTTTTTCATCACTGTGATGCATATTATCTTTTCACTTGGAGTTTTAAGTAACCTAAGTACCAAAACTATGGCTGAGAATTTAGGAGTGCAGATCCACTGTGTGGCCTGTTTTTTACAAGCATAACATGTAAAGCCATACACTGCTTTTCTACGTCATGTGTTTGTTTATGCAGGCAGACAATTAACAAACAATTGCAAAACAATTAAGTGGAATGCGTTTTAAGAGGATGTTTCCTTTATAGACAGATCTGCATATGACATGGCAAGATAATTTTTTCCCTAATTCTCAAATCATGTAGGCTAAAGCTATTATAAGACAAATGATGACTAAGTAGTGTCAGCTTTTCTTAAAAATTAAACCCAAGAGTACGTTATTAAGCCCTGAAGTTTTGAGGATGTATGTGTGCTGCTGACAACTTGTCCAGAGCACATGGGGAACTACGTGGGTGTAGTGGGGTGAGGAGGCAGAATACAGAAAGTTAGACTCTAGCAAAAGGTGCTAGAAGACAGTCTCAGACTGAGCAGGGTTTCAAAGGCTTGTATTGAAAAGTACCAGAATAAGCATACTTCAGATCTACAGAATATTTTAAAATCAGCAAGGGCTTTTTGTAGGACATGTTCTAAACTTAGTGGCAGCAGTAGAAAAGTAAAAGTACTGTAAATCGTACATGCCTGACTACTAGTGTAGCATTCTTGAACTGCTGCCCGTTTAGGACTCGGCAATCTCCTTTAATGGAAGCGTGTTTTCTTCAATATTTGAGTTTGTTTGTTGCTTATTTATAAGCTCATATGAAGCTGGCATTTTAGGCTGAGAATTACTGGATCTTAAAAGTTATAATTTGAACATTATAATATCTCTATAATTAGAGATCCTCAGAAAAACGATTGACATTTTCTTCTTGAAACTTAACCCATTATTAATGATTTTTCTTGAAGCTGCTAGGATTTGTGCCTGGTCTCTCCTCTCCTTAAGAGATGAAACATGACATTTTGGTATCTTAAACCACATAGTACTTTAAAATTAGAACAAAATTACTTATTTCATAGGGCTTTTAAGTTGTTGTTCTCTACTTCTGTATTCATACCAATTAGTCTGAGTCAAACTATGTATTTATCTATTCGGGGAAAAGTGTAATCAGTTTTAACTACTTATCTTTATCAAACTGGTTCAAATGTGTTTCCTCATTACATAAGCCACTTCACAAAGTAATGCCTAAATGTGACTTTTACCTTTTCTTTTTGTATGTGAACTTTTCAAATAAAAATAGTATCTATGGCAAAGTACTCAGCAGCATTTAACTTTGGGGGTGGATAGGGATGAGACTCCTTTCTTGAATTCTGCATGTTGTTAGAACATACTGCAAAATGCAGAGGCAATCAATGGTTGTTAATTTCAGTGCTTTTGGAAGTGGTGTTCACCTCTGTTAGGATTCTTCACAAGGGAATTGAGTGAATGTATTCTCAAACTTTACTTATACTAATTCTATAAGATTTTTTTAAAAAATCCTTAGACGTTTCTTAAGTACAGGAGGAAAAAAAGACATTGGTCTGCTGTACTATAGTATTCAATAGCATCTTCTATTTTTCAGGTTAGCAGCCAGTGCTAATATTAAAGTGTTCTTTTTTTGAAGTGTTTCTTTTTGATGGGAGTAACTCAGTGACACAGTGAGGACAGCAGCTGCCCTCACATGGGAATCAGTTTCTTTAATTCCAATTAGATTCTTGAACCAGATGACCTTGTGATTGAAAGAAAGGCAAGGGAGATGCAAGTTCTGCAAGTGATCTCCCATTTTTGTAACTCTTTGCTTTCTGTAATAGACAATACTGTTTTGTGGATTCACAAGTAACTTTTCATTTCTTCAGTATTTGTCTGCCTCTCCATCTGTTGCATTTACTTGAATTCATTTACTGTCAATTTAGGGTTTGCCCAGTTATTCAAGGAAACAGAATTTTAAAACTTAACTGCAGGCATCCATATTCTGAATTTATTCATGGACATTTTCTAAACTATGCATTTGAATTACTTTCTTCTCAATTTCTATCTAGCATGCAGTATTTTCTGTAGATTTCCTTCACCAATTTTTTTCTTGCACTTTGCTAAGCATGTATGTTGAAAATGTCAGATGTTTCTAATTATTTCTATTCTTTTTTTTTCCACTGTTGTGAAAACCTGAGGTGCAGCAGCGATGAACGTTTTGGTTGCATATACTGGGAATGGCCGGGATGCCACTTAACTCCCTCAGAGATAGCAAGAGGAGAAGAGAAGGGAAGGGCTGGCTGTGGTTCTGCATCTTCAGAAAACAGGGAGAACTTGTGTCTAGGCAGAAGCATTGGCTGTACCCCAGAATGTTTCTGTACCTGCTGGGTTATTGTGTCCTGGCTAGGTGAAGCAGTGGGAAGGGTGGGAAAAATACCCCAGTAATGCTCAGAGATGTTAGAGGAGTGTACTGTTGAGAGGATGCTAGCATGAGCTAAATATAGTATCTTATTTTGGAAGATGATGTAGACAGATTGAGACTGTACTGTGTTTTTGTGTAGCTTATTTTTTTATTATAGAGACTTTTTATTTTTTGTCGTGACTGTTCACTTTAATAGAATGTTTGAGAGCTCCTCAAGAAACACACCCCACACCCCCTTTCAACTACAGCTAGGAAATAGCTACAACCTCTGAAACCTTAATTTTCTGTCAGCATATGCTGCTTTCTTTAGTAAAGTTGAAGCCTTCCAGCTGGTATTTTTCAGTCAAAAGTTATTTTGTATATTTTTGTCTCCTAAAGATGACATGCTTTAGATTAGGTAACTCATTATAGAGGAATACATAGTAGATACTCATGGGAATGCAACAGGTTAAACTTCAATCATAAATAGCTTCTGACTGCAGTAATTTCTTTCTTTAGCTTAAAGGACTTCATGAAGGTTTTGCTGAATGTCATATCTAGAGTATTTTTTGTGCCTCTTGGTTATTAATAAAGCAGAATAGTCTACTTCTGTTTAACATATTTTTCATGCTACAGTTTCAATTACTAACTAAAGTTTTTTCTCATGCTGCTAACTAAGATCCTTCTGAACTGTAACGAAGTGGAAAACTTTGAGCCTTGAAGAAGAAAGTCTTGAAAGTTATGAGCTTATCAGAGTCAGTTATGCTGGAATACTGGCAACAAATATTCCTAGAACATTTTTTAAAACTGTTTGTGCGAAAAACTATTGCGTATGTATGCCCTGTAAAATAGGGTGAGGCTTTTAATACTGAAGAATGGATCAGTTTAGGATAAACAGAGGTTAAATACCACAT
Organism: Gallinula chloropus; assembly: GCF_964237585.1. NCBI lineage: Eukaryota > Metazoa > Chordata > Aves > Gruiformes > Rallidae > Gallinula > Gallinula chloropus. The sequence goes on from NC_140091.1 coordinate 16,843,339, forward strand.
TCAAGATTCCATTCACATGATTGGTGCTGGAAAATACATTGAATGTGTGTGTAATATTACCCACTCTGAAAAAGGAAGGGCATTGAAGTCACTAACAAGTATGCCTCATTGTGGGCTTTCTATATACTCCCCAGTATAAAAAATAAGATATGTTCCACTCCCCAGTATAAAAAGTAAGATCTCTTCCTCCTAGTTTAATGCAATTGTAAGGTGAGAACTTTTTGCCACTATTATGTAGACCTAGTTTTATAGCATATCCTTTAAGATAGACTTTTATAGGCACATGTCTGCATGATGCCTTGGAAAGATGATGTTTTGTGCTGCTTTATTTTTGGGATGTTATGGGTCTCATTGGTGCATTGGTTATTTGGAAACAGATGCTTCTCTTTTTCAGGTTAGCTAATATTGAAAGTGCTGGCAACAAGAGCTAGGTGGAAGGGAGTCCTGTGCAAGTATATGTGCAAAATGAGAAGTAATTCAGCTGGGAGATGGCACTGAGATCGAACATAAATAGTAAAACTTGTTAAATGAGCATTAAGAAATTCTTCAGCTAAAATCCTAGACTTAACACTTTTCACTGTCAACTTCATGTAAATGCCAGAGGTTCATATTGGGTCATAAGAAGGTAGATTTGGATTACTCTACTGCAGGTCAGTGGGGGATCAGGGCTCCTAGAAACTAAGAAAGTGTAGAAGGTTTTTAAACCGAAACTTTAAGCGGATTTCTATTTTGAGATGTAAATGTACTAAGAAGTTTTTGTAGTCCACACAATCAGGGAAATCACCTGCTATTCATTGCTATAGCACATAAAACAGTGAAGTCAGGAAATTTTCTTTTTTTTTTGCTTGTGTTGTAGGGGAAGATGGGCTTCTGCCTCATCAGGAATTCTCTAGTGCCCCGGGAATTCTTAAATAGAAAATGGGCATTAAAAATCGATGAGAAATTCCCTACCATGTTTTAAGCATCAGAGAGAGAAGGGTTGCAAAAACACTATTCAAATGTATCACAGCATACATCAGTGCTGTTCTGTAAAAGTCTCGGGCAAATGGGGATGTGAAGTAATGCTTCTATAAATAACTCTCTGTGTTCATCCATAAACTTTTACTGGAAAGGCATGGAATGAGATGCCTGGATCTCTGCAAGTGGATTTTGGGTGTGGCAGTACTTATCCCCCCATAGTGAGAAGTGATCTTTTGTACCCATCACCTGTAAAGATGAAGAAAGGATTTAAGGAGGCTTTTCCATCCTTTTACTGCTAGAGATGAAAACAGGAGCAGCATTTCCAGCTGGTTGGAGTGCAGGGTGTGAACTTCAGTAATATAGAGAAATTATATATTCAGATATAATAGCCAAAACTACTGTTAAAGACCTCTCAATGAAGTGTAAAGATGTAGTTTCTTGGTATGAATATGAACATACAACCCTTTCCAGTAAGATCAGATTCAGTTACCAAGTTGGGGAACCCCTAAGTTATCATGAAAGCACAGTTGCAGTCCTAGAAAGCAAAAAAAATTGTCATTCCTTCACCAAGATCTAGTATTTATCCACTTGGCCTGTTGCCTCATAAAACAGATGTTAGTATTATCTCTGATATGTATTGCTGCATTTATAATGTACAAAATAGTTGGCTGCTAAAGATGATGGCTTAATTAGAGTGGAATGTAGACTCTCAGCTCTTCCATTATTTTTGCAATGGCTAAAAATAGGTCCTGTAAAATAAAGTTAAATGGACTTACGTATCAGTTGTCTGTGGTGAAAGCTGGAACTTCCATAAACTTTTTTTTTCCCAATGTATAAGTATCTCACCCCAGAAATTGAAATTCTCATACATGGATCACTTTGTTGTGGTTTTCAGATTGAAGAAATCAGTGTATTCTTCTTTAACAGTGTCCTGACACTTGTATGTGTTACTGAGAAATTCCTGTTCACTAGCTGAGGATTTCTTTTACAGCATTTCAGTGATCAAAGATTTTTAACCTTCACTAAAGGAACAGAGCTGTTCCAAGTTAGTTCCGACTTGTTTTTGTAGTAAGGCGTTTTTTAGCATTCTTCTCCTCTAGCTCAGTTAGATGTGTAACACTTTAAGTATCACCACTTAGAGATGTGGCAATGGCTGATACTGTAATTTGTGGATGAGCAGAGTGGTCAATCTGTTGCATTATCTGAGATAGATAATACCTTTTAATTAGGTTATGGTAGCTATTATCTAATTCATTTTTATCATAATAGAAGAAAACCACCTTACAAATGGGAGTGGACCTGACTGTCATTAAATATCAGTAACTGGGGTTTGGGTTCCTTGGAGCTCTATTTTGATATTTCTGTGTAGTGATTAAAGCTTCACAAGCAGAAATCTAACAGCACGTGCTTATCTTAGTGTTAACATCGTGGCTGCTGAAAATGTATAGTTGCAGTGTTAACTTTACATGAAGGTAAGTATAGTTTTTGGATGCACGCCCAATAAACTCACCTTTGTACAGCATGCATTGTGTTTGAGGAGGAGTAATCAAGGTCATAAGGCATGATTGTGACTCATGTCTGTTGAATGACCTTTTTACCTTTGAAAAATCTTTTCTACCAAATGAAATATCATATCCTGTAGCTTGGATTATATAGTAGCATTTTTCCAACATCTTGAGCTATATGTGTAATATTATTCTGCTATGAATTTTAGACAGAATTAGATAAATATTTTATATGAAAAAAGCAATAGATGTGTTTATATTGGGGTGACTTAAAATTATAGTAACTTTCTGTAGCAGCAGAAATACTTCATTGTAGGTGTTTGCTTTAACACACACTTCAATGGATACCTTACCAGTTACATTTTATTTGGAGAAAAGGGAGTGTTTATCACTTGTGGACAATTTCCTAATTTCTATATTGCTAGTACGTGGAGGCAAATTCTCCACACAACATTGGCATGACCTTAGCTTTATCCTAAATAGTTCTCTTTCTTCAGGAAGTTATGTTGGACTTCAAGCATTTCAGAGCAGTAACCAAACTTGCACCAAACTTGAGCTTAATGTAACTACAGAGAAATCAATCAGGTCAAACTGAGACATGTCTAGTGATAAGAATTTCCTTCAAGCCTCAGTTTAGTCTCTAGCAGTAATTCAAAATGAGGGTATTAATTTATAAAAGAAATGGATACCGTGCATACCCATATGTAGTATTTGGCAAGAATATTAAAATACACACTTTATTTTAAAAGTACATACTGTATATATTCATGAAATCATTCAAGGCCATTAGGATGAAGTTGTTTATGTATTTAGGTGGTACAGAAAGTTACACATGTTCCCATAAAGAAAACAATAACTCAACATTTATTTGAATGTGTTTAAAAAACCAAACAAACCCCAAACACCACCAAAACTTTAATCTCTTCCAATGCTTATTTTTGCTGTCAGTTTTAAAATTTAAATTTTTTTAGAAGCAACCTCAAAGTGTCAAACTTACAGCTGTAGTAATTTCTCTGGTATTTACCAGTCTTCACATTTTTGTGTAATGGGACCTTAAGAATTTTTCCCATAAGTCTATGTCTCAAAAGATGACTAAATTTTTTTCAGATCAAATTTGGAAAATGCAGAACAAGTTTGTGAATGGAATTCCTGCGTTGGTGGTAGGACACACGTCCCTGTCCATTTTCACTGTCCAGTCCAGTACATTAAATGAAAGCTTCAGTTCAGAATCTGTGACTAAGGGGCTTCTTTCTTGAAATATATTGGGCTGCTTTGAACTTGCTCTCATTCATTTATTGAACTGTCATTTAATCCACATGGTTTTCCTCATCTTTTAAACAGGAATGTGTGTATTTATCGCACTGTGAATACATGCTACAATAATGTTGCAGGAATTAGATGAGATTATCATTTCAGTGCTTCTACTGCATGGTGAGGCTGCGTTTTAGGGGAATTACTTCAATCTCCTGGGCATGGGTCAATGATACATCGTTGCTGGAGATAATTCCAGCATACAGTCTGGTATTAATGGTTCATAAAATCTTTCTCCCTGTATCTTAAAAGACCTCGTTTATATTTTGACATTTAATAGAGCCTCTACTGCTCTGTGTGATCTGCTTGAAACTATATTAATTATGTAAAATGCAGTTTTCTTCTGCATATGTATTCTTTATCTTGTTATACCTACTCGGTTACTGTAATACCCCTGATGCTCATTGGCACTTCACATGCTAAACTAAAACAACGACAGCAAGGCCTCATGGAGGAGTGGCATGGTTAAAAGGCATGATTTCATATGCTGATCTTATTCCTGGACACGTGTGAAGAAGAGTTGTGACAGCAGGTCCCATTCATTGTAACAGGGATCTGTGCTGTTTCTTTTGCACACTGGGAACTAGAGAGGGTAAGGTTTTGTTTCCCCTGTGCTGGGCTCTGTTGGAATTCTTTGGCAGGGAGTAGGATCTTGAAGTTGCAAGTAAAAGTTTGAAAACTGCTGAAGTGTCTTCTGTGCCACACCTGGAGCCAGAACAGCTGGTCATGCTTCTCAGATACCGCAGCCACCTGCTGATCACAGATTGAGGTGCTCACTGCTTGCTGTGCCATAGCCTCTGTGGAGTCTGTGTGACCCTAAGAAAGGTGATTGTGGGGATTTTCTTTTAATGGCGTATTTCTTTGCAAGCCTCCTTGCAGCTCCTCCTAGCATAAAGCCAGCAGAGGCTGCTACAATAGGAAGCAGCTGAAGGCAGCATTTCTTAAAGTGTTTCCTGCCCTTCCATGGTGAGGACATCTCTCTCCTTCTCCCCATGCTGTACTGGATGTTGGCACGGCATTGCATGGACACAGCTTCCAGTGCTGCTGTTGGAGCACCTTTTGGGGAGCATGCCTTTTGTGTTAGGAAACACTGGCCTATTCAAGGATTGTTTGTGCTTAGGAGCCTAGATCTCAGCAAGGAATCCCCAGGGAATTTTATTACCTGTTTAGCTGTAATGTTCTCACTAGGATGGCTACACAGCTTTTCGTACACGTGCTGCAGCCCAGCAGCTCTCTCATGATTAAAGGCAAACATTCTTCCTCAGGTGTACTTTGGGGCAACAGCTGAAACTGGGAGAGAGGGGCAGAAGGGACTAGGTGATTGAGGACTGTGGGTTGGACATCCCTATTTTAAGGAACTCTTTCTTTTTATCTATTTCATTTCTTGTAGATACAGCCAGGCGCTCGTGGTTTCTGCAGATTAATTGAACCCCATTTAATCAGTGTCCTGCTTGAATTCACTCAAATATGATGCAATGCACTATGGATATTTGTGCTTTAAACAGCCTCTTGTTACAAAACAGAGAGCTGTGACTTAGATTAAATTTAAATCCTGATTTGCAACATGTTAGCACAGCAAACTAATGCCAAAATCTATTAAGCCTCTAAGGGTTTTTTTCGGTCTTGACATTGGGTGAGTGCTGAGATCTTGACCACAATCACATTTGCTTCTGGGCAGGAGGAAATAGTCCATGTAGTTCCAGTAATCCAGACAAGCCGTCACATCTGGTTTTATGAATGACTTCAGAGGGGGAAGGGAAATTTGCAATTGATTAACATTGTTCTTAAAATCAAAGACTACTGTAGTTTCAGGAATTACTATAGAGAGCTTCAGGGACTTTGGCAGTTAGCTCAGTTAAACAACTTTTTCCTTTTTATTTCCTTTTTTTTTTTTTTTTTTCCCTAAAAGATTGTTCAGGAAATTATACTAAGAGGCCTGATAGTTTCATATCTAGACTTCCAGCTCTTCAGAATGAAGTGAAAAAATAAGAAACATTTAATCTTTCTGAATTATGGCAATGTTTTTTAAATCATACATAAGATCCTGGTTTTATATTTGAAATGAGTATGCTTATATTAAATAGCTAAGTATTGTTTACTATACTTGTTATGCAGGTTTGTTTAATTGTCTGTTACTGTTGATTGAAAGGGTTACTAAAATTCAAGAGCATATAAAATGAATGCTGATAGTTTTAGGAAGAAATATCACAGTTTTACTCTGAGTTTTGATATGGTCTTTTTGGTTTTTTTTCTAAAGACAGGTTAAGTGTGTACTAGTAGCAAGTCAGTGTGAAGTTTATCTAATATTATGCGTGAGTGCTCATCAGCTGTTAAGCATGTTGTAGTTTAAGGCTCCACATACCTTTCTATAACAATTCCTACCAGTAGTCAGCAGTCTGAATTCTTGCCCTATTCAATATTCTCTATTGTGAATACATGGTATAACACAGTGAAGCTGTACTGAGCTTTGAGAGAAAGTCTTTGGGGGTCATTAATGCCTGGGATTTCAGCGTTATCTTTTTCTTCTAAAAGGTGGTAATTTGATAATCTCTTTTTGAATTTGAGGTCATTCAGTTTACACAGTTTAGGCAGATTCTCTGATACGTTCAGCTGTATCATACTCTCTTCTATTCAGCAGTAGCATTTCCGTTGTCGAGCAATTTAGATGTCTTATTCCAAAATGGGAGTTTGAGTGGTAAATGCAGTTTGGCAAGGCACCTGCTTCACCAGTGATTTGGCTCAGAATTGACCTGAGAAGTGCTGGGGCCCCATGGGTTTTCATAAACAACATTACTACTCTTTCACCACCAGAATAGACTCTGTGCATTATTAAAAGACATGCTCAGACCACTACCCATTATTTTCAGCAACTATACTTAAAACATTTCCCAGGAGTACAGAAAGTGAAGGCTGGCATCTTGAATTCATCTGTGTAAGGTAGCCTTTGAGCCAGCAATCAGAGCAAGGTTGAGTCATCAGGCCATTGCAGTAGGGAAGCTCTACACATGGGCTTTTTTTTTTTTTTTTTTTAAAGCAGTAGCATCTAGTTTGTTCTTCTTCATAGTTTATTGTAGTAAACATAGCTTCAGTTTCATTACGTACTGAAATGTTTCAGAAATCTCTAGTCTGGCTCATAAGCATGTGTTTTCCCCATTGCAAAGAGGTAGGCACCACTGCCTGGGCAGGCTTTCCATACAGCCCAGAAGCAGGTTGATCCGAGCAGCACAGGGAGCCTGCTGCCCTTCGCTGCTGCTGGGGCAAGGAACACGGTCACCAGTGGTCTGCTGTGACACAAGCGAGACAAGGATGCTACGCAGAGGGGATCAGTCCTGGGACCACCAAACAAGGATTGGCTCCAGCAGTCAAAATGTTACAGGAATTTAAAAAGAAACTGAGAATCAATAACTGGGTGCCCATTATTTTGTCTTAGATTTTAAAGCAGTGAGGCCTGTTTTGCCAGCAGGAGTGGTTTAGTCATTATCTGCATCAGACCATTTCCACTCAAGATACTTTATGTTAAATGATTCTAGGAGGGAAAGGAAGTGGCTGTGCAAAATCCATTGATGGTTTCTTGGCAGCAAGAACATGAATGATTTCTTCAGTCTTTGCACCCTGCCTGCTTGAGCAATTCAGAGGAAAGGACTGGGACCCCCACTCCAGCCATTGTTTCTTTTGACGTACCTAATCTTCAGGTTGAGGGGACAGAATGCCTCCGTCCTAATGGACATGAGGCTCAGCCTAGAGGGAGTTTTCCCCATTTGGAGAAAGATTTTTTTTTTTTTTTTTTAAAGTATATTTGGCTCTAATGAGACTTGTAATAAGCTGTCATCAAATAAGGCTAGGCTATTCTGATTTAAGTCACTTCTCAGTTTATAAGTAGCGTTTGAGTTTGATGGATTGGGATGTGCCTTTCTTAAAGAAAATCTCTTGTTCAACTCAGACATTCTGTTCAGTTGTGTGCATCTTGGCATTATCTCCATTTTAAAATGGAACCTTGCTGAGGCTGCTCATCTCTCCCTCATGAGGATCACTCTGAAACCTTTTTTATATCTGGGCAGCAAAAGACTTCAGCGCAGGAGCAGGGCAACTTTGCTTGCAGAACACACTCTTGCTCTGCATTCACAGGGCCTTCGGGGTCACTGAGGGCATAGTTGCCTCCTTGGAAGACTGCTTATTTCAGTGACCTTTTCACCAGGTGACACTTCTAGGTAACTAGGTGACAGGATACTTTTTTAGTTCAAAAGTATAATTAACCTGGATGACAAGAGTATCCTCTGTGGCTTTTAGTGGGATTTAAGATGAATGCTTAAAGGCAGAGGCAGCATGACCAGGCTCTGATGTTAGCATCCTCGCTATTGAACTCTCGGCTGTCTCAGGAGCGGCTTGAAGAAGACAAAACTATCCTGAAACCCTTAAGACCAGGAACAAAGATGCTGCTGAGACTGCTCAAGCTGAGAACTTTTAACGTGATTACTAAAAATTTGGAATGGAAATCACTAATGATCATGGAGATTTAATTTCATTGAAGAGTTGTTAGAGACTCTGTATTTGGAACGAGGGCTCCAAAAACCTGTTTATGGAAGAACATCCCTCTAACAGGTGTGGTATAGGGCTTGTACAGGGATAAAAACCACCCCTGTAACAAAATACATTATTGTTTGATAGTAAACAATTAACTGAAGCCTCTTTGGGAAACCCTAGTAAAGATTATTTCTGAATTATTTATGTTTTGATTACATTGTTCTGTTTGAGAAGTGTACATTTTTTGGCATAATTTTAGCATACTTTGTGTGCTATTGCAATATGAAATAAAAGTTTTCTTTTGGGTTTTAGGTTTGATTTTATGTTTTTTGTTGGGGTTTTTTGTTACTGCCTTTTTACATTTACCACTTGTTTTTCTCTTGTGAACTTTGAAAAGTGTAGTATTGTACTTTGAAGGAGGTAGATGAGTATTTCTAGGAAACTTACCAAACAAGTGCAAAGGATTATGTTTTTAAAATACATACATTTTATTTACAAACGGTGGTTTGATCTCTGTTTTTAAAGGCTAGATAGTAGTATACTAATCTTGAAGCTATTTTTTTTTTACATTCTAAATTTTTATGTGTTAAGACAAAATCAAAGAAATCTGAATCTAATTTGGATATGCTTACTGCTTTAACAGTGTACTATACAGTTACTGTATGAATTTATTTTCAGTTTCAATTGTTTCTCAATCAAAACACTCTGCACATAGAATCATAGAATGGCATGGGTTGGAAGGGACCCCAAGGATCATAGAGCTCCAATCCCCCTGCCACAGACATGGTGATTGGTTTCCTTCATTATGGATAGGAACCTCTCTACCAGTTGTCATCATCATTGATTATTCTTGTTTTTAAAAGTTGATTCTTTTTATATGCCTATATATGGAAACAATGTCATGTATTTCCCAGTACAGCTATTTATAGCCTCCCTACATATGCATAATAAATTATTTATTTTAATCTGCCCGAACAGAAATACACTTAGTGGGAATTGCAAATGCACTTTAAGTATAAATTTGTTTGGGGTTTTTTCCTTTCTAAATTGCTTGCTGCTTGGCTCACTGAGAGACAAATTCTGTGGTGAGATGGTGGTTCCAACTACTTTTACTATTTCAGAATATTTGAGTTGCTAACTTTTTGTAATAAAAGTAGCAGCTTGGGTAGAAAAGTTTTAATAAAAGGGGTTTAAAGATGATTTAGTAAACCTGTAAGATTATATGTCAGGACTGGTCGACTGTATCTTGCTCTTAGAAGCCAGTAGCACTGGAATGTGCACAGATTTAAATAGTTTGACCAGCATTATCTGTTGACACCTACGTTCCAAGTATAACCTTCCTGATCCTCATTTCCCCAAAATTCTTTCAAAACCAAACAAGTCACTGTGGACTATACCTAGAGATCATGTGTTCTGGGACGTTGTTACCGATTATTAGCCTGATGCTGTGCTGCTTGAACTTCTTCCTGAATGTTCTCTTCTACCGTTCCCTCTGCTGGGGTTTCCCAGTAAATAGTAATGACTAATTTTACACCCAAAACTTTTGAACTTGTAATCATCCCTTCACATACCTTACTGCCCACCTAAATAATTCAGCAGTCTAGCCAATGTCTTCACTGTGTTTAAGAAAATTTACTGGAATTCTGATCTTCTGGGTAGTTATGTACAGATCAGTCCACGCTTTTATTAAATCCTTCCTGATTTACATCTGGATTGTATTCTAAGTTCAGGAGAGCCTTGCTCTGATCTTCACACACTTGGCTCTAGCTAAGGCTTCTTGGGTAGGGCCTAGTTTCTACTTGTTGTACGGGATCCACATATAAGACACACAGGAAGTGTTAACTAGGTATGTAATCTGTACTGTATTGACATAGGTTCTGTAACATGCCTTTTGTAATCTTACTTCTCAATGATACATAAACTTACACTGGGCACAAACTCTACGTCTTATATACTGCAGCTGTGATCCCTGCTCCCTTACTGTACCATTCACCATTACAGTACTGTACATCATTACTGTCCCGTGCTGTACCTATTCATCACTGCAGCATTATGATTTTTTTTTTCAGCCTAGCTTGAATGCACAAGAAAGTAAGAATTTCTTTTTTGGTAAAGTGAAATGTTATACTTGAGGAATTAAAAAAAAAAAATTCTAGTAGCTTCTTGTCCAATCTTTGAAAGGTGCCAGTATTTGCAGATATCACTAGGTTTTTTGGGGTTGTTTTTTTTTACAATTTTTTTAAATTCTAATGAATGTATAGAAATTCATCATAGATAATAATTGTTAGAAGTTAGTCTTCTTTCCTATATCCATTTGGTCTATTAAAACACACAATTAAATCTAGAAAATTACAAATGTGAGTCATTAGCTCTGAGGCATGTAACAGCCAGGCAAGCAGCCATGACAAATCCAGAAGTATTTAAATCTCTCGGTGTTAAAAATAAGCACAGTAAAGATGTCACTGAATTTAAAATAAATCTGTTGTAAAGTGTAACTCCAGTTAACATGTAATGTCTTGTGAGATTATTGCTCTAGGGCAACATGAGTGTAGACCCATGGTTACTAAATGGTCTTACAAAGTGAACATTTAGTATACAGAGGCCTTAAGCCTACTTGTTTTAAGTGTGCAGCATGTGTTTCCTGGTAGTTATATTACTGTTTTTCTTTCTAGGGGGATGCCAAAAGTCCTGTACCATCTGAGAATGTCAGCACTGGCCAAAAGTTGGACTTTTCAGATCCAGTGGTGCAGCAGAAGCTGGATGAAGTAAAGGACCAAATCAAGCGGGAAATAAGGAAGGAACTTAAAATCAAGGAGGGAGCTGAGAACCTCAGGAAGGTCACAACAGATAAAAAGAACTTGGCATATGTGGACAACATGTTGAAAAAATCAAATAAGAAGTTAGAAGACTTACATCATAAGTTACAGGAGTTAAATGCACACATTGTTGTAACGGATCCAGAAGATGTTGCAGGTAAAATACATTATTGTGAAGTCCGTTTTTCCTCTTAGCTTAGATAAGCTAAGTTATTACTATTAGCTTTTAGTTATTACTATATTAAAGTATTTTCTCAATCACTAGTTTTTAATGTATTTTTTTAAAATGCCAGGCTTGATATCTTAAGATGGAATGTTGTGAAAGTAAACAGTCTTTTTTTCATCTTGGTGGAATGACTTGGGAGATATTGCCAGCCTGGTGATGTCACATGGCACAGACTCTTCTTGGCAAAAGGTTATTAAATGCACACATGCCATCAAAGGTGTTTGTGAAGTGAATGCCAAGCCTTAAGAAGCTCGGGCATCGTCCCTGTGAAGAAAGGTTGGTTATAGTGAGAATTTAGAAGAATGCTGGCAGGTGATGTCAGCAATTCATGCTGTCTGGCCCTGTGACATGCCACAGAAGTGTTGAAGCATCCATGGTGGCCTGCACAGTATCCTCTGTATTCTCAGCATGTTTTGCTTTTTGGTGTTCATGAGATACAAGGGGCAAGGGGTGATGAGGATGCACAGCTGGAACTAGTGAGGCAAAGTAGTTGCTGCAGAACAAAATGAGAATGAATACAGTAATGTATGGCTCACAGATAGCCATTGGGTCTTTAGTGGGCGTGGAGCATTGTGTTCCATATCACTAAGGCTTATGAAAATGTACTTCAGTGTTGACAGTGGTGTGGCATTTAAAGGAATGAGAAGAGTGAGAGCAGAAAGAAAATTAGATACTGACTGTGTATGGACAGAATATAAAAATCTATGCAGACATAAATTTGTGAAGTTCATTTAGTAGAACGTGAAAAGTGGGTGAGCAGAGAGTGCTCTTGTTGGTGTGCCCCCTTCCAGTGCAGCATTTTTTAATTCTTACTGCAATAGGTTACTGAGTTATGTTGTCCTTGTGCATGAGTCAGGAAATGCAGTAGACTCTAAGAAAGCATTTGCTAGCTCTAAAAAGATAGCTTGGTACAAAGATCTAACTGTTGTTTGGATCCATAGAATGCTTCTGAAAAGGCCAGCAGTGCCCCTTGCTTTTGTGAATAGCCATTAGCAGCCAGGCTCATCTCACCTTGTGTTCAGATACCAGAGACTTCATGAAAGGCTCAAGGGGTAACAAAGCAAGGTTGATAAACTTAGGTGTTTACCTGCTTTTGATGTATGCTGAACTTCTTGTCTTATGCTTTTAACTTTAGTTCCATTCAGAGTGTTACTGGTAGATAGTTTTTATAGTCTTAATTACTGGAAATATACATGGACATGTATATTTCTCTCTGTTGATATCTTTGTAATAGAATATGTTGTGTCACCTTCTGAAAGAAAAATAGTAGGTTTTAATTATTTTAATACAGAATTTTTTAGATCAAAGATCTACAAGCACTCACCCTCCAAAATTGAAATGTATGTCTCCTTCCTCGTTCATTCTCACTAATTCATGAAGGGGGAGTGCTACCAGTACACAGTCTGTCTGCCTTAAGACTAATAGGTACAGGTCATCTAGGTGAGGCTCTGATTTTTAATACTGAATTCTTAGGTTTGACTTAAATTGTTGTTAGCTGTGCCTTTACAAAATAAGGTTGGTAATACAAAACTTAAGGGGTGCCAACTGTGTAGGTGTTTGTGTGTGTGTTATCAAATACACAGATACACAGCCCTAAAGATCACTGCATTCTGACAGAAGATGCCTTTGTGGAGAGGTCACTGGTATCTCAGTTTGGGAATTCTTGCTTTTGCTTGGGATCAACAGTGAGTTTAATAACCATTTACTGGTGAATATAGGAACTCCCTAAATAAGTGCATTGTTTCCAGAGGTTAGCCTTATTCCGAATTATAACTTTCACTTTAGCTTGTGTTGACCTTTTCCTGGTCAGCTAGTGACAAATGATTTAAAAGAAAGAAGGAAATACATGGGAAAGTTTTAGACTGTGCAGAGTATGAATGCTGAAAATAAAGAGGGAGTGGGAGGGCTCTGGCCGTCAAGGTCTGTATTTTCTTTATGTACTTTATATTTTTGGGGGATGGCCCTATGTTTCTCCCTGTCTGCTAGAGTATATTGTGTAGGGTTTTGCAGGTTCTAACCAACAAAGAGAATCAGATGATGATCCCTTTGACCTGTCAGGCCTGAACTCCAAAGATATTTGGACTGTTTCTGTTGATTGGTTGAAAGGTGATTGTGGTAACTTGGAAAAGTCATTTCATCTTTCCTTGTTCCTCTGTCTGAAAAGTGGGTGTGAACATCCATTTGTCAAGTGCTCCAGATTTCGAGCTGAAAAGTGCCGCGCAAGCTGTTGTGACTTATGCTGTTGCTTATGGTATCAAGCAGTAACTTATATTACATTTTTAATGAACCACTGAATTGTCCTGTAACTTCTTTGTAGTCAGCACAGTGTAATCGATAAATGTTAAAACCATTAAATGTGTTAATTAATTTACTGTAGAAAAGTGAGTTTTAATAATGTTCCATTTCAAGCAAGTGAAGATAGTTTGACTTGTAGCTTGCTTAGAGCTGAAAGCTTTCCACTTCCTTATGCCATAGGAAATTATTTTCACAACTATTGGAAGAATCTGTACTAAGCCATAACCAGAAGTACAGTTTGCCAAGAAGCTGTACCTAGTGAATGTGAGGGTCGCTTCAGCAGTGGATGCATGATTCAGAAATAACTTTCAGCATAATTCAAATTTACTTTACATTGTGGGCTTACTAAGTGGGACTTTGTACCTAGGTCTGCCCTTACTGTGCAGTGTATTCATAATACTAGAAGGCAGAGGTTTAAAATTTGTATCTTAGCACTTAAAAGTGAAGCAGAACAAGTAGGACAAGTCCTAGTGATCATTACCACTGAAAATCTGATTTATTTTAATATGTAACGTTGGGATGGTTGCTTCAGTCTTACAGAAGAATAAATTTTGTGTCTTGAAAACATGCTTCTATACAGTAGCATAAATTAAATTGATACTATTTTAATGTGTCAGAAAAGTACCAGCAAGGATTGTGGGGTTTAGTGTGACTCAGCAAGCTCACCTGCAGTGAGTCACTGATTTAATTAGCATATAGTTAATATGTAGAATATATATGAATTGATAAATTATTCTGTTCCATAGCCCTTAAGTAAAGGTGAAAAGAAAAACCTTTGAGGGAGTTGAGAGGGCTGGATAAAACATGGAAAACATGAAATAAAAAAGACAAGTTCATGCCTCTTCCATTCTTCTAACTCCTAAGCTATCTACTTTGCATCAAATTTGGCTGTAGGTATCACAAAGAAAATAAATTTGTTCAAGAATATGAGTGGCTGACGGGAGTGAGAGAGATTGCCTGGGGGATTTCTTTGTCCCTACAAATGACTAGTTTAATCTGTCAGACACCAGAGTGTCCATATGAGACCAATTACTGGAAACTGGTAGAGATAGCAAACAAATAGGTGGAGGTAGTGATATTTTAGATAGCAGACTACAAGGCCCGTATCCATAGGAACTTCATTGTAATTTTTGGGAACCTCAGTGTAGAATAACATTGTTGAAGCAGATTGAAACAATCTCCTGTCACTTGTTTAGTAGTTAAAATTAGCAGTTTCTGAATTGAAATTCACTTAACTTGAAAAGACTCCAGGAGGTCAGTGCTGGATGTTCTCTGGGTGCAGAAAGTCCACTGCTGCTTTGGATTTACTGATGGTTTAGTTCAAGTGCTAATGCAACCATCTGACTCCCTGAGAAAAACCCTCTTTCTTCCCCCTTCCATCAATGCCTAAACATGCAGCACAGGTATTTATGTTGGCTATGACACTGATGAGGCTAACAACTATTAAATATCCTCAAATAAGATTAAAATTAACTAGTTACCAAAGGGTGCTTCCTGCTAATTGAGTAGCTTAGCAGCATGCTGGAGTACCATCTGGGAACCCAAATTCAAAAAGTTACATGGGATCCTAGATTTCACATTGAGCTTATGGAAGAAATAACATACCTAGCATCTGGGGAAGAGGGCCCAAAGGAATGAGCAGCAGTCCCAGAAGAGTAGAACTGTGTCACTACTCTAATAAACATAATTTAGATGGCAGTGCTGGTAAAAGGCAATTTAGATGCAAGAAGTTTTTGTTGGTGAGCACTATGCAAAGACTTAAACTGAAAGAGTTTTCAAAAAAGCAAAGATCATGGTTAAGAACATTTCAGATGGAAAACCACCATTGTCCTGATGCAATCCAAACATTTAAAAAAGTGTAATAATATAAACCATCACTATTATTTTAAGTCTTATGAGTGTAATTTCACGAAAGCAGGTGCTGGGGAAGCAGTGCTGCAGCGCTTCCAGCAGCCTGGATGTTTGCTAACAAGCTACACAGAGCTCATTAGTGTTAAGCAGCAACATTCATAGTTGTTCAACAAAAATAACATGCTAGTTACTTGAAATGGAGTCAAATCCACTTGAAATACAAGAAGAGAATCTCTTATTTTCCCCTATCCCTACTTACCCAATTGATATTTTACTCAAGTAGGTATGAGTAACTTTTGCTTAACTTAAGCATATCCATAAATCCCATTGACTGCAAATATCTCAATGATTTTATTACTTATTTGTATTGTGAAGATGACTAAATACCAAAGTGATTTGAACTTCAGTAAACATTTCAAAGAGAGATGGACACAGCTAATACAGATATAGCTTATAGTGCTGCTGCAAAGATTGTCAAAGCTTTCCATAATAGGACCAGTCTGTCTGGATAATTTTAAACTTTAATCTGAATTCTTCTTTAAGAAGCTGCCTCAGGCTGCTTAGTGAATTGTAGTAGGCTCGGGGGGAGGAGGAGCCACTTGGAAGCCATTTCTGAAAAGCTGTTGGTAAACTTTCTTTTTCTCTTAATAAATAAATAATTTAGAAAAAAATCTTGTTTAAGAAACCATATTGTTCCATGTCTGGGAACAGTGAGCAGCTCTTATGCCTGAAGGCAAAGAAGTACTTCTTCCTAGCAATTAGTCCATACTGCAGAAAAGTTCCCTTTGCTGATGGTTACTAACAAAGTGTGTAGAACCATGTAAATTAAATTGCAGAGGGGTATTTAGGTCCACAAGTGCAGACTAAGTCTTGAGATGATCCAAGTGAGTGATGTTGTTACACCTTCGCAGTGCAGACGCACAAAGGGAGATAATAACAGCTGCCTGAGCAACCTGAACCCTGGTATCTCTAATTAGTCCTTGACTTGCAACTTGAGTGTTGTCTTAATGCAAAGGAAGACTGCTTGTGTGCATCTTTAAAAGCTGCAAAAACAAACTTCAGGAGCCCCACAGTCTCCCCAGGGATCATCAGAGGGCTGGGACTTTTAAGTGGTAGAGGCCTACATCCTAAATCTAAACATGGTAAATACTCATTTATACGATTAATCTACTTTACAAGGAGACTTGACACTGTAACTTTTAAGTTTCATGTTTGTTCTACTTTAGAATAGATTATTTGGTGAGCATTAGTTGAATGTGGAGACATAAGTGAGAGGAAAGCCTGTTGTTAATCTTTGTTTTATTAATAACAGATATAAGGTAAAGCTGTTTAAGCACGTTTTCAAAGAGAAGCTAAGCCAAAGTATTGAGGAGAGGATGAATGACAAAGCAAGTGAGGAGTAACACAGATTTTTAATATTTAAAAAAAGAGAAAAAGTAGCATTTTCTTTACTACCTTTAAGTAGTGAGGATGCAGTAAGAGTCTTGAAGTGGCTTGAAGTGAAGAGTGTATTAGCAGCAGAGGAAATTAAAACTTCTTACATGAAATCTGTAGGTAGCCTCAGCAAAGATTGCCATTTAGGAGGAAATTACACAGCAAACTTGAAAGTAAAATGTATTAGTTCTCAAAAATTAGTTATTAGAAGCTTCTACAGAAGAAATATGAAATAGCAGATAAGACATCTCCTCCCTATGACACCACACAATTAATAATTTGTAAGTTACTAGTGCAATGCCTGTGTTGTCTAATAATTGGGGATTTCAGGAACTTGATCCATTATCCTAATTTTAATTCAAGGAAAATTAATTAAAATTGGAAAAAAAACCCTATAATGTTGGTATCGGGTGAATACTATTTTCCATTAGACCAACTACTGTCATTTGCCCATAGAGAAGGTATTTTCTCAGTTGTTGTTAGAAGAAATCAACATCCAAAAACATTGTCACAGCAGACATTTTATCATCTTTTAAGAAAAGGTTGGAAAGAAAAGCCATTTGGACCGTTAGGGAAGATAGTTAGCTAAAAGGACCATCATGCTAGAAATAGTTATGCACTAGGAATTAGTCCAGTGGCCACTTATTTTCAGTTGGCTGGAAGTTCTTGTTGCAAAAGCTGAAACACAAATCAGTGATTAATAGACTTTTCTGGAAGAGGATAGGAAAGTTAAGGAGTTTGACTGCATAACTTGATAAAGCTAACTTGCATTCCACTAAATTAATCCAGCAAGATGGAGATCTAAACACAGTAATATTATTAAACCAAAAAGCTTTATCTTTCCCACATATCACAGCTGTTCAATAACCTGTCTGCCTCCATATCCAATTATCCCAGGATTCTGTTACGATTCCAGAGCAAAAATCGTTCAGCTTTATGACTAAGGAAACTGCACATTTTATCTATTCTTAATTTTGACATAGACCATGTCTGCAGTGTTCGTGCTGAATCAATAAGGATCTCCTTAATATCTGTATTTAGACCACGCTCGTTAGTGTTGAATGTTATTGTCCAAATTTATTTGTTTTTAAAACACTTAGATTTAAATTAAGGAGTGTAAGAAAGCTTCATGGAAAAACTGCATTTTTAATTGACTCAAGACATTCCAGAAGAAATAAATCTCCTTTGAAACGAAAATAGACCTAGCTGCAAACCTGCCTATCTTACCCCTCCCGGAAGTGATTCATGTGAATTAGGACGTGTGTAGGAGTCACTGGGCTTTCGTGAGGCTTTGCATGTTAAGGCGCATTTGCAGCGCTGTTGCAAAGCAGCTCTGGACAGGAGGGTCAGTCTTAATACTGCTCCAGCTTTGTTTAATCTATAACTTAATAGAATAGAGTTTAGAGTGGGCTTTTTGGGGGGAAGGGGTTTAGAGGTTTGTTGGGATTTTTTTGGTTCTGGTTAGTTTGATTGGGGTTTTCTAAGGGTTCTTTCTGCACACATCACATCTTACCTTCAATTCACAGATTGTCCTCGGACTCCGGATACTCCAAATAGCGATCCTCGTTTTTCTACTAACAACAGATTGATGGCCTTAAAGAAGCAGTTGGATATAGAACTGAAAGTAAAACAGGGAGCAGAAAACATGATACAGATGTACTCAAATGGCTCTGCAAAGGTAAGGCTTTGGAATGCTTAAAGAACATTAAATGACTGGATTTTCATCTTGCCGTGGTGTGAATGTGCTACGTATTAAAGAGTGTGCAATTTCAGTATTTTAGTTTGCCATATATTTTTGTTAAATAGTTATGTCAAATCTGCTACATATTACTGTGCTGTTTTTTGTTGTGGTTTGATACCCACTCAAGTGATTGTTTTATCAATTTGTCCACATGCAGTTCAACCTCAATAACAAATCCGGCTTACTAAATTTAGTACATCAAGTAATCTTTCGTCATGTGTGATTCACTTAGCAGCCAAGCTTGGTGTGGCACTGATAGCTGATGCTTTACCTAGCTCCACTAAAAAAAAAATCCATTAGTTTAAAGACATAATATGCATGATGATTATACAAAGGGCAGCACTGTTTCCAAAATCATCTATTCGGAGCTGGCAGTAGAAAGATTTGTACCGAATACTGTTTTAATAAGATGTATATAGTATTCTAATAGTTGTTATAATCTGCATTAATACACATGCACATAAAATACATGTAAAAATACTTCTTTTTTTATGGAAATCTGGTGTTCCTGAGGTAGTACCTGATGGCTTTATTTTTCATTTCAGTTTGATGCTAACTTACTTCTAGATCTGAATTTTAAACGCATGCTGGCTTGCACTTACTCTCTCTTGATAGCACCAGAAGTCTTGACAGGCATTGGGGGGTGAGACACAGTGTTTGCTGAATGGGTTGGACTTACTGCATAGTCCTAACTATGTCACAAAATTCATCATACTCTAAGAATCCCTTAACTGAAAGATAAACCAGACCTTTTAAATGGGGAATGGGGATGGGCTGGACATAACAACAAACCAAACAAAACCCCAACCCTAAAAAGCAACAAAATCCCTCCCCATATTTTATGAGTGTAAGTCATAGTTCTCACATGAGAAAAAGGGGGGGGGAATCCTCAGCTTACCTGCCCCATCACCCATCACCCTTCACTGATTACTCGTTACCTGTTCTTCCCATTTACTTTTACTATATCTTTAAGGAGATGATTTTCCAAACATCATAGTGTGACATAAGCAAGGAAACACAAACATAGATCTAATAAATAGTATGTAGTACCTTGGCTAGATATTTCTGTGTGCAGACAATAGTAAATAAAATCAAAATGGTTTAAGTTCTTAACTGACCGAGCCAGCTCCTAACTAGGTCAGCAAACTTACGAAATGTTTGACTTGAAGAGTCTACCTTGGGTTGAAGTGGGAATTGTGTTGCTACCCATTCTGATACTAACCAGAAAGTGTTGGAAAGGAACTTAATGTTCTGGGTGAATTTCTGATAGGGACTGGTGGAGAGGCAGGTTACTCGATGTCTGCCTACTGTATGACTTTCTTACACCTCAAAAAAATTACAGTGAATGCTACTTACTGTGAGAAAAATTGAGTTTGGATTAGATGGATGGTGGGTTCCATCCTAGCAGCATTTCTGTGGAACCAGCTTATACTTTGGTAGCATTATCAGAAAGTGACCTGTAACCTACTGGCCTGGGACAGATGGAAGAAATCTCTGGAGTGCAGCTTATGACTAAGGGCTTGGGAATGCTGTCCATGCACCACAGTCCCTCAGCTCCTGGAAACCCTGGAGTCTGCATACTCTGGGGCCATGTACTTAACATCAGGTACACTTAAAAATAATAATCAGCTGACCCAAATGGATCAAAAGACATACATGAATTATGTTCCTAATAAACCCTCAGTAAGTAACCTTATGACAGCCTGAAAAACTTAACTAAACACTCAGGTTATAATATTAGACATTGCTAGCAGGCTTTGATCAGGCTAGGCACAAAGGATAAATTCTGGCTTGCTTTCTGATTGAGGCATGTAATTAAAATTGATGATTGAATCTTGTGTTTGCAATCTGTAAATGCTTAGATCAGCCTACCAGATTGGGTGTATATAGTAACTGGGCTGAGGAGAGCAAGCTGGAAAACACAAAAGCTTTGCCAGCTGCTTCAGCAAACAGGATGGAAATGGTGCGTATTCATTCTCTCGTGTTCTTAATACTCAGTAGTGAGTTAATTTGGCAGGTTTCAACTGTAGGCTTGAGCATGGTGATTACTGTTTAAAAAGCAGAGCTTGAAATAACTTGGATGCCTGGATGAGGTGGGCAAAAAGGGCAAAAAATTCCCAATTTGAGCTCAACTCTGGTAATTCAGTAGTTCTTTAAAAAGTAGCCAGAGGATCCTCTTTAAAGCAAACGCTTTTGCGACCTTTATTCGTTTGCTTTAATTCAAGTGTACTGTATGATCTAATTTCAGATCTGCTGTATTTCCAGACCTAAATTTAATGGAGGGAGGTCATTATTTGTTTCCTAAAAAAGGAAAAGCAGTCTGTTAGTAGTAATAAACCTCCCCTTATGGGAAGGTTTTCCCTTTGTACTTACTCTACGTGCTTCAGTAACGTTCTGCTTCAACCTATTTGGACTTAAGTGTTTCTGAGATACAGATCATCTTTCCTTGAACCTGTGTGGATTCTCTGAGATCCCGTGACAGCTTTGCAGATCAGTTTTACAGGCACTGTCAGTTCTATACCCAGGAGATGCCTTGAAATATTTTGTATTCAGCCTCCAACACTAAAAGAGCTGCTTGGGTATAAGACATCCATTTTGATTCCAAAGATGGGATTTTCTGTCTCTTGAAAAAATAAGGATATCTCTATAATCCTGAATTACCTCCATTCTACACATTGAGGGAGTGATGTTGCCCCTGAGCAAGCAAATCCATTGCAGTAAGAGGATATGAGAGACAATCAAGAGCAACAAGATCAAAAATAAGATAAAAGTGAAGATACAGACAAAGAAACATTTCCAGCATATTTATACATCAGAATGATGCATGGATAAGCTTTAATACGGGATTCCATAGCCACTTGTAATCTGTTACTTAGACCCTATACTCTGCTGTCATCAGTGGTTATTTCAAAAGTTGACATTTGTATTTGAAAAGCCATTTATTTAGGAAATTCAATGTACACATTAAATAATTGGATAGCTAACATGGAATCTTACAAGATGAAAACCAGTGGTATTATCTCTGAAATGTCGATTAATATGAAAAATTAAAGCCAAGAGTTTTCAGACTGTGACATGCAAAGGGGGCACAACTTTTCCCCATGCAGCCAAAGCCTTTTTCTGTGCATATCTTGGTGCATCTACCCTGCAGAACATAGGGCAGCATATCCGAGTACTGCGTTAGGCACAAGGTCATAGAGGAGCTCTATGAAGGTAAATTTCTCTCTTCTCAGCATACTGATTTTTCTCACAGTATGGTTCCTGGTGCCAGTATTTCTAGCTCTGGGTCTCTGCTACATTGCAGTTCATTGTCTTGGTTGTGGTAAGGGGAAGACCTGAATTTCTTTAGCTGCTTAAATAATTAATTTCATTATAAAATTAAAAATAAAAGTATAAGCCATGTCCATGAGAAAAGTAACTTATTAATGAGGTGATAGTGTGGCTACAAAACAAGTTAACCAAAATACTCTGCAGGCTCTAACAAGTGTGATATTCATCTACACTGACTACTATTAATTACTGTCATTGATTGGTACTGCACAGACAGGACAGACTGCCTTAAATTTTCTTATACCCCTTTTTTGTTCTTACTACAAGTCAGATCACCTTTAAGTTATCTGGCAATTCCCAGAACATATAGAGTGAGCCATACAGCAGTCACAGAAGCACAGGCACAGTTCCACATCCAAGAAACAGTTGATAATCCATTGTAAGTCAGATCTCCAGCAGCTGGAGAACATAAAATGGTACACCTGAGAAATGTGTGGATGGCTGCCTGCGCTTCTGGCAATGAAATGGTATTAGTGTTATTTTGAAAGTTCATCTTCAGAAATGGTCTCTTCTAAATTGCTTCTTGTGTTACTGCTTTTGAAAACAAGAATTGGTTTAGCTTTAATTTATTTAGATGAAAAGCACTGATTTTTAAGTTGTTGGCGAAACAGCCAATGCAGTAATCCTCCTTTATTAAGTATTTCTTAATGCAAAAATTTTCAGCTTTGATTTGGTCAGAAAAACATACTGCAGACTTATTTATAATGTGTTATGTAAACTAACTTCATATTTCTAATTTCAAGATTGAAAATTGGCTCAGGTGAATTCATACAATACTTTTTATATGGATTTAGTATAGCAAATTTGTCTATTAGAAGAGTTCTTACATTCACAGTAATTTTGAATCATGCTACGTCTGGTGGGCGTATTTTGTGCTTAATATCTTCTCCTTTCTTTAGTATCAGCTTATAAAACATAATCTATGCATGTGATGTTGCTAGATCATGCCTCCTTTATTCAGCTTTAAAACAATATTTTTCCATTTTAAAAAGATAGTTTCCATGGGATTGACTTTTAGTCTTTAATCAACCACAATATACATCTGCTCTACCTTAATTTCCACTTGTATCCAAATGGGGTTAGTTGCATCGCGGTCTGCTATTCCAAACAAACTATATAGATTAAGTTCTTGTTCCTATAGCCTGTGGGTTTTGAATCTTTCAGTGTGTTTTGTTTTGTGAAGAGTTTATGATTTGAGCTTGTTTGTTTGTTTTAATAGGATCGAAAACTTCTTGCCACAGCTCAGCAGATGCTCCAGGACAGCAAGACAAAAATAGAAGTGATAAGGATGCAGATTCTTCAGGCAGTCCAGACCAATGAACTGGCTTTTGATAATGGTGATGAAGTAGAAAGGAAATACAAATAATTAATGTCATAATGCTGTGTCGATATGTACCCATATGCACACGGAATTACCATAAATTTCTAGGAAGAATGTTAGACAAAGTTTGCATGAACCAAAAAAACTTAGGAGACTAAGCATACCATCATGTATGTTAGGATGCCAAAAAAAATCTGACTTGATGCAAAATACCTTAAGCTTAATGAAGAGAAACACAACCTCTCTTCATCATCCTTTTTATAAATGTGGTCTGTTTTTATTTTGTGGTCTTTATTCTCCCTTCATGCATATGCGTTCTTTTGTCTTAACAATAGCTGGTAATTTTCTTTAAAGCATATAATCTTTTCACTACCCTAAAAACAATAAATAATCTGATGCAGGTACAAAGCCTGCTTGTCATACTTAAACAGATTGACCTTATTATTACCAATGGGAGCACAGATGGAGGCAAATTCTTGCTGTCTTTATGGGTATTTAGGCTAGATTGAGTAGTAAACAACTATCTAAAAGCAAACAAAAAAAAAATCAGTGTTTTTAAAATGTCCTGACTTGAAATACTCATTTCGCATTTCAGAAATAGTTTTAAACTTGCATTTCTTTAGAAATCTTTACATTAAAAACAAAAAATCACACAAGCCCAGTATCAAAAAGAAACCCTGAGCTGTAATACCATAGGTGTGCTATAAAACTGTGGGCATATTGGTACATTTCAAAGTCTCAAACTTTATTTGTGTGTATTTCTGAGTATGGAAGTCGTATGATGATGCTTGTAATCAGGGCCTGGATATATCTTAGATAATGAAAAACTTGTGTGTTTTGTTGGGGGAGGGTGGTTTTCTTTGTTTTTGCACTTAGGACACTTCTGTCTTTTTAACAACCCGTCTTACCACCTTACCACCTCTGTTGCTTTTGACGTATGTCAAGTGTTTGTTATTTTTTGGACTACCAAATCTGCATCTCTCACTTCCTCTTACCTTCTTTTCTCAGTTTATATGGGATGGGGTTAATATTAAAGAAATTAAGCATGGGCATGGTCTTCAATGAAGATTATTTGTTTATATCTCTTTGCAGCAAAACCTGTGATAAGCCCTCTTGAACTCCGAATGGAAGAATTGCGGCATCATTTTAGGATAGAGTATGCTGTAGCAGAAGGTGCAAAAAATGTGATGAAATTACTTGGATCTGGGAAAGTTACTGACAGAAAGGCACTTTCAGAAGTAATTTACGTCATTAGTTTCCGAGACTTTATTTTAAATGTTCTTTCAAGAAAAACAAATATGTATTTCAATTCTTTCTTTATTTTATTTTAAAAAGGCACAAGCAAGATTTAATGAATCAAGCCAGAAGTTGGACCTCTTGAAGTATTCACTGGAACAGAGACTGAATGAACTTCCTAAAAACCATCCCAAAAGCAGTATTATTATAGAGGAGCTTTCACTAGTCTCTTCACCCACATTAAGTCCTCGTCAAAGTGTAATATCTACTCAAAACCAGTATAGTACACTGTCCAAACCAGCAGCTTTAACAGGTATGATTTACGGGGCATGGGTTTGGGTTTTTTTTTTTTATTTTATTAAATGGTTTAAAACAAGTCTTTAATGCCAACTTTATTTCTTTCTGGACATATTTTATTGTTGTGCTTTTCTTAGACAAAGGCATTTACAATTTCCAACTGTCCATGCACCAAAAAAATGCAGATACGTTTATTTGACTTTTTTATAATCCTGTTGAGAAAGCAAAGTTCTGGCCTTAAGTTAGGTCACATTGGAATACTGTTACTAGCATTTACCTAATGCCTTTCATCTACTTTAAAAGGTGGGTAAGTATCGTTATCCCCATTTTGCAGATGGGGAAACTGAGGTGCAGAGGGTTAAGTGATTTGCCCTGGTCATACAACAAATTAGTGACAGAGCTGGAGATATGCACCCAGCTTTTCCCTTAGTCCCTGTTTTACCCACAGGATCACATTGGCTTCCTAGAAGATGAGATTTATGCTACCAAAACATGTGCTGTATTTCTAAACCAAAGAGGGAGATCCCAGCAAACATACATGGAACTATTGAAGCCTCTATTTGTTGGTGTGAATTGCTTTCCTTGCAGTTAAACATGGAGATATTTTATTTTTTAAGAGACAGCCTCCCACAAGGGAACAGTATATTAATGTACATAAACATAAGACTTAGGAACTTCTCATAGTATGGGTTCAGCTGGAATTGTTGTTCTTTGTTGGAAGTAAACTTGTTTCAAGAGGTGATCTGTACATTAACAAAGCTCTTAACTGTTTGCCTCACAGTGTTCTCACACAGAAACAAACACTTTTGGCTACTTGGGGGTATGTTGTTTTACTAAATTTATTTAATAAGTGGTCATATAAGAATTACTGGTACAGATAGGTTTGGGGTTTTGGTTTGCTTCCTAAAACATTTTACATATAACTATTAAACCAACTTAACAGAGGAAGTTTATTATGAAAACAATCTGTAATTCAAATGTTACTCTGCTTGTAACTGAAAACCAAATGTAGTTTTGAAGTACTGTGGGGTTATATTGTAAAACAAAAAGAGGAACTCTTCTGCTGAGCTGCAGTAATAATAAAATGGGAGCGAGTTTACTTGTCTTCCGCTTTAGTTCAGTAAGAGACATAGCAGAGGGTAGAAGCATCGGGACCTCAGCCGAGGGCACTTGTGAAGTTGCAGAGTGGTCAGGGGAGTTTGTTTCGTCAGATGGAATCTCAAATGGCCAGTGACCATGGACAGGAAGTATTGTGCCTTGGCTTTAAATCAGCTTTTTATTCTTTCCTTGTTTTGCATAACCATGGGCCAGATACACTACAGTGACAAATAATTCCTATTTAAATGTGGTTTACTGATATATATGAAGAGTTTCCAATAGGAATTACTAAAACAGAGCTACATGCTTGTGAAGTTCTTAATAGTTTCACTTTCATATTGGCTGCACAAAGAGCTTTTGTATTGAACTGGATTTAAATGAACGGTGTCTTTGTGTTTTGCCTCTAACACACTGTGAAAAAGAGATCAGTGCTACTGTCATACTTTTCAAAGTGCATCAACAGAGCTTTCTGGTACACATCCAGGCCTTACCCAAGCTTATAGACTTTCTGCTATTTTTTAATTTAATTTTTTTTAATAGAGTTTGAGACTGAAGCCTTCTTTTTGCCTTTTAACCTGTTTTGAGAGCCAGTAGCATGTCGTCGTCTTCATAGCCTAATGCTTAGCTGTCACTTGTTAGTTCCCTACAGGATGGGATTTCTTCTCAGACTGGTTTCCTGGTGTCTGTTCTGTGGGCTGTAATGTTGCCAGACCATTTTTAGGTCAAGTCTGACTTAAGTTTCTGTTACAAAAGACTACTTTTCAGTTTCACAATTAAGTGACAGTTAGTTGTCAAAAGAACACTGCATTTAGGAGCTGCATTTCTAGCCAACAGTATGACTGTGAACTGGCTAATTTCTCCACTCCTAATAGTTAATTTTGTTAGTATCTGCAAAACTGTGACACCACTGACTCTAATTTGTACAGGATGAGGTAAGCCTACCGTTGTTGTAACCATCTGTGGTATTGATGTTTCTCTGCTGCTGGAGGAAGCGCTCTTAAATTAGAACAGCAGCCTCTATACCTCACTTGGGTAAAGACACAAAATTTTGTAGAGTAGCTCCTTGATTCAGCTTTTATAAAAGTAAATTCACTCAAATTTGAACAACTCAATGATTTGAAGTTATGTACTAACTCAGATTTGACCTTAGCATGCAGCAGGCAAATGTGATTTCTGAATGTATTTTAAAACAACTTTGTAGTCTCAGTGTATCTTTGTTTTAATGACCAAAGTGATCTATCAAATATTCGTTATCTGAAATTCATGGAAAATTGTTATTGTCCCATCTGCATGATCATTTTAATAAGAAACTTAAGATTTGTCATCTCAAAAAATTACATCATTTACAACTTGAACTCAAGTCCATTAGATTCCTCAGTGAAGAAATCAAAGATATTGAGAACAAAAACTTGCTTTGTGTTATTTTGGTGAATGGTTGCTCCTTAGAGAAGGTTAAGTCCCACGTTTGACTTTTAATGCTTATTTTCAGTATATTTGTCTGTCTTAGGGCTGTCTTTTGATTTTATCTGATACCTGTGTTCTACCCTGCAGGGGTTGGAATTTCGGCAGTTGCGTAAATCAGCCGTTAGCCGTTCACGCTGTACGTCTAAGAAATGTTTGATAAAACACTGTATTGTTCCAGGTACTCTGGAAGTCAGGCTCATGGGCTGCCAAGACATTTTGGAAAACGTCCCTGGTCGATCAAAAGCCACATCGATTACGCTACCTGGTTGGAGTCCAAATGAAGCCAGATCATCTTTCATGAGCAGAACCAGTAAAAACAAAAGTGGGAGTACTAGAAACCTTCTGAAAACGGATGATTTGTCCAGTTCAGTATACTCTTAACTTCTCTTATTTTTATGCAAGTCTTTTGTTTACATTTTAATGTGCATGCTGCATTCTGTAATTTAAAATACTAAACTGATTTGAAGCTTTAAACTTAACTGTTTCTTCATCTGTCAAGTGGTTTAAAAAAAACAAGCAAAAAAACAATACCGTGCCATTATGCTCATAAGAACCAGTTAAATATGAGATTATATTTCTAAGGGAAACTTACTGAAGATTTTTTTGTTTGCGGAAAATCCTCTTAAAGATTTAAGCTGAGTTTGTGTACTTTACTTACAGATGAAGTCTGTGCTGTACTGAAGCTGGATAACACTGTGGTTGGTCAAACTAGCTGGAAACCTATTTCCAATCAGTCATGGGATCAGAAATTTACACTGGAACTAGACAGGGTAAAAACGTGGTCTTACTTCATTGAAAGCTGTTGTCCATTCATTAGATTAACTTAATGTTGCTTTATTTCAATTTTTTTTCCTGTTGTGGTTATGTTCAAGTTTCATGTGTGCAAGTATTCTCATCCTTGAAAGAATGAGCTCCCTGAGGTTAAGCTGCTATGCTGGGCTGGCATTCTACAAACTTTATCCTTTCTGGCCTACAAACTGATGTAATACTTTTATCCAAGATCTAACACTTAGCATTTTTATAGCCTGTGTAGATGGTGCTTAAATTTTTGTTAGTATCATCAACTTCTCACTATTTATCAGTAAAATCTAATATTAGATTGAATGGCATAGAATTTTTACAGTACTTCTAGAAGTGTTCTCATGTGAAGCTAATCATAGGTCTTTCCTAGAATTTTAAATGTTACCTGAAGGATGCAAGTATCTGAAATAATGCTTTCTTTCCTCACACCTTTTGAAGAGAATTTATATTATACATGTTTAATCAAGCAATTTTTTTTAGATACCTGATAGTATTTTAAGGTACAAGGATTTTTTTTTCCATCAGTGTTTAAAATAGACTGAAAATGAAGCTATATTTTAGGAGCCTAAACGTCATCTCCAGTACAGACTTCAAACAGTTGAGAAAAAAACAAAGCAAAACACCCAGAAGCCAAACCCACCCTCCTGCTCTTGCTCTCCTCCCACTTCACCCCACTCCTCCAAGCCTAAAGCCAGATTCCTTCCATCTGGAAGGACGTTGGTTTAGACCTGCAGGTAGAAAAATCTGGGGTCCGGTTGGGAGTAGCACTGAACAGACCTTAGCAGCTGTGGAGCCCTGAAGGCTTGACTATTTCCAGACTAAGACTAGAAGCAGTCAGAGTTTTGCAGCAGCTCGTAGCAGTCCGGTACGTATCCTGTGCACTACTGAAGAGCTCAGTATTAGAAGCTTTTTGGTGCCAGAAAAGGACTGTGCTTCTGCTGGGCGTGACCACACATCCTTCCGTGTTTGAAATGCACATTCCAAACCCCATCGTGTTTTTATCTGCGGCTTCTGCTTAACTTCTTAACCTGTAGTTAGGTAGGTTACAGTCAGGTTTTAAAGCCTACAGCTGTTGTATAAAGACAACAAATGGATGTCTTGTGATGGAATTTAGCTGTGCTGCTGTTACACTGCATTGCAGGATTCTTCAGATTTTGTAACAAGCACATAAGACGTCCCAAGAATATATAAATCCCACCAGCAAGATCTAGCAGCAGCTCTTACTAGTTTGAAGTTTTTAGCTGCTCTTTGCTACCCTGTTACAAAACCTGTATGTATTTCATAGATACTGGGAAGTCTTGCACTCTGACATGCACATAATAAAAGTCTCTATGCAGCCATGAAATGTAATTGATATGGGTACGTAATTTAAAAAACTAGTAAAGTTGAGGTTTCTAAACACATGTAAAAGGTTGTTGTCAGAACTTGAGCTAAAATATTGTGAACTTGCACTATTGTTACACCAACTTAAAAAGTCTGGTGACCGTGATGCTCATTCTACTCATGAGGGAATTTTACACTTTTGTTGGAACACTGGAGGTCACACCTGAACTGAAGTGAAATGCTACAGTCATCCTAGTGAGAGCTTGCTGGGTGTGGCTACTTGGACCGGTGCTCTTTTAAAGTATCAGCTCTGCCTCCTGATCCCTGAGCTGCTAGAACTTATGATTTTACAGAGGTAACTCTTCCAGAACAATTACTAATAAGTAATTTCCTGTGTGTATGTTTCCTGTCAGTCACGTGAATTAGAAATCTCAGTTTATTGGCGTGATTGGAGATCTCTGTGTGCAGTGAAGTTTCTGAGGTTGGAAGACTTCCTGGATAACCAACGGCATGGCATGTGTCTCTATCTTGAACCCCAGGGCACTCTGTTTGCAGAGGTAAGGATGCTCCTTTGAAACACTTCAGCATACTTGCAAGTATTAGATTGCAGAATTGTCTCAGGAGTTTTCTTAAACTTTGAAGAATAGATTTTGTTCTGAAAATTGAATTATAACACCCATTGTTTGAATTGCAGGTTACGTTTTTTAATCCAGTTATTGAAAGAAGACCAAAACTCCAGAGGCAGAAGAAAATTTTTTCAAAACAGCAAGGTGATTGTTTAATACAGACATGTACAGCTTAAAAATTGTACAGATGTGTGATGCTTTCTATAGAGACCTAATACTTGTCTGTGAATAGAGCTGTTGATAGTGGTTTGCCTTGCATTTAGAAATGTTTTGAATTCCTTATTATGTATTAGCATTTAATAATGAATAATTAGGAATTGCTAAGGAATATGACAAATTCCATTTGTACTTCATAAGCCATAAACTGATTAATATGATTTTTTTAATATAATTATAGCTTTTAGTAATAAGGAAGGAAATTACTTGCACTCTCTTTTCTTTTTTCACAATATCCACAGGCAAAACATTTCTCAGAGCCCCTCAAATGAATATTAATATTGCCACTTGGGGAAGGCTGGTAAGAAGAGCTATTCCAACAGTAAATCACTCTGGCACCTTCAGCCCTCAATCACCAGTGCCTGCTGCCGTGCCAGTGGTTGATGCACACATTC
Organism: Gallinula chloropus; assembly: GCF_964237585.1. NCBI lineage: Eukaryota > Metazoa > Chordata > Aves > Gruiformes > Rallidae > Gallinula > Gallinula chloropus. Next base: position 16,874,106 of record NC_140091.1, read on the forward strand.
CTGAGCTAACGCTGCCAGCCGGGTAGGTGATCCCTACAACTGTATAGTACACTTAAGAGGAAGAGTAACAGATACTCATGCCCTTGCATTTGTAGCACATGTCAAATCTATTTATTCTGCAAGACTGCACACCTTTCAGTGTTTTAATTTGGGACATTTTAGAGACACACACACACACGAGATTTGTTTTGGGAGAAATCTACCCAAGGTGCAGTTTGAAGTTGTTTTTCATTCTGAGTTTTTACTTATTTTCTTGCCAGTGACTCTCCTGTGGCCAAATTGGACTTTGAACTTGAGCCTGAGCCTCCACCTGCTCCACCCCGTGCATCTTCCCTTGGGGAAATATGTGAATCTTCCTCTGAGATAAAGGCTTCTGATGTGCCGTCTCCGGCAAGTAACTCTTAAGACTTTGGGGCTGTACAGTTTAACAAGGCTGGGATCTTATTGTCAGTGTACAATCCCTTAACTTACACATACAGAATTGTCTCAACAGTCACTCTTGGTGGCAACTGTTTCCATGGTTGGTGTGTTCAACTCTCTGTGTCCCTGGGTCTGCCACAGAAAAAACAAAAGCCTAACATCATTCGAGTACTTGGGACAAAGTGGGTTTACTAACCAAGAGCAGAACAACTGGAGCAATTCGTTTCACTGGTCTGAAACCTTGTTTTTCTGTATAGTCCTGATAGTGTCCCACTTCAGCTTGGGTCATTCTTGGGTTAAGAATTTCACATACTTAGAGTAAATCTTCTGCATTCATTTGCCTTTGACATCAGTTTTAAATTTTCATGCTTTTTCTTCACAGGATGAAGTAACAACTTTTGATTTTGAAAATGGCAGAAATAGTATTGTCCCAAAACTCCAGCCTGAAATAATCTGTGAGCCTGATGCTCCTCATTCAGACAAAAAATATACCAATGCCCGAGAGCCTGAAGATAGAAGGTAAAAGCACAGTGGGTTTGCTGTTGATCTGAATAATATTTCTTGAATTTAACAAACTGGAAGATTTTTCTTTTTTTCTTTATTTACATAGATCACAACAAAGATTTCAATTCAATCTGAAGGATTTCAGATGTTGTGCTGTACTGGGCAGAGGACATTTTGGAAAGGTAAATGTCAAAGGGCTTTAGCAGATGTCAAGGCTGTATCAAGATAGAGCTCTCAAATGAATCGCTCTGACATCTTCTGTTTCAGGTGCTGCTGGCAGAGTACAAAAGCACGAACGAGATGTTTGCCATTAAAGCCTTAAAGAAAGGAGATATTGTTGCTCGTGATGAAGTAGACAGGTCAGTTTGTAGAACACAGTATATGGACTTCACAGATCAGCTGTGTTTTCTTTCTGCATGCAACACAACTGTAAGCTCTACCACAGTAATTAAACTCAGTGAAAGAGCAAAACAAGTGGTCATCTCCCTGCTTAGTGGGCTCCTACAGAAGCCTAGTCTTACCTTCTGGGGCAGGGTAGCCCGGGAATACAGATTCCTTTTAGTGCCCCTCTTACTGTGCCTCTAGTACAGCTCTGATCCAAGGATGACCCTGGTTTTCTTTTAGGTTTTCTTGCAGTCATTTGTTCTAATTACTTGTTTATAGACGTCCATCACATTCCAGGAGAACAATGACTATGTTTTCTTTACTGGCAGACACACCTATGATGACATTTCTCAAGCTGTAACACTTTGTCTATCAGATTTTCCCTTAGATCCTGTGAATATTCCACTGCTTGCTTTTGTTGGGTTTTTTAATCTTTTTGCCTCAAAACTTGGATTTTTCTTTGCTTGGAACTGAAATGACAGTTACAGAACTGTGTAGTTTTAATGCAAACAGGTGCTTTTACAAGGGTTCAGTAGTGATTGTTACTCATCTGACTTACAGGAAGAAAGACAGCTGTATTAAGCTACCAGTTAACCAGTTGGTGTAAGGAGAAATACTCTGGAATTACTATAGCTAGATGTCTGTAACATTTTTGCTAGGTTTCTGCTTTATGTATTGGATATAATTAAATTAAAAATGGATTGAAGCTAACATCCCATGGTATCGATGCATACTTAATGGGAGTGTGAATATTTGGAGGGGAAATTAGCACGGTACAGTTTTCATGGGCTGCTAGGTTTCCTTCTTCACCTGTGAATGCTAAGTGCAGCTTTGTCTAAATCCTGGCATCTGCTTAATGTGCATGGAGGTATTAAAAGGTGTCACAGGAAACAAAAAACGTTCTGATCTCAGGGAGCAGAGGAAGAAACATGGGTATAAGCTACCAGTAATTTCTGAGAATTGAAAATTTGTGGTTCAGGGTCCGGCTTCAAATTTGTACTGATTTTCTGTTTGCAGCTTGATGTGTGAAAAGCGCATATTTGAAACTGTGAATAGTGTAAGACATCCCTTCTTGGTGAACCTTTTTGCTTGTTTCCAAACCAAAGATCACGTTTGCTTCGTAATGGAATATGCTGCTGGTGGGGATCTGATGATGCACATTCATACTGATGTCTTCTCTGAACCAAGAGCAGTGTGAGTAGCCACCCCTTCTTGGGACATTAAGCGAAGGGCGCTGTGGTCAGTGGATAAGCACAGAGCTCTTTCTCAGCACCTGCCTCTACATTACCTCACTTCAGTAAATACTGTCAGCTTTTTAAAGGGGTCGGATATTCCAACTGATTTTGTTAGAGGAGGTTTAATGTACCTTAATCCACATTGAACTTAAGTACTATATACAAATATTTAATGCTTGTAATACTTTTAAAAAGCTAAATGAAAAGTTAACACAGCAGACAAGGCTAAACAAAGGAAAGAATAAGCCAAATTAGAAAACCTTCGGTGCCATGGCAGTAGGCACTAAGAAAATCTGTCCTCCAGGCTGAGCAGACACACTACAGCTTGAAAGCTGCAGGTTGAAGCATTCCTGACCTCTGGCTTTAAACGTCCAACCTTGTATAAAACTAATACATACCCAAACAACTGGCACTCTTCAGAGGATATTGATAAACCATCTCTGTAAGAACAGACTTCCCACTCTGAAAAGCAAGGCTAAAATCCATTGAAATTTTAACTGTCACTTTTTCAACAGGTTCTATGCTGCATGTGTGGTTCTTGGACTTCAGTATTTACATGAACACAAGATCGTGTATAGGTAAGTGCTTGCTGACCCAACGCCAACAGATGAATTTCTGCTATTCTGAGTAGTACTGAAGAAACATCAGTGATGCAATTTTGTTCTCAAACATTCATTTAGAGATTTGAAGCTGGATAACTTATTGCTGGACACAGAAGGCTTCGTGAAAATTGCTGACTTTGGTCTTTGCAAAGAAGGTAACATTTTCATTCCAGGGGCATTCCCATAGTCTGTGTTACTCTTCACTGTTCCTTGAGACTTTCTGACTGCAAAACATGTATTGTGTATACTTACCCTGCATCATTAGGAGAGAAAAGTACATCTCTCATTGACTGTACAAGGGTTGGAGATAGGAGGAAGCTCCTTAGCAGGGAAATACCAGAAGCTCCTGAGTATAGCCCAAGTATTTTATTTTTTCCCCCAAGTGGTGAGCATCACCTCTTCTGATTCTTACTTCATGATATCTCTGCTTATTGATAAGGGATGCTGCAGCATTTCACAAGGTGGCAGACAAAGCAGTAGGTGGTTCTCCTCACTGTAAACAAGTTGACACGGGGCAGCGAAATCAAGTCCCCTTATAATCCAAACCTTGTGCTTACATTTTACAAATTCATCATGTATATTTTTAACTCTGAAATAGTTCCAACTGTTAAGTATATGGAGATGACATGCAAAGCATAACTGTGGTTAAAACAGAGACATTTATCCCAAAAAGGAAGCCTAGATGCTAGAAAGTTACTTGTAGTGTCCTGTCACTCCTTGTGATGCCCAGGGCATATTTTGCTCAGAGTTGTTTTACTGCACTTGGTGTTTTACTTTAAGCTATTTTGCCAGGACAGAAGCATCTGAAGTAGCCATGTTTGGCTCAACTAGCAAACATTTTCTTCTACTACCTAGTAGAAATACAGCACAGGACTGTTTGTAATCTTTCCTAGCAAAGATAGCTGGGTTACCAAGCTGTAACAGGAAGCTTCATTTGGCTCGTTGCCTTTAGCTGGGGATAGAAATACTTACACTGAAGCACAGGTGGAACAAGGGCATGGAAGGGCAGAACAGGGACAGGCTTTGTCTCAGGGGCCTGAGTCTTCATGGCAGGCCTGGTGCTACAGCAGTGGCTGAAGTTGCTCTAGAGAGAAGGTTTACTTGCTGGAGGAATAGGCTGTAGAGTGGCAGAAAATACTGCTTGCTTCTCACAAACTGTACCTTTTCAGGAATGGGATTTGGAGACAGAACAAGCACATTCTGTGGCACACCAGAATTTCTTGCTCCAGAGGTGCTGACAGAAACTTCCTATACAAGAGCTGTAGACTGGTGGGGTCTTGGTGTACTCATCTATGAGATGCTAGTGGGAGAGGTAAGTTCTAGTAAGATACAATGGAGTCATAAAACTAATGTGTGTTTAAAAAGGTTACTAAACTAAGTTGCCAACCTGTCAACATTGACTACACCCTGCCTGTCACAGGTGTATCAGCACAGCATGCATAGGCACACCTCCTTTTACAGGGAGTATCTGACTGTGCTTCACCAAGAAACAAGAGGACTCAATGTGGAGCAGCTCCTTACCTGATGCCAGCTGCTGTAATGCTATAGAAGTTGAGGGGTCACATCCTGAGCTTGAATCATCAACATTTGTGGAAGTCAATGAGTTGTAGCTGGTCCAAGACATGACCCCTAGATTTTTGGTTTAGTTTTTCTACTTTCAAATGCTTTTGGGAAGAAAATAAACTCCTTAATGGAGTAGCTTAACTGGCAGCAAACTTTAATGCATACAGTGGGGTAGTAGTGAAGGATTATGCCAAACACAGTGCTGTTTACTATTAGAATTACACGTGCTCTAACCTAGAATGCCCTGACTCCATGCAAATGAGTTAACTATTGAATAGTAATTTACCATTGTGCATATTGCTTTACCTTCTGGTCCATGTTTGTGAAGTATCTTAGGTACCACTGTGATGGTTACAGGCTAAAAACCAGGACAAACTATAGATTTGCTCATCATGGTCGTCTTATTTTTTTTCAAGAAAGATGATCATTCAACTTTCACTTCCTTTCAGTTAAAAAAGGACAAGAAACTTGCAGGGTGTTGCCTACATCTGTCAGGCCACTTCAAAACAGTTTGAAAACACTTGAGCTGGAACACACTAAAGATACCACAAAGCCAAGTTAGTCTTGACCAGGCTACCTGTGAATGGCAGCCGTCCCAGAGAAGAGCTGACACACACTTTCCACATCCCCTGTGTATCTTGTGTCAGAGCTCAGAGCTGATCCCAGCTTTAGGTGCTTCAGTTTCTAAAAGCACACTTTTAAAGCACAGTCCTTGGGTAAGAACTACAGGATCAAACCAGCTTGCCTGACTCCTCTCTCTTCCTAACGGAACGCTACCCAGGCTGCTTCTGGGGACAGGAAGACTTTACTTCAGGGGCCGAATTCCAGACGGTTCTTTTCAATTGAAAGTGATTTTAAGCCTGCTTAATAGTTGGGTTTTTTTTTTTTTACTATTTACGTTATAGTCTCCCTTCCCTGGAGATGATGAAGAGGAAGTGTTTGACAGTATTGTAAATGATGAAGTAAGATACCCACGATTCCTGTCTACAGAAGCCATCTCTATCATGAGACGGGTAAGAACATAAGAGTAATCCAGTATCCCCCTCCTAGCCTGTTTTCTCTCTGTCATTAAGGACATTAATTACTTCTGTGCAGAACAAAATACTTAATCTATGCTTGGTAACTTTTTCTACAATTAAATTTCAGATTTCATTTATGCTGTGCCATGCTGCCTGTCACCTTACATGAAAATTCTCAGTCCCATTCCACTTTAATCAGGAGCAAGGTTTTCTTCTTAACGTTAAACCCTACAGGCTCTATTTTCTCCCTGAACTGTTTCCTTGTATCTAGCCAGAGAAGTTCAGCAGTCTTTTCCTAGCAGCACACTGCTGCATTGACCTATTTGGTAGATTAACATTGTCACATGAATATTTTAAATCAAAGGCTTCTAAATCTTTTTGGTTTCGTTCCAACTGGGGCAGGGAACACTGCACACATGGCATCTGCCGCCCCCGTCTCGGCAAAGAACAGCTGATTTTGTGTACAATTGTTATTACTGCTATTCCTTAGTGAGACCCCTCTGCTTATCTCAAGAAGCTGCTTGACCTTGTCCAAGTTAGAAGGTATCACAGGTGATAGAAAGGCAGCTGCCAGAGGGAATTCAGAGCCTTGGAAGCAGCTGCTCGCTCGCCTTAAATGTCTGACACCGAGTATTAGTGCCCAATTCAGCCATGTGCTGCACCACGTAAGTTAAAGCAGGTCACAGTAACTACCATGGTGGATTTAAGAAATAGCATAAATACAGCTTAAAACGTTGGCTTGCTCCAAGGGAGAGAGTGTTTGGCCAGAGAAAGAAGGAAGAAGAGAGTTTTAAGGAGGTACCTGTTTACTGTGAGAACGGTGATGCCAGTGTCCACAGGGGATGTCCACACTGCACCCCGAGTGTGCGTACTGTGAACTTTGTGCTTTCCACTTCCCAGTTGTGGCTGTGAGCACACTGCTCCCACCTGAGCAACTTTGACTTGCTAGAGTAGGTGTTGTTCCTTGATGGCTGCAGCATGAATGTATCCACCACCCCTGATGCTGGGTGCTCTGCCTGGAACAGGGGCCTGCTGGGCGCAATGCCATTCAGGACTGGGAGCATCTGACGTCAGTGTCGACTAGAAAACCTTGTATCTGGCTGGGCACACAAAGCAGCATTCAGACCCCTTGGTCAGTCAGCTGCTGTGAAGTTGCTGGGCACAGGAGGCAGCAGAGCAACTCCCTTCTAAGCCAAGCAAGCCATTCCAGCTTAGGCCAGCTCTATATCCTCCCCTGTTAGAAAGCCCATCCAGGTTTACCTGTGCTGGCCTCTCAGATTGCCTGGGTACCACAACAGATCTGCGAGAGGCAGAGGTCCTGCTGTCTGTACAGTCAGAGCAAGGCTGCTGGGGAAGTTGTGCCAGCAGGTTCAGGCATCTCCATACGAGCACTGCCAGCTCTAGCTCTGCGCAGCCCAAGCACTGTCTTACCCTCTCTTTGAGGGACAAGGATTACCTGTTGGTCAGGCAGTAGAAATTTCACTGTCAAGCCAGTCTTGAGGTTGGCTCTCATATGGTGGGCACTCATCTCTTGCGGTTGGCACTCATCCTCCCCTTCTTCCTCCCCCTAACTCTCAAATTTTGCACTGAAATCTCACATGTTCTATCAGCTGCTACGAAGAAATCCAGAGCGGCGTCTTGGAGCTGGAGAGAAGGATGCTGAGGATGTGAAAAAGCATCACTTCTTCAGGGTGAGTACTAGCTAGCGTTAGTTCTAAGGCTTCTAAGGACTAGAGACAGGAACTAAAAGTCAGTTGGTTTATTTTACAGCTAATAGATTGGAATGCTTTACTGGCCAAGAAAGTGAAGCCTCCTTTTGTACCCACCATTAGAGGACGAGAAGATGTTAGCAATTTTGATGACGAATTTACCTCCGAAGCACCTATCCTCACTCCACCTCGGGAACCAAGAATACTTTCAGAAGAAGAGCAGGAAATGTTCAGAGATTTTGATTACATTGCTGATTGGTGTTAACTTCCAGACACTGTGAAACCCCAGCTGACTGGCTCATGAGAATGCCTCTCTCAGAAGAATACCGACCCTTCGATTGCTCTCTGTGCCACCTGTAGCTTCTGGTTGTTTTTTTTAATCACATGAAGATCCTTTTAAGTACTGTTTTAACACTCTCATGAAGAGTGGCCTCTTCGTACGTTGTTTTTTATCTGAGCACTGGAAAGCAGGTCTAGGGAGTTCTTAAGCTGAGCTGGTGAACCCAGGCTGTACTGAGCTTCCCACACACGGGCACAGAGGGAGGTGTACAGTTTCTCTCACTCTTCCACAGCGGATAACATCACTTGAAGTATCTGTCCTCGGTGGGAAAAGCAGACTTTGAGCTAGGGAATCACTTATCTCTCTCTCTCAGCCACAGCGAAAGAGAAGTTCGGGATACTGATGACACTCACACAGAACATGGTTCTAGCTGGAGAAGGCAAATGATTTCAGTTAAATACTATCTTGTGCGGTCTATAAAAATACACGTTTCTATGTACAACTTCATCTTATGTTCTTAAAATAATGGTGTTGAGAACAGATATGCCTTGTTTTGTAAATTTTCTATGATATTTATTAGGAAAACTGTTAAACGCCTTGCCTTTGAGATAACACCAGTGTAAGTGCTTCCATTACCAAGAAAAATCTAGAAAAATCCAGAAAGTTTACCAAAGCCACTTGCCAAACAGTTTTGCCTTCAAGCTTTTTCAGCATGGCTTAAAACCCTGGTTGATACGAATCATGTAACAAGGATGTTGCTCAGTGTCTCCACAAAGAGCAAAGCGTGTGCGTTTCCCGAGCCCCTCCACTCCTGCCCCCAACGTCATGCCTTTCCCACTCTGCGAGTGGACAGATAAGTTACCCGGTCTGCATCTAACCACCTAGGTCATCCTCTATCTGCTGTACAGTATCATATCACTCTTAGAAAAACGTAAGGGTTTTCAATGTATACATGCTGTGAACATGTATATTTGGAAGTTGTAATGTATTCTTATGTCCAGGCAAGTAATTTAATTATACCACTTCATTAATTTTGCCCAGTGGCTGAGCGAACAACATAGAACACCGAGTGGAAGATGTCGCTGTACACATCAGGCCACTGACCTCTAGAACTTAGATTGGCAGTTACTGAGGGTAAAAGCAATACCTTGTAACCAAATGTATACATATTTTTGATAAAACCAGTGTATGTTTTATAAACCCAACACTAAAAGCTGTACCTCAAAAGTTGAGAAATCATGTAGACCAGACACTGTGCGTACCTGTAAACCAAGACCTGTTTTTGGCACCCGGTGTTCCCTGGGCAAATGGTGATTCTTGGAACACGAGTTCCCCGCGCAGCCCTTCGCTCTGGCGCCGTTTGGAGCTGGCACGTGTCATCCCACAGCATCATCCCACAGCATCATCCCAGCCAGGACTTTGCTGTTCACGGGCTAAACCAGTGAGAAGTGGCACTGGAGTGAAGTCACAGCTTGTAGTTTTACCCACGCAGAGAAGAAAGGCGAACCACAGGAACGCGCACCGTCACGGAGGTGGTTAAATATTGTCAGGCAGGGGAGAGGCTTAGGGAGGAAAGAAAAGGGGCGATAGGTCCCACTCAGACACCCCCCCATAACAAGGTTCGGCCAGCCAGGGGCAGCAGAGCCTGTCAGCCTTTCAGCATTACTTCTGTCCAGATTCTGATGAACAAGAACCAAATCACGTTCCTGCATCTAGCTGAAACTGATGCTTTTGAGGTACAGTCAGCTCACCCATTTTGGTTCCCAAATACATCTGAGCACGCAGCAGGGTGCTTAACGCTTACAAAAGTATCCTCAACAATCCTTTTTTGTAACTACATCTTGTACAGAAATCTTTTTTTTAATCTAAGTAAATCACTAAAAAAAAAAAAATTAAAAAAATTAGATGGCAGGGTCTGTTCACCCAGTTAAGCTGAAAGAAAGCACTAATTTTATCTCTGTAGTTTTTTAAATATTTTTAGGCAGATTAAGATTTTAAACCCTAGATTGTAAATATATTTTGCTATACTTTATCTGTATGTGGCTGCTCAAGCACTTTGTAAGGAAATTAGGATATTTTAGAATGGTACACTATGCATTAAAATGAAATGTGCCTTTAACAAATGTCATTCTAAGTGTTTTGCAGTCATTAATATCACAAATTAAAGTTTTAAATAGAGTAATTTGTAAATTGTGTCCCAGCCATGATTTTGCTGTTTCTTGAAGTGACTTGTGACATTTTCTCCACAGGAAACTTGAGAACAAGAACTTGCAGCCAGGAGGGGACTTGCAGAGCCCCGGCTCTTCGGGGCAGCTCCATGTGCCCCGCTCCTTATTCTGAACACGAAAACAAAGAGCTGCCTCCTTGAGGCCGAGGAAAGCAGCCGCCTCCTGCTTGGGTGAGCAGCCCCGAAGGGAGCAGGAGGTGACCCCGTCCAACAGGCTCCAGCCTGGCCAGGCTGAATCAGCATTTCTCGGGCACAGGCTTCCTTTGAGGGCGGGGGGCAGACAACACTCACTCCCCTCCTGGGCAGCCTCACAGCGCAGCCCCCGTGTGTGGAAGAGCTCCATAAGCAAAAACCATACGCAGCCCCCAGCGCTCCCCCTCTCACAGCAGAAAACAAAGCTGGCTTTCTAAGGGCACTTAGAAATCTCTGCTCTTAAGAACGGAAATTTCACATGAGATCATTGCCTGGAGACGCTGAACTCAGTACCTGCTAAGGGCTGGCTCCAAATGAGTCACAGAATGCTCTCAGTTGGAAGGGATCCATAAGGATCGTTGAGTCCAACTCCTGGCTCCACCCGGCCAGCCAAATCAGAGCATGACAGCTTGACATACCTACCCTGAATTGCAGCTGAATTAACACAGGAAGTACCTGAAGACACTTGGCTATCACTGGTGATGTGTGGGGACAGCAATTCTTGAGCACTTGTCTCTTCCCTACTGCCTGCTGATCCACCTCCCAGCACAGCCCCATGCTTGCAGCAGAGCGCCCAGAGCCCACCCTGCCAGGGCTGGAGCCAGTCTCTTGCTTTTGCTTTACCACTTTGGGCTGCAGAAACACAAAGGGGTGGTAATTAGCTGAAGCAGGGTGCAGAGCTGCAACCACCACCATGCACTCCCCACGCCCACAGCTGCACACACAGCCCCCATGCTGCTCCGGTCAGGAACAAGGAGAGCTCCTCTCTGAACCAGAAGCTTCTGCAAGAGAGCCAAATCCTTTAATTTCTTCAAAGCAGATTATACTAAAGGGGCCAAAGCTGCCTAAAAATTCATTGGAGTTTACTGTAGTTCTTTCTTGTGCTGTTCACATGAACCACAGTGAGCCAAGAGCCGCAGGAACTGGTTGCACAATACACAGGTCCTTCAAGCACCTGGCTGGCGCTGCCTGGTGGGGCTGCACAACTCTGCCCTCTCTGCACCCAAGGAGGGACAGGACCTGCTCATGGAAGTGCCAGCAGCAGCAGGGCCAGGGCAGTCAGTACACCCCTTCCTCCAGCATCTGGGCTCTGCACAGATGTTTAAATTTCAGGCCCAACAGCTTGGGCTGTGTGTAACCATCTAAAACACACGTCAAGCACTCACACACGGTGCCCAAAAACATTTTAAAGAGCCTGACTGTACAGGTAAGTTTCCACCATCTTTAACCTGCACACAGGACATTTAACAAGCTGGTCGCTGGTGGAAAACACACACACAGCGAGAGAACTTTCATCTTTACATTCCTCAGCTGACAGGACATCAAAGGTCAGGCCCTGCCCATTCAATGCACCACACCTGCAGAGGCAGACAACACAGCTCAGGACAGGGAAAGCCCAGGTAACAATGTTGCAAGAGTCTAAGGCAGTACACCAGACACTACACCATAATCCCTCCAACTATGATGACCTTTAACATCCACACCAGAATTTTCTGTGAGCGCACCAGGCAGCTTCCATGGCCTAACAACTGTACAGCCCTTGTAACTTGTTTACTGAAAAAGGCTTGAACTGACACATCTTTATAGTCTCTACTGGCAGAAGAGGATTAGAACTGAACCAGCAGGAAAACAGTGAGTGCTATTGACAATGCCTGCTGTTAGTGCTGGACCCAGGGCCTGCCCTCTGCAAAGCTTCAGGCCAGATGCAGGGCAAGCTGACCCTCAGCTGTTCACTGCCATCACTCAAATGACCCTGCACCAGTGGTTCCGAGCAGCCAGGGAGCCTGTGGACGCCCAGGGGCCTCTGATGCTCTGCACACAGCAGGACCCTGTAAGGAGGTGACTAATTTCCACAGCTGTTAGTTTGGGGAAGGCAGAAGAGCTTCTGGCCATCCCTCCTCAGCACCTGGCACATCCCTTTGAAACAAGCACTCCCTTCTGACACACCGAACACTTGACCACCAGCAGACCAGCCTGCCAGTGGGCTGACAGGGCAGAACACTCAGCAGAAACTTTTACTGTACTTTTTACCTTGCTCTGTACAGTTGCAGGCATCATAAAGCAGTCAGGGGGTTGACTACAGCAAGAGTCCTTCCGCTTCTGTGTAGCCACTCTGTCGTAGTGTAGGATGCACAGAAGCAAAGCGGGGAGACTGCCAAGGGTGTGACTGACCGTTCACAGCAGACCTGGCAACGCGCGGCACAGTTGTGCAAATACCCACAGCTCCTTCTCAGCAACTGATGCTGTCTGGGTTAAGTCTCCCACGTGCTGCAGCCAACTACAAATGCTAAAACCACACTGGAGATGACAAAATTGTCAAGAAAGCAAACATGTAAAGCAGCCTTGTGACCCAGCCCCTAAGTAGAAAGGTAACTCTACCACTTCATGGACTGCATTCCAGTTCTCAGCATGTGGAACAGGATGTACACCTCATTTTGCAGGTCATATTCACAAGATGGTTAAGTGTTTTTGGAAAAGTTTTATTTGGGAATTACATAATATTTTAATTTTTCCAAAATACATCTGACTAGATCCCTACCAAAAAAAATCTAAATAAGTACAACAATATGAAATTAAGTTTTTTTTTCCAACAGTCATTAAATATTTACTTCCACTAATATATACATACAAAATGCCACACAATGAGCTTGTTTACCCTTGGAATGTGTGCTGCGTTCCAGCAGTTACGCTCCATCTCTGCATCCTCCAGTTGCACAACATGAAGACTCAATATTAACACTTTGTACATCCTTTATTATAGGCAAAAATCAAAAGTTTGTTGTCGGGGGTTCTCGCAATAGAAATTAAACGTGGCCCACAGCAGCTTCACAGCTGCGGCAGTTTGTCTACCGGGGTGTCGAACTTGAAGTCTGCTGGGAAGAGGTCTGGAGCTCGCGGGTAGATCAGCCGGTACGACTGTCGAATCGTAACATCAGCCACACCAGCAATGTCACCAATCTCTGCAACAAGAAGATGGCAAGTGTGACTGGTTTTTACTTTTGCCGTTTCTCTGAAGAAAGCATCACTTACCAGAAGTGCTGCACACTGTGCTGGACTCCTAACTCTCCCAAAAGCCTGCTAAAATGGTTAATAACCACGGTGACTAACGTTTTGCATACCTGAAACCATCTTCTCACATGCCATGGTTCAGCTGATACCATCAATCTTGGAGCACTATCAAACTGGCAGAGGGCCAAGAGTGCAAAAGTCATTAGAAACATCTACTGCAAACTCTACGTGTGCCCAGCAATACTGAACAGTCATCAACATTGGGATCTTCAGGTTTGGGCTTTCAAGAAATACAAGCAAAACCAACTTCAACACAGACAAAAAGCAACACCTTCAGCTAAACCTGAAATCTATTTACCTTAAAATGCACAGACACCCATGTCAGAGACACTGTTTAACAAGCAAAGGAAACATTGTTTGAAACTTACTTACTCAAGATTTATTCAAACTGCACCCAGGTTCAGAACTTAAACCTTAAGCTCCACGAGCATACAGCGTTGTCTGAGGACACCAGCACATGGAGTCATGTTGGCATCCACAGCAGGCAGCTGTATCTTACTGTAACGATGGCTTTTAAGACACATAACCCCACAGCTCATGGCAAGCGAGGCTGAAGGCTTTGTACTGCTTGGGCTCTACATCTCTCAGTGCCCAGCAGACTGCCAACGGGATGAAAGCTCCGGGGACAGAATAAGCAGTGATTAATGCAGAGCAAAGCACCACAACCTGGCAGATAAAGGCTGTTCTTTACCTCCCTCAGCTCTCCACTAAGAAACTGCTAAACTTTAAACATTTTTGCCCTGAGCTGGGCACAGCAAAGGACTTTCTGCAGCCACCTACCAGCGCTTGGATCCCTTCCTCACAGCAAGCTCTAACCACCACGGCCTTTACTCCTTTCCTTCCCCATGTGCTGCTCCTCCCCCTCAAATAGGGCTGATTCTCCTGAGCCCCAGGGGCAGATCCGAAACAAAACCAGCCCTGAACTCCCTTGGCTTCCTAAGGGCTACCCTACCAGGGGAGAGTAACGCCAAAGATGACCTGAGGCCAAGCCTGCTGTCCCACCACCCTCCACCTTTATCACAGGCTCACAAGAAGTTGAGGAACACATATGAACTGAGGTGATTCCCTGGCCACAAGAACAACTGAACACTTAATGTAATCTAGAGCCGTAATGCTACTTGTGACTGCCCCCAAGTTTGCACTGGAGTATTCCAGAGCAGCAGATGTTTCCACATGCAAACAGTACCATGGGTAAAGCTAGAATATCCTCATTTGAGCACACTGTTCCATTGCATTGGAGAATCTCACTCCTAGTGCAGGAAAAACATGGACTCAGTTCACACTGAGCATCACCAATTATGCAGTTTTCATTTTGGGAAGTGGGAGACCCTGGCTTGGGCCTTGCTGCACACAATTAGAACAGCAGCTTGTCACTATTTGCACAGACCTCATGCAAGCTTTGTAACAGCACTGAATTCTCTTTCAAACAAGACACAGGGAAGGTGAAGTTTTACCTTTTTGTGTCCTCTTCTCCGCAGAAGCTTGTGATGCCATGTAAATTGCTGCAGCTGCTACAGAGATGGGGCTTCTCCCAGGAACCAAATCTAATTCGACAGCTTTACGGGCAATATGCGTTGCTGCCATTTGTACTTGTTTGGGAAGACCCAGATTGGAACAGAATCTTGACATGAAGTCTCCAGTTGTAATCAGATCAACACTGGTTTCAAGAGCTTTCAAAATAAGTTTAAAACACCGGCCTATTTCCTTCTTTGAAATCCTGGACACTGCACAAATTTCTAAACAAACAATAAGAATTGAACGTTACGCTGGACAGCATCTGCTCTCCCAGAGTAATCAGAACTGATGCTCAACACATTAACACCCACAAAGGTGGCCAATGTCAGAGGCCACCATCACTAAATGAACTTTGCACGTTTGTGAAACTTCTGAATCCCTTCAGTCAGTGCCCTGTTTTTGTATGGGGCTGACTAATACAGCTTGCTTGGGATGGGAAATTTAGTACTTGGTGCCAAAGAACTTGTATCCCTGTCCAAGAAAAGTTGCTCGTCCCGCAACCAGAGCAATAGACTTTATCATAGAATCACAGAATTGTAGGGGTTGGAAAAGGACCTTGAGAGATCGAGTCCAACCCCCCTGCCAAAGCAGCTCCCCAGCTCATATTGCACAGATAGGCGTCCAGATGGGTCTTGGGTATCTCCAGAGAAGGAGACTCCACCACCTCCCTAAGCAGCCTGTCCCAGGGCTCTGTCACCCTCACTGTGTAAAAGTTCTTCCACATGTTGGTGTGGAACTTCTTGTGCTCCAACTTGGAGCCATGCCCCTTGTCCTGTCCCCACAAGACCACAGAGAAGAGGCTGGCTACTTCCCCTTGTATCCCACACTTGAGATAATTATGAACATTAATAAGATCCCCTTATGTTTCAACAACACTCAGAATGCCTTTTATACTCGTTTTATTTTTTAAAATCCATTATAACAAAAAATCCCATGCCTGAGCACCTACTCACTTCACAAATCCAACAGATTTCCAGCTTCCCTCCTACCCTCCACCCCAAAGGTGAGCCACAGCTGAGAACAACCAATTCAGCAAAGTCCAGGAACGAGAAAACCAACCTCCTATGGTGACAGTAACTAGACCTTTACTGCATGGCAGAATTGAATCTGTATCACTGAGAACTTACCTTTAAATGTTCTTGGAACACCCTCTTGCCTACAGGCTATGTAGAGACAAGCAGAAGCAATAGCATCATTACTCCTTCCCTTCAGGCTCTTTTGCTCATACACTTGCTTGAATAAATTATTTGTTCGATCCTTCAAAGCAAGAAGACTAAATTTAATTAACTCTAGGCCATTTAATTAGCAGCAATATCAAAAATTCATGTGCTCATTATATTATGCTAACTAAGTCAATGCCAGAACAATTTAAGGAAGGGAGATGTGAACTTACAACTATATTTCTAGGGAGGTTGATTCTGTCTGCCATGTTGGTGATCTCTTTAAAAGCATTCATCATGGCACGATCCGAGCTGCTCATCGTCCTGCGGTTCTGGTACTTGGAATTCCCAAACTCATCAAAGCTTGCTGCGCCTGTGCCCTGGAAAGAAAAGCCTGTATTGTCAGCAGAACACAAGGATCTTCCTTTATACATCTCAATTCAAGGCACTCCGTTCCAACAGTCGTGCAAATAATCACTGAAGTACATCAGTGTCGAGCGCTGTTCCCAACATCAGGATCTGTGCTCTGCAGGAGTCTCCAACGGTGAACTGATTTCCAAGGACCACAGATTACACAGGGAGTTGTCTTCCCTAATGCAACAGTAGTTTAAAATGAGTAATACTTAGACAATGTGTGCATCTCAATGCTCCTGTCACCAGTGCTGAGGTCCAAGGCTAGATTTTATGCAAGCTTTAAGTCATTTGAGCTCAGTCTCTACTGTGGAGGACTGGCAAGTCAAAAACCCCAAGTTTTATGGCCATGGAGACCAGTTGTTACAATGACAACTCAAACATGAAAACCAGGCAAGGGCAGAGAACATCCAAACCAATGGCCTATTCAAAACCAATCTGATACTGTGCCTGCTGGCACTTGCAAGCCTTAACCTGGACAAAAATGTAAATATCCATATATTCTGCCGCTACAGGAAAGCCACAGACCTCTTAAAAGAAAAGATTCAGGTCTTAAGTGAAGTAAGGGCTACCAACTGCACCTGGCAACTTCAAAACAAGCTTCCAGCATGCATTTGGTTTGTACCTTAACTGACAGTACAAATTGCATATACTTCTATTAATACACAATTTTGCCCAACTAAGAGGATCTAAAGTGTTGAAGGTCTTCAATTAGCCATCAGTCCAAAACATGTCTGTCAGATTAGTAACAGCTGATGACAACATGGCCTGATGAGGTCAGAAGAGCTGTGCCCATAATTAAACTGTCTACTTTTGTGTTTGCTGTCGCAGTGTGCAGGGCCATGAGTTCTCTCCAGTGGAAAACACTTCCTCACCATGATCCCACATCATTAGCAGAACCCAGGATTCTCTGAATTGACAAGCAGTTATTTCTTGCTGGCACCTTCAAACAAGTTTGCTGGGCTGGGGCATCCAACTTTCATTGCAGACATATCTGGTTGTTTAAACAAGCTGATACAGTGGCTGTTGGACACAGACTACTACACAGCTCTGTTTTGCCCAAAACAGTAAACAAAGTAGATCTTGATCTACGACTGACAGCACCTGCTCTCAAGTTGAAGACTCAGCAAAGGTATGAAGTGGGGCCAGGACACAGCAAACAAAGTTCAGACCACACCACTGCACCACCTTGGTCCTCTGAGCTGCCCACATGGAGTCAGCGCTTGTTTCTTTTCTAATTGCACTTCTATTTTAAAACCACCTCCAAGTCTGTAATCTCTCCCTACTACACATCTGCATGTAATAAACATTCTTTGGTTGACACTAGCAACACTCACTTTTGACAATTCGCTGTTCCTCTTCCCTACACCCAAGGACTCCAGTTACACCCCATTCATGGTGAGCTCAGCAGACACCTCTACTGCTGAGACCTGTATCTGTGGTATGCACACCCACTTTTGATACTGCTGTGGAGACTGACAACTCTGGCACAGAACCCTCCCTCACAAGTTTCCCTAACCCCTTCAATAGGCCCACTATGATAGATGCTAAACTCCAACATCACTCTTGGTTTTTTCCTACTCCTTTCAGATTAAAGAATCGCCTGGAAATGGTCCTGCTGGCACCAACACAGCCGAGGGCTGCTCCAGACAATCCTGCTTCCTTGAGTGGATGGAACTCTTCCAGCTACCCAATGGTGCCATAAAGTTCAGGGATGAAAAAGAGCAGGAATCAAGCACAAGAAAAACCCTTGGCCACACAGAGCATTACCTGCAACACTGGTCCTTCCTTTCAGACATTGTATCAGAACAGCTTCCCTCATCCCAAAACACACAAGTTGCAGGTCAAAAGGCTCCCTCCTGGCCATCGCTCACACCCATTCCCTGCAACACATCACGATGTTCACACGTACCACAGGCTCCTGGGCTGGTGCTACACACTAATGCTTGCAGGAACTGCACATGCTGAAAGTCTTGTAGATGTCAGAAGAGCGACCACAAAGGCCTACTGACCCTGACAGCCAGTCCCCAGTCCTCATCTACTCAGGCTTCATGCCAGATAGTCCTTTACCAGTAAAGGGTGCTCTGCCTGGGGCCATCAAGTGTTCCCCTACATCACAGGGACTTTCCCTGGTCCAATATACAGCACCTTTTTTAAGTAGTAAAAACTGAGACGCGAAGGAGAACTTTCTCACTATACTCACAGTTACCTTTCCCACAAACACTCGTGTATGTGTACTGAAACTACCAATGCAGCTACAGACAAGTACTGTTAGCCAAAGGATTTCACCCTGTCAGTATGAGCACTCTCCAACAGCCATACCCAATATACAGCTCACAACTATAAAAGGGTTGGAAAATACTCTTCCATCGCAAGCACTTAAGGAAACCACAGCAATTCTTCTTGCATTTGCTATTGAAATGCACCATCTACTTTCCTTCTGAAGCTTTCAATTGAGGGACAATGCTTTGCTGGCTTCAGCCCTTGACAACCATGTTCAGAGTCCCTCTTCCCTTCATGGAAAAAAACAAAAGCCACACACTTGACCTGAAATCAAGTAGACTAAGAATTGTGCGTTTTACTGTTGTGGCCTTCATGAGACATCTACTAATGATAATCTTCCCACCTCATCAAGAAAGGTGCCTCTCAAAAGTCAGGAGTTCCACCTGCTTGGCTTTTTCAACAGAGCAGAAGCCTCATAGATACAACCCTGGGAACAGCCTCAAAAATAGTTACAGTGAGAAAACACGGTCTGGGAAACAGCAGGCTTGGCCTAAAGTGCTGGCAGCCAGCAGCTCTGTACCCCTTTAACAGCAGCGAGTAGAAGTATCACCATGACCCACATCACTGAAGTTACCAACAGCGCCAAGGTATGGCCCCAGATCCAGCAGTCCTCTTGCCCAGTACAACCAGCTCTTTATACAGTCTGATAGATCCTTTCTTTTTTTCTTGCCACTGCTTATCAATATAACCCTTCTGGATCCAGGCCAGACAGCCTGACAACACCAGCTTGCTTTCAGAGGCATCTGATCCAAGGATAGGAATTCTATACCACAAGTCTGTATCTTGTTCAACCAACCTACAGTCTCCTGTAGATACAGTCACTACAAAAAGGAACAGGTTAACTGCAACGGGTGACAAAAGACGGTTTACACAAGATAGGTAGCAAAACTTAAAAGGTTTCTTTTAGATTCATAGAAAAGACTTCTTGATACCAAGGCAGATCTAGAAGCTGCTCCTTCTTCAGTTGTTTTTACTGAATTTGACATAAATCCTTACGTAGAGATAACTGTAATATTCTGGCAATCAAGTCACAATTAACACCAGACTTCACCAATTGATTGCACTGTCATCAGATCAACTGTGGCACACTGTATTTACTTTTGGCAAGATACAGTTCTGTGCCAGTATCCTAAAGATCTGCCTGAAGAATGCAAACCACTTCCACCACAGCCAACTATGCTATTCATCCTCCTCTTCACAAATTAATCTGTCTTCCAACACAGGCTGTTGCTGCCTCAGACAGATGGGTCCCTTAAGTACTAAAACCAATTAGGAACTAATCCCTTTGCATAGGCCAAGCAGGCTCTCTTCTGCTCCTAGCAGATACAGACCACACACTCCTTCAGGAAGGAGCCCTGAAGCAGCACCTCCTGGTTTTAAAGTGGACAGAGACAAACCATTCTGTGATTCAGAACTACCCCATTCTGTTGCTATTTCAAGGCAACAACCAATCGCCAGAACTTTACTGTTTACCTGTCAAGTGGAATGGTTCTGGCACCACTTCCACCTACATTCCCAGCAGTTTACGAAGATCTCCAGTATGATGTACCATTAGAATTATCAATGTCCTCTTTTGGATTTTCCACAACACAGGTTGACATTTGGGGTTTTTTTAGTACTGCAGGTGTTTGGTTTGTGGTTGGTTGTTGGTTTGGGTTTCATTTGGGGGGGTGGATATTTAAGATTCTATTACCTGCAGCTCTACCTCAAGCAGAAAGGAACACCTCTACTCCCTGTCCTATGCAAAAGGATAAAGCAATCTCTGGCAGACAAGTCTGGGGTCCACTCCAAGTCACTCTAAGAATTGCTGTTAACTGAGAAAATACAATCTTACGCTGCTTCATTCTCTGAAATTCATGAAGGCTGCTCTGTACTCTGTTGGATACTACTTACCTCCCTCGTGACTACACCAATTTCACCCTTGTTCAACCAATGTGCATGTGAATCTGGGTCAATCCTCACCCCAGCCTACTACTTGAGAAATGCATCTCCTGATATAAGCCATTTTCTTCCTTCCAAATGACTGAGGAAAAGGGCAGCTCCCACTATAGAGCTCTCACATCAATGAACTGACATCTCAGAACCCCTGCTTGCTGGCAAGACAAACACAGGAACTCTTGTACAGAACACATCCTGGTTTGTCAGAGATTCCCAATTTCCTGTAGAAAATAACGTCTCTTTCCTGTGATTCCTCCCCATGAAAATACAATATCCATAATAGAACAAGCCGCCCCCACTACATTCTCCAATGTGATCCTGGCCATTCCAGTACTTGGGACATTTCTGCTTTCAGTTCTTATTATGCCACACTGACATTCTCACATCTTGTCTTCAGTGAGTAGCATTCTTTGCTACTGCAAATTTGGTCACACTTATTCTGGGATGATCTGGTTAAGAGCAAAACTGTTTCATCAGATCAATCTCTGTAAATTCTTAAGTTTTCATTAAAACCCAAACTTTTCATTTCCTTTGTGTCTTTAATTCTCTCACTGAGTCTGCTATCCCTCTAAATAAGGATTTGAATCTCTACAGTTCCTCTGATCTGAACCGCTAGAGCAGCAGAACCAGGAGCAGCAAGTAATCCCACAGCCCTGCAAACTTCTCTTCTGTTGAAGGGGTCAGCCCCTTCCCGCTACCGCCAGCAAAGAGCCACATTTTACAAACAGTTGAAAGGGTTCAGTTTAGTCAAAATCACTTTGTAAATACATTCTCCAGATAGTTTCCCCACGGACACACAAATATGTACTTGAGGTAAAGACACCTGAAACTTAGTGCAGTTCAGCACTGAGTATTACCTTGCCGATCATCGTACTCAAGTCGCCATCGCTCAACAGCGGATTCTGGGTATCCCCGACTCGAGACGGATCTTTCGTTGCTTTGTCGTTGCTGAAAGTTCTCCACTCCGACCCCACGTCAATCACCCGGTCACCTGAGCGCACAGGAAACAGGAGTCTGCGTTAACCCAGCGCTCTGAGACAGGCAGTTACAGAGCTGAGCTCCCCGGTCCTACAGTGCCTGTCTGTGGGCACTGCCAAGCAGAGCAGTGACTTGCAGGACCATGTACCAGACCACTCAGGGTTTGCAAATTAAGCTCAAAGCAATGAGGGGGGGAAAAAAAATGAATGCAATTACAGCTGCAGAGAAAATACAACTAGAGAGATGCAGCCAGAACACAGAGAGTTACAGTTAGCCTTAAAGAGCATCACAGTGTCTTCAACACACAAAGCATCAAGCCCTTCATTTCAAGCTGGTGTTCATGGTCACACACAGATGTTCTCAGCCCTTAGATGAGCAAGTTATTGTAACTGAAGTTCTCTCACATTTGCCACATGTTCAAAGCAGGTATGTGCATTATCTAACATGCACCATCTCATTAAGCTGTAGCAAATCACTTCAGGTCCTTGGGACTCTGAAATACACCACCTTCTAACCTACCAGAATGACATTTTACAGCTTAATTCTTGTTTTTGAAGAGGGCTGACCCTGTCCAACTCCACTTCATTTATGATGCCTGACAGTATCAACACTAAATATATATACAAAACTATTTCTTCTTAAACTCAGTCTACCCTGTTATACCTGGAATAATTTGAACACAGATTCGGATTAAGCAGAAAAAGCACTAAAGCCAGTCTCTGAATGAAGCAACTTTCCTTGCAGTCATCTATTCATCTCACATTCATCTACACCTTTCCTACAGCAACCTCCCAGATTAAGAAATAACTCCAACCCAGATTCTGATGCAGGCAAGAGCCCAAACAGTAATCACAATGATACAGTCCTAAAACAACCAAACCAGAACACCCCCACACAAAAAAACACCCACAAAGTCCCACACCACACCCTCCTGCACCCACCTGCACAGTTCATTCTATTCACAAGGCTGGTAAAAGCTGCATCTCAAAGGCATTGCCTCCAGGGCAATAATACAGATTTTTCAGGAGTACAAGTACAGAAAATCACCAAAAGAACACTTCTCAATGTTTTGCAGTAAAGGAGATTACAGAAGAAACTGCAATATAATTGTCACCCTGCTTTGCTAAACCTGAGGAAAGATTCCCGAACTTTATCAGTGGTGAAGCATCTTTTGAAAGAAATGCCTGCAAAAAATAAGTAGCATTGACTGCAAGAAAAATTTCTGGTATGGAAGTCTTAGCATGAAACTGCAGAGGCTGATTTACCCTGGTAAAGACATAAGCAGACAGACAAAAGCACACTGCAAACAACAATAATATAAGAGACAAAGCTGGAGAAAATGGAGGAGCAACAGAGTGGTGTAACTGCACAGCCCCTTGGGGAGGAGAGGGAGGATCTAGTCTGAATGAGGATCTTTATTCTTAAAATTATGCAAGGAACATGGTTGAAATTGAAAGCTGTGAATGAGCCATAAGAAATCACCACGATCAAAAAGAATAAATTTATTAGAGGTGGTCTCATCAGTACCTGCCAGACACGCTCACAGCTATGCTCCACCTTTATTTACTGCTCTAATGAACGTCAACAAGAGGAAAAGACTTTTTAAATCCTCAAAACCTAGAAGGTTAAGAAGGCAGCAGAGCAAAAGAATGCACAGATCTGTTCTTTCTGCTACAAAGGTCTCATCCCTCTTGCAAGCTTAAGTCAGCAGACAGTGTGCTCCTCAGCTCCTGGACTCTGTAAATATTTGATTCAGCGATGCTCCTTCTATGGCCTAGTCGTAACTTTACTTTAAGACAACCCCCCAAAACTGTTTACAGCATCTAAAAAAAGCAAAATGTACTTAAAATTCTGGCATGGTATAAATAGAACACTGAGTACAGGGCAATGATGTAATATTTTTTCCACACAAGTGGGAATGACCTAAATGACTCACTCAGGGATCTGCCTCTTGTGAGTTATGAACCACTCCTGCTCTAACAAAAAAGTGTTATATCACTGCCTGCTTTGGCAAACACATTACAAACAAAGGACTGAGACTACTATTTCAGAGTGAGAAAAGATTAAGTAGAACAAATCGCTGAATATAAAGCATTTGTGTAATTAAGATACAGTACGCAAATATATTTACTTTGCCAAGAAATCTGCTATTGCAGAACAGAAGTTTTCCTGTGTAGTCCCAGTGTCTTATTTAAAATATAGAGGTCCTAGGAAGTACACTGCCCTCTTCAAAAGGCTTCTATAAAACTGTGACGCAAGCTAGAAATATTAACAAAACCAGAATAGGCTAAAAGGTTTCCATAGATGGTAAATATGCTCATTCACAAGCAGCCAATTACCCCATTTCACACACACATAAAAAAAACCCCAAAACAAAGTGTGGCATTTAACTCTTGAAAACATAAAAAACACTTTGGAACTGTGACATTAATACAGATGCCATTAAGTCCCACCCTAAGTCATCGAAACAAAACCTTAAACTACTAAAGTCAGTCTTACAAAAAGCAGTGTAAGGAATCAGCCTTGAAAATGGGTCCTGAGTTAACTTTTCAAGTCCTACACTGAATTATCTGGGTCCTGCACTACTCACTGGCCTTCCTGAAGCACCTGGGGAATGGGTTTGACACTCAAACATCAGAGTAAAACAAATCTCCCAGCAAGTACTCTGTAAAATCATCTCTGCTTTCTCACATCATTATTATATTGGTTTTGGCAACAATGGCAAGCTGCGATAAGCATGGGAGTGGCTGCATATTCCCTTCACTGCTTCCTTTTGATGCAGTCTGTTTGAACAAAAATAAGCTTCATTAGATATGGTTACATTAGACACTCCTTTATTTAAGTTTCATCAAACAGATGAGTTCATCTCCTCAGCTTCCTCCTCTGAAGTACTTAAAGATGCTGTTTACAGGACCCAGTCTTTGTGGAAACCATCTCCAGAATGCTATACCGAAGCATGTTTCTCAAAGTAAGTTTTTCTCCATTGTCCCTTTTCATTTCCTAAACAGTTCTTTCAGAATTAAGTTACTCTTTAAAATACAGTCTAGTAGACTAACACACAGGCTCTAGTGGAAATACACACTGCAAACTTCACTGACTCAGGTTGCCCACCATCTGAAAAGCTCATTTAGTAAAATGCAGAACTGTTATTCAGAACGGAAAACCTCAGACCAAGCTTGCTTTTCTTCACAACTGCCAAATGCAAAGAGCACACACTAGTGAAAGGAAAAGGTAAACTCAGGTCAGTATCAAAAATTAAAATATCATTTTGAATAGTTTGAGGTTTTTTTTAAATTAACTTAAAATTATCTACACATCGTTAGCTAAATATGTTTACTCCCCCTCCAAACACAGAAAGTAATTTCTCAAAGGAAAATATTCTCCTTCAACAAGCCCTGAAATTTCAATTACTTATTTAGAGAAGTAGGATCAGGTATTTTAATGCTGCACCCCACTTGCCATACCTCATAATGTGCACATATTTTATTCTCCTTTGGCATTCTGTATTATCAGATTTATGCATAATATAACAACACATACTATATCCTCATCGTATTTTATGAAGACAATATAGCTGAAAATTGAAAAAGTTCAATCAAAACAAAAAATAGGATGAAACTCAAGCATCAAGTAGCACTATCTTCCATATCCAGTCTTGAAGCAATTCCATGAGGGTATATTCTTAAACCTTATTCACAGGAGCTCTAACATTAGCTATACATTGCATCAACTCTTATGTATTATTAATCTTTTGATCTTAACATCACTACAGCATCAGAATTTTTTCTGCACTTTAAAGTACCAAAATAACTACTGTTTCTACAGAATGCTTTATTCTTACAGTTAGTTAAGGCATCTGCTGCCATCTAGCGAGCACATATATTTTTAATTAAAAGCTTTTTAGAATGCCAAACTTTTTAAAAGACGGTTAATTACAACTAATCTTAGTCAACTCCTTGTTAACCAGAGGAATGAGGTGCTGAGCCAAACTGCAACAAAAAACCTCGGTAGCCAGCTACAAGCTGAGAATCACGAAGATGTGCAACTGCATCAAGCCAGGCTAAACTGAGCCTTTTCCTCTCCAGGCCAACAGTCCCAGCCTCCTTCCTGCTGCTCTTGTTCCTAAATCACTTTTGCAACCTTCTGCTAGACTTGCTCCAGCAAGTCTCTACCTTTCTGGTACTGAGCAGCTCAGAACTAGATACATTACTCCAGATACTTACTCCTCCATATTCTATTTATTAGATTATGCATTGCTCCACACAGTAGCACTCAACTTGACAGTTTGAAAAATATACACTTCCCCCCCTCAGTTTTCAGCTTTAGAACTTCTTATTAAGACCAGATGTATTAAATGTTACCAAAACATAAATTCTGGGAGGGATGGGGGACAGAAAAAATAAAGCCAAACCCACACACATAATTTCAGCATCACAGCTTTCTCTACCAAAGACAGAAATATTATTTTGCAAAAAGTTATCTTGCCCTCAATAAATTGTTAACACCACAAATGCATCACCACCACCAGCAACACCAGCCTACTCCCAAGGCTCGGCTGAAATAAAGAGAACCAGACCAGGCTTTGAGACATTAAACAACAACAACAAAAATCCCACCAAAAAAACCAACCCCACACCCACAAAAAAGACCCCAAACAAAAACATACCAAAGGAAACAACAGATCCAAACAATCTGACTGATGTCCAGACACCACCTGAATCATAGCAGTACCTAACAGCAGCTATGGGCTGAAACAGACACTGCAGCACTGCGGACAAATGGCTGTTACAAGAACAGAGGCTTAGCAGCTCCTGCATATCAAAATGATGACCAAATCACAAGGACCTCTGGGCTTCCTCAGTCATTAACTTGTAATAATTTTGGAGGAAACAAATAAGAGTAGAAATGTGAAACAGTCTTGTGGATGAGTCCAGTCAGCTGCCTGCAGACTTACGGCCTTTAAACAACATAACAGCTCATGTACTTGCAAAAGGATGCTCCAAAAAACAATGTTTCAGTGAAAAACTTCGTGCCTGATCTACTTTATGTCACAAAGAGGCTTTGGACTCTTTTTCCACCAGCGAAGCTCGGATCATTTGTAGCCCTTATTTGCCCTGAATAAGAAGATTCAAAATGTTACTGTTATTCCATTGGACAGATCTAGTACTTCAATAAGTAGAAATATTCTTTGTAGTGCTTCTCAAACACCTTTGGTTCCCAGCCTAGAACCCACCAACTAGAAAGTCTCCTCCACCCTCCAAGAAATTTCATGCTAAGGGCATGTTTATTACAAAGCCTAACAAAAGATGCCAGCTTTTGACATTCAAAGTTTATGGTTCCACTGTTAAAAGCTTTACTGCTGAAAGAGCTAGAAACATCACCCTTGTCTTTAAAGCCCTTTAAAGAAAGGGGTTAGACTTAAAACACAGACTATTTGAAATGCTGACTGGAAAAGGCTAGTAAATTACTTCATATTCCCTGTGTAAATCAAAATCCATGAATGCTTGTGCAGAAGTCAACCTTAAGTATCAGCAGTCTTTATAATTAGGTTTCCTATGGACCCAAGGAGTTTTATTTGCAAGGATTAATTTTTGTCCAGGTAATTTTTAGTGCTCTGGACACCGGTGCAGAAACAGCAATCAGATACAAAGTGCTAATACACATCCATATCTAAACATGTTTGCCTATTTAATAATTTAGATTTTCACATTTTAGTTCTAAGTGTTGATAATACAGAACAAATTAATCATAAACATACACTCAAATACTAAAAGATTTTTTCACCATTTTGAGGTATAAAGATACCAGCACAGACACCACATAACTGTCCTCTCCTGGACCCAAGTCAGGAGGACTCAAGCACTTTTACTTACAGGACACTACCAACAGCTGGGGGAGGGAAGAAAAAAGGTTTCTTTGGTTTTTGGAAAACAAGCATCTACATAGGGATAAGATTGATTGCATCCATAATGACAGACATCTTGAGTAACGGACCCACTAGCAAAGGCAATCATGAAATCCCTTCCTGCCCATTTGTTATACTGTAGAGAAAAAAAAATATCTGCAGCACAGTTAAACCCCACATATTCCTCACAGCCCACACCTGAATTTAAGATGTGGCATTCAGATCTCTAACATTTCAGGAGCACTAGCCAACTGAAGATTCTGACATAATTTTCTAACAGCCTAACTTCTGATCATAAGCTATTGACTATTTTCCCCAGAATTTAACTGAACACTCAGGTATACACAGAACAAGAATAAACATCTGAATAGAGGTCATAATCCAATTCAAAACTTAAAAGTTGATACCTACCCAAGATTTCTCATCAGCTGAAAACAGACTTCTGCTTTTTTTAAGAAGGCTACCCAAAAAGACTCTATACAAGAGCACTGTTCTTTCCTATGCCATACCTCCCTACTGAAGTAAAACTACCCAGAGTGAGAGAAAAATCTCTTACTACATGCTGAAAATAAACTCCCTACTGCTCCAACTCCAGCACATGAAGAGAACATTTAATGGGACTACACAGAAGGCTGAGGAAAGTCTTAGATCACAAAGGTACTCCTACCTAGACGAGATGTTACACAGTGGTATATGTCACTAGACTTACTCCCCTCTGAAATTCAGCTCATCACCTTGCTACATCAAGAAAATTCAGTGCTTTGTATTCCACTTCAGTTCTGCTTTCTTCAGCCCCTTCTGGCATATATCAGCTGACTTCCAGGGTTTTTTTAACTGCCTAAAAAGTAGTAAGCAAAATATTTACCTGTCAAGAGGATTTACTAGCCTTGTGTTCTTGAACAAAATGCTTCTCCCCCAACCAAGCCTGTCTGAGCAGTGAGATGTGGTCAGTGTTTTAAATGAGCATAGAACTAACTAGTTCTCTAACCTTAAGAGCTTTGTGAATTCTCAAGCCAGCCCACAAACACTTACTGTATTATACAACCTAGAAGGATTTAAGAAGAGCATGTATAATAAAACACAAGACTTCAGACAGCAGATAAACTTGGGCACAGACTTGTAGTTTCCGATGCATGTCAATCCAGATTAATATCAAGATACCATGTATAATTGCAATTTAGGTGTCCCAACTGCCTTTCATGCAGAGGGCAATTAACAGGAGGAAAAGTTAACAAGCGAAAAGCAGTTACCATGAATAGATGAACACAAGCTAGGCAAGGAAAGGTAACAGCAAAAAGGCACATGAGTGTGTTTACTAGACTGAAGCTGTATTTTGAAGCAATAATAGAACAGCCATCAGCTCCACTCATAGTGGCATTACTAGATTTAATTGCTTTAATACTGTACAGCAAAACACCACAGTTCAGAGCAAGGGAAAACTTTGTGCAAAGAAAAATCAGCATACTGGATTTAACTTAAAATTTCTATCTTACTCAGACATTAAGAGCAAAACCTATGAGCATAAAACTTAACTTTGATTAAAAATCTCCCAAAAATCCATTTACAAAACAGTACTCCCCCATACACAACTCTGCCTAAGACATGAAATTCCACTGTTAAAGAAGTCAGTTCCTCCTTCTCCCAGCCTCCTGCTCCCTCAAATTTTTCACCCTTGCAGCTCCAGACCTGATAAATGCAGCCCCAGTCATACTACTAATACAGATTTCATCTCATGTTCCCACACAATTGATTAAAAACCTGAAAAATATCTATTTAGCTATCTATCTTTAGTCAAAGATTCTTTGCTCTGATTTCAGCCAAACTGTACTACCAAAAAAACCCCAAAGTGAAGTCACGTCACTGTGTACTTTACACCAGTAAAACAAGATGCACAATCTCCCCATTTACCATTCTCCCCTACATACACCAGCAGCGATCTGCAGACATCAAAACCACAATCATTTTTAAATAAACCTGTACCACTACTTTGGCTGCAGAATGTATTAATGTATTGAGTCTTTGGGGTTTTAAAACTGTACTAACTGATCCACTTCAGTGACAAAGATCTCACTAACTTCCAGCCCACCTCAAAACACATTCTCAGTGGGCTGCACTCAGATCAGCTACACCTTAAGCTCTGAAACACAAATCCAGGACTTTTCTACACAAGAACAGGAAATTAAATCGCTAGTCTCTTAAGGGGAACATGTATCATGGAATCTGCAACAAACACAAGAGCTTTCTCATCTGGAAAATAAATTTTGTTTTCACTCCTTAAAACGTCCCTACTTCAGATGCCTCTCCAGAAAACAGGCATGAAGAATCAGATCCATTTTTCTCCTCTAAGTTTCTTACCAGACCAGAAAAGAAAACGTTGAATGTTTGGTTATGCACTCCTCAATAATTTATCTCTGATTTAATTGGTTTTCTAAACTAGCTGCTAAATACCCTAGCTAATGAATTGGACATATGCAGGAAAACTAAATTGCTGAGGAAAGGCAAGACAGATTAAGAATAATCAGCACAAGTAAATGCTAAAGCCTTTCAGTGCTAAATCCACAGAAAGGCCTATGTAAAAAAGGCACAATTAAAGGCAAAATGCTTTCTTCCCCTACCAGTAACACTGGCTGTGAAGAGAACTATTTTAAACACATTTTAAAAATTCAACTCAGCAAAAGTTTGTATTAATACTCTAGTGATTCTGCTCATCAAAAATGTTGACAAGTTGAACTAAAGAAATCTCCAATGCTATTGATTCGGAAGAGAGTAAATCTCTGAAGCAGTAAGACCGTGTGACAATGTATCAGAAGGTACATAAAGTGAAACTTCTAACGAATTCCCAAGGCACTTAAAATAAATAAATAACTAAAAATGTATCAAGTAAAACCTTTCCCTCTTCTTCTGAAGTCAGAATTAGCTTAAAAGTTAAAAGATCAAGATAGGCTTTTCCAAACTTTGTTGCCACTTCTATAGTAGCCACACAAAGAGCTGAAGGTGGACCAAGTTATTTCTAAGTAGTAATTCAGAAGCCTATTACAATGTTTCTACAGGTAGCAATGCCATGGACATCTGAATTTGTAAGCACCCCATTTATTATGATTCATTTATCTCTATGGTAATTCATGCAATTGAAAACAGTCCTTTTACCAAAGCAAATAACAATCCTCCCCCTACCTTTTGAAATTATTTCATAATTCAAAGGAAAATGGTACTCAAGTTTAAATATTTTAACATGTACATTAATAAGCTATGTGAAAGCTTACTTTTTGCATAAACAGGACACATTTTTAGTCACCTAGCTGAATTAGCACTACTTTTGCTGCAACTTATTAAAAGTTTCACTTTGTGCTAACAGCTGCACAAAAAAATTGTAGTTCAGAGCAAGAGTAGAGACAGAACCAAATCACAATAATCTAGGAGAGGGGGATACAAAACCACTCGAAATATTTAGCTTCACTGAATAAATCACCTGAATGTGAACCCTCAAAACAGAGGATTTTCTTGGGGTCAGGGCATGTCTCAAGAAACTTAATAAAAATAAATGAAGTTTAAAGAATGATTGTAACATGAGCATGGAAAGCTTCTCATGCAAAAGCATTATGGACTGTAAGATGCACAGTAAGGCACCCATCCTAGAAGAGATGCATAAAAAAGCATATGCAGCATGTTCTAAGACAACTTCATTCTCCTCTCTCCCCCTCATTCAAACAAGCACAACATCTAAAAGGCCTTTCACTTTAAATATTCCATTATACCTAGAAAGACAATTTAGCCTGTGGAAGTTGCTGCCACATGAACCAAGTAAAAGAGCTCAGCAAATTTCCAGAGGAAAAACTGGCTATTTACTTTGGATAGAATTAAAAGCCTTAGGAGCAGTAATTAACAAAAACAGGTGCTGGCAATGATGCAAAGAGAAATCCTTCAGGGCAGAAGATATCCTCTAACTAGTGGGAAACTAAGACTTTTTTTTTTTGTAAGCTCTTTGACAAAGAGCTTTTATTACATTTCTTGTACTGTCCTGATTGAAACAACAGTCATGATTAAAGACACAATACTGGACTAGACAGCACAATATTCTAATTCAAAATTACAACATATTTGAAGTTTTCAATCTAAACAGAGTTTGACTCTCCTCATAATGCAAGAAGTTACCAGAAGACAAATTATTCAAAACAGTAAGCTTTTATCCAACATAATATCATAAAATAAACACTTAGGCATCAAGAAAAAGCCTTTTAATACTCAAAGTATCAAATCCTAGTTTTGTGGGAAAACAAATCTATGCACACACAATTTAAGTTACACAGTAACACATACAAATACAAACAGCTACTCACCTACTACTAGCCCACACTCAGAACAAATCATATCACCAGCTCTGTAATCCTCTACTAAAATGGAATCTGGATGATTTGGACAAGTCACTCTTGGAAGTACATCCAAACTAAAAAAAAAAAGAAATTAGAGGTATTAGTTTGAATCAGGCAAGCTGCATATCCTAAAGTACAAAAGCTCTTTGCCAAAACAAACACTTTAATAATACAGAATTTACAGTGATATGAATGATTGAATATCAATCTGAACTTTACCTTTTATTGAACTGCTGTAACTCTACATTTAACAACCTAATTTTCAGGTACTATATTATTTTGTGACATATCTTGTACCAAAGCCACTTCAAATTAAGACATCAAAAATGTAAATATCAAACTTTATTAATCATAATGTAATTTAAGAGTCCATCACTAAATGAAGTTTCCCAGGAAACTAGTGGCAATTGCTTCCTTCCACATGAGCACTCTCACTCATTTTAATCAGATCAGTTTTACTTACCAGGTACTTAATTCAGAAAGTAGTGCACACACAACATCCTTTTTTAGGAAACAACTGATTCTACCACTGTGTTATTACTCAAATATATGGAGAGAAAACAAGAAGTTCCACTTCAGTGTAAACAACTCATTAACTGTAAGATCATAACAAAAATAAAACAGCTCGTGAAAGTGATTACATAACTGCTTCTGATAACAAGGATCTGTCTCTCACACCCATGTATATTCAAGAGTTACAGCAGCTGTAAAAGCCTTCCTATACAGCATCAGCTTTACTTAACACAATAGCTTTTTGTTACTGACTAGAGTAATAAGCAATTGTTTCTAACTAAACATTTTCAAACTAAGTATCTCATTCTAGGGACTGTTCAGTAACTTAAAATTAATCTTTTCAAAAGTAGAAGAGTAAATATTTATGATTGGGGTCTCTATATTCAACAAAGACTTTTTGCTCAAGCTAAAGAGCAAAGGATATGGAACTTGATCACAAAAGTTTGTCATGAGTACCCATCAACCTGAATCCGATTGTACAAAAAAAGTAACTTCTTATCCTTCTAACTGTATTCTGAGTTCTCACCTTTCCCCCAACCATTATTTCAGCCTAATCTATACATTCCACCTTTTTACTTTTTTGATGTTTGCGATTAAAAGTCAGAAAAAACCCAAAGTTAATCTAGTGGCTGCTCAGAAAAATAATTTTCAAATCAACACCACTCTTCACATTAAGGTCTCCAGAAAGAACATGGGCACACAAGATCTTCCGATGTAAATTAGGTTTCAAAATGTAACATAAAAGCTCTTTAAACTACTTTCCTTCTTCCTACTGCCAGGCAGTGGTTTCGTGTGACAAAACTGTTGACAAAGCATTTGCAATCGTCTGACTTTTGGCACAATGCAGACGTGTAGTGACACACTAAGCAAAAGAAAAAAATAATCCAGGAGCCTGAAAGAAACACTCAAGTGTTTCTGTTTAGGCTTTGCCTTCACAAACACGGCAAAAATTAGTCTTCTGATGTCAATTTTAACTTATTTATCTGGATGCATGTACCACACGCCTGGTAACATGCACGCCGGCTACACTCAGCCAACCGAAGGACAACGCATGACACGTGTAAAAAGGGCCACCTCAGCAAATAGCTCCCGAGCTGTAACAAGGCCACTAGGAAGCACTCCCTAGACGCTCGGACAGGTTTAGCAGGAGCCACAGGCACGCCGCAGTCCGCTCCGCGGGCCTGCCTTCATTCCTGACTTCAAAGCAAACCCCGATACAGCTTCGGGAAAGGAGACCGATTCAGAGCCCGAGACCCGTTTGGCCACCGACTACTGCCGGTACGGATTTAGGGTGGCAGCCTGAAAGCTGTTTTCAGGACCAGATAAGCTGGAGACAGGCCAGGGAGCTGTCACCTCGGCCCAGAAGCGGCGCTGAGCGGGAGCGGCAGCCGGCCGGACGCCGGCCAGCGCCGGGCCGAGCGGCACCTGGGGCTCCGCGCCCAGGCGGTGCGGGACACGAAGGAAAGCGCCCGATCCCTGTACAAATGGGACACCTGGGACCGAGAGCCGCGCTCCTTCCGTCAGAGCCGCGCTGGCAGGGCGCCGCCAGGCCGAGACCTGGCCCTCCGGGAGAAGGGCTCCATCGCAAGGGCCGGTAGTACCGAGCTCTCGCTAGCGCGATGCCCGCAATCGAGTCACGCACCGCCACGAAATCCCCTAAAACGCTCACTTCCTCTCGGCGCCCTACCGACCAACAACGACACGAAGAAGGAAGGCGGCGAGCCCAGCGCCCCCGGCGCTCCCCACCTCCGATCGCAGGCGGCCCCTCGGAGGCCGCCCGGCTAGGGGCGGCCGGCCCGGCCCACGCGCAGAAACCCAGCGAGGCCCAGCCCCTCCCGGGCTTCCTGCCACACCGAGAGCCACAAGCAGGGCGGCCCTGGCACACGGGAAACCGGAGAGGGGCCGACTGCGCCCCGAAGCAGAGCCGCGCCGAGACGGAGGTACCGGGGCCGGACAAGAACGGCGAGGGCCGCCGGTTCCTGCCCAGGCGCCAGCAGCGGCGACGCGGCTATTTTCTCCCCTGAACTACGGATAGTGAGAGATGGTGGAGTCCCTCCCGCTTCCTCCCTCGCGGCTCTGCTCCGCGCTGGCCCCTCCGAGCACCCAGGCCAGGCTCCCGTACCGGCTCGTAGACGCCATCTCGCCTCCCTCCTGCCGCAGCCCTGTGCGAAGTCAGGCGGCTCTGCAACGTTCCGCCTTATATAGCGACACCAGTGGGCGGGGCCAGCCGAGGGCGCCCTACGGATCGCGCGGAGGGACAAACAAGGAGCGAAACCCGATGGGGTTGGGTGCGGGCCAGTTCGAGAAGGGCGCTAGTCTGCGGCCCAAGCCCCTCGTTCCAGTAAAGCGAGCGGCGCTGGCTGACACGGGGCTGGTCAGTACAGAACCTACGCTGGGGGAGGCCGGGTTGGAACCTTCCCCTCCGGCAAGCGCGGGAGCCGAGCCGTGTACGGCCTCGCCGC
Source organism: Gallinula chloropus (assembly GCF_964237585.1). Taxonomy (NCBI): domain Eukaryota; kingdom Metazoa; phylum Chordata; class Aves; order Gruiformes; family Rallidae; genus Gallinula; species Gallinula chloropus. The sequence goes on from NC_140091.1 coordinate 16,908,845, forward strand.
TGCTGCGCCCGGACAGCCCCTGCGTCACCCTGCTGCCGCTGCTGCGCCAGAGCAGAGGAGCCGGGGGCGCGGGGGTGCGAACTGCCGGAGAAGAGCAGTACGAGCCAAACGGGGCTTGCACGGAAGCGGCGCGGGCACGGCCTGCTCTTGGCTCTGGAACCGAGAGCGGGCAGAGGCCAGTAAGACGAGACAAGAAAGTTTCGGTTCCCCCTCACAGGCATCAGGCATCTGCCACAGCTGGCCGGGGCTGCCGCTCTGCTGATGTGGCCGTGAGAAAAACCTGCCCCTTCGGCAGGGTCCGCAGGGATCTGGTAGCCCAGCGGTGACTCAGGGGAGCCCATGGCAACGAGCCACACACCCATGCTCAGCCTGACTCAGACCCACAGGTGTGCCTGAGGGTTTGGGGGGTTCCCAGCGTTTCCCCAGCACACTCATGCACAATGTGATGTGCTCCCATTATGTCTCTCCCCCTCGCATCCACCTGGGCAGCAAACACCCAGCCAAGAAGAAACCCACAAGACCTGCTGCAAAAACAAAGCCCTCCAGCTCTCCTTTCCCCAGAGATTATCCACACGCAAAATACCTCTGTACTTTGAGCAGCAACAACAGACTTTAAAGACCAAGTAGTAAAACAGTGGAAAAAACCACACTCATTTGGTATAAGCCTCTCCCCACTCTCACAAAGAGAGTGATGAATAGAACAGGAGAGCCGACTTATTTTGGGAATCGCCACAACCTCAGTGCTTTAAAGCAATCAGCAATTAAGCCTTTGAACAGTTGTGAATTTGCCATCCTTTAATTGGATGCAAAGGACTGTTCACACCATTTAAGACCACCTCTCCACTGCATAACAAGAATATTTTTCAATGTACCAGCTCAAAGAAGGGAATTCAGCAGGGTTGAAAAGTTCTCTTAATACTTGTGAATATTGAGTCAAATTCATTATCACACAACTTAACACTTTTCTGCTGACTGAAACGATGGGTGCTCATTGAAAACAAGCTGGTTTGAACTTGCCAACACATTCTTTAACACACTTTTTGGAATAAAAATAAGCTGAACTATTAGAAGATACAGATGCCAAGATACACATTTAAAGCTTCTCTTTTTCCATCTGCCATGACCTTTTTCACAAATGCTCAATAAACCCAAAAGATGAAATAATATTAAAAAATTAAGTCACTGTAACTGTCAGTGTGAATACAGCATTGGATATTGTTTCCCCATAACCTCAAACGTGTGCATCACAGTGTCCACAACAGATGTGTCCCATCAGCACTGTCAGTCCCATCAGGCTTTCCAGGTTTGTCCTGGCTTCTCATGTAATCTGTTCCTCGAAAAAGATCTGCCAGCAATCACTGTCAGCACCTCCTCCCTCCTGACCCCATTCTCATTAACTAGAATTCAGAGTTTAATTTCCACCACAGAAAAATAGTTTTCAGAAATTTTGCAAAAGATATGATAGCTTGTATCTCAGCATTTCTTTATTCCCTGTTTGCAGCAATTTATCAAGTGCTTTGTCCAGAAGCAGCAAAAAAAAATTAGTTGATGTGACAGGTGGAATACCACTACTAACAGTCTGTCAACAACAGAGCACGTTAATAACTTACAGAAAGTTCACCTTGCTGTCCTCAGCTGTAGCTGTTCTTCCCCATCACAGTAGTTACAACAGTAATCCTATTTTAAAATTTAATTGGTCATTCTGGAGTTTCTTAATATTTTACCCTGAGTATCTGATGCCAGCTACTGTCAGTAATAAAAATGCATAATTAAATTGCAGTTCTTACATCACTAACAGTACCGGCATCGTTTCAACAACAATGCAGTGGGATATACAGATACCTTTGCAAACACACTGAACAGCACATTAATGAAAACACATCACTTGTTCTTACTTGTAAGTCTAAAGGTCCTTCGTAATGGTTTGTTGATTTAGCCAACGGCCATTTTGTTAAAATAGCAGATGTCAGTCAGATGCCTCAAAGGGGCAAATAAATAGCCAGAGCAGCTGAATTATGCTTGGTATGTTAATTCACCTCTGTCCTGCATCTTGTGTGTTCAGACATTGATGGAACAAAAAGATTACCTCATTACAGCACCTAACAAAATAGGAAAAAAGAAATTTAACTCTTCGTGTCTAACACAATGGGTCCTATAACATGAGTGTCGTGGTATAGCCGATGACTAAGCACCACACAGGCATTTGCTCACTCCCTGACCCATGGTGGGGTGGGGAGAGAATTACAAGGCTAAAAGCGAGAATGAACCTTGAGGTAAAAACACTTCAATAATTAAAAAGAAATATTAATAATAAAAAGGAAAAGAGGGGAAAATAAAACCCAAGACAGACAAGCCGGGTAAATGAAAACAATTGCTCACCACCAACCAGTGCCAAGCCAGTCCCCAAGCAGCAGTATCCCTGTCATCCTCCCCAGCTTTATATGCCAACAGATGCCATGTGGTACGGGATATCCCTCTGGTCAGCTGGGGTCAAGTGTTCCAACTGTGCCCCTCCCAGCTTCCTGGGCACCCCCAGCCTACTTGCTGGCAGGGCAGTGTGAGGAACAGAAAAGGCCTTGGATCTGTGTGAGCAAGCTCAGCTGTAACTAAAACATGTGTTATCACCCCTGTTTTCAGCACAAATCCAAAGCCCCTTACTAGTTACTGCAAAGAAATTTAACTCTATCCCAGCCAAAATCAGCACACACAAATAAGGCTCTGCAGCTCCACACAATGCAGAGCCACCTGTGTGTCCCAACTCAAATTCGGTGCTTCAAGTGAGTTATTAGCATACTAATGAGAAGTTTGAAACAGTCAAACATTAACAATAGAGAAATATTACAGTTTTCTTAATCTCCTCTTCAGTTCTGCATATAATTTTTCTTTTATTAACATTCTAGATTATTTTACACAGGCTGTCCCATTTGCCAACATGAGTAATATAACCATGTTACATCAACACTTTTGGAAGCACTGAGGTGCAGTATTTTCCTTTTTTTTTTTTTTTACAAAGCAATGAAAACATTGTAAAGAGAGGTGGATGGAAGAACCCTTAATACCTTACCACTGTTGTGAGGCCACATGACCCAGCTATGTATGTGCTCACATGCTAACAACCCAGCTACCTCAGAAAAACTTCTTACATTGTAGGAACAGGGGGTTAAAACACTTGTGCTCTGTAGCTGTTACATTCAAGAGCAGTGTGATGCAATGATCTTTAAACCATTTTATAGATAACAAAACTGAAAATAATATTACCCAAATAAGGTTTAATTACAGTGAGAAGCACCTGTTTCGAGGACAAGACACAGAAGTTCAGAGATTTTATTATTTTGTATTTCAGAGACTTAAAAAAACTAGAAAGTTCTGATGCATATAATCATACAAACATTTCATAGAAACCTATGTTTTAACATGGCTGATTGATGCTAGGAAAATTGCCTCTGTTTTTAAAAAAGTTACTTTTCAATTAAAGTGAAACACTATTTTATGTTTTCCTTTCCCAGGCTGCCATGCAGCTCAAGAGGCTGTTGCACTGCCTCCTAGTTACTGCACCAGCACAGCTCCACAAGCAACTTACATCAACCAATTTAAAATCCTTACAAACTGCAGTGTTGATTTCAGAGAAATTTACTACCTTACAAAAAATTGTTCCTCCTGGAATTTAATGTAGGAATCATGAAGTTCATGCTGAAATTTCAGCTAGGTCACTTTAGTCATTAAATTGATTTTTCTACACAAAGACTACACACTTCCTTAAAAATACCAGCCACCTATTTCCCGATGGGACTCAGGGAATGGCAGTGCAAGACAGCTACAAAGGCTAAAGAAGTCCTGGCTACCGGGCTCCCAAAAGTCCAACTGAGGAGTGCTAATGAAAAAAACAGGCAGCTGCTCTCTCAGTTCACTTTCTATACATTCTTAGAAGCCCTGGCCATGGTCACAGTCAGATGGAATTCAGTTAAGATTCCAGCTATGTGATCACAAAATTGAGTAAAATATTTGCAAAACTTGCTAGTGAATTTGTTCAGGCCTTCTGACATAAGGCCTGAGGGAAGAATACAGGAACAATGTGGAGAACATAATACACTACCTAAATGGTTACCTACCTGGAATGCTTCTGCTAGTGAGAAACCTGTTCACAGACAAAAAGATGAGACAGAGAACTGAAATAGAGGCAACTAGAGAGGAATTCTCTGCATTCAACTCTCTTCAAACAGTCCTTTATCAACTGATATTAGCTGAACTCCATTGCACAGTATTAGGCCCATCTCTGTGCTCCTCCTAGACCTAAAGAGTTTGAAGTAAGTTTGTTGTGAAGTTACCAATGCTGTGAACAAACTCAGAAAAAGAATGACAGGATTAATTATGTCACTGTTCATCTGACTCTGAAGGAACCTCTAAAGCGAGGTCTTTCATTTTGCTTTATAGGTTCAACCATGTAATAAATAAATAAGTAGACAGAGTAAATAGAATTCCTATTCTAGATGCCACTTTTATGATTTTATTGAAGACTGAATACTTTCAGAACAGCAAACATGGCTATTCTAGGAAAATAAAATAGTAATTAGTCAACTTAGCACTTTTCAATTTCATCTACAGTATAAGCAAAGTACTGATGTAACTCAATCACTTTATTTGAACTGATAATTCTGTGCATGGAAAGGGCAGGTAAGTATGTATGTATGTAGAAAGTCACTGCAGTTACCTATTATGAGGCATATCTTGGATTTCCTCCACTGCAGGCTACTGGGTTTCACAAACCGTGTTGTTTGTCTCACCCCTCCTACTGTCTCATACCAAAACAACACTTCCCACTCTTTTCTTGTAAGCTTTAAAATACCTTTATCACCTACAAAGTTTTGTCTTTCATTAAAAAGTGAATCCCATAGATATTTTTTCTTTTTTTTTTTTTAGGAAAAAAGTAAATGGTTTTGAAAAGACTGAAAATAACCTCTGAGTTGTGTTACACAGATTTCAGTAAACCTTCATTTTAACTCCTCAGCAGGTGGCAGCACAAAGTTATTTACAATAATACAGTACAGAATTAATGTGATAAGTAATTTGTTCTTAAATTTGCAATGAAACCCCTACTATTAGATAATTATATTGGATGGAAGAGTGAATAAGAAAAATCACGCTGTCTGTTTATTCCAGTTCTTCAGGATCACTTCAGCTGCATCTAGTGTGCTGTCTTTCTGCAAAACAAGGAATATCACTATTACAGCAAGCATGAAGCTCTTGAAAAGAGAGTAGCAGTAATAATTATATCATCCCAAATCACTATTTGGCAGCTTCCCTTGCATCCTGTAAACATCGTGAGACAGGTTTTGATTAACAGTTATAGCTACAAATCTAGATTACACAAAGAATTCAATGCTGATTCCTTGCAAATATTTATTAGATATATCAAAAAGATAACATTTTCTCAGCATCCATACTATCAAATTTAATGAAAGCAATGCTTCATATATAAATGTGGTGATGTACTTGGCTGCTCTATATCAGAGACATGCTAGCATAGTTTCCTAATCTTTATGTATACAGATGGGTCTTTTAGATCTCCATGCAACCAAGTTTTGCCATGAACTATCTAAATGTAAGCCCTCTAAATATGTGCAATCTATCCACTGGCCAGTTGTGTGGCTTGGCTACAACCTGGTGAGTCATACAAGTAGTCTTTAACTTGACATGATTAGAGCTGTTTATCCCGCGGAAGCCATACTTAGAACCAGCAGGTTGCATCCTGGTCCTTACTGGCTGGGTTTATATCATAGTCCTTAGACCTCATCAAAAGAATGATGTAACACAAGCAGACAATCCCCTTCATTAGTGGTTCAAGCTAAGGCTCCGATCTTTATACTACAACAGTTAAGGAGTAGCACATATTCTGTTTTGCTGACTCTGTTACAGAACAACTGAGAAACATTTTAGGGCTGTGGTCTTATCAAAGCTTATGTACCTGTCCCCAGTCTTTCAGTCTTTTCAAGAACAGATTCAACAGGAGGTGAAAAGGAGGTGCTTAAAAAATGGCAAAAGCCAGCCGATTCACAAAAAACATGTAAGATGACTTCCTGTGTCTTTGGGTTGAATGGTAGGGGATTTTTTACATTTTTCAGGGCAATCTCAAGCACAACTACAGGCTGGGTGGAGAATGGATTGAGAGCAGCCCTTAGAAGGACTTGGGGATGTTGGTTGATGAGATGCTCAACGTGACCCTGCAACATGAGCTTGCAGTCCAGAAAGCCAGTTGCATCCTGGTCTGCATCAAAAGCAGCATCACCAGCAGGACAAGGGAGGTGATTCTGCACATCTACTCTGCTCTTGTGAGACCCCACACAGAATTCTGAGTTCTGCTCCAGGGCCTCCAACATAAGAAGGATGTAGAGCTGTTTGAGTCCAGAGGAGAGCCACAAAGACAATCAGAGTGCTGGAGCGCCTCTCCTGTGAAGACAGACTGAGAGAGTGGGATTGTTCAGCCTGGAGAAGAGAAGGCTCTGGGGAGACCTTAGAGCAGCCATCCAGTACCTAAAGTGGCTGCAGGAAAGCTGGAGAGGGAATGTTTCCAAGGGTAGGGAGTGATGCAATGAAGGGGAATGGCCTTAATCTGAAGGACGGTATATTTAGATTAGATACTAGGAACAAACTCTTCCCTGTGAGGGTAGTGAGACACTGTAACCAGTTGCCCAGAGAGGTTGTGGGCACTCCTCATCCCTGGCAGTGTTCAAGGCCAGGTTGGATGGGGCTTTGGGTAAGCTGGCCTAGTGGAGGGTGTCTCTGCTCACGGCAGGGCGAGGTGGAATTAGGGGATCTTTAAGGTCCCTCCCAACCCATTCTGATTCTGTGATACTTTATGTTGAATTTTACAAGCAGATAACTTTCTGTTCCTAAAACCATCCAACTCAGGAGATCCTGGGGCAGAATGTAACAGTCAGTCTCATGTAGATTTCTATACTGCTTTGATATTTAGTCTTCCCAAGACACAAACTTACCTTAATGAAGCAAAAACGTATGTATTTTTCAAACTGCCTTTTTGTCTCAGGACCACAGAATGCTGAAAGAGGAATTGCTGACAGCTTCTAAAACAGAAAACAGAAATAGTATTTTCTTATTTTAAACATGCATATAAAAAAATCTGCTTTAAGAATCGTGATTTTACTATTCCATTTCTAGAACTGTCTCAACATGTGAGGGAAAGACAAGGTTTGGTTTTGTATGCACTAGCTAGGTTTATCTAAATTCAATTAACTTTTCTCAAGCAAAACATTTCACAAGTACTTTTGTACAACTAGCATTTAAGAATGCTGAAAGAAAAGTGCTGGGATGTAACACAAACCCACAGGGTACATTTTCAGCATATTTAGCAATATTTTAGCCACATAATTATCAGCAGTTACTATAAACACCAAATAATATCTTGAATGGAATATCTCTATGACATTGTTTCATGTATATAGATGCACTGCTCTTGCTTTCAATGGAAAAGCATTTCTAAAGCAAGAATATAACCAAGAAACCTTACCTTAGATGTTATCATCCATTTAACAAATCTGTAATCATAAGGTTCTCTCTCATCTACACCAGAGAGATCCACATCTAAAAAAAAGAAATTAAAATAAACTAAACTCCCTTGGAAAAGCATCAATTAACAGCACTTTATTATAGTTTATATTTAAGAATAAAGGTATATGCTTTATATATACATATAAGTAAAAATTACACTGTAACAATTAAAATAGGTCAACAGATTAAACCTTAACATTCTGACCTGAGCTCTGCCTTTTCCTTCAAAGCAAATTCAGACACACAGCTTGGGAAAAAGCCCAATGCAGTACTCCAGCAAGTCCTCAAGTCTGGGTTATTGAGGGATCAGGCCTGTGGAGGGTACTGAAGAGTGTCTTTATTGCATGGACAGGAATAATCACTGCAACTGCAGTTTTCTCATCTGTGAAACTGGGGTACTTAAGACTTTGACACATGACAGCACTGTGAGGTCCAGCTGTGTTTAAACATTTCTGTGTGAATGACAAGTGCCCTTAGGACCCGTTAGTGAAAAAGGTGGAACTAGAAAATGTTCCCCTGTGGGAATTCTTCCTCCAACGGTACCAAAGCCTGAATTTCCAGAAGGTTTTATAAATAATGGTAGCATTTTATAGTGTTTAAAAATCAGAATGCCTCAAAGAGCTTTCAGACTGTGACTTCAGATTAAGAAAAACAAAACAAAAAATGAACAAAGAATAAAACAAGGGAAAGTGCAAATGACTGTGAACTCAGAATACAAAACCAGGTGCTTGGCTCTCAAACCTTTTCATAATCATGATTTCTATTTTCAAAAGGTCTATATCTACCTCCTTTATCCTCCCCAAAATCTTGCCAAAACTTTGCAAAACATGGACAGTAGTCAGGATCACAAAGGCTTTACTGAAGCTTCTAAAATCTGCCCCCCAGGCTAAGGTCAAACAGAAAGTTTCATTCCCATAACTTCTAAGTTATGCAAACTTGAAATGACAATATAGTTTAAAATGAAAGATGCATTTTCAGATTCACTATAGTTGGTTTCCACACCCTTTTCAATAAACTTTATACTAACTTAATGTAGAAACATCAACAATCATAAAGTATCCTCCATCTGGAATGACAGGCTTTAGTCCAGCTTCTTGAAGCAGCTGAGCCATACGATCACGCTTGCTTTCCAGCTCTCGAGACAGTGAGTAAAAATAGCAGTCTGGGTCATCCATGCGTTTCGAGTCCATCCAGAGCGCCTGTGCCAAAGCCTCCTGGAAACATAACCAATATTCTGAGCACTCCCAGACACTCAGTACACTCACAGTCACACACTTCCCACTGAAATCACATGGATTTTTTTTCCCTTTGATTCTGACCCTTAATAAGCAAAGCAGCACAAGCTACGTCCAAGAGTGTGATCTGTTTATTACTTTGTGCTGTGGCAACACCCAAAGCACCCAGTCATTTGCTAGGCACCAATCATATAAAGACGTCCCAGTCCTAGACACAGGGGTTTACACACTGAAGCTGAGTTTAAACTCTAATATTGTCACGTTTTAAGCAGCAGTTTGTAGGTGAAATAAGAAAGAATCTGCAAGACTGACTTTTTTTTTTTATTAAATGTCTGGTGAGCAGATCAGATTTGTCTCCTCTTCTTGCACCCCAGAATATTGGTACTTTTGACAACGAAAACTTCATTGTTGTGATTATAGTTTTATTACAGGGAGGCCTACAGTTTTGCTGCTACCAGAAAATAACCTCCTCTGGTCCACCTGTACCTACCTGTAACGGAGTTGCACAAGTATACAGTGTATTTTGGTGAACAACTTGCAAATGCTTAATCAGGTTCTGGGGGCCAATAGACCAGCCAAGCTAAGGGAAGAAAGTATGCATATGTTACACTTACAGCAATGGTGTTACTAAAAGCAGACAAAGCATTAAAATTACCCAATGTCTCAAGTTTTTCTATTTTATTAATTGATAATGAATTTGTTGGGAGAAAGAATTCAGAAAAGCGCTGGCTTGCATTAAGTTTGCTGAATGATCCCCTTAAAAAATTCTGGATATGATAAATAGTTATAGTTTCACTTAACCCTGTCTCTCAAACTAGTAAGCAAACTCAAGTCTTCATATAATAAGGGTTAGAAATCAAACTAAGCACTTATAAGGAATGTTATTCCTAATTGTTTTAGAATCTTTCCATCTCATAAGCTCCTTTTTCAAAGGTTGGTTGAGCATAAAACAAAAGCTCACCACTGATTCATATATGTCATGGTTCAGTGTGAACACAGGTGATGAAGAAAGAATTTAGTTACCAAGTTGTTAAGTATTTTTACTTTCTGATATGTATTTTAAAGTCAAGCACAATATTATCATTAAACATTTTACAGAAATACAAGACATTCAAAAACATACCATTATCAAAATCTGATTTTTTTACTACAAAATTAGAAAGTTAATATATAATGATATCCATGTTGGCTCTGAAAATCTTGACTGGCTTTGAACAAATCATACTTTGGTTATTTTTGTTAGTATTGTTTTCTCACAAGAGCTTATTAATTGAGAGACAAGAAGATACTTAAAACAACATAGGCAATTGCTCCAACTGAATTATATCTTCATGTTATGGAGACACAGAGATTTGCCATAAGCTTTCAAAAGATGGGTTATAAAAACAGAGACATTTTTAATATAATAAAGGCATTCTGCTACTTATATAATTGAATTCTTTCATGTTGATTCCACTTACCTTCCAGCCAGTTACACTGTATGTCTTTCCAGCACTTCCTATAGTTACTGTTCTTTCCCACATACCTGGCAATGTAGCTGTGTATAAAATAAAATTAATTTGGTACAAGTGCACTCACATATTCCATGTAGTTAGAAAAACTGTACTGCCCCTAGCTCAGAGCTGTGTGTCGCTATATCACTGCAGCATATTAGGCAAGCAATGAGAATATTCTAAAATTATAGCAACTAACAAATGAGAAAGAATATATGGGCCAATGGTTTTTGGCATGGAAAGAGGGTAAGGAAGAGACAGAAAATGAGAAGTTTATGGAAACTTTGTTAGTTATCCTCACCTAAGATGCATAATTATTCATAAGAAAGATACAATCTAAGATGTGGCTACCCATTCATCTCAGTGCAGCATTATTTCTGGTGCTTAATAATAGCACCATATACAGTAACTCAGGCACTGCAAGCCATTTTAATAGAATTGTCTGGGTCAGTGTCACTGGCTGTCTCAGAAATCAGAAAAAGAAAATAATCACTAATGCTTCTAACCTGGAACCAAACACCTCAAGAATCAAAAACCCAGCAGAGTGAGCAAATAAATTATGTTTTGTTTTATAATTTGGACAGGCCTTGGGCTGATCAACAATAGCAGCTAGCTAAGGACATCTGCAAGGATTAGGGGATGGAGGCCTTTCACTAGTAGTATCTGGTAGGAGACAAAAATCCTTTGTTTTCTTCCCAAGGAGCTGCCAGAGCAAATACATGTTCCTATAGTTTCCAAATTTTTTCTGTGCACTGCTTCAGGGGTGCTTTATTTGGACCTTAACTTAATTCATTTTCAACAAAAACACATAAATCAAGACATACTTAAATGTGAGACACAGTTAGACAAGGTCATACCACTACTGCAATTTCAGTGGTCTACAGCATCCAGCTCCACCTCATTTGTTCACTAGAACCACTACTAATGAATCTATCAATTGTTAAATCGCCTCTCCAGGGAGACCAAAGAACAAAGATTTTCCAAATAAAACCACTGAATTTCATAAGGAAGTTTTTGCAGCAGTTATCTGCATTAGACATGGTATAAGTCTTTGCAGTTACTTGAAAACATGTATTGTATTTTTTGTGAGCACACTTGCCAAGAAGAGAAACAAAAACTGCAGGAAATAAGCTCATATTCCTATTAGCCCACCCATATTCATTCAACTGCTCTGTGGTCTTGAAAACAAAAGGGCAGTTTGAACAGATGCCTCATTTAGCTAGCTAGGTCAAGAGTATAGATCACTTCCTAAAGGCAACCTACTAGCTCTCACAGATTGCAAGAAGAATTGAATTTCAAAGCTAATGCCCTCTAGTGAGGCTGTTTTACCACTCAGTCATAGGAATTCAACCTTGGAGATGGAATGTAACAGCATTTCAAACAGCAGCAGCAACAAAAGGGCACAGGGAAAGAAGGAGTTCCATTGCTTTTACAAGCAGCAAGTTTTAAATAAAGAGGGAAATTCCTCATGTCATTTGGCAACATCATGATATGACACCATAACTGAGTCTGACTACAATTTAAGAACTCAAGAAGTGCACCTCTAATAAGCCTGTTACCCGGGCTGGCAATCAGCTCGAGAGGCTTGTTCCGAATCCTCAGTTAGGAGATGCAGGCTCTACATCTGCCAGCACAACCCTCCCCGTCACTCAGAGGAAGCCCGCAGTTTCACAGCAGTCAGGTAACAATGAGAAACACGCTGCAGCTCTCTGCACTACAGAAAACTGCTCGGTGACAGCACAGACTGCACTGATTCTGTGATCTGTGGCTAGCAACCCCTGTTACATTGTGTTAAGGAGCCACCATCAGACCCTGTAAATTGATGTAATATCCATCTTACCGCTCTCACAAAAAAGTGTCACTGAATTTGATGGAATGTGTAGAGGTTAATATGGAAAAAACAAGAGCTTTAGTGAATTAACACATTAATATATTTTTCTTGTATTATCTTTTGTAGACTTGATTAAAAAAAATAAGCAGCTTAAGTTAAAAAGAGCAGATCATGTTTCTTTTACTGAAATAGTATTACTGTTCACACTGTTACCTTGAAGGTTTTATAGTCATTTTAACACTAAAGATGATATCATGGGATCTATTAGAGAATATGTATGTAAACCTAACTGACTAGCTGCCCAGGCTTTAATATACATTATCATTACATAGTATTTTTACATTTAATGCCTTTTGTTCAACTGGAAATGTTTTGGTTTGAAGTATTAAAGTGACAATACTGATATTAACAATAGAGTTACTGTGTCTAAAGAATTCACCACCTGCCTACTAAGACAAAGTATAACTGACAAGAAAAGTGTTCCAACATGCTGCCAGTGCAAAGGAAAATGTATCACCTTACACAACCCACAGAGATTTTGGTTCTGAGGACAGCTATTTGCATGAACCACCTGCTAAGTGCATGAAGAAAGCTTTAATTTAATTCGTTTTACTTTGCAACTGGGACATGATAAGCCACACATGATCAGTTACTGTGGCAACTCGTTAGGATGCACCAACTCAAATTACTATCTCATCAATGTACTCAAAATGTTCCCCTTCTTCTATGTCTGAGGCTCTTTGAGAAGGTGTCGGTATCATGACATGCAATGAGGCCTCTCTCAAAACAGACTCATATCCGATGCATGGCCAATACAACCAATGTCCTGCCTTCACACCCGTCACAATACTGTTTGAAGACTTTGGCATGCTTTCACACTGCCCATGCAGCAACTGCACTGAATTCAATATCCATTATTTAACACTGTCTCTGGTTCATGCACTATCTATCTTCACTCCTTTATACTTTTCTTTTCTTTTTACAAATAATGGAGCAAAACCAATTGAATTCCTCATTGATTATCTCTACAATGCTTTGAGAAGGAAGTTTTAATCCCTGTTCCTTCTATTAGTTCTTCAGCAAAGCACAGTTTAATATACATACATGAATGGCGATGTCATGGCCACCAAAGTGACTGAATAAAGATGGAATATACAGATGATCACAACTGATTTATGATCATCAGTCCCACTGGTTTCCATGGATATCTGCTCTAAAGTCACTTAAGGGCTTTTGGAAATTCTATTTGGAAATTATTCTTTTAAATGTTTTTCAGAAAAGGGAGGAGCTCCCCTCTTAGAGTCTTAACGTTGTAAAATAGTCCAAGCTTCAAGTCTGAGCTCCTTCCAGCAACTGTTGTCTCTTAGAGAGACATTTACAACTTCATTCTACAGACAGTTTTAAGATGCCACCAAAAATCAGTACCTATTTTAATGTGTTTATTTCCTTTATACACCAGCCATTCATACACTTCATCACTGATGCACAAGGTATCATGTTTAATACAGAGATCAGCTATTACCTGGAGCTCTTCTCTGGTAAACACCTGGGAAACAAGAAAGTAAAGGAAAATGCATTAATCATAGTATTTAAAGCTTACTCTGAAATCAAGTAGTGTTAAAGCAGGACTCTTACCTTGCCTATAGGGTTGTGTGGGGTATTCAGAATAATTGCTTTTGTTTTGGAATTAAATTTTTTTGTAAGTTCATCAGGATCTAAGACCCAATCAGCACTAGATGCAGTGTTTCCAGCCTTTTTCTAAAAAAAAAAAAAAGAAACCCCCCAAAAACCCAAACCAATAAATTTATGCATTACTTGAATACATGTTACAGCTTAAAGAGAGATGCCCAACTTATCACACTGAGATATTTTCACACCATGCTTGACAACCTATCCAATCTGTCCTGCTCTCCTGGGAGAAGGCACTTCTAGGAACAGGCAGGGAAGCTAAGAGCAAGGTAAATTACCATGATGCTGGCTGCCCTCTCCTCACCACTGTCTGTCTTAAGGCCTCTCTAGATCTGTTTTCCAGAACCTGGTTTCCACATGCTGATTATAAATGTGTAATGCAAAAAGCCGAGTCACATAACAGGGGAGTTTATGGCCTTCCTAAACACTAGAACAAGCGTGTTCTTGCTTGGCTGTAGAATGACAATGCTCCTCCTTGTCCATATGAAAATGGCCAAACAGTTAAAAACCTACACCACTGAGGATCTGGATTTGCTGTGGTATTACACAATATAAGTTTGGGACAGTTGCTGCAGAGAACAAAGAGCATGGCCACACTAACTTTCTGACACCTGCACAGTACTGGGAGAGGGCCAGATCAAAAACAAGAGCCTGAAATGGAAAATACAAGAAGGAGCCCCGTCATGAGAAACATCCCAAGGAGGGAACCCAGAGGAACATCACAGTCTGTAGTTTGTCACTCTGTTGTCCTGACTTCATAGGGTTCTTGCAACAGTCTTGCATAAGAGTTCCTCACTCAGCCCTTCCCGGGCAAGGTCGCCAGTCACCCATGGCAATGGTAACAGGATCAAGACTTTGCATCCAGAACAATCTTTGCCAAGTTGCCAGCATAATTCTAGCAGTACGGATTTTAAATTAATCCGTACCAAAATTAGTCCTTTTTACCAACAAAGGAAACAGTAATTCTAATGTGTATTGCAATGTCTACTGCATGATCACTCCTTATTTAGTAAGCAAATTTTGGAAAATTAATTACATTCTGTCATTGTGGGTGCTGCTGAAGGGATCAGAACCCAAATTTCTGAAAACCAGCAGATACTGAAATTGCAGATATGTGATCTTCCTTTCCTTATCTACACTGAAAATGTTTGCTGATGACATTCAAAAACGGAATTTTGATCAGCTTTCAGAATGGATCAATTAAAGTAAATGAGAAACATCCCACCTCTCCTAACACTAACAAAATACTTTAGCTGTTTTGGATTATTATTACCTCCTACTTACACTGTAGTAATCTATCTTATCTTTATGTAATTGGATATTATGAAAAACTATACAGAAACATTGTCTAGAATGTGTTCAAACTGCATTCAGTATGGATGAGAACCTTCATATGATAAACAATTTTTAAAAAGCTACTCACATATCTCAGTGGGATAAAAACAGGCTTTGCACCTGCCATCTTTACCATTGGTTCGTAACAGTCATAAAATGGCTCTATTATTATTACCTGAAATTACAACAAACAGTATCAGAAACAGAAAATTTACCATTGTACTTTGAGATTTACTTTGGTGGTACAACATGGTAGGGTTTCCGGCACTCCATCCTGATTGAACACTGAAGCATGTTCCTCCTTTCAGAACACCACGTAACAATGCCTTCAGTTTAAGTATGGTAAGCACTGCTCATTTTTGACAGCACACACAGGCTGTTTTTCTACAGTTACATATCACAACCATTAAGATAGAATATTAGGAATGTTTGGGCGCTGCACACAAATTTGAATGTGCAAGGAAAAGATACAAAGGTGGGAGTTAGCAACAGGTAATTGCTGAATCACAGCACAGCTGCCTTAAAAATCCTGGAATTTCATGGACAGAATTAAGTATCTAGCAATCTCAAAAGAATGGCTTAAATGCTCGGATTTTAGCAGAGAAGAATTTTCAGGTAGAAAATTAGGACTAATTAAAAAAATGCACAGAGGCTAGATAATAGGAAAACAAAACCAAAACCAATGAAAAAGCAAAGGCTAGTAGGAGACAACTGTCACAAAAAAAGAGAAGTGATTATCAGGGCAACAGAAAAGGAAAACATACATTATACAAATTAAATCTACACACTGAAAACACAATGCATGACAACATAAAAAAAGCTCTTATCCACTACATACACAACAACAAAAAAATCCCCCCAAAATAACTTTCAATATCTTTGTCAAAATAACTTAGACTAACTTTTTTAATAACTTTGTCAAAAAGGTACACATCAGTAACAAAGGCATGAATCATCACAGCAAATACTGTAAATTATCAATCGTTTAATTGCTTTTCTGTTACCATGCAATGGTCCAAAACAGAACTTGATACACAAAGGTTACTCAAACACCAACCATATTTTGTGTCACCCTAAGTCTTCAGTTGCAGATAACAGCCCACTAGTATTCTCAAATAAGAAATCAGTGTGTATTGTGTCACCTAACAGCAACAGCAATAAAGAAACTGCTATGGTTACCCTAAGCGTGAAAGAAAGGGGTTTGTAAATTGGTGAACAATAGCAAGACATCCAAAGGATCGTGTCCTGATCACAGCTTCTGAAACTGTAAATTAGATATGCAACTGTAACAAATCAAATTCATGGAGATCAGAAAGAAGCCCTAACAGTAAAAGTGGACAATTGGGCAAATTCGCTCATTTCAAATAAAAACTTACTTCGTCTCCCTCTTCAATTAATGCCTGTATTGTACTAAAGAGAGATCCATAAGCTCCCACAGTCACCAGGATATCTGTGAGAGGATCGATCTTTCTTCCATAAACTCTCTCGTACACTTGAGACAAAGCTTTCACCAGCGACGGATGTCCCTGTTTAAGGCAAACAGATGCAACTGATCCATGTGTTTCTGACAAGGTACAAATCCTGTATTTAGGGGGTTTTCCACACATATCAAAATAATACACTGTGAAATTGAGAAATACAAGATGAGCCCCAAGTGTTAATGGCTGTTAACAGGTAGCATGGTTTATAGTTTTTGCACATTAAGGAAGAAAAGTGGTTTCAATTTATTCGTATCTACTAGAAAATTATTTTTGTGTATCTGATGCTTAACTTTTACCTTCTTATCATATCTCAGGATAGCTCCAGGTAGCCTAGAGGAATGCTAGGACATGAGACAGCAGGAGAAAAGGGAATACTCTGACACCAATTCATCCTCACCCCTTTTAGAGTCTCTTTCCCACCTGCTCATATTTCCATCTGAAGCTCTTTCTGTCTCTTTCCTCATCTTTCAACAACATATTATTTGGTGCAAGGGAAATGTTCTTATTCTGTTTATATACTGCTGATAAACACCACTGGTGATCAGAATGACAACTCAGATAATCATATCCCACATCTCAGAGCAGCATTCACCATTTATGGCCCCTACAGCGACGTAAACACACTCCCCTCAAAACATGCAAAGACCAAGAAAATAAGCATGCAACAAAGATCATATACAATAAGGAAATAAGAAGACACAATCCTGTTTACTCAGGAAGGCTGCAGATTTCCTGCAGTGAAAATCTTTTTTCTTTTTGGGTATTTGGTAGAAATGGAAAACAACTCCCTGAGAAAACAAAACTACCTAACAAAAATCCTTCACTGAAATATTGCACATTGTACATCTACACACAAGGCGTAAAATCACGAACCCTTCCGTAAACAAGAATATTAACAAATTAAGGCTTACAAGTCATTGCTGATTCAAATGACAGCTATTTCTTGCCACTAGTGTGTCGCAACTACATAGGAATGCTGCAGCACCCAAGTCATATTAGGTCACTCACCAGGCCACAGCCCTACAGTCAATGAGAGGTCAGAGCGCTGCAGAGAGCTGAGACGCTGTCTCAATTATCAGACGGATGTGCACAGCTCATACTCATCCTGCCCATACCTGCTGCCACAGGTATCTCTGCTCAAAAACCTTAGAAATTCTCTTTAATTACTATCTACAGTATAATATATCTGCAAACATTCATAGTTATCATGGGGATTATCAAACTATTTGAAAATAAAGAACGAAGTGAAAGAAGTAAATATTGGATAATTGCATGGAATGGGAGAATTACATTTATGCTTTATTTGCAAATTATTTTAAAGAACAAGTCTGTGAATATTTGCCAGAAACTGCAGCCCACTCTCTCTGTAGCCTTTCCCCCTGTGCCAAGGCTTCTCTAAAGCTTCTGCCTGGTGACATTTGAGGTACCTTATCGTGCTGATGAACATACTAATGCTCAGGCCAGAAGTTCACTAAATCCCATCCATCTTTTGCATTTGTCTGCCAATAAAAACTGCTTTATCCTTTCAAGTTACACATATATATATTCATTCTACTTGCAGAGACTGCACACAACAAAAGGCAAATAAACAAAGTGATGCAAACAAGGATAGTAATGAGACTGCATTCACTAGGGATTTGTTTTGTTTTGTTCTTTTTTTGGTTCTTGTCAGGGCCCTATAGCCTTAATGGCCCTGGGCAGCCTCACCTCTGTGACCACTACCCAGAGCTGTACCCCAGTCCAGGGGCTCCATCTAAGCGCTATGCAGTAGGGTTGCTGGCCTGCAATTCAGTTACAGACATGCCTGTACCTGGCCACAGACCCTGTGGATTCTGGTCCCTACCTGATTTTGTGCTTTGACCTTAGACATGCCTTGTCACCCTGGACCTGCTCAGCCATGTCTAACACTGGTTAGCACTGCTGGGCCTGATCTGTGAATTGACATCTTGGCTTGACCTTAGGCCCACCTCACCACCACAAGCTTGCCTGGTGATCTGGGCTGACTTCAGCCATCACCTCTGGGCCCGCCTTGCTCAGGTCCCATGAGAACGGACCTTCGCTGGTGAGGCCTCTGCCCTGCAGTGATGGCTTCTCCTTTAGGGAGCTGCTGGACAATGCTGCTCCCCATCAGTTCTAATGCATGCAGATTCCCAGAGAACATGAAGAAGTTACGTTGGAATATAAACACAAGGATGCCACAACTACCAAAGCAATTGTTGGCCTACCAGTCTATACAATGGTTTTCTATCACTGTTTCATAACATGGTAATCTCAAAAGATATTAGATAGGCTCCTTAAGGTCTTGCAGCAATCCTGACACATGATTCTCAGTTGGGCAATATGGTTTATTTTTACCACAAAATATAAGAAAGGCAAACCAAACAAGGAAGTGGTCATACTACAACAGTAATAGTCCACCTGAATATCCTGCCTTGGAGAATAATAAATGCCACACACTCACACTGAGCTCAGGACATAAACTCTACAAGCTAACGTACAAAATAGGTAGTGACTATCTTCCAGGGGCAAAATCTTCCCTGTTTTCATTACTTCCTAATCTCCACTGAAAACTACTATATGTTATGGGTGAATGTTTTCCTGATCCTAGAGATGCTGTCTCAACTGGTATTATTCTAACGTTATCCTATCTGATTCATCTTTAAACAGAGGGCATTCGTTAGCGACAGATATGGCTAGCTGATGAACTTAATTTGGGCCATAACCATATGACCTATAGATAAAATTACTTTAAAGCTCAGTCATTCTTTTTCCCCTGTGGCACATTCTCCACTGAAGTTGGATCCTCAAGCCCACAGTACTTACAAAGCCTCGTGTATACTGGTTCAGTCTGTCAACTGCCGCTGCCTTTGCCAGCTCCTCTTTAACATAGCTGGGAGGGGAGATATCAGGAAGGCCTTGACCGAGATTAACAATTGAGGGATCTGCTGCCACCTTTGTAAATTCAACCCTAAAGGGAAAAAACACCTTAAACTTAACATACCAGATAAAATGATATTTTCCTTCAACAGCATTAAAAGCAAAAAAAAAAAAAAGTATTTCACTTTGCCAAATTCACAGTAGTGAAAACAGGTTTAAGTAGAGTCCTCACATGGAGAGGTAGGTGCTGGGACTGTAGTAACCAACCATGGGAGTTGGTGGGAACCCAAATAAAGGCTGACTTCCTGCATCCACAGAGCAACTCTTCTGCCAGCAGAACTGTGCTTAATGTGCATACACACAAACACACAGTAACCCTGGATATGAGCAGAAATGGAACACTACCCTCTTCACAAAATGAAGTAGAGCTAATTAGAGCAGGGTATTAAACAATTTAAGGGCTTCTGTCATGTGAAGGTGTAATTTAAATTATCCAGTAACCTCAGAGGGCTTTTACTTTTTTTTTAATTCTAGGTAACAGACTGTTTCAGGCTGTTTATTAACTGGTTCCTAGCAGCCTGCCAGATTCAAATGTTAGGATTCTCCAACAATTTTGTTCCCCCTCCCATCACAGGTAAGTTTTGCATTTTACCCTTTCCTTGCTACAAAGGTTAACAAGATTAAACAAAATAAATCAAACCACCTAACAAAACAAGATACCCCACATAGCATCACAGCTCTGTCAAAAATTAATAAAAATTGCTAAAAATTAGTTTGGAGGCTGAATGACCAAAACACCTTGTGCATATATATACACATGTATACACACAAATAATCTAAATCTAAAGTGCTGTTTTCACCAACTAATAAAATCCCACCTTTACCAGTGATAGAAATATTGCTTTGAGATTAACTTGATACCTAGAAAAAAGTGTATTAAAAACAATTAGCTAAATTATAAATATAAGCATAATGGCTTTAAAATGAAATCTGACTTATTTTGTAAACACAAATCAAGTGTAATTGAACTACATTACTCAGAAGAAATTAACATTTAAATTTGAAAGCCAGCTACACTGCCATGGCCAAGAATTATACTTCTCTTTTATGATTTACTAGATGAAGAGAAGCCAAGGCCTAATACTGAAAGCTCAAGAAAAGAATTAGTTCACACTTATTACAGAATTTGGCTCATTGCTTCTACACAGGTGCCAAATATATTTCAGCAGAGATGGCGAGTGCTATGTACCACCTTATTGGCAATAATTATTGATTTGGAAAGAACATATATCAGGCAAAGATATTTTCTGACATTTACAGATAGTTTCCTTTTACTTACCACACATTGCTATCAAGGCCTTCAATTCGTCTTGTGTTTTTGTGTCTGAAGGCCATTGTCTGCAAGATCAAAATACACAGACAGAAGGGTTTTATTAGGAAAGACAAAGTACTATATTGTTGAATCCTGCATAACAAGCCCTCCTTCATGCTTTCTCAAATATACCATTGCCAGCTGAATTCAGCAGTTACACAAAATTATAGACATGTTCTTTCATTAAAGCTCCTATAATAGCTTGAACGCAGACTAACAAGAAAATACACAAAAATGTTCTAAATACTTATTCATCATTATCTAAAGCCACTGAACTTTCAGCAGGGATGGAGCAGGGGCATAATTTAGGTGAATAGCTTTAAAAGATGACCTAAAAAGAAAAAAAACAGGGTATATACATTCTTTTTCTTTTCTATGATACACTAACAATTTAAAGACTGTTATTTCTAGCCCAATTTCTGCTCAATCCAGCTTGGAAAGCAGACATTTTCTATGTAATTTCATTTGTTAAATTGATGGGTAGGAGGAAAATAGCAAAGACGTTTCCTATTTTCATTCAGACTTTTAAAACTGGCAAGTATTTACTTACAACACAGCAAAACTGCATTAGAACACATTTTTGCTGTATGCTCAGACTTTTGAGAAGGTATTGGAAAAATGTATTAGAATAGATTTTCAATGAATACTCTCTGTAAAGGCAGAGAAAAACTTATTGATTGTTGTGGTGTTTTGAAATTAAAAAGAGAAAGGAAGGTTAGGTTTACTTCTATGTGCAAACAAACAAAACTGCAAGCCTGTTTCTACCTTTGTAAACCAGCTTGATACTGGAAGAAGATTGCATAGCAATTGCAAAGTCCCCCAGTACTCCAGACACTCTTCTTTCTTTGAGTCAGACTAGTAATTTTAGTGACTATCATTATTGTCTGAAAGATTCAAAACCCATACTTTAGCTACCATAATCTGAGAAGAAAATGCCTGCATTACCATTACACTTGAAGTTTCAACTTTGAACCAATGGGAATGGCTCACAGTAGAAATATTATGCAGGCACATGTTTGCACTCAACCTTTTTACAGTAATGAAGCTACTGTATACATAATGATTTGAAGAATGGGAAGCTATAAAATTAAATAGATACATTTCTGCTCATGTATCTCCTCTACAGATCTGATCCTGATCCCATTTATGAATTATAGACACCAGAGGAATCAAGCACAGGACACCTCTTATATGTACTCAGGATGAAAATCATTATGATAGGTGAAGTTGTACTTCCTGGCACAGAACATAGACCATATTTAAGAAGGAGTTCTGACTAGGTCATCTGTACTGCATCTATGTAAAAACACACATCTGGTTTAGAAGATGAATCCACTTTTAGAGTGTATGCCTTGGTAAGTATGATTAATATTTGGCTGTACTGTATAAATACAAATAACACAGGTACTACTTAGACTGAGACCCACACACATACCTTTTTTCACACACTGGACTACATGTACTACAAGGAGTAAGAAGTCCCACCTTGAATCTTGCCAGTTAATAATAAGAATTCTGTATGTTGCCATGGGTCCATTTGTTCCATTGACCAGCTCGTCTTGAAATTGTTTCAATTTGCTAAAAGCTAAATGTTTATCAACAGCAAGACTTTTATAATTAACTATAATGTAAATCTTAACTGCATTAAGTAATCTTCCCTACATAAAAATGTATTGACAATTTAAATAAGCCTTTACCTTGCAGCGCTCATACTATTTTAAGTTAACTATTGCATTATTCACGTCTTCCTATTTATTTTTCTCTTATGCCTTGAAACTAATTTTTAGCCAGAATACTGGACCTGTGTCAGTTTTCAGGTTTTCACAGGTTCAGCTTGCAGTGGGTTTCAGGTCTACCTTATTACTTGGAGAAAGCCAACCAATTAACAGACATTTTAGAATGATACCTGAAGTAGCATTCTTTCTTCCAGAAGGTCACAAGAATTCTTAAAACTCTCTTTGTTTAAGCTGATTCAATGAAATGTAATCATGCTGAATAGATTGGTGTAGGTGTAGCTTAAGAGACAATTAATAGAACTTTAATATAAGAATTTCCATGGTCTTAAGAATAGATTAGTTTTGGATTTTAGTAGAATATGGCTGTAACTGTGTGAGCTGCTTTGTGAGAGCAGCTACAAAACTTAGCCAAAACAGCACAACAGCCTTGAAGATAAAGAAGTAAGAATTTGTGTGGTTTAGAATAGACGGTATTTGCGTGTTTTTAAGATTAGATTAGTTTTGGATTTTAGTAGAATTTGGCTGTAATCATGTGAGCTGTTTCGTGAAAGCAGCTACAAAACTCAGCCATAACAGTGCAACAGCCTTGAAACTAAAGAAAGTGAAGATAGGGGAGTCATAAATAATGAGACTAACAACCAGTTAAGAGACAGAGTATATCTTGTTTTCAGCAAAAAGGGGTTCCTAACAACTTTGTGCAGGAATGTGTTTTTGAGCTCAGGTAACCATGGAGAAGAAACGTAAAGAGCATGCAACTAAAAGTGAGAAAGATGTCCAGCCTTCATTACTGAAGACCACCAGAAGACCCCCTAAGTGTCACTGAGCATGGGCTATCTGGGAGCAGAATTAATATAAATGACTTCTTAGAAATAATTTGCATAATCCTGCCTTTTCTTAGAAATTATAATGAGTATGTATAGTTAATCTGTACAAATATGAGAAATTTGGCTTTAATCGGGGCACACATTCGGAGGAGCGATCCCCTGTGTGCCCAGTGCTGCAATAAAGGATACCTGCTTATTAGTCACCAAGGCTATTGAGTTTTGATTCCAGCTTTCCGAGGCATCAAAGCACAGTTATGTCAACACCTGACATTTCGAGGTGAAGGACTGGGATGTCCATCAGTTTAAGAGGTATGTCCTTATCAAGCTTTAACTTTAACCTCCTGCTTTCCCTAATAAAAGTATTATTACTGGAATAATAACTGACTACCAGGGAAAGCACCTGAAAGTCAGATGCTGCTTTTATTTATCTTTCTTCCTAATACAAATAAACTTGTGATTAAATTTAATGGCAATATATTTAATAATGATAGAAGCAAATACTTCTAAATGGTGCATAATTAAATTGTGGAATTTAATGTCCAAATGATAACTGAAGCCAAGACCTTAAGAAAATTAACCACTCCCACTCCCAGTTAGATTTCAGCACATTTGGTGAGATTATCCAGCTCCATTAAATGGAAGACAAATGTTTACAGCATATGAAAAACTGACTTGAGCAAGCTGACCTTCCAAGGGGCTTGCACACTAAAAGAAACTTTTCATATAGGTAAAATATGCTACAACTGTCCAGCATAGCGGTTTGAACATCCATTTTGAAGGATCTGACACATGCCTCGCTTGACCTGCATTGCTGACAAGATGAACTCCTGTTCTGACCTGGGAACACAGTTTACATTCCAGTGTTTATACAAAATGCAGAGTGTGACTTCCAACCACCACCATGTTGCAAAGTTCTGTTTTCTCTCAAAAAAAAAAATGGAAGATTTAAACTTGTTACAGTTTTACAAGCAGTTAAGCTAGAAAATGGAGAAGATTCTGTATAAAATTAAGTTTGAGATATTTATATACCCCTTGTTATTGTGGCATCAAGAAGCACCACTACTCTCATTTCATTAAAGGAAAACCGAGACAACAAAGAAATGAACTGACTTACCAAAAGTCTGTGATAATGCAGGGACTGAAACCGTCTCTCATATCTCAAGCCCTAGTGCCCTAACAACCAGGCAACCCTTCTGACCTGATATATGCTAGATGTGATTTTGAAGACTGAAAAGGATACACAAAGCAATAATCAGCAAATTCTATTTTGCTAGTGCAGCTAAATAGGCCTCATTTTGTTGTTTATATATTAAATGTTTGGATCGATGTAACAAGAAAAAAAACCCATAGCCAATATATATATATTGGCAACATGACAAAATTAGCACATCTCTCAAATATTGCATGGAATAGTTTTAGGAAGCTGAAGGAATACTTACTGCAGAGGCTGAAAGTTGGATGGATCTGGAGAGCAAATCTGTTCGTAGTTGGTATGTTCTAAAGCCAAGGCAACAGAAGGTTCGTGAAGCAAAACGCATGCCTGCATAATAAATAACTGACCTGAAAAAAACTTTAAAATTCCAGGAATGAGTTTCTACACATCACTAAGCAGTTTTAAAAGATAAGGTCCCCTTCTCTTCCCTTCAGTGATTTTCTTCCATTGAAATAAGTCCTAGTGAATTATTACTTTATCACATTTGTAAGCATTGAGGATGAAACTTTTTAACTGACAGGGCTGCAAAATGTTTCTGCATGTCATCTAGAAGGAAGGTTTCCTCTATGTGACAGCATAGGATCTTTTTCTTGAATGACAATTAAGACTGAATAAAATTCAAGGTTCAAAGTCTCTGTTAGAACTGTTATGGAAATGTGTTTGTGTAATAAAAATTGCTATTACAAAAGCAATTTAGATAGAACAGAAAATGAGCCATTTTTAAAAAAAAATTCACACAGCTTTAAAACTGGTCTTCGTTTTCAAGCATTTCAAATCAGGTATTCTGAAACAGTCAATTAAGGTCACTGGTCACACTGAAAAAGCAGGCATACATGCTTTGTATAACTACACTAAGTTTTGCCACAGTGACCTGGCAAACATTGAATACCTACCATGGCAAAAAAAACAGCTACAAAGAATGTTCTGTGTGGAGTAACAAATAATTCACTGACTAGAGAAAATGTGCCCTGTTAATCAATAACTATAAAAAAGAAGTAAGAGCTGGCGCTTCAGAGAACTACTTCCAGAATGTATTTTTATAATATATATGGTATGACATTGTCAAAGTGACTGGTATGCGTAAGAGAAAAACATGTAACCCATAGATCTGTGTCAGAAACACAGTAGCCACAGCAGTACAATTATTAACTTTGTTTTCCATAGTTTACTCATTAAAGTATGCTTTCCCCCCGACTTTGCTGCTTGAAAAGGGAAAGAAAACAAAATAACAAAAAAGAAAGAAAAAACTATACTTTTGTCTTAGAAACAAAGGAATGACATTGCCCATTAAAACAATACCATGCAAGCCTTGAAGCCAGAAGTAGAGAAGGTAATTCAGTATCAAAGTAAACCATTATTTTTTCATGAAGAATGGATTCAGTCCAAGAAGAAAGTGTTCTTTACACTTTCAATGTAAACTAAACAGAAAAGATCAAGCAATACTCCCTTTAAAGAATGCCTCATTGAATGAGTTAAATGTTGATGTTGCCTTTCTCTTATTGCAGTGCTGCAAAGTCAGTCTCAATTCTGAAATTAGGGTCTTCTAACACAGTAGTGAGTTGAAGCTATCTCAAGTAGACCCTCAATATATCCCCATGTAATCCCATTGCATTTAGCAATCTGCAACATACATTTATTGACACGTCCTTTACAAGCAGAAAAACCGATCATTTCCTCAAATCTGCTAGCCTGAGCTCTAGCAAAAATAAACAGCAATTAAATCTTTTACACTAGTCAGCAGATACTCTGAAAGGCACAAAAGAAATACCTGTTTAAACAGACCTGCAAATACATTTTAAGTTACTTTTACTAACAGTACTTGGTATATTTGACATAATCTTGTTAAGGCCCCTATTTGTCTCCTTGTGTATGTTTACAAAAAATGACTTACACAATGTAACATACTGATACTGTTTTAAAATATGACTGTAAAAATAGCACTATTCTCCCAGGGTCAGCCCAGAGACAGGATTACTCTTGCAGCACACTGCAGACGCTTGCAGTAGTAAGCACAGAGGGACAAACATGCATGTCTCTGCCTGTTTCATTTTGTATTGAGGAGGAGCAAAATTAAACTAACAAATGCAAAAATAACTTGTCATTTTTGTAACAAAAAATATTAATAGCTGTAACTATTTTTAGCATTAGTGCCATGCTGCACTGCAAGGCAGTGTAGTGTTCGGCCAGCCATTGTCTGACACCAAGCAATCACACAACATAGCACGAGGAGCAGCAGACCTGTGTCACTGTGGTGTGGTCAGTCTCTGCAAGTACCTGAAATATCTGAAGTAAAAAAAACACTTTAACACCACAGAAACGTAGATATCAAAGCACTAACATGAAACATTTGTCCTGCCACATTTCAGTCTTTGTGATACTGAATCGCGTTTGTTCAGACTCAAGAACACTCAAGAGACAAGATTACTGGCCACTAAATGGGAAAGCCTCCCATAAAATACTTTTTGACTTCTTTTCTTTCTAAAAATACCTCCTCTCTTCTGCAACACTGAATACTTCCATTCAAGCTATTCTAGGAAGTAAAGGCAAAGGCCTACTTTGGGAGATATTCTCCCACAATGATCTCAAAAAAAAAAGCAAGACCTACTTTTTTTTTCCCTCCAAACACAGGTTCTCACTATAATTGAACATGACTTATTAATATGTATCACAAGCTCAAGAGTAACTTACTGTTACTTTTAGGATGAGCACACACTTAATTATTACCTCTGTATGTGTTTGGGCAATGATCAGGTATGTATAAGACATCAATAAGATGCTTTATAATATTCTAAGTAAGATAAAGTCTTTTCCAGATCTCAAGTTGCACAGTGCTAAGCAGCTCTGTTTCAAGTCTCTTAAAAATTAGTAATGTTCTTCAAACACCAAAAATGCACTGGTGAGGAATAAAAATTAAATTCCCTTTCTTAGTCTTATTAATGTTTCTTTTTCAATCTTGAAGCAAGGCACCAGCTTTTTGGCCAACAGTCATGTCTGTTAAACTCAGAAATTAACGGCTAGGAATATTTCTCATCCCATTCTAATTTTCAGAGTTCTGAAGCACTCGTGCTTTAACTAGTTGTCAGTCCTCCTGAATTCAGGTTTGCATACTCACTGAGAAAACAGGAAAAAGAGTTTGTTAGGGGAAAAAAGGGTAACAAATGACTACTCCTGCAGCTTCCTATTTTTTTTAGGGGAGTGAGAAGCAAGGAAGGCTACTAGAAAGACCAACACAACAAAGGTTTTTTAGTGGGGCTGGGAAGAAAACGCATTCTGGTTTAAACTCAGATTTGGTGATTTAAACTAGACTGGAAAATATAGTTAGACTTTGTCATGGGAACTCTATGAATACATCTATGAAGTAACAATCATTTACCTCATGCTATGCTCTTTAATCACTCCAAGTACAACCTCTGAGTTGCAGGTTTTTCTGCTCCTTTCACAAAAGCTGCCCAGCCTCCTAGTCTTAGAGCACCCTGACCTTGGGTGCTGCTGTACCTCTGGGGCATTTTATGAAAAATTACATTTGTAATTAATTGATTTTTTTTTTCCCATTTGAAACTAAAGGCCAAATGGTAGTGTCCCTTCATTCTTGATCTTCAGTTATACCACCTCTCTAAAAACATTGTCTTTGAGTTTGAAAGACTTATGGTCACACCCCCTTAAACTGCTGCATTTTTTCCATGAAACAAGAAGTCCCATTTTACTATGCAACCTCACCAACAAACACGTTACTAAAATCCCTGCAAGCCTGTCAGCAACCAGAATAATGTAAATGTAATCCCTGTTATATTTGTGCTGGTTTTAATATTTGTTGGCTATACAAACCTGGAAGGTGTTACATCTCAGCCAAACTTTGTAAAGCCTTTGAAAAACCATCTCTTTGTATATGCAATGAAAGCTTTAGAGAAAGAGAGTGCAACCCTACCCAGGTCTTGCCAAAACTTTTAGTTTTCCTACCATCTAAAAGCAATAAATGGCACGTCAAGACATGCTGCTAAAACCGAGTACTGAGGGAACTTGGGTATTCTTCTTGAGGGCACTGAACTTAAAACTGCTGTATGTGAAGGATTTGTTGTAATAGCGAACATTTTGTGATCTCTTCCTTTCACAATCTACATGGAACAGAGAAAATAGTCTGGAAAAATAACCTTTACAATATGGAACGAGGAGAGGGATTAGGACGTGGGGGGGTTACTTACTTTTTCCCCCCCTTCATATAGCAGGTTTGCCTTTATAGTCACCTTACATTGCATTTATGCTTTCGCTGACGCCCTCTACCCAGACTTATTTTCACCTTGAATCACGCTGTGTTTGCAGCCCCAAGCCTGAAACGCCAGGAACTGCCGGACACTTAAAAACCCCCGCCCTCTCCGACAGCCCCGCGTTCCACAGGCGGGAGTGAGCCGGCCGGCCGCGGGCCGCCACTGCCCACTACTACTCTGCATTCCCCGGGCCTGCGACACTGGCTCCGGGACGCCCGTAGGGCCAAGAACCGCGGCCACCCCCAGCTCGGGCTGGGTGCCGGCGATGCGAAGCGAAGCGAGGCGAAGCGAGGCCAGGCAAGGCGAAGCGAAGCCAGGCCAGGCCAGGCCCGGCCCGACCCGGCCCGGCGCCGCTTTCCCCGCAGGCCCTCGGCTGAGGGAGGCCCTGAGGGCGCGGCCTCTACCCCCTCTCCGCGCCGCCACAACTCACCGCCCGGGGGCCGCCTCCACCGGCCACCGCGTTCCGCCCGCGAAGGGAGGCGCGGCACCGCCAGGGCGGAGCTAGGCACCCGCCTGCCCCACCACCGCCCTCATGGGCCGGGGGCACCCGTTTCTCAGGCGCCCGTGGGCGCTCCCTCGCGGTGCCTCAGGGGAAGGGGCGGGAAAGCCCTGAGGGAAATGGGGGCCGTAGGGCCAGTGAGGCTCCTTCCTCATCACCCGCCCGGAACAGGGCACCGACTGAGCCGTGGGCGGTCGAAAAGGGTGCAAAGCTGTGTGTCCCGAGATAGGTGAAGTCCGTCCCCTCGTCTGGAGCGGGAGAGTGGAGAGCGGGAGGGCGGGCGGGAGCGGGCTGGCTATGGCGGGTTTCCCGCGGGCACCTCCTCGCAGGTGCCTCAGAGCCACGGGGAGAGTGAGGAGCTGTGGCGTCGGCGGGCACGGCCTGGAAAATGCGACGGGAAGGCAGCAAGGCCTGTCAGCCCTCGTTCCTGAGGGGTGAGGTGACCTCTTAGTCACTGTACGGAGGCAAGTGGCTGAGACAGCACAGCCAGAAAGTCTCCCAGATACGCCATGGGGGAGAAGGGATGCTGCCAGGACACCTGGCACATCCTGCTCACAAAGTGAGGCATGGCAACTTGGCTGGACGCTTTAGAAATGTTCCATGTTCTGGTGGGCTTCTTGTCAGAACCTAAATTTTTATTTTTCTGATCTCTTCGTGCTCAAATCCTTGATTTGAGCTACACATGCTTATAGGTAGCAACCCCAGAGCAACATAAAAATCAGTGCTGGGTGTAAATTGGGCTAACTAGTTATCTTGGGCTGCCTTTCTGGAAGGAATGAAGTGTCAAAATCTTTAACAGTCATACCTAAATTCACCCCTAATCAGGAAATAAATGGGGTTTTCCAGATTTCTTAAGGTATTCTACAAAGTCACAAGATTTGCAGTTCTAAGGTTTCATTCACAACCAGGACAGAGACTTCATCCATCCATAAATTGGAAGTTCCCTGTAATGAAAATTATCATCATTATTAAATTTGATTGTTCAGTTAGGAAAAACATATGTATTTGAAATGTATTTGCAAACTATTTTTGCTGGTTCTGTAAATCTTTACAAAACCAGTCTGCCTTAATATAACTATATAGAACTTGAAGAGAAAGGTTGTACAACTCCAATTGATTTTTTTAATGCTAAGTAACATTGTGATCTTAACATCCAGTATCTCAGACCACTGCAAAGCTGAAAGGACCTCTCAAATCAGATTTTTACAGGGCCTGGCATGGCATTATGTGTCAAATGCATTTCTTGTTCTAAAATATCCAGTAATACAGATAAATATTTTTTAAATAACTGTACAAGACAATAAGAAAACACTTTCTATAGCAAGTTTGGGGTTTTTTTTTGTTAAAATGTTGATGCTAGAAAGATGTCTAGTGTGTTAATAGTAATCACAGAGACATAGATTAGCAAGCTGGATGCAGATATTATCAAATGCAATGAATACATGTGCTACTTGGATATCATTACTGTATATGTTGTCATGGTTTAACCTGGCAGGCAGCTAATCAATCACCCAGCCCTTCACCCTCGCCAGTGGGGTGGGGAGGAGAATCAGAAAAAAAAAAAAACCCAAAAGATAAAACTTGTGGGTTGAGATAAAGACATTTTCATAGGACAGAAAAGGAAGAAAATAATAATGATGATAAAAGAATTTACAAAACAAAAGTTGCACAGCACAATTGTTCACTACCCAATTGGTTAATTCTTGAGCCAAACCATCTTTCAGCCCACCCCCCAGTTATATATAGAGCATGACATCATGTGGTATAGAATATGACTTTGGCCAGTTTGGGTCAGTTGTCCTGGCCATGTACCCTCTCAGCTTCTCAGGCATCTCCTGCCTCCTCATCGACAGGCTAGTATGAGAACCTGAAAAAGTCCTTGACTGCTTGTCAACAGCTGGAAACATCAGTGTGCTATCAACATAATCCTCATACTAAACCTAACACTCAGCACTATACCATCTACTAGAAAGAAAATTAGCTATCTCAGCTAAGGATAGTTGTGTTATATATGTAATAATTATTCATATAAAACGAAAGAGTGAAAGCTGGTTGAAGAGAACCAGTGTCATACAAGGAACTAGAACACCTTTACTTGGATGTAGAAATATTCTGACAAAACCGGAACAAAATAGCAAAATTAAGATGAGTCCCACCTATTAATTTTCATCCTAAATAAGATGCACAAAGAACTTAACACTTCCTTCCTTTTTTTTCTGTCATGCTTTTAGAGAATTCTCGTGGTTTCAAACGCAGTGCTCCTGCTAGCAGAGAGGACCTCTCCAAGCATCCACCGGAGGGCAGCAGATCCCAAACCTTGCCATGCCACACGACCGTTCAGAAAGGTAAAAAGACCCCAAAACTTTAGCCTTCGCTGTCTGTTTGTCACATTGACACCCATATTTTTCACAGAATATCGTGTACAAAACAGACATCATGCGAAATACATTCAGTGTTTTATTTTGGGGGGCTTTTGCATGGCACCACTAGTCTAGGTCCCTGATGTGGGTAGCTGAACGGATGTTAAGATACTGCCAATTCATCCTTAGCTGATGAAACAAGCACTGTTTGAGTCCTTACTCTGTCAACTGATGCTCAGTTTTTAGCTCTTGATCTGAGATAGTGAAGCATAAAGGTGGTTTTACAGTCTTGTGTGCCCCAACTGGCTCTGACATTTCATCTCTTGCAAGACACGGAATCTTATGAGCACAAGAGTTAATAGGATCCATTGCAGCTAAACTAACACAGAAAAGGCAATACTGTCTTCTCTGTTAACTACAATTCTGTACCATCTGATGGATTTGCATTTGGTCTGAATTTCACTTTGAGTAATAGGAAATAGGAAAAACATGACAGGTCCAATTTATTCAACAATCCAAATCCACTCTAGTAATGGACAATTATGAAAATTCTAGTTGCTACTTATGCTTACTCTACTTTTTTTTTAAGTTCTTCCCTAAAAGTGACAATTTAATTTCTTTGACTTAAGATACTTTGTGCTTTAAGCAGCAAAGGCTCGATTTGACAGTCAGAAGGTCTTCAAGGAGGCCTGTCTCAATAGTGTGAGAGAAACAAATTGAGCAGTTCAACCATGCCATACTACCAGCAGAGTGAAGGGCCCAAACTTCAGTTTCAAAGGTTGCTAACTTAAAAGGATTTTCCAGATTCTGGCACAACAGGGTAAACAGGAACACTGACATCTGATTAAACACAGATTAAATTATTAAATACATTAAGTGAAGTCTTTTGATTTCAGCATTCAATGGTTTTCATAAAACTACACCAGTCCTGAATCCCAGGACTCAGGTAAAGTAATAAATTTAGGTATGGTGAGGCATTTGCTTTTTCAAATTTATCTTTCATAGTTCCAAGTAATATATCTATAATTAAAGTAAGTCATTTTCCCAGCACCCTCATTAAACTTTTCTGGGTTTTTTTAAACACCCAAGTATCTCACACTGATTTTCAGTTTAGAAGCATCTCACTCATTTTGAAAGGGCACAGTAATGCATCCTGAATTCTTAATTAAAGTTTTGCATGGCCGGTCTAACTGCTTAACACATTCTCATTCACTAGAAGTAACAATTAATGTGGTTTTAGGCTATTTTCTTTTCATATGAGCCAGCTCCATTTTATTTGTGAAGTAGGAAAAATAGTCAGGAATCTCTGCACTTCAAAATAGATTAGTGAGAGGCACTTCAACTGAAGAGAAGAAAATTATTTGGCAGAACTTGGGTGCACAAATCACACCATTATCAGGCCATAGAAAATCAACTGACTTCATTTCTGTTTTGGCAGTTAGAGTTTTCTACCCTAGCTGCAGTAGATGAGACTCTAACGAACCTGTATCTCGGTCAAATCACAGTTGAAATGAAAACCATAAAATTCAGCTTTCCCTTGGGATAGAGCCGGTACTTTCCAAAGTGTTATTATGTAAATCATAAAAATAAAACCCTTACATGTGGCAGTTCAAAAAGGCACATATGTGGTGTCGTTTCCTTTTTATATGAATTTTTGCCCCTGAGGATTTTTTGTCAAGTGGTAAAAATATTAAATGATGGGACATACAAGTCTTTGACACAGTCTTGTTTGCTGACAAGAAATGGACAAAAGCCTGTTTTTCAGATCACAAAAGCAACTGGAGAGCAGATGAGAGAATCTCTTTGCTCACTATTCCTCCTCTTGGTATCTTTTGCTGTTCTTTTTCTTCCTTGGATCTGCACAACTATGCTGTGCTAACAGTCCTGCTTTTCAAGCAAAAGCACAGGAATTCATGCCACTGTCTGCAGCAGTTCAGTGTCCATCCTGTGCCCATGCCTGTAGAATATGTTAGGCAGGACACCCATAAACCTCTTAGCCATGGACAACATGGAGTCTTTTGGGTGAGAGGTATGATCCTTATCCCCAGCCCATTGCCTTGCTGCCACTTCATAGTTTGCCATGTTGTGGCTGTAAGCTTTGGTCATGAAAAATAGTATGAAGCTCATATTTTGCAAATATCTATGTTGTGAGAAATTAATGTACCATCTTAAATACAATGTACAGTAATACAGATGCAGAAATACAGCCCATATGTTAGGCTGGCAAGCCTAACTTCAATCTAAAGGCTGAATCCAACCAGCACTTTGATTGGGGAAGAGGATGTGGCTATCTGACTGCTCCCACACTGTATGACTAACACTGGATTGCATCAGAGAATTATAGGAAACTGGAAATGCTTCAGTGAGAATTTCCTATATTACTCACTGTATGCACTATTAAACAAATGCATAAGACTTCCAGTCATTTTGGATATGAGTTGTATGACTTGTGTCTAACTACATTTTTTTATGATTAAACTTCCCAAACAAGTGCCAAGGAACTCCTCATATGAGGCTGTGCTATACATATCTATTATTTACTTTGATTCTCATTCAAAAATGATGACTTTTTCTTTTCTTTGCCTAGGAGGCTGCACTGGAATGATTTACTTATCAGATAGTAGCTACTGTGTGTGCTTGGCACTATTTTTAAAAAGGTACTGTAGCCAATTAGTGTGATCCCAGAGTTCAGTTTATACAGGCTTTATTGCCTCTAAAGATCTAATCTTAGCAGGTGCTGAGAGCACTTCAGTTTTTAGTGACCTCATGCATTTCTTAAATCTCAAAGAAACTTGAATGTAACTGCAGAGAGAAGCAGTACCCATAAACAAATTAATATTTATTTATTTATTTGGATACTGTTCATACTGCCAAGGCTGATATTAAATTATCTCCTATCTTAGACTTATTTATAAAATTCTATATTTTTATGTTGTGACAGTTTGTGGACAAAATTGGCCTTTTGTCCCCCGTGGAATCAAGCCATTAATAATGAAAATGGATATGACAATGGAAGTATTTTCTGACAGATTCCAGAGGTGCCTTCTTTATATTTATATTTGGGTAGCAATTCTTCGGTGTAGCAGACCTTTCTGTCTCATTTTTCCCATGTTCTCTAGAAAATAGAAGGCAAATTTCTGCTTAAGATGTGTCATTAACTTGTTTTATTATGGATTCCTCAAGCTACCAGAAAGTGATTCTGTGCAATTTTTGCTGGCAGGATCTACAAATAGTAGAGAACCAATGTTGTCACCTTCTGGAGAGATATCGGAAATAGACTTTTCAGATAAATCACTAGCCAACTTCAAACTACACATTAGGAAGGAAGGCTGGAGAGAATGAGTTGGAAAAAAAGATCCAGAATGAAAGTGTGCTGAAAGACAAATAAATTACCTTTGGTCTTTTGATCTAACAACTTCATTGAGGATCTGGGTCTGCAAGGTGCAGAGTAGATCCTGCTTTATTGTAAGGGCAAATTAAATGGGAAAGATCTTATACTAGTTGATTCCAAACTGAGTGTTTCAAAATGACGCAGATTAAAGGAATGCTGTAAATCAAAAGTGTTTAAACCAACGAGGTTAATTTGGGTAGCACCAAACTTGGGACCAACATCACACATATAACACGCATAAACCAGACTGCAGTTCCAAGGGAGCAGCAGCTTCTGGTGAAAAATTAGCTGGGGACCATAATCAGCAGTAGGAGGTTATTTGAGGGGGGTGACACTCTTGAGCTGTCTCAGTTGGAATCAGGGTTGCATGTCTGTGGCCTGACAAGTAAAGAAACGGTGACTACGTAAAACACGGTAGGTAGTTACCTACGGGAGGACTTAGGATTTTTAGTGTGTTGAGCTCCACAGCAAGCACAAAGTTGTCTCCAGACAAGTGCTGAAACGCAAGACTTGTAAGAGTGCTGAGAAAAAAAAAGCAAAAACCTGGCATTAATGAAATATTTACTAGGTGTAAAATTCTTTCACTGTGAAAGGTGAGTGAAATGTGAAAAATAAGAGCATAAATGAAAGTAACACCTAGGGCACTTGTGAGAAACCAGGATTTACATAAGAATACACTGAAGTGTATTTCCTGCATTTTCTGCAGAAAATAATGTGGTGTGGAGTTTCAAGTGCTGAATTCCTAATTGCATTTTTATGACTTGTATTTGCAATACTAAACCGTACAGTGGAGTCAAGGCATTTGTAAACAACAGGAGTGAATGGTATTGGAATCCCAAACTAGTGGCATTCTAGCAGACACACATCAGTTATTAGTAATGCAGTGTTAAGTGTCATGTGTGAGCTGTTAATGCCTGTAGGGCTAATAGGGCCAACAAACATTTCTTTTGTGTTGAAGCACTTGCGAGACAAATACTCATTTTTGTTGCTCTGTCTACTCGAATCCACCTTAGAAGTTTTCTTGGCAAGTCTCAGGCTAAGACTTCACAGTTAGTCAGTAAGAATAAAATGCAAGGATCACTGGGAGGCAAGAACACAATATTTTCTAAAAGAAGCAGAGAGTAATCCTTATTCTTCAGCATTTAAAAAACAGGTGATGACTGGAAAATAACCTGCTTAGAAAATCATTGCTTATGCTGTTTGGGTTTTTTAATATTTCCTTTCCCTATTGCTGTTACTCAGGATGTCTCCTTGACCCTGACATTGTGGTTTCTTTATTCAAGCATTTTATTTCCTCTCCAAACTCTTTGAAAACATTTTTTTCATGAGAAATATTTATTTTGTGATCTTTTCTCACTAGACCTTCAGTGTGCCCAGAACAGGCTTTGTTCTGAACACAAATCAGGAACCACTTACTGCATAATCACCTGTTTCCTGTCTTCTAATGAAGGTTTATCCTGGTTAACCTCAGTATGGCTCTCAGCACTGTTACCTGTTCTACCTTTTAACATTGAGTACCACTTTAGTCCAAACTGTTCCACAGTTTTTCTGTGGAATACCTCTGTATCCCTTTTCAAAATAAATTATCTGACTGAGAATATTGTTTTAGGATATTGTTTATTGTTTCCACTCCCCTTCCCCCATCTTCATCTTATTCGTCATCTTCCTGTGTTTTGAAGTCCACCAAAAGGCTTCATTCAGTGGAGTATGTGAACAGAATCTTTGTTCAGCAGAATGTTTTATTATGTTTTTCAGTTGTGTTCACAGGAGTTAGGAGCACATGTAGTACTGCACTGGGACCAGTTCCTGTACTTCTGTGACAAGAATTAAGCTCAATCTTATACATTTATCTCTGCAATTCTCCGTCTCCTTCCTCTTAACGCTCCCCCTCCCTCAGGTGTGGACAGTATTCTGACAACTGTATGACTTGAACACAAGACAGCTGTATCTGAATATGGCCGTTTCCATCAAAACCCTGAGTAAAAGATGAGCAGGTAGGACATGTGGCATTCAATTGAAATTCACTGTAGTGCTATTCGTGGTTTCTGTTAGAGTCACAAAAAGTGTGGCCAATGGTTCTCTCTTAAAAAAAACTTTTTTCTATGGTGCCCTATGCACACACTCTATGAAGAAATGCCTTTTGGTCCAGGTAAAAGGTGGTCCTATATATTGACTTAACTTTATCTGGCATGAGGCTTCAGTTGACACTTAAAAGTTGTCAATTAAAACCAGCGTAGGCTGTGCAGAGAAAACCTTTGCAGACCATAAATCTATATTGCTGCGAAGTGAGGTTCATGCCAGCAACCCTGTATACTGAACATCTCTGGGATTCTTAGGTTGTCTGCAGTGTAATGAGCAAAAAGGACCCCCATACTACCATCACTTTGTCTGCACTCACTTCCTCACAGGTAGACATACAATAGGTAGCAACACAGAACAGAGAAATAAAGAAAGAAAAAGAACATGCTGTCTTCTCAAATGTCCTGTGCTTTGCAGGGTGGCCTGTGTACAGTGTTGTTCTTGGGGTACTCTGTGATCCTGATGCTGAAGTGCATCCAACCAGGGATGTATCTCCTGCTCTGAATTGCTGTAGTGCAGCTCTAAAGCTAACGTGTCAGTGTTTTGGAGTGAATATGAAATGGCAGACCCTAAGACACAATTTTAGCAATATCTACAGCTTTGAGAGTCTTGAGAAGAAACTAAACTGATATTCTTGTCCAGTTGATGCTATTTTAAAATTTTATGATTATCGTATTAATTTGATAAATTAAGAAGGTCTTTGATAGTGTCTTACAGTCCAAAACTGTCTGGAAGGAGCAGAGGATTTGGGCAGGTGCCTCCAGTGGAGGCAGAGCTGTGACTGCCCACAGATCCAGCAGAGGGAAGTGTTGTTCTAAAATATCCAGCCCTGCAGTAAGAGCCTTTTTTGTTAGCTGGAAGCCACATTACTGCACCAGGAAATAAATGATCTGGAGCCTCTGTAACATGTGATTTATAAATTCTAAGAAGGAGACAAAGAAGCTTTAGCAAATGCCAGAAAGAGCAAGTGTGATAATAATCAGGATGGGCTAGGGATTGAAATTAAATTATGTGTCAAACTATGAAGCTTACAGGTTTTTTTATTCTCTTTAGGAGAATAAATGCTAGTATGGCATTTTAGAGGTTAAAGGGCAGTGATCTACTGGTTCGTGCTTCAGCTAACTATGAAGCTGTAGCCTTTCATATCAAAAGATGGAATCTTGAGAAACAGACGGTCAGAAATGCACTTGGTGATCACAAGGCAATTGTCATAGGGTACTTTATTTAAAGAACTGGCTTAGCTTCAGATAACTGCTGCCAGCACAATTGCAAATCAAGAAGCTGTTGATCCTGCAACTCCAAGCACTACTGGACAGTTAAAAGACAAGTATAGTACCATCTTGATTGTATTAAAAAGATTCTTCAGTAGGAAATATATTAAAGTGAAATTCTGACTATAAATACTGTCCTGTAATATACAGCACTCTGCTATATTGCTTTCCCTTTCTTATACATGAGATTTCCCAAAATCATACCAGTGAAGGGATTGAAGTAGATGCTCAGGACACCCGTCACACTGAGCATAACATTTGAAACTGTTTTAAGATTCAGAGCTGGTTTCATAACATCTAAATATCAAGTTAAAATAGATCAGGGGGATGGCATGATGTGTGAAATGAAACTCAACTTCCCCTGGATTCTCAAGCTGTTGTTTTTCAGTATCTTATAAATGGCTGTGACAAACAATTAGAGCGGGTATTAGAGCTTGAACGTGTTCCAGACAATGTTGCTTGAAAAAGACCGGAAGAAATAAATCCTAAAATAATTGCACTAAGATAACCCCAAAGAAGAACTTGCTTGGCTAGGTATACAGTCAAGAGCTGCACTGCTAAAGCCAGCATTCGTTCTGAGTAGGCAGTTAACAAAATACTCCCTTTGCTCAGATACCACTGCTCGGAGATTTGTGGCGTGTGACTGATGAGTGCTCCCCTTCTGCTTTCCCAGGAGCTACTCTGTAGCAGAGTAAGAACGAACCAAACCTAGGAAGTTGGGTTGCAATGTTCTGCTTAAGCAATTATGAACCTTATGACCACTGACTTCAGTGTTCTGACTGAATTCGATACTTTTATACTTGGTTTTACAATTTAGCAGAAATAGCTATTTGTTCTATAATGTTTTGGAACATTTATTTGTCTTCCTAACCTATTGCTGACAGAAAAAAAAATGTGGCAGATCCTGGAGACAGACTTTTTGAGTTAGTAGAAAGAAAGATTATAGAATAAGATGTACTCTTCTTTTGCTCACAGAAAGGGGAAGTAGCGTCAATAAGGTAAAATGGATTAAATCATTCCTCAGGGAAACCCTAATAGAGCACAGGATTTGTCTTGATGGAAATTGAGATACCCTCAGCTAAGGAAGTGGCAAGTCATGAGACAAAAGGGAATTGGTCTCCTGGGAAGATGGCTGGCCTGCTGTCTGCTGTTCACCAAACCTTACCAACGACTCTCTGAGCAGCACTTGCAGACAATGCCACAATATTGTCATCTCTGTGATTGTCATCTCTATGTCACATCATCCCTGTGATGACAATAGTGTCTTCTTGGATGTTAGATTACTATCAAAGTTCATCACCCTAAGTGGAAAATATCAGCCTAAAACAAATACATTCTTTGCTAGGCTACCAATATGACTGCAAACCAGTGAAACAAACATCTGCTGCTTTTTTTTTTTTTTTACAAAATACATTTGCATTAATATTTCTGTGTGTTTGGATTAGGTTGTGTTTTGCTTGTAATTAGTTTCGCTTTTGCCTCAAATGCAGCACTTGTATTTCAAAACAAGCACAAACTTCTCTGTTGCACAAGAGTTACATTTTAATGGCTCAAGTTGAAACTAATAATAATAGTTAAATGTGTGCTGAATACCATTTGAAGATTGCTATTTTTGCAAAATGTAATGCCTGCACTGTTCAAATGAAGGATGGTTTTGTACACCTGTGAAGGAAAAGATTTTGATTTTTTATGGAGGAAAAGCAGTGTTTTGAAAATAGACCCTTTTTCTGTGGCACTGATGACTAGGCAAACAATAAACATTACTGTGGCAGAGCGGGTATAGGTATGTGCACTAATATAGTTAGATCGTAAATGGAATTCCGAGTCGATTCTTGCAATGGAATTGCTAAGGCTGAGGATGTGGCAGTAAAGTTACTTGAGTAGATTGAGCTGTTTGTATAAGAGGAGGCAGGTACAGCCCATTTGTCCCAGTTATCTGCAGATACATAGGTAGGAATCAAAATTTTCCTTCAGGCCTCAGCGCATCTTCCCAGCAGAATCAGCCCCTTTGGCCATGTGGGGGGGAGCTGCGTTGTCAGCCGGAGAAAGAGGAACTGAAGCAGCAAAGTCAAATTCCTCTATGATTTCACTGTTTAAAAAACATCGTGTATATTTGTGAACTTTTAACATTGTTACCAGGTTTTCGCTGGAACCTGTCTATGCAGCAACGCTTCTGTCTGTCCCTTGCAGAACGGGAGGCGGCCGCTGGACGTGCGTGGCCACAGCAACGAGACTGCCCTCGCCGCAGGAGAGACGCGGCGGTACCGCGTCTGGCGGGGTGCGGCAGGGCTGCGAGCGTGTTCCGGGCGTAGCCGCGCGGGGCCGTTCCGCACTGTCCGCCCCGTGCTTTCCTCGGCGGGGGGAGCCCAGCACCCCTTTCCCCGGCTCGGCACCCGGCCCCAGCCAAGGCCTCCGGTGCCCGGGAAACCGCGCTCCCTCTGCCACGCTAAATTGCCTCTTTGCAAGAGTCGGGTTCTTTCATTTTTGGTTTTTAACCGACGGCGATGATTGCTTTCGCGCCTCTTCCCCCTCCGCCCGCTTTCGGGCGGCAGAGTTTGTTTAAACGCCGACACCAGGAGGCTCTCAGCCTGACGGGGCTCCCCGCCGCGAGCGCAGCCGCGGTACCGGGAGCAGCCCCATCCCCCGCGGCGGCCCAGGAGGGCCCGTCAGGTGGCTTCGCAGGTGAGCGGGAAGGGGAGCGGAGGGAGGGGGCGCGGCGGGGCGCTTTTGTCCGTCGCAGCCCTCGCCCCCGCCCCGCGGCCTGTCAGCGGTTCCGCCGGGCGCACCCCATTGGCTGGCGCGGTCGGTAACGTGACAACGGTGGCGGGGCAGGGGCGGGTCCGAGAAGTGCCGGTTGGAGCCGGTACTTCGCGCTGCGCTGCCGGCGCCCTCGCGAAAGGAGTGCGCGGGCGGGCTGGTTGCACCAGGCCAGGCGGGAGGGGAGGCGGCGCGGCGTGGCGCGGCCGGGTCAGGTGAGGTGAGTGAGGGGTCGGCCGCCGCTGACAGGTGCCCCGCTGCCCCGGCATGGGAGGGGTGGAAGGGAGGGGAGGGAGCCAGCCGGGGGCGCGACGGAGCGGGGCTTTCCTGAGGGCAGCGTGCGTCTGGCCCTCGCGGCCGCCAGGAGGTCGCCCCACGCTCCCCGCCTCCCTGAGGGGCCGGGATGCCCCGCCACCTGCGGGAGGGGAGGGGGCCGCCCGCCCACCTGGTGCCCGGGTGAGCCTGCGTGGCGGCCACCCGTTCCGTCGGTGGCGCCCTGCGGCGGGGCCGCTCACCTGCCCGCCTCCCCGCAGGGCCGGGGCAGGGGGAGGGGGAGGGACCGGCGCGGGCGCCGGAGCGAGTCTCTGCCTGCCCCGGGGCCTGGTGGCCGCCCCGGTCCCGAGCGGCAGCCTTCGGAAGAAAACCGTTTTCTGATTTGCGTAACCGGTATTTACACGTGTCCTCAAGTGACCCGGGCGCTACAGGTCGCCTGGGGCTTCCTTCCTCTGCCCCGCGGCGGGGCGGCAGCTGCCACCCCTCGGCTCCAGGTGTGGCGGCGGCACCTGCCCTCGAGCAAATGGCAGGCGGTGCCGAGCCCGCCTTCGCCGAAGGCAGAGGGGTCTCAGACTCGGTGTTGAGGCCTGGTGGTGCTGTGCGTGAAAGAAGCAGTGTCCTCTTTTTTTTGTTCTCTTCCTTCCCTCCGTCCTCTTGCTTCACAAGACGCTGTTCTTGTGGCAGGGAGGTAGCTCTTCCTTGCGCCCTAGCCGAGTTGTTCCAGTGGCGTCAGGCTCGCTTGGTGTCGGTCTGTTCTGCGGCGAATTGAGGCAGCTGCCGGGCTTCAGTAAGGAATTTGTGGCTAGTACTGCAATTACCCAGTTCTGTAGCAGTGGTTAAAGCAGACAACCCGAAAGCGTAGTTTTATGTGAAGATTGTAATTAATGATGGCAGTCGGGTAAAGCATGTTTGAGTCGGCACCTAGCACGGTCACCTAAAGCAATGCCTTTGAGGTAGTGCTGGAACAAGCTAGGAGTTAGGTGGTCACTTGCAGTTTCAAGTCACGTGTTCTGACTCCCAGCTCTCCTTATCTGTTGAAGTGATAAGGTAAGACATCAATTATTTCCCTGTGTCCCAGAATTTTTCCTTATGTCCCTTCCTAGCAGAGGGGGCAACTGATCAGAACTCGTTCATCTATCTTGTTTTGGTTCTTAAAGTTTCAAGGTGAGGGGGGAGCTAATAAGCCTTGAGTGTTGAACTCTTGTAGTATATTGCTTATAGAATTTATTGTGTACTGCCTAAGTATATATTGTGTGTGTTCTCTTTGAGTAACTCATCTGACTCTGTGGGGAGTAGAAGAGTTACCCAAAGTAGTGTTTGTTTTCAATATCTGTGGTGCCAAGTGGCACAAGGGACATGGAGTGAGAGCACAGAGAACAACTGTAGGAGCGAACTGGTAGTTAGGATAAGAGAACAAGTTTTAAGGGTTTTCCCCGGTGTTTAAAACATTCTGTTGCAGCTAGATAACAAAATGCTTACCACAGAGCTTTACATTAACGTATTTTGTACATTGTACTAGATTTTACATTAGTGTAATGTAACAGTTTAAACTTCAGTAGGTTTGATGTTATTCTTAGAAATTTGCACTATTAATATGCTTGTTCCCTTGCACTCTGAAGAGGAGAGTTGCTGGTCTGACTTTAT
The DNA here is from genome assembly GCF_964237585.1 of Gallinula chloropus. Classification (NCBI taxonomy): domain Eukaryota; kingdom Metazoa; phylum Chordata; class Aves; order Gruiformes; family Rallidae; genus Gallinula; species Gallinula chloropus. The sequence goes on from NC_140091.1 coordinate 16,952,030, forward strand.
TTTTTTTCTTTTTCTGGTAAAATAGGATTCTTATGGGGAGAAAAGGAAAGTTGCCTTTTGTTTTTTGCAAGGTACCGAGTTGATGAAAGCATGTTGAGTAACTTTTAGAGAAAGACCAACAATGCTAAAGAAACATCCATTGGTATTTCAGCATTGTAAAATGAATTTTGTAGACCAGTATGTCACTGCCAAGGAAGTGTTTTTATAATGGATTTCTGGAGGGGAGGGTGAAGGGGAAATCTTGTGTTCCTTTAGCTGCTGTTGTGCCTGCTCTGCCTGATGTGCTACAGGTAGCAAAAGAGGCTGTGGCACTAGTAATACTACTTCCACTTACAATACTGACTGCTAAGCCATAAAGCTTTTCTCAGCTAGGATTAGTACTTTATGGGACTAAAGGGATAAGGTGTGGTTTGTACTTGTCTCTCTGTTGCCTCTCTAAATGTTTCACACTGCTGTCTGTATTCTGTGCCCTAACCTGTGAGCTGTATTTGTCCTTTCTGTGGGCATCCTTACACCAGCTGTTCAGCTCTTGCCTTGCAAATAGTGTTTGTCTGTCAGTTGCTCTTGCAGTTACTCTTTTTAAATATAAATTAGAAGTCTGTGCTGTCATTATGAAGATACTTGTTTTGGATATCATGGATAGCCATGTAGAAGGATGAGGAATGTAAAGTGGAATTAATATTCTAAAACTTACATATGCTGTCATAGGGTTTAGCAAAGTATAATCTATTATTAATTTGCTAATAATTAATTGATAGGCTTTATTGTCCGTAACTGGTGACAAGCTGTGGTGTGCCTTGTCTAATGCATGTTCATATCCTGTATGGAGTGAGCTCAGAGCCATGCATCACAAACTAGTAACTGTGCTTTGCGGTAGCTGGCAAATGTAGCCGGGAGGCTGTGGCCTGCATTTTATTAACCCTACCACTACCACGTGGGCAGTCAGCCTCATTAATGTCAGAGAGCTTGCTATAAATCATGTGGTCTTAAGTTATTAATAACTACGCTGATTTTTATACGAATTCTCTTGTGTGTACGTTCCAATTAGAGTCTTGCCAGCCTTGGTAAGCAGGCTTCAGTTTACTGCAGTTGTGCTTGAGTTTTCTTTTCCCCAGGAGTTGTTAGTGTGCTACAAATCAGTTCTGGGTTTAATTTCTAGCTAGTTTGAATCCAATTGTAATTCAATATTGAACTAAAGATTCATAATACTTATGAATAGTTTCCCTAGTTATTTGGTTTAAAGTTACTGATGTGAAAAGGCTGTGCTTTCTAGCATAGTACAGTGGAAAGGCAGATGATGCAGCTTTCAAGAAAGCTTTTTCAAATGCGGTTTGAGCTATAGTGCTGGCACACCCTCTTCCAGTGTACACCCGGGAGGATTCTAGGGCCTTTCAACAATCAAGGGAATTGTGGAGAAAACTCATAATGGAATATCTTGAATTTAATTCTCACTGGCGCTATTCTGTTTCAAAATAGTGTCTTCACGCACCCTGAATTAAATTATGTCAGTGTATTTCCATCAGTAGTTCTAGGTATATTCTGATACTGGAAACTGGAAAGCAATTTCATATAACAAAATTGAGAATTTAGTTGATTGTGAGAATAAAAATGCCAGTAAGAGATCTAGTGATACCAATAATATTGTGTGGTAGTAATGCAGTCTGGTTTCATGGCTGCTAATTGTTAGTAGGCTTAAGACATTGTTATAGACACTATGTTTCTTTGGGAGATACTAATTTGACTTACAGTTTTTGTTTAATATGGAAACAAAGTTTCAGTGTTGTAGCACAGCAACTACAAAACTATGGTTGTGTAGCTTACTCATGCTTAATTAAAGTGACTTTGATTTTAAAGCTCTCACTTAAAACCTCAGGAAATGTAACCCCTGCTTTTCCAGATCTTATTGTCATAGTTTCTGGGTATTCTATTTTACTGGTATTCTAGGAGTAGTTCAGGTTGTTAAATATTTATTCAGATGTTTTCTGGGAGCTAAAGTTCATCTGCATGCAGATGAAGAGGTCTACTGAGCTGGAATTTAAGAACTGCAAATTTAGACTCTAATGCTTAAGTATCTGTCCTTTAAACTATTTTTTCCAGATGAATGTAAGCAAAATCTTAACATGCATTTGTTATGTAATCCAAAATATTTGAAGAAGGGATGGCATTTGGAGAGTTTTAACTAAAAGCTGTCTGTTTCTAGGTGGTGTTTAATTATTAACAAGATAAACTATTGCTTCTGACCTATGCCAGTGGAAGTACGAAAATGATTATTGCTTTGCCAGTGCTTCTTCCGTACAGGAAAACTCTTTTCTAAGTAAATACTTTTTATCAAACATTAATGTTGTTTAGATACTAACTTTGCAATGATAGTGACTCAAAGTCAATAAAGCACCGAAACATTGCTTAATTGAAGTAAGACAGGATATGTCAATACTCAAGTGCTCTACTGAACTGGAGTTGTTAAAAGTAGTATCTGCTTTCCTTCAAACTATTATTCAGTTTCTTACAAATATGGGTCTGGAGGTGTTTTTTCCTTCAAAGTTCTTAATTGATTCAGGTGATGACAAAACATTGACTCTTGGTTTTGAAGTTATTAAACTTGGCTTCATACCAAAAAGTGTTTTTCTTGTAGTACTGGAAAAACTTGCCAATTGTTTGGTCTTCTCTCAGCCTACTTGAAAAGGAGTATAAAGCATGAACATAGGTCATAAGCTACCTTTGTGTTTCTTCAGGAAAGAAAGCAGGATTACTGCAGGTTTACTGCAGCATTTAAGTCCATCGCTTTTATATGGTTCTGAAACTTGGCATTGTTCTAGGAGATGCTTCTGATAAGCTGAACCAGGGTTAGCTCTCATGATTGCATGCATGTGCGCAGCTCTTAAGATATAGGGTTGTGCTTAGGCATTGATATGTACTTTATACATGCAGTATGGTAGTGTATGTGCCATGTAAAATTTATCCATTTTATTAAAAGAAAAGATGTAGTTGGTTGCTTCATCTGGTTGATAAGTATATAATATAGAGTAATGTGAATGGACAGATAACTGAAGAGATTGAGGTTACTTTACAGACAGCATGCTTCCTGCTGGAGGATTAGTAAAAACTGTCCCATTTCGTTGCAGGTGAGTTTGACTGTACAGTTGCACAAGTTTGTGTTTTGGGTTTGTTTTTTGTTTTTCTGAGGGCATGTTTGTTTGGGTGGGTTTTTTTTTACTTTGGGGTGGGGAGGTTCTTTAAAAGTTAGCAAGATGGGTTTCAGGAGAGTTTGCATACAAAAAGAGTGCCCAGGTTTGAACCAGATGTAAATTGCAAGCCTATAAATTTATATTTTGGACTGAACATCTGGAATAAAGTGTTCAACTGGACAGGCTTTCAGGAATAATTTTCCTGCTAAATAAGATGAAAACCTGCTGCTTCTGATGAGATAGGAGCCATTGCTCAAAATCGGAATCAGCTTTCCAATGTCAGAACAGAGGGAAATCAGATGTGCTTCTGTATCGCTGCACTGGCAATTATATTTTCCTAAATGCAGTTAAATTCTTCTCTGTGGTCCATGGTAGTATTACCAATAGTATTACCAATAGTATTACCTTCTGGAAAGTTCTCCATGAAACTTACACAGAATCAAGAAAACTTAAAACCAAAACACTGTTTTGTGACTGTTCTTAAGTCTTGTTGCTGTATTTGTGTGCGGTAATAATTATCTTGTAGACACAGAATATATTTTATATATATTTTTGATTTGTGACCTCATTTGATGTTGCTGTTTGCTTTCAACATCTGTTAGGACACTGTTTGGACTTGGCAGTCCATAAATATTGAAAAAACATTGGTTTCTTTTTTAGGCCAAATGTTGGAATTTTAATTTACTGTATTAGATAACTGTTCATGTTTTAGAAACATAAAAATTATTCTAGCTAGAATAAGGGGTATATATACAAATTCACATTTCTGAGATTAGGCAAAAGTGTCTGACCACTATTAGGAAAAACTATAGCATGTTTGCTTCTAGCTCTCAGATCCTGGATAGTCTTTTGACTACTTAGTAAGAAGTGTTAATGCTGTAAACATTCCTCATTTAAATCCCTGGTGAAGAATAAGACACACATTACCATGATTTTACAGTTGAGGACTCTGCACTCTAGAGAAGTAAAATTATTTCCATAGAGCTATTCAGCTGTCAGAGGTAAACATCTGTATTACCTGGGTTGTAGTTATTTTATTGGTGGGTATGGTTATTGTATTGGAAAGCAATGGAGGAAAGTCATGTAGAATGAAGGTTCTGAATATATAAAACGATTGTACTTCAAAACTCTGCTCTCTGCAAAACTAGCAGGACTTTCCACAGTATGAAGAACATTGGCACCTTCCACCTTTGTCTAAATGCAGCGCTGTTGAAGTCATTCTAGGACCTTTATCCAGAAGTATCCAATCAGAAGTTTAACATGCTTTAGTGAATGCATCAGTGCATATGGTATTATATTACCATATAATGACCTATGTTGGTAGCCTAGTTATAGCAGCGTGGTATCTTGTAGACTACAAGATTGACCCACATGCTTACCTGACCTCTTAAGTAGGATTTATAGTCCACCCTGTGGACGAGCAGCATTCCTGGTGGTACTTGAGAATTAATTCAGAGCTAGGTCAGGGGTATGGACATATGCCAAGGCTCTTCCTCCCAAGAATATTTTCTTATGTATGACTTGTTTCCAGTAAGGTTGCAGAAGTTGTCTTGGCTACTTCAAGGGCCTATGGTCATTTATGACTTCATTGAGAAGTACCCAAAAATGCAAGAGTATGTGTATGAGCTACTCCTGGCTTTTCAAAGAGGGTCTCTTGTTAAAAAATTGTAACTTAGGCTGCTGTCTTTCTCATAGTTTTACTGCTCTTGAAATCTGAAGATAATAAACTGTACTGTAATTAAAGAACCTGCTAGTAGAGAAACCTTATAATATTTAAGTTGTGAATGGGTTATCTTCCTCTGCTTTGCTTTCTGATGTCCTGACCCTAGCAGCACAATGAATGGACATCGTGTATATGTCTGATTTCTGGAAACGAAGGGGATAAAAATTAATTTTCTATTGTAGTACTTATCTTGGTATGCAGAATTAAATAGATACCATTGAGGCTTCCTTTAGAATGCTGGAGGGATACTGCTGATACCATTGTCTTGCGGTTGTGTATTCATATTTCTCAGCACGAGAAAGACCCAAGCATGTTGTTATGAGAATAAAAAGGCTTTAGAAGTGAATGTGAAAATCTCATTTCATGCAGTTTGAAGGTGTCTGACACTGTGTTAGCTGGGATGAAGAACTTGATGTACTCTTGTGTAAGATGGGTTTTGGGACACCTCTAAAAGGTACAGCATGCCACAAATATCAGTCCCAGTCCCTTTTGAAATTACTTTTAGTCTAATCTTCCTTGCTTAGGAAAGAATAGGTGAAGAACTAAGGAGACTTTTCATGCTTAATGCTCCAAACTTGTTCTAAGATTTCTTTAGAACTTGAAGTAGAGAATTTTTGTAGTTTTGGAGTACTATTTCTGTCCTCAGTGGTGTTGTACCAGTTTTTAAAACCTAATTGGGGGATGGGGGAACAACAAAGAAGGCCTGTTCTTTTAGTTATCATGTAAGAGTGTAGTCTGTGATGCATCCCTGATGCCTTCCCTGACACGTTTGAGTTGGAATGTTTGACAGCATGGCATGCTTGTAGTCATCTCTGGAGAGAACTGTCTCCTCCCACTCTAGTTTGAATAAGCATGAGCTGAGCACAGGTGGAGTACCTACTTCTGTCCTGAGACAGGCTGATGCATTTCACATGCTGATCTACCCCCTCCTTTCTACACCCAGTATATTCCAATCCCTCCACTTCTTATGCTAGAAAGCCCACTTCCTGTAGTGTACTATCTTAAGAGTCACCATTACTCTGAATGTTGTTACTCTCTGTTCTGACTGTGGCTTTGTTGGAGGATAATACTCTTTAGGTGTATTAGATTTGTACTGGGATGGTGCTCCTGTCAGCTACAAGTATTTTCTCGGGTACTAGTAGAGGACAGCCTTTGGTATCCTTAGGGCTACATCTTTGGTGGCACATTCCTCCTAGAAAAAGATAGTCCAGGTAGGGTTTTTCCTCTCTTTTGGTTGTTTCAACAAATGGCTCAAGAGTTAGAGCAAAAAAAAACCCTTTGTTAACATGCTTGAACATTTTTACTTGTTCCTATTGCTCCAATCCCTGTAAGTGTTAAATCTAATTTTTATGTAGTCCAGGTTTTGTTTGTTCAGTGTGGCCTGTGACCTGCCTCCTTTTCTGTGAATTACTTGCTTTTATGAAATTACCAGCTTTGTCTCAGCTGCTATACAATGGAGTCACTCTGGAAGTTATTTTCTGTAACCTAGATCCAATCTCTTCACTCAGCTTGTTTAGAAAACCATTTAATTTATCAAAGAAATGCACCTAGTTGGTCTGGAAAGCTGTTTTATTTTTACTTCTGTAACCTGAGTGCACTGGTTTTTGAAAGGAAAAAAACAACTGTATCTGTAACTGGACTTTCTGTTGCATTGTGAACTTCATTATGGGCTGTCTAATGCCAAGCTCAAAAGTACAATTCTTTGGGCTCTTACAAGTGTAGAAGTAGTAGGAATGCACAGCCCTCTCCTACTTTTTGTTCAATATTAAAGATTTTGTTTACTTAACAGCCAAAAAAAGATTGGCAGAAGGTACTGCTTCACTTTAAATACTAACCTCTCTGTGTTGAAAATGAATGAGAGGTGATCAGCTTGTATGATGCCACTTGACAGATATTTGGGACTTGTTCTTTGTTTCACTTTTTTTTGGACCCCTGTTTTCACTTCATGAGAATGTCAGAAGTTAGCTTCTGGAAGACAATCTATGTAGTTTGTGTTTTGCACTAAGAGGTGCTACTCCATGCTGATCTCGGTACAAAAGGTACTCAGACTCTGTACGCCATCATTTTAGATGTTTTTTATTGGATTTGACACCAAAGAAAGAAAATAGTATAGATAATCTTACATCCCCTTAGAAGCTGGGAAGATGAGTTGTGCAGTATCAGGTGGCCTTCAGTCCTCATGCAGCACACTGTGCAGACCCTGCCTGTACCAAGTGTTACCTTATTGTGATCATTCAAGCTATTATAGAATTTTCTTGCAAAAAAACACATGTATGCATCATTTCTGTCATCAACCAGGAAAGATGTTCTCAGGAGAACTTGCTGCAGCTCTTGATAAGGGCATGCAGGTGATGTAATAGCTGGTACCGAGTGGGAGCTGCCTGCAGACTCCTGCATTGTGAGCTGGCTAAATTTATGCTGTGGCCAAGAGATCTGCAACAGCACAGACTTGGGCCTGTTAGGTAGCCAGAGTGGATTGCTAACGCCCCAATATGCCATGGTCTTCCTGTCAGAATTACTACAGGTTTCTATCTTCTTGTTTTAGAAGTCTTACAGAACGCTTTCCAGTTGCTTTTTTTTAATCTGTTGATGGGGTTTGCTATGTTTCTTTGGAATTGCCAAGGAGACTCATGATAGCAGAGCTACTTAGTGGGTAAAAGCGATGTGGAGTTCTGGCAGTCTCTTTCTATTTATAATTTCCTTTTAAAAGTGGAATGTGTGAAATGTGCAAATGTTTGAAGAAATGTTTATTAATGGAGCATATAAAAAATCCTGCTCTTCAAAAGCGTTAGAATTTCCAGTGAGAATACAAATTAAGTTAAATTATTAGTTATATATTAGGGTGAAACAAAATATCTCGTAAGTTAATTTACCCTTTGGATTCTTTGTATAACCAATGCAAAGCACTGTCTTCTACAGGTGCTTGTGTTGTTACTTGTGATCAGTATTGTAGATGCTAATACATCTCTGAAGTTTAAGTTAATATATTTTGTAATTTAAAAGAATTAAAGGGATGAGAACAGGAAAGTAAGTCCATGGACTGGCAAGGCTATTGCAGCTTGGCTGCAGGTTTCTTAATGGGTCCTCAAGGAAAGAAACCACAATATTATAGCACTTGTCTGTGTCATTAAAGTCCTTCCTTTGTCACACTTTTATTATCATGTGATGTAACGTTAATTTTTTTAATGCATCTTTGAGTTTGAAAATAGTGTACAAATTATTGCTTACTTAGAAACGTTTGGATTTGATCGAGAGTCCGGATTCTGCTTGGTTTAGTAGGGCATCTTAGAAAGCACCGTGACTAGAACTGAAGTGATATTTGCCCAGAATGTAGACAGCTTGCTTGCAAAGAGATTATGTGCAAAACAGAGCTGGTCTACCTTTCATTTTACTTTAGGCTTGTACTGGTAGATTGCTTGCCTGTGTAATTCTGCAGCATATTTGTTCAAAAACCTAGGTTTGGACCGATTTGTCAGATTTTCTTCATTGTGTTTTGTAGTGTTTTTTGTATAAAATGCTTGTCTCGCCTATTGTCTCTTTGGTCTTCAACTTGGGTTTAAACTGAGTATTTTTTATTCCTAGTACAGAGGTTTCTAGGAGCATAGGTTGTGACCCTCTGTCTAAAAACACATTCTTAGCACCCTGAACTTAACTTGAGGAGAGGGCTGGAGAAAGTGCTGTTACCAGTCAAAGTGTGTATGTCTGAGTGTGAATTTGTGTTTAAAACTGCTCGCCAGGGTAGACTAGTGTGAAATAAAAGGTGTGTTTAACATGCCTTTTAAATACCTATGTTGTAATACAATTTAATTGCAGTTTAACCTTCAAAACAGTTGACTGGGTTTCTCCTTCCCATCCACTATTGAGAGATGGGCTCAGGTAACTTCATGCACTTGGGCAGACCTTGCTGGTGTGGTTTATTATCAGGCACGTAATTTGAACTACCTGTGCAACCAGAATGCTTGAAGGTGAGCCATCTCCCCAGTGAGTACTTGACCAGTGGGCATATTTTAGTACCAAAGTTTAATTCTTTATTTGCCTTCCTTGAATAGAAAAAAGGTTTAATACTCACAGATTGATGGCATTTCATGAGAAGCTAACTGAATATGGCTCAAGGAAGATGATGGTCTCTTCTGGAGCACTGCAGGCATAGGTTGGAAACGCATAATGTAGCCTATCTTCTCCTGTGCAGTTGCATTTCAAGAGTAAGTCTTGTGTTTGTGAAGTAAATGAAATTGAAAATAAGCTTAACTTCAATTTAGATTAGACTGCAAGATAAAGTCTTTCTCTTGCATTAAGTGTACAAGAAAAAGAAGTACTAGAATAAATGCTATTCTGAGTTTAGGTGAAGCTGCCTTTCAGATTTCCGCTCCCCCGCCCCCATTCTAAGACCTTTTGTGCTGAACCTAGGAATGCTCAAGCTTTTGGGCAGTTGAGGACAGTATACTTGCCTTGTACTCCAGTTTTCTCAGCTTGCTGAAGGTATGGTAGTTGTAGAGCTGGGTAGCAGTTGCTTAACTCTGCAAGACTTTTTATCAGCTTATGTGCTGTGCAGTTAGCTTTGAAGCAGTAGCAAAGTAACTCATGTAAAGTAAAAATGTAAGGGTAGCCTAACTTCTAGGTTTCAAACTAAACTTTTTTTTTACAATTTTTTTTTCCACAGAAATTGAGCTACATGGTTGTATGTGAGCAGCCTTCTCCAATGAGCAAGGACTGCTTTTAAGCAGTGTAAGACTTTGCTATTACAGTTCCACATCATACGTTCGGCAGGACTGTCTTGAGAGCAGGAGCATTTAAGAAAGGCAAGGGCCTGCTTAATCCAGACACAGATGGTTGGGATTGTGTGTAGTTGTAATTATGGTCTTTGTTTGAAAAGTTGATATGGAAAACTTGTAGCAATGTTAGTGTAGTCTTCAACATCCTGTGCTTGAGGATTTTGCTGGTTATTTTAGAGTATGGGAATGTCTTTTCGTTTATTTTAAGTACAAAAGGGTAATCACTTATACATGTTTAAATACCACCTGTGACCTTCAGAAAGAACTGGAAAGAAGCTTTCTCTAATCTTGTTTGTGTGTTGTTCTGCATTCAGTAGAATGCATCAATCCTCATCAAAAAGATCTTGCAACTGAATCTGTGTGTGCTCACAAGTGGTTGAAGTACGGATTCTGAAAAAGAATATATGAAATGTAGCGCTGGAATTGAATAGTCAATAGGAGGCTTAAGGGAGAGGCAGTCATTTGAACTCATCTGTTAAAAGTATTTATGACAGTATCATTCATTATGAAGTCAGACCTGCCCCAGAACACTTGCAGTACCTGGCTTTTTGTTCTTTAGGGAACGTTTGAAAAAGGAAATGGTAGCATGCCAACAGAAGAATATTTAGCCAGGAAAGATGTAGCTTAGGTGGAGTATCTGGGGGGATAAATTTTGTTCCTTTTTTTCATTTGGGAATATTCATGAGGGTTTATTTACAAGTGGAGCTTCAGGCCATGCATGTGAGACAATAAGCAGGCACTAGGATTCCCATAGAAGAGGTTCAAAACTGCCTGTTAGGCAGAATTGTTTAGTGTTTTAGTGTTTTATTGAACTTATTTTGCATCCAAAACTCCAAAAGAAAAAGTGGTATGTTTAAACTAGCTAGAAGCTAAGTTGCTACTGTAGTTCGGGAAACATTGTTGATCGAAAATTGATAAGACACATCTACTTACTATGCTAGTATCTCCTAACCTCAGTTGAGAAGCACATCAAGCTGTTGCAATAACAGCATGAGTCTAAAGATATTGTCTGAAAAGCTGATAGCTTTGTTTATCTGAGGGGAGAGGAAAAAGCAAGCTAGAGGGGCCATTGGAAAGCCTGACAAGGTATGCTTTAGTGGTGTAAATCTATTTTGATTAACTTAGTGTGGTGTGAACACCAGCTGAATACTTAAAAAATGAACAAAACCAGCATAGCCTTAAAAATAAAACAAAGCCTCCAGTGTGGTATTGGATTTTTGTCCTCCCCAAAGGATAATGGGCTACAAGCAAGGCACTTGTCTTGCTCCAGAGCCATCACTAGCTAAATGGTACCTGAAATTATGTAAGCAGTGACCAAATGAGAATAATGCAGTGTTAAGTAACTTTTTGGCAGCAAGGGGGGGATAGGAGGTGGTGGGGTGTGTGTGTGTGATGCTTATAAATAATATTTTTCAAAATGATAGCCTTTTATTCATAGTCTGGATATGTTTTTATTGATTAGATTTGTAAGTCTTGAAGTAACTAAAAGTTGCCTAGATATTAGTGATCTTTATTACTTTATTTTTCTGGCTACTGGCCTGGGACTGGTCTGGGGTAACTCTCCAGAGTCATCACTTAGCCTGTGGCTACACTTCTGTCTCTCATCTTCTAAGAAAGATTGCCAATTGAATTAGACCACTTTGAAAAGCTTTTATGGCTTTGATATGGGTTGAAAGCTGCTGAAGATGAGATTTATCAAACCCATTACAGTTCAGCATTATTCCATTTGATTAGTCACTCTTGGCATACAGATAGGATTTGAAAGAAAACTGTCTGTAGCAGAGTTATCATTAATAATTCACATGTTTATTTTTCCTTTTCCTATACTTTTCCTACTTCTCTGATAAGAAATGTTATTTTGTTTATGTAGAGAACTGTACTGAGTGCTTCATTGGAGGGTTTCAAAAAGTAGTAATTGACAAGACCAAGTTCAAGTATTTATGTAGTTAATATGGTGACTCTCCCTTTCTGCTAGGAAGTGTTCTAAAACTGTAGCAAGAATGTAGCCTTTTTTTTCTGGGATATGTAATAGGGACTAACAACTTTAAGGTTCAGGGCAGGAGGTGACAAAGCATTTTATGGAAACAGACATTACAAAAGTACATGGGCCTGTCTCACTAAGTCCTCAATCTGTATGAAAACAAACCATTTGTTGTCTGAGCATTATGGCATTGCTTGGAGAAGGTGCACTGGGATATGCATATACTCAAGTACACTAATATTTTTTGAAGTAGTATTTAATACTGTTTTCTGTTTTTTTCTGTGACTTAAAATACTTCATCAAAGTGTTAACTGTTTTATTGTACCCTGAATTCTGTCCCTTATGCTCAACAGGAGCCTCGATTATTCACCAAAATAGATCAGTTATCAGGAGAGTGGTGTTATTTGTATAAGAGTACAAAGCACCTACGTGCATTGTTAAATTGTGTTACTTGCAATTTTCTCTAATAAGCATTTAGTTATAGAAAGCATCTTCTTAAAATCTTAGTATCTGCCCAAGTCCCTGATGAGGTTTCTGTGCTCATCAGCAAAAGAATTGCTCCCATCCTCATGCTAATTAGACCTTTCACACTATTTTAAACTCTCAGCCGGTTCACTTTGACTTTTCAAATGTTTTTACTTGTTAAAAATGTGCTGTTTGTACCTTCTGCTCTTACTTTGTTGAATCGTTCAACATCTATCTCTTTTTGTGTTCTTTACAACTCTAAAGGGGTCTCAAGTCTTCCATTTTTGTGACAAAGTTCAAGTTGGAAGAATTGACTGGTCTTAATTCTAGGTTGGAAATGGCAACAATACCTTTGATTATTTTTTTTTCTGTCTACATTCAAATCATTCATGCTTGGCTTGAGTTGAGATGTGATCCAGATACTCTTTGCAGAATTCAAGTTTTGGTTTGCATGGGTTTAGTACCTTTTTGTGTTTATGTACCTATAAATGTATATTCAAACCCCAAGGAATCATACCAAAATAACTAATTGTCAAGGTATTTGCAGATGTCTTTTGCAAGTGGAGCTGAAGTGATTGAAGAAATTGCTATTTCTTAGCAATGCTTAGAGCAGCTCAGCTGTAGGATTAGTAACTATGTAAATGCAAAAAGGGTTGAGTTTGGCTTTTAGTACTTAGAGGGCAATGACAAGGGCTGTTACTTTATCTCTACTTTAGGACAATCAACATCCAGAGTGCAACCAAGGAAATAATTTGATGGGAGTGGGACCTCAAATTATTCTAACGAAATTTTATAGATTTGTGCTGTGGAAGGAGCAACAGACTGATGTTCTAATACTCAGTTATTGGAGTCCAAATATTTTATCTGATGACAAATTATTTTCTCTACAGGAGTGTATTGTAACCATCCTGTCCTCCTTCAGCTGCTTTCCCTGGAGTGGGCCTGGTAAGTTCCTAGATTCTATTAAAAGTAGCTGTGTGAATGCAAGAAGGGTTTACTTCTTTTTGGCCGTTCTCCCTTCCAGTGTGAATGTGGAGTAAGAATAAGGTTCTACCTTATTGTCTTGTTCAGCTGTTGTCTTTTTATAAGAGCTTGTCAGCTCTGTTTGGAAGTGTCCAGTACCAGTATCTCATGAGTCAGCAGTGTGCCCAGGTGGCCAAGAAGGCCAGTAGCATCCTGGCTGGTATCAGAAATAGTGTGTCCAGCAGGACTAAGGAAGTGATTTTCCCCCTGTACTCAGCATTGGTGAGACTGTACCTCAAATACAGTTAAGTTTTGAGGCACTTACTACAAGAAAGACATTTTGTTGCTGGAACATATCCAAAGAATGGCAACAAAGCTGGTAAAGGGTCTAGAGCTCAAGTGTGATATGAGGAGTGGCTGAGGGAACAGGGGTAGTTTAGCCTGGAGAAAAGGCTCAGGGGAGACTCCCTCACTCTCAACAACTACCTGAACGGAGGTTGTAGCCGGGTAAGGGTTGGTATCTTCTGAATGACAACCAGTAGCACATAAAACAAGAGAAAATAGCCTCAAGTTGTGCCAGGGAGGTTTAGCTTGTATATTAGGAAAAACATCTACACCAAAAGGGCTGTCAAGCACAGGAACAGGCTGCCCAGGGAAGCAGTGCAGTTACCATCCCTGGAGGTATTCAAAAGATGTGTAAATGTGGTGCTTAGGGACGTGGTTTAGTTGTGCACTCCACAATGCAAGGTTACCAATTGGACTTGATGATCTTAAAGATCTTTTTCAACCAAAATGATTCTATAATTTGATAGAATCAGCACATCCCCATTGCTTCATATAAGTTTTCTCCAAAGCTGGTAGTGTCTGTGGTACTGCCATTGACACTGGACAGTTTATTCATTTGGTTCAGGATGTAAAATACGGGCCTTTGATAAACTTGATTCTGCTACACCTTGGTATATGAAAGTTGTGACTGAAATCTACTCTTGAAGTCTTGCATGTTGTGCGTTTTCACAGTCATTTGGAGAGAAAAAAATTACTTGCCAGTTGAAATAGGGCTAGCTGTAGGCAGCTTCCTGTTTCTTGTGTTGATTTAACTGCAGAACTTTGACTTCACATTCTACATGGTCATGTCTGAGTAGGTTCTGTTCCATTTCATGTAGCTTTAGGAATTAAGAGCTTAATGGTTCCTAATGTCTGCAATAAGGTAGTAGTTGTAATGAAAGCTGAAATGTTTGCTCTTTGTGTTGGTGAGGCCATTAAAAATAAAATATGTTCCATGTTTTCTCTATCCAGAATGAAGACAAATGTAAAGATGGCATGTCCAAGGAATTTTAAAAGGTGTAGACCACCTGACTGAGCAGTGCTGTGTATTTTATACTCTTTAATTAAAGTAAGTATGAATCAGACCTATGCTGCTGGGGGTTGTGTTCTGCTTTATGTATATGACAATGTTGGATAGTAGCAAGTTGTGTTAGCTTAGTTTTCATGCTGTCAGTATACTTAATGCTCTTGATGGGAGAAGATGGGGAATTATATATAAGAACATGTAATGCAAAGTTGCTCTTTTGAGAATTTTTATGTATGCTTTAATTGGGTAGAATGACTTGATCTAGTAGAAAATTCAGAATTACAAGAACCATCATATTAACATATAGCTCTGATTTTGACATTCTTCATAAATGAGAAATCACTTTTGTGACTTAAACTTAAGGCAGTGGTGAAGAACTGCTAGTAATATATCAGACACTTTAACTTCTATCTGCTTGTTGCTTCTACTTGAACAATACCCAAATATTTTTGTCAAAGCATATTTTCTAATCTCTGATGCTAGTTTCACTTTTCACTTAAATTTTTGCATTCCAAGAAAATTTTCCTTAAAATAAATTAGATGATGGCTAGGTGCCAGGAGTTCTTGGATCCTTTTGCTACGTTCTGGCTGCTAGGCCAATGTTACACACATTTAGAACTGTGAAAATAGTAATAAGCTTCAAGTGTTAAGTGAGATGATAAATTGTTTTTAACAATTGTCTAAGGATGTCTTTTCTTTTTTCCTCTGCCAGCTGCTGTTCTCCCACAGGTGAAAGTCATGATCACGCTAACAGAACTCAAATACTTAGCAGATGCCCAGTCATCCTACCACATACTAAAACCATGGTGGGATGTCTTCTGGTATTACCTCACCATGATAATGCTGCTAGTTGCTGTGCTCGCTGGGGCTCTGCAGCTTACTCAAACCAGAGTATTGTGCTGTCTTCCTTGCAAGCTAGAATTTGACAATCATTGTGCCGTGCCTTGGGATCTAGTTAAAGCCAGCCTTAACATGTCGGCTAGCTCTACAGCACAGATAATCGTCCCACTTAAAATCCAGAACGATCTCCATCGGCAGCAATATTCCTACATTGATGCAGTATGTTATGAGAGACAGCTTCACTGGTTTGCCAAATTTTTTCCATACCTAGTGCTTCTGCACACCTTTATTTTTGCAGCTTGCAGTAATTTCTGGCTTTACTATCCTAGCACAAGTTCCAGGCTTGAGCACTTCGTGGCCATTCTTCAGAAGTGTTTCGATTCTCCATGGACAACGCGTGCCCTCTCAGAAACAGTTGCCGAGCAGTCTGTGAGGAAGTTGCCAATAGCCAAATCAAAAGCAGTGATTTCATCACCTGGGAGTTCAGTAGACATAGGGGCCAGCAGACAGTCCCTGCCGTATTCGCAACCTGGCTTGGAAACAACTGGAAGGGAAAATTCCTCAAGTGTTCTTGACAAAAAAGAAGGGGAACAAGCTAAAGCTATATTTGAAAAAGTGAAGAAATTCAGAGTACACGTTGAAGAGAAGGATGTCATATATACAGTGTATATGAAACAGATTATAGTAAAAGTCATTGTATTTGTAATAATAATAATTTATGTCCCCTACTATTTATCATTTATTACTCTTGAAATTGATTGCGTAGTTAATGTTCAAGCCTTTACAGGCTATAAAAGGTACCAGTGTGTTTATTCACTAGCAGAAATTTTTAAAGTTTTGGCTTCATTTTATGTTGTTTTAGTGATCTTCTATGGCTTAACTTGTACTTACAGTTTGTGGTGGATGTTGAGAAGTTCACTTAAGCAATATTCTTTTGAGAAGCTGAGAGAGAAAAGTAATTACAGTGATATACCTGATGTGAAGAATGACTTTGCATTTATTCTCCACTTGGCAGATCAGTATGATCCTCTTTATTCCCAGCGCTTCTCAATATTCCTGTCTGATTTGAGTGAAAACAAACTGAAACAGATAAATCTTAACAACGAATGGTCAGTAGAAAAACTGAAAAATAAACTAGTACGGAATTCTCAAGACAAGATTGAACTTCACCTTTTTATGTTAAATGGTCTTCCAGACAGTGTCTTTGAACTGACAGAAATAGAAGTTCTAAGCCTGGAACTTATTCCTGAAGCCAAACTTCCTTCAGCTGTGACCCAGTTAGTCAATCTCAAAGAACTCAATGTTTATCATTCAGCACTAACTATGGATTATCCAGCTGTCAGCTTTTTAGAAGAAAACCTAAAAACATTGCGCCTGAAATCTAGTGAGATGGGAAGAATTCCATTTTGGGTCTTTCATCTGAAAAACTTACAAGAATTGTGCTTAACAGGATATTTCATGCTAGATCATCACAACTCCATATACAATGAAAGCTTTCAGGGGCTAAAAAACCTGAGATCAATTCACTTAAAAAACAACCTTTCCCGTATACCTCAAGTGGTTACAGATCTTCTGCCTTCTTTACAACACTTGTCTATCAACAACGAGGGGAATAAACTGATTGTGCTGAATAACCTGAAGAAGCTGGTGAACCTGAGAACCTTGGAATTAATCTGCTGTGATTTAGAGCGCATCCCCCATTCCATCTTTACTCTAAACAATTTGCATGAAATTGACTTAAAAGAGAATAATCTCAGAACAGTGGAAGAAATTATTAGTTTTCAACATCTTAAGAATCTTTCTTGCTTAAAACTGTGGCACAACAGTATTTCGTATGTTCCAGTACAGATTGGTGCACTATCAAACCTGGAACAATTGTATCTAAATTATAATAATATTAAAAATGTTCCGTTGCAGCTATTTCTTTGTAAAAAACTACACTATTTGGATCTTAGCTATAATAAGCTCACCTCCATCCCTGAAGAAATTGGTTATCTGACCAATCTGCAGTACTTGGCTTTGACAAAAAACCATGTAAGTAGAACTTCGAATTACTACTTAAAAAAAACCCCAAACAAACCCTACCATGTCTTCTGGAACAGCCTCTGGTTCTAAATACTTTCGTGGTGTTATGATTAAGGTGAAGCCAGTAAAGCTGAGAAAAGGGGTGGTGCTTGTTTAATTACAAAAACTTCGGTGTCCTCAAAGCTTGCATAATACTAAGTATTATCCTGGTCTGTAGCAGCTTAAGGGCACTGATCCAGAGATAGTATAGGTAAGGGTAACAGCAGAAGTTTATCTTTCCCTGCATCTGTCTATCCTATCTAGTATTTTAATGGAAGTGATCCGTGTTAAATTTTTACCTTGAAATGGCAAACTGAAAGCTGCAGTGAATCCTAGAGCTAGATAATGAGCAGCTCAGCTGTCTGGGTAAGAGGAAATAATTATAGCTGGTAGCTTCAGCAGCAGTGCTGTACTGTAGCCTGGTTTGTTAGTGTGGGGTCCAGGCTTATGACTGAAGATTTCCTTTGAGGTTTACAATGATTTTTCCCTGGTGAGGTTGGTTTTGGATGTTAACATGACAGTAGTGTGGACCAGAACTCCTGTACTGCAGATAACTGGTTGTACAGGTTTCACAGCACAGGAGCTGCTAATGTCTCTCTACAGATTGTGTTTGTTATTCAAGTGATTCTTATGAGACAGTAGGCTAACAACTTGCAATGTACAATATATTTGTTCTGTTCATTCTTTTTCTAGATTGAAGTGCTGCCTGATGGATTATTTCAGTGCAAAAAGCTGCAGTTTCTTCTTCTGGGAAATAACAGTCTGATGAATTTGTCCCCTTGTGTGGGTCAGCTACTGAATCTTGTTCAATTAGAGCTCACTGGAAACTATCTTGAATCCCTTCCTGCTGAACTGGAAGAATGTCAGTTCTTAAAGCGGAACAGTCTGATTGTAGAAGAAAGGTTGTTAAAAACACTTCCACCTCGCGTAAGAGAGCGCTTGCAGGCATGCTCAGATAAGTGCTAAGTTTAAAACTAAACTGTGTCTCATTGCATTCTGTAAGCCTTTTGCTTAATCTCTCTCTCAAAATCTATGTAAGTGACGTGAAAGAGAGACAACGGTTTACAAAGTCTTAAAATGAAATGCATTAAACTGAATTGATTGTATGGGAAAAATATATTTAGATCTGAACAAAAAAAATTCAGCCTTTAACAGTTAAATCATATGTTTGAAAAATCTGAAATATGAATTGCTGGTTGGATTCTACTGGTTGAAATAATTCAGTTAAATGTTTATGGGAGTATTGAAGTAGAGGACTTAATTGCCTGGCTATAGTGACAGTGTATATACTTTTTTTCCTAGAGGAATTTTTTCTGTTGATAGTGATAATTTTAAACAGTTTCCTCCTGCTGTGTGAGGTCTAAGAACTGTCTGGAATTAGTTTCTAAATATAAACTCCTCACTAACTTGCAGTATGTTAAATTAAGAGTTTAAACTATTTGAGCAGTTCAGTTGCATGGGGTATACTGAAAGTAATTTTTCAACTTACCTTAAAAGCTTAAAGAAATTAAGTAGTACTGAACATTAACTCTATAATTGTGGAAGATGCCATTTGAATCTTGCTATTAAAATCAGTTAATAACATCTGACAGCAGTTTCAACGTTTTGTCTTAAATATTAAATGGGAAAATGAATTGTTGCCAAGAAATTGGGAGGAATCAGGAGAATCTGGAGTAACTGTTGTGCGCGTATACTAGACGACAAATCTTATAGTACTGATTTTCATAGGTACTTATGGCAAATGGGATACGATAGAGTTGCAAAGGTGTCTTCTGTATGTTGTGAGCATCCCAAGTGTTAGTGTAGTGTATGTTGCTGTTCAACATTTTTAGAACTTACGTTACTGACCACCTCAGTGCTTCTCCTCCACACCCGGGTACTGTATTTTGATGGCTGGGGAGAGGATGAAGGAGGTTTGTGTTAGGGACTGAGAGATGCAGTTAGAACACACCAATTAATCATACAACTTGTAAGCATTTGGGAAGGAAAACCAAGGAAACATTATAAACTTTTCTTCTTCTAGGGATGTAATAATTTAATAAATTATAGTGGTGGAATGAGCTTTTATGCCATCCTTAATACTTGCAAAACTGGATGGAAATAAAATGGTTCCTGACTTCATTCTTCTGCTGTGCGCTGTTTTATTGTATTTGAAGTTTTAACTGTCATTATGTCTTTCATGTTCACTAAAAATGTACATTCTGCCCTGGTGAGGCGGTGCAGGGGGGTGGGACAGGGGGCAAAGCATGCTTTCAAAAAACATATTTGAAAATTTCTTGCAGTACACTAGTGTTTTCAAAGGCAGTCTCAAATACTGGTTAAACAGATGAGGTAAACTGTGCACTTAATGACTTTGTATTCATCAAGTATGCTAACTATGCATTCCAGTTTGTAATAACAAATCATCAGAGATAAACTAGTTTTAGTATTATACTACTTCTAGTGATCTCCTCCTATTTTAATGCCACTTGTGGAGTGTAAGGTTTATTTTGAATGAAAATTTCCAAAACCAAGTCTGATCAACATGGAATTAGGTGATCTCTCTGCAGTAGCTTTGCAAGAGGTACATGTTTATTCACTGTACTGATGGCATTCCAAAGACCTTTGTAGTTAGAGCACTTCTCTCAGGGAGCCAAAATGTGATATAACTGTTGCTTTTTATGTAGTTCTAGAAATAGTGTAAACTGATTAGTTGTGCATATGTGCAGACCAGTGCTGCTTAAGTCTTTCATAGTGTCTGTGTATAGCTCTTCCAAACTCTACTGTCACCTGATTTTGAGTTGTATAATAGTTCCATAGCAACTGGCGTAGTTCTGAGACAGGGCTAGTTGTGGTAGATGTGGTTTAAACCAGACTAAGCTGGTTTGCACCTCTGTGGCAAGAGTTTTCGTTAATAATTGCAATAGATCTGTCAGGACTTTATAGGTTAACATTGAAGAATACTTTGTGCCAGAATTTGACATGGAAGACTTGCAGCCAAGTAATTTTTAAGATATTAAACAAGCTTTTTCTTTTAAGTTGTTTTTTGGGTTGTTTTTTTTTTTTTTTTGTAAATTGCAAAGCTGTATGGGAAAAGTTGAATGAGCAAGTAACTGAAGTAACTGACTGGCCAATAACTTCCACTTTTTAGCAGTGCATCTGTCCTTTTCTGTAATCCACAAAACTGATCAAACAGCGCTCTTAAATGTGGATTTTATGCTAGTACTGTCAGAGTAAAATGACAGAAATAACTCTGAGAAAGGTACTTAATTTCTAAAGTGTGTAACCTCCAAGGATTTGAGGAAACACTAAGAAATGCATAAGGATGTAAATACTGGTTCATAGGTTGAGTGAGTTAAATATTTTGCAGACTAAAATATTTTTTCACTCTGCACCTCCTCAAGAGGGTTGGATTTTTCAGTTGCACATTAGAGTGTTTATATAACACCCAGACAGAAGTTAGAAAGTGTAAAAGGCTAGAATGTCTAGCCTTGCTTTCAAACCACAGTGTGCCTTTAATATCCACTTTGTACTGTCAGACCCAATCCTAGTGCTTGGAACAGAGGGCAGAGACAAGTCTAAGTCTGAATTCACTTCATAATTATGGAATCTTCAGGGAATCAATATACGAATCCACTGTCATAAACCTTGTACAATAAGTATTGTTGGCATCTAGTCTGTGTATTAAACAGTCACTTCCAATCAAAAAAAGGCTTTTCAACTTGTTTCAGTGTTGTTGTATTGCTTCAAACTTTGTATTGTGACCTTCAGTGGCGTGAACGCTTTTGGAAAAATTAAATTTTTTTTTGCATTGCAATTCTTGAACTGTTCTTTATTTACCATATGAGATATTGCTTTTAATGCAAAGCTCAGAAATCTGCTTCCAGCTACCTGTACCAATGTGCTAGCAGGTATATCTTCCACAGGGAAGTGTCAACAGTGGTGGGAAATGAATGTTATCAAAGCACTTCTCATGTTCTGGGCTAGGAGAGAAGTTTCTGTGCTAATTAGAACTAAGCTTCCATCCTAATCATTGATACAGAACCTTTTCCAAGTCTCCCACTTCAGTTTTTCTGAGCTGGGAAAATACTGAACATAGCCTGGAATTGTACAGCAATGATTCTCTTCCCAGCTTGGCACATACAGCTCTTGTGCACGGAAACTGCCAAAAATAATGCTGCTTATAGTAAAACGTGAATGTATTTCAAGTATCGCACATTGTGTTAGCTCAAAGATCTCCTATCTGTTGAAATGTGAGATAATACCTGACAGCTTTTATGTAGGAACTTGGGTTTGGATCCATGTTTTGAATAAGGGGGGGAAAAACCCCAACATGCAAGTAATGTTACATAAGGAAGTGTTAACTTTCTGTCTTTCAAAGTAAGAACCTTCCTAGCAAGTTTTACAGAGCTGTGGCCCTTCTTGGAGATGAAATAAAAATTACTTGTGGTTTCCCTGATTTGAGATGGTAGTGTTAGTAAACTAAGGTGTACAGTCCTCCTTAATGCTGTTGTTCATGCTCCTACAGATCCATGTGTTTTGTTTTCATAAGTTTAATGATTTATTTTCTTAATTAGGAGATTTTTGTTATGCTAATGAAATTTCTTGATAGGTAGACTTTCCATCTTCAAGGATGTAACCTGAAGTTCATTCTCTCATCACTTCTAATGACCTCTTTTTCACTTTCCACCCCAATCAATGCCATGATTATGGAGAATATAAGAGGAACAACTGGAAAATTCTATTAGGAAATACATGGCTGTAAATCCCGATAGCATGAAGCAGTGCATGTCATCCTATGGATTATTTGTATCAAGCATTGTACAGAACTCTGGGTATTCCTGTAGATGAGGAACTGATCAAGCTCTTATGCCTTACTTGCTGGTGTTGGGTTGGTGAGTCCCTCAAATGTGCGAGCATGGTATTACATTTCCTGGAGAGATGCAGAGACTGCTAGGATACATAGGAGATGCAAGGGGCAGTAGCAACTCACTTCAGGAGTAGACTGGCATCTGGAAGGGTTTAGGCATTAACTCAGTCTAGTGTGTTTAGTAAATGAACCATTATGTATTTCTCTTGTTGCTTCCTTATGTCCCTCCATTTACAAGAATATCTGTTGTCTCTTTGTCCAACCTCTAATAACTTATAATCCTTTTTTATTATATCCTTTGTCTTATTATTTCTACTTTCAGGTGGTATGGATATACAAACTGTGTGCATTTAAGGCTTGGGGAGGTTGAGAGGAGAGGGTGAAAATTGATCTACCTGCAGAGGGCAGGGAAAGGAATAATTGCTCAAAGTTACAGGGGAGACAACTGAGACAGCATTATTACTGCTTAGCCCAGCAGGGCTATTGGGAAGCAATACTTGCTAGTAGGCTGTTATTACAGTATGATGTTTTAACACAGTGAGGTATTAGGCTATAGTGCTTGTGGACATGCTGTTAAAGAGGTGAATAATTTGTAATTGCTTTTTTATCTTATACAACACCGTTTATAAATATACTGCTACTGTTTATATAACTTCTTTATAAAACTCTGAATAGAACTTGTCTTTTTTTTTCTCCTCCATCACACTCATGTATCTCTGCATTGCAGAACCAATACTTCTGTCAAAAGATGTTGTAAAGCAACTAACGTGATTAGAATTTAAGAAGCATGCAAGGATGAAAACTCATGTAAGCAGAGGTATGTAGAAATGCCAGCTGCTGCGGTCTCACTGGCAATGCAGCTTGAAAATCTCTTAAGTGAGAGTTAAGGTTTAGTATATGGATGGGAAGGGAAATAAGAGGAGCACTGCTCTTCATTTGAAAACATATCAAGCCTGCAAGTGAATTGATGAATGATTGCTCAATATCAAAACTGGTTAAAATTGTGCATTAAACAGTTTGATGTGGGTTTTTTTCAGTGAAGTTGCTCATTATAGCTAATTTTAATGCCCCTCCATCAGCATAGGGGAGGTCTCAGTCCTCTGGCCTCTGTACTTCAGCCCTGTTATCTGACTAGACTATTATTTTGGCTTTAGCTGGACTTTATCCTGAGATGATCTAATGCAAAAGCCTGGCAAAATACTACTTAATGCACTAGGTTTCTGCTGGCTTAATCTGATTTAGTTTGGTACAGTCTTGACAAGTACTAAAGTCAGTAGGAGAATGGGATAAAGATCAGTACCTCCCATTACAATGATTGCTTAAGGTGCAACTTTGCTTGCAAAGTAACTGTCCTTCACTGTCTCTTCTGTTTGGTTTTTTGGGTTTGTTTTTTTTTTTATAATACATTATTGCAACGAAACGGTAATGACTTCTTGACATGGGCTATAATACAGGTATATAGCTACATATATGAGCATACATAGGTATTGAATCCAGATCTGGTATTGATCAGGTCTAGGACACAGCAATGTACTAAAAATGTTTATCTGAAATAAGGCATTCATGAAGTGGAAAGTGTAAGAATTAGAAAGATTAAAAATACTCTTCAGGAGTTCATAAATAGCAAGCTTTGGATTGATCTGATTGGATAACAGTTGCTCAGTTACCTTGGCTGCAATAGTTGCCTGAAAATTTAGGAGTAGGAGGGAAATGAATCAGACTTTCAAGAAGTGTAACCCATGGTAATTGGTGACTGTGGGTTCATTAATCCCCAACACAGCTTTCCTCTGGTTGTCTATGTTTTATCTAGACTAGTGCTCTGATTATGGAGCAATGATAGCAGTTTCTGTGCTCTTTTGAGAGGTTTCTGGTACTTGGAGATGATTCAGCAGTAGCTGCTGAACTGATTTATTTTAGTTTGGGTTATTAAGATAACGCAAAGTTGGCATCGCTCTTTTGGGGTAGACAAAAGTTAAGCACTCTGTCAAAGCAACAGACCCACTCCTGTAGTGAAGATGGAAAACTGAAGAGAGGGGAAAAGTGTCCTGGTTTAAGCAGGCATAGAGCTAACTTTTGTCCTAGCAGCTGGTACAGTACTGTGCTTTGAGTTTAGGATGAGAATGATATCAATAATACACGTTTTAGTTGTTGCTGGGCTGTGCTTACACGAAGTCAAGGACTCTTTACCTTCTCGTACTGCCCTGCCAGTAAGGAGGCTGGGGGTGCACAAGTGGGGAGGGAACATGGCCAGGACAGCCGATCCAAACTGGCCAAAGGGATACTCAATACCAAATGGCATTATTCTTAGTGTATAAACTAGGGGGAAAGCTGGCCAGGACACTGCTGCCTGAGGACTGGTTGGGCATTGGGTGGTAAGCAGTTGCACTGTGCATCACTAGCGTATTTTCTTTCTGCCCTGTTAAACCGTCTTTGTCTCAACCCACAAGTTTACCTTTTCTTTTTTTTTTTTTTTTCCCTGATTCTCTTCCCCCATCTTACTGTGGTGGGGAGTGAGCAAATGGCCGTGTGGTATTTAGCTGCCTGTCAGATTAAACCACAAGAAGAAGCTCGGGCAGGAGCTAGTCCAACCGTTGTAGCACAAGCCATTTTCACTCCTGAATCAGTTCCTCAATCTGGCTGATGAGAGATGCTGCTGGTTTTTATTCTGGCAAGCAGTCTGTCTCCTTACCGAAAAGTCATGAAGTAACTTGGGGGTTGTGATGAGGTTTTTAACAACTGCTTAGTGAATGTGCTTAGTGACTCCCACACAAAACCAGTGGGAGTTCAGGGTATTCATACTATTCCAAATAACCCTTTTTATTCTTAAAGATGTCTTGATAAAAGGAGCTTGCAAAACAATGATTTGTTTTCTTCCTGTTCTGTGGATATAAACTATAGCATACACATGAAAAGGAAATGGATAACAGTTTTCTGTTTTAAAAAATGGCTAGAAACAAGGAACAATTTCAAAGGCAAGGACATAAGAATCTTACTTGATTTCAAGCTGGTTTTATGCCAAGTGTATGTGGTTTCTCTAGCTTAAAAAATAAATCCACTGAATGGTCTTAACTGAGAACATATTCTTTCCTTCATTGGTTCAGAGGAAACTCCAATAAACTTTAGGTATAAATTTTTAAGTGTAGAGTCCTGTTCTTAGCTGCCTATTTGTCTGGATTTAATAATGTCTAGCAGTTTATAAAAAGGGATTCCTTTTCATTGCCATATCTATCACACAGATCTATCAAGAGTATAAACAAAGCTATTACATAGCAAAGAAGTCTGAAATTCTACCTGAAGTTTCTAGGTGCAGTAGGCTACAATACACAGTAACATTATTTATCATGTTAAGATGGAGGCTTTTTATAAGTTAAGCTCACAAATAAAGATTAACAGTCAGAAGAGCAGTGCTTGGATGAAAAGCTCTGTGTGTTTTATGCTGCCCTGCACTTCCTTCTTAATATATCAAAGATGTTTGTGCTGGAAATGTGCAACTGTTGGCGAGAACCATAAGCGGTGGGCAGATGGGAAAGTGGAACATGCACATGAGCTGAATGTTCTTGAGTCAGCAGTGAGGTAGGAAATAGTGCATGACGAGTTGTCTTTTAAGACTTCAGGCCTAATCAGTTCAGATCTCCATTGTTTGCTTCCCTTGGAGTATTGCTCTGGGACCTGCAGACTCAAAACAGAACTGGAGCAGAGGACAAGTCAAGGTTTAGATCTTTTTCTTCCATGAAAAAAGCTGCATTTTTTTAAAGGAAGCTGTGCTGCAGGAGTCTCGTATGGTTAATAAGACTCTGAGCTCCTCTAAGCTGAAATGGCCCTCTTGCATTTTTCAGAAGTTTCTCTCTTTAACAAAGGCCTATGTGCCAGTTGATTTCAACTCTGCCTTTCCTCATTAACATCCCTCCCTTAAGTGAGTTTTAATCATCATAGTAATTGCATGAAGCAAGAAGGCCCTACAGCTTCTAGATGGCAGTGAAAGTTATGCCCCTTGTGTCTAGGTAAACATTCCTTTGGTTCCTGTATTGAGGGCAGGGAGATGCTGAATCAGCGTGGTTGCTGCCTCTCCCTTAGAGACAAGCTGTCGACAAAATGAGGGCCTGGTATGTAGGAGAACTCATGCTTGTGCTGGCATGAGGGAGAGAGCTGGGAGGGGCATAACAGGGCCGATTATTTCCGTAGCAGTGCCAGCTTTGATCATTCAGAGATAGAAATGTGACCTAAATAGTGGCCATATCCAAGTGTAGCACACAGAATCATGGAGTGAGAAACACAGACCGGGAGGGAGGCAAACTCAGTAATTCTCTAGAGGCTGTCCTTGCTGTATGTTGAAAGAACTGAGCTGGCAAAGAATACAGGAAAAAATACTATTTGGAGGGGAAAGCTTTGATTGTAGGTCCAGGTCTCTCCCAACATCAGCATTTCCATTTGCATCCTTAGCATTCGCTTAGCCAGCAGCTGTATTTTTGCCATATTCATAGGGTTAAGCCAGAGGCTTCTTTGACAGTTGCTAAGTCCACAGGTCAGTGGGGAGGGAGTAGCATTTACCTTAATTCTTTGTCAACCAAAACAATATCCTAAAAACAAAGAACTTTTCTGGTGTAAGCTATACATGCTGGTATTGAATCAGACTGCCAGTGAGGCATGGGAAAGCATCCTGTGTAGCTAGGGACCTGACACATTTGGATGTGCCAAGTAACGTCTTTACCTTTCCTTCCCAAAATAATACATGTCCCGAGAACATCTCCGGCTGAGAGAGAGGATATATGCAGAGCAAGGCTATCCAAAGGATTGCAGACATTTATGAGCAGTTACACAAATGTATAAGGTATGTGTGTATGATTTATTAAAGATTCAAAACTTAAGCTACTATTGTGTGTGTTCCAAAATGATCAGCTATACCCAGTAAACTGAAAAAAGATTTTGTAGAGAATATTTACTTTGTGCTCTTGCTCTGTAGTATTTTTATTGCTTTTTTAAAAAAATCTATTTAAATGCTAGTTTGTTTCTGCTTTTTAAATGTTCCAAGGCTCCTGCATAAGGCACTTCTACTATGCAGTTTCCCTCCTACCATGGTTTACGCAGATTTGGCGTGTTTTACTCTTCACCCCCCCCTGCCGGCACTATTGCATGACTAAATGGGTGCTGTAACAAGACTTCGTGTATGGACAATTTCTTTGAAAAGACGGTTTTTTAAATATTTTAATTAATTAAATGCGAATTGCAATTTAAGCTCTCTGAGGTTTGACTGTAAACACATCGATTTCCAGTCACTGCACTATGGAGCAAAACCCTTGAAACCAGGAATGGAACTATTGGGGAGGTCAGCAGCCCCAGTTCATCTTCACACAGCTGGTTAGCGTCTTCACACAGCTGGTTAACAAGTGTGCTACCGAAGTAGCAAAACCCAATATGAATTCCTTTTTTAATTTATGTATGTGTGACAAAATGTGCATTTTCAGTTTACTTTTTTTTTGCTGCCAGCGTGTCTCTGTCCAGTTTTGGTGCTGATCAGTCCAAGCTGAGAAGTAAGCAGTAATATTAAGATGGATATTAAATTCTACTAGAAAAGTTGTATTAAATGGAAAAAGTTCTCAAAAACCCCTCCAAACCAAGCAAGTAAATAATCTTTCTGTAGAGAAACTGGTACCATTACTTAGTTCTGGAGAGGCTAGAAATTATGTTAATTTTCTCCACGCTTCAAATCCATGTCAGAATATTTACCTGTGAGCATGATCTGCTCACCTAATTTCCCTTTTGCTGGTGTATGTCTCCACACAGGTCATTATATACACTACATCACTTGGGCTGCATCACTAGTTTGGAATGTCCTCTCTTTTCCAATCTTTGAGTCATTGTCATTCTTTAACCTTTTCCTGAATATCTGTTATTTTCTTCATATGCCATGGTTGGCTCTGCTGGGAAGAGGTTTTTCTTCATTTCTTTTGAGTAAGTGGGAAAATAAAACACTTGTTTTGAATCTGTGGATAAGATCCCAGTAACTTCCTTAAGGCATCATGTATTATCTTCTAGTTGTAGTCTATGAACATGCAACATAATATACCATACACTAAATGATTTTTCAAACATAATTGAATAAATAGCTTCACCTCAAAATCAAATGTACAAATAGCTTATAGGCAGTATTTAAATGTCTAACGATATTTTCCGTAATTAAAATATGTTTTGGGAAATCTCATTGCTTCCAGCTCAGATCCTTTCACAACTGACTCTTCCCCCTCTAGTTTTCTCCTGGGGTTACACCACGATGTCTGCCTCTCTGTGTCTGTTTTGCTCAGTCTGGGTGCATTGTCTGGAAGTTGCAGCCACTGTACACAGCTCAAGGCATCCATGTACAATCATCTTCTATTTAGATCTCTCTGCATCCATAATGTAGGCATTATAGCAACCTTTCTGGGGTCTTAGTTTCTGCTAGAGATGTCAGTTCCATGAAAAGAATGTGTAATTACTCACCTCCATGAGGAGGGTGACTGTTTTCACGTGCCAGCTTCATTAAATTTTTGACTAGCTGTTCACATCAGTGTCTCCCTCTGATCATGCCACCAGGTATCCCCAGACTAGTCACTAGAGGTCAACATCATCATCTTCTAACACAGCACCAACTCCCACGTAATTGAAGGGCAGTCTTCCTTGTAGTGCTTCATTTCTCTTAAAGCTTTAAATGTTTGTGATGAGATGATCCTGCCATGGTCCACCTCCAGGTTAGGAGGAGAGCAGATGTAAAACAGGAGTTAATAGTTTCTCACAGTGTAGGCTTTTTAAAGGTACTAGGAGTAAGAAAAACAAATGTGAAGACCTTTGCCTTTCTGAGCCCAAGGTTGCCTTGGGGAACAGTGACAAAAACAACAGGGTACAGCCATAAAGAAAACTTCTCTGGAGCCATTTCTCGGTGTCAGAGTTGTAGATCTTCCAGCTAATGTGTGTGTAGCTGGGGACTCCTGTCAGTACAACACACACTTCATCAGCATTGTAACTCTTGGGGGTCTGTAGGGTTTGCCAGATGCAGAAATGTTATATCTACATTCCTCCTTCTACTGTGCTTTCCCTGTCTCTAGCTTGCACAAGCATACAGTCTATCAGAAGTCTCTGGAAAACTGTTCATTAACTTGATGGAAGTTAAGAAAACTGAAACCAGGGAGGAACAGCCTGACACTGCATCATTTCATAAGCAGCTAAAGGAACAAAGCCTGGCCTACAGATCAGTGTCCCTAAAGATTTCCTCATAGTTGGGGTATTTAAAAGTGACCTCCCTCTTATGGATGTTTCCAGTGTTTAACTTAATCTTGCAGGCTTTCTCTTGGCTGGAACACTTGTAGGATCATCTTCCAAGTTACCCATCGTCATGCAACTTGAAGGAACCCGGTTTGTCTGAGACTTCTACCCTTTTGTTAAATTTGTTTGAAATCAACTAGCACACTCAGTATTTATTTGGAAGATGACATGGATCATATTACTTTAATGCTTATTCCTTACATAATTTCCTGTGGGAATATGACGTTCATCCTAAGAAATCTGCAGAAACCATAGTTGTTGTTATTAATGTGGGATCTGGTGAGCTAAATCATCCATTTTGTTTAATGAATTTGAAAGAGGTGAGGAAAGCAATGCTTTTAGGGAGAGCACCAGTTTCAACTGTGCATCTATACATACCAAATCTCCTTTCAGCTTATAACTTACAATCTGCTAGGTCTAAGAGAAACACTGAAGGTGGAGTGAAAGGGAACCTATCTAAAGGCATAGAATACAACTGCCTGATTGGTCCTGGATGTAATTATCAAGCCTTTAACTAGTCAGGATTTTCACTGTTGCTGTTGCTTCTGTTGGAAAGTTGCTCATAAAAGTTGGAACGTTTTTTCATAAAAACATACTGTTCATGTAAGAACTTATAGAACCTGAGCCAGTAGCATGTTTTATTTGTTAGACTGGAAGAAAAGGAAACATAAAATGTACTTTACAAACTTCTCCCCCTATCCCTATAGGAGTTGACTTCTCACTTGCTATCAAAACACTTGCCAGGAGAAGGAATGCAGGCTGCCCTCTGTTTGGCTGGGCTACTGTGCATTGCTGTCTCCTTCTTAGCATATGTGGCTTGACTGGTTCTGGGCTGTAGCTAGGCCCATGGGCTGTGCCAGGCAGCTCTCCCAGCTCATCTGGACTAGCTCAGGATCTCTGCACAGTGGTGCCTTGTGTGAGGGAGCTGTACTGAATGTGGAGACTAAAGGCCATGCTACTGAGATGCTGTGGAGGCAGTGGCAAATTACAGGTGCAAGGGGAAAAAGCTCCATTTCTGTTTTCTGTGCAGAGCTGGTGTAACACCTTTGGCAGCCTGACATCACTTTCTCCCAATGTAAGTCTGCAGTAGGGTTCTCCATCAGCATACAGCACTGTTGTCAGGGCTAAGCTGAAATTCTGTGAGTAGTGTGATCTGGCAAAAAACAATGGCTGTGCTGCCCTCTGCTCTACCCCTCCTTCCCTCCCTCCCTCCCTCCCTCCCTCCCTCCCTCCCTCCCTCCCTGCATGTTCAAATGTTTCTGCAGCTGTGCAGACAATGTCTGCAGGGGTAAGCTAAACAGGCCTGGGACAGAGGCCCAAGCACCAGCACGAGCTCTATTCATGCTGTAAATTGTGGTGTAGTCTGTGGCACGGCTCCGGGCCAGTCAGCGCCCTTCCCAGCAATGCCCTGGCTGTTCCAGCTGGCAGTCTGGATGCAGCCCTGTTGGTGGCAATAAGGGAGTTTAGCTGCATGGACACAGGCTGTACTGTGCAAAAAGTAGGTATGAAAAGTAACCACAGTATCATGTCATTGTTCTTTCAGCCTTGATAAGCTGCCTGTCTAGTTGCGTATCCTTGGACTCATGTCAGTGGGGCTTTTCATATTCCTGCCCCTCTCTCTGCTGTCCCTAAAAGTAAATGAGTAACAGAAACTTGAGAGTATTTGAAAACCTGTTTCATAAAATGCTATACCTAGATTTTTGTGTTCCATCAAAGCATCTTGGTGTATGGTGGAAAGACCACCTGAAACAGGAAGTATGTAAACACTGAACAGTAACTATGATGTCACCTGGGTTGGACCATGGATGTCATATTAGAAGTTGCAGTCTTTGCCCACTAGTAGCCAGTGTCAGGACTTGAGCTGTGCTTGACAAAGCTGTGAAGCAAACACTTCCAGGGTTGAAACAAGACTGGATTTTGCACCTCTAAGAGTTGCCTTATTTAAAAGTAAGATTTCCTCCAGCAGGTTGGAGCAAAAGGCTCTCCTAGAAGGATTTGCTTTTGTTATATCTAGAGGCCAAACTTCTGCACATGCTGTGTGGTACGTTCCTTTGAAAGTGCTCTGCTTAACCACTGCTTCAGAGCAGGTTCTACTTAGCAGAACTGATTTCTTAAGGAGCCTGAATGGACAGGTTTTCTGTTGGTTTTTAACCCCCAAAATTCACTGTCCTCCTCTCAGAACTGCAGAGTGCATCTGTTTCTATACAATCATTACCTTTTACCTCATCATTCCTTTATTGTTGCTGGATGGAAGCATCGACATAGAGCTCTTCACACCTCTGTTAGCACTGCATTGAAGCTAAAAGTGGATTTTGTTTCATAAGATAAAATCATGGAGAGATTACATTTTATGCTGAAGTGATTTTGTACTGCTTTGTTTCAGGGTTTTCTCTTGACATACAGGCTTCCTGTTAGCCTAGCAAAGGTCTTCTAACATGTCTGTTTTCTTCATTCTTTTCACAAACTAAAATAGCCTAGTGGTGCAGAGGCAGTCAGCATTACCTTTGTTCCGTCTTTACACTCGTATTTTACACAATAATCTCCAGGAAACAATCCTATTCCTGGAAATTCATCACATTCCACGGAGTTGTGTGGCCTCTCTGATGGTGTTCTTCCACTGAATCACTTGAAGCAGCTGAACTTCCATTTGTGTTTGGGATTCCTAGAAGGTTTGTCACATACAATGCTCTAAAAATCCAATAGAACAGATGAAGCCGGGCATAGAAAAATGCACATTCAGTCTCTTAAATTGTTATTATCTAGTCTAAAGAGGAAGATGTCTACTGCATAGCCTGAGTCTTAAAGGTCTCAAGTGTAAATATATAATCTTTAGCCTCTTGCTGACAAAAGAGCACTTGTAGCATATGCAGTCTGACCAACAGCTAGACCAACTGCTTGCATGGCTGTTTCATCCCCTTATGTTTGTGCTAAAGTAAGCAATCTTAGTTCTCATCTTGGCTGCACGCAGGCTTGTTTCAGTATGTAAGCACAGGTGGGAGTATATGCAAATACATACAGCCTTCATTTTAAATTCTGTAGCATGGTAGTTGTTCCTACAGGTAGGAACTTTGGCAATGTGGCTTGGACTACTTGGGCAACACTGTAAATCACACCCACCAACTACAACCACAGCTGTGAGGAGGGATGAATAAAGCCCTCAGACTATGATCTTTCAACCTCTGTGAATGGCTCACAACCAGTGCTTGGAGGCACCTCTCAAAATTAATGGCAGACAGCCTCTTCAACGTGGAGTCACTGACCTAGCCGAATGGGCTGAAGTCCCAGTGGCAAGCCAACCTCTGACAAGGGAGGGTAAAAATGAGTCAGGTTTGTGCTGTGTGCACGATGCCTGAAGAGCTGGACTGACAATTAGTGTAGGTCACAGATTGCTGTTATTTATGCTCTCTCTCCACAAAACACTGTTCCAACAGTCTTCCCGAATACTGCTCGTCCTCCTGTGAGGTTACTTGCTCCAAAGGCTGTGCCCACCATGGCCTTTGTACCAAAGGAGTCCTGGAGCAGTGAAGTACATTGTCATTTGGATTTCTCCCCTGTTGAAGTAGTGTGAAGTAGCCAGAGTTGAAATTGTAAACTGTCCCAAAGTTTGGTCGTGGGTTGTTGTTGTTGTTGTGGGGTTTTTCCCAACAGCTGGATTCAGATTGATTCCTAGTGGAGTGCAAGGCTCAAATATATGATTGAAAAACAGCAGAGGGAAAAAACCTTTTAACTGCGTGCTTTGGAATGGGGCAAGTCTGAACACAGCAGATATAAGGGGAGTGGGGTCGGATGTGTTCCACGCAAGCGGCTTGTCAGCTGATGAAGAAGCACAAAGCCCAGCGCAGGGTGCGTGCCAGCTCTGCTGTCTGAAGTAGTGTTGGCTTGGACCTGCATCATGTATAAGCAGCAAAACATGTATGCATTCCTCCTCTGCATGGGCCTAGCCTGATGGTCCAGGAAAATGTTGGGAGCTGCCCTCTGCCATTACACTAGTGATTTAAAGAATCACCCTGGTACCAAACTAGAGTGATGATGTGGAGATCTCCATTCTCTCATACCTCTGCTGATGGATGCAGTATGGCCTCTGGGCTGCACTTCCACGCTGCACATGTGAGCTGACACCAGAACCACAAGCTCGTGGTCATGCTTAGCTCTGTAAATTCAAAAATATGATTGCCTTTATCTCACTGGACTCTTTGGCGTGAGAAATTGCACGACTCAAAGCTACTGAGCTCACACAGAAGCCACCAAACAACACTTCACCTTTTGCTCCTTATCAGCTGTGTCTGTCTGAGATAATCCCCTTTGGAGGTAAATTATTGACTGACTCATCCGCAGTCCCCTGAGACTCCTTCTCTCCTGCCAGGCGCCGTATTTCAGAGAATCATTGAGACATGTGAGTTTTTTCAGTGTTGGTCTGTTTCAGCAATTAACACAAGACATTGTTTGTTTTAAGTTTAGGCATCCAAGACTGCTGCTGTATTTCAGCGCTTTCTGCTTTTTAGACTGTTCTAATCCTGACCCTTTCCCAGCTAACAAGCATACCATATGTCTGATTACTCAGGTTCCCATGCAAAATAGGAAATCAAAAATTCCAGATGATTACCATTTCTTTTTGTTTATTTTAAGATGACTGTTTAAAATTCCTTTAAAAAAAAAATTAGGGACCTGTTTCTCAAACACGTTATAATTTAGATGTATAAAAGGATATTTTTATTAAGAATGTGCTACTTGTGTTTTTTAATTCCTGATTTATTGACACAAGTTTGACAGCACTAAAAGATCTGCAAGTAACTGTTTAAAGACAGGGACAAAAAGGTGGGTAATTCAGGGGTGGAATTTCAGGGGTAGTAGAGGAGCTAGGGAAAAACATGGTCTAATGACAGTGAAAGACTTGAATCCTTGAAACATCCAAGCCCAAAGTGTGATGCAAAGGGGACCACAGCACAGCGAGTCTGTTACCTCTTAGCTGGATGTCAGCCAGAGGGAATGTGCCGTGTCACCGGTGACTCAGTGCAGCAGGGTGTCGAGCTGGGCTGCCTGTCAGGAGGGGTCACTGCTCTGGCAAGCAGGGATGTCCTAACAGTAGAGTTGGTTTGTATTAATTTATAGATTCTCTGCATATTAATTTAATGGATTAATTTATATAGTCTCTGCTGTTAGGAGCAGACTGACTCTGTGAGTATCATGGTCTGGCTTGAGTGGGCTGAATTCAGCCTATCTCTGTGAGCGTGTGAAGGACAGTAGAGGATGATGCCCTGTGCTGGCTTTGGCTGGGATAGTGTTGATGTTCTTCACAGTAGCTAGTAAGGGGCTGTGCTTTGGGTCTGTGCTGAAAGCTGGGTTGGTAACACAGAGAGGTTTCAGTTACTGCTGAGCAGTGCCCACACAGAGCCTCTTCTGCTTCTCACCCCACCCCACCAGTGGGATGGCTGGGGGTGCACAAGGAGCTGGGATGGGACTCAGCTGGGACAAATGACCCCAACTGACCAAAGGGATATCCCGTACCACATGGCATCAGCAGCAGCATATAAAACTGGGGGAAGAAGGAGAAAGAGGGGGACATTTGGAGTTACAGAGTCTTCCCTAGTCACTGTTACACATGATAGAGCCCTGCTGTCCTGGAGGCAGCTGATGGAAAGTATTCAGTGAATTCTTTGTTTTGGTTTGCTTGTGTATGTGGCTTTTGCTTTGCCTATTAAACTGTCTTTATCTCAACCCACCAGTTTTCTCCTTTTTACTCTTCCAATTCTCTCCTGCATCCCACCGTGGGTGGAGCGAGTGAGCAGCAGTGTGGGGCTCAGTTGCCAGCTAGGGTTAGACCATGACAGCCCATATAGAGAAAAGCCTGTAGCACTTCAGACCAACTAGAGCAGTTCAGTAGAGAACATCAGAGGGTGCAGAGTGGGGGGAAGGCTGGGACACAGGACCTGGGGCAACCTCAGCTACCACTCTTGTCCTAATTGCCTCTCCTAGAAGTGTTTGTCCTTGCTGCAGGGGTGCAGCAGTAGTAGTAAAAGCCTCCATTATTCTGAAAGTAGCATTTAGCAATTACAAAGTGCTTGTTCTGAGCTCTGGCTGCTGGGCTCCATCCCTCCTGCCTCATGTGAGCTACCCCCACTCATTGCATCACCTCTAAAATTAGTTAAGATGCTGCATCCTGTGAAGCACAGGGCTCAGTGGCTCCAAGCTGCATTAGCCATACCGAGCATAGCTGCACAGCTGCCCAGCAGACAGATCTCTGAAGATAACCTAGCGATGCTCAGAAGCGTAACAGAGGTAAAGCATCGCTCAAACCCAGGAGCTACGGTTCAGCTGCAGGTCAGAAAATGGGAGTGAGTCCTATTTCCTTTGGCATGTCTTTAGCTCTCTGTTTCCTCAACAATACGAGGTACCTGAGGACAGCTGTCAATAGTTTCTCTACAGAAAACTAGTTGGGCCAAATTCTTCCCTCATGCTATGGCATTGCTTTCATTGTAATCACACCAGTGATGAACGTGGCTCCTCTTAGGAACAACAGGAGAGCTCGTGAGATTAAATACCCTTTCAGTGTTTTCCTTCTGATTAAAGCAGGCTTTAGTACATCAAAAATGCTGCAAGCTTAAGAAACGTGTCTTCTTCAGCTTGCTCTGAAGCTTTGCTTCTCCTGCCCAGACTCAGCCCATATTTAAACATCTGGCGCACTTAAAATTCCTATTTCAAACTCACTAAACTGGAGGGAGGGGGATTAAAATGTAAAGCATGAGAAAAGCAAACTGGGGAAAATAAGCTTTGACAGATGCTTCAAGCAGCTGAGAAGCGCTAGAGCTGTCAAACCATGTGTTTTGGGCTTGAGCTGAATCAGATCACGGAAGCAGTTTTTCAGTACTCGGTCTGAAAGCAATTTAGCTTTTCTGTGTTAGCAGATTATGCTGTTTTCAACAGTTGTTGGAGAGATGACTGATGAAAAGTATTTTCACTGTGGGTGTGTTTCCAAGTATAGACAAAGCTCTTGAACTCAGACCCGTTTTGTTGTCTTGATCTCTCCTGACACTGAGAGGGGATGTGGTCAGTCCTGCTCTGCCCAGCACCTCCCCTTCAGCCCCAGCTTTAGGGCTGCTCTTGGACCCCAGACTTTTGGGAATGGGGTAGCTTTGGGGCTTTTTCAGGGTGTGTCTTCAAATTATCCTTAGAGGGACTGTAGAGAAGAAAAAAAATGAGAAGGTTTGGGCTGAATCCTGGCAGATGCTAGGTTGGTGCTGAGCAAGGGCTTTGGGATTGGGGATCCTGAACCTGGATCACACTTGGGAATCAGCCCACAGGTACATGAACAGGGGGCAACTATCATATAAGCGCTGACATGCAGCCTGTCCTTGTGTCCAGCTGGGTTTGGAGGCTGGGTGCAAACCAGCACTGCCCCTGGGTCTGTTGTAGGGTAGTACTGCAGGGTAGCAGGCAGTAGCAGTGATAACACTGCTGCAGTTTGTTAATTGCCAATGAGAGAAGAGGACAAACGCACCACCTGTGCAGTAACGGCATTTCTTATGTGACCTGTCCCATGTTCCTATGGAGCCCATGAAAAACAGAGAGGCAACCTGAAATCCAGATCTTCCCAGTGGAGCAAAGGTACCTGGAGCCTCAGTCATGTGTTTAACATCAAGCATGAGTTTTCAGGCCACCTTTCACCAGACGCTCATGCACCAGAACTGCACTAAGCCTCCATCCTCCTTCCCCGTTCAGCTATAATTATCCATGGACCATGTTTTCTATTGCAGTATCAGTGACCTTGCCTGTAATTATTCTTCATGGGGGGAAGCTTAGCTCAATCCTCCAAGTACTGCAGCAACTCTGGACAAAAATAACCCAAAACTCCACAACAGGAAACGTTAACAATGGCAGGATTACTGGCCACCATGTCACCATAAAATAAACGAGCAACTGAGAGGGAGTTCAGGGAAGAGAAGCGCCACAATTAGGTAACAGGAGGGACTGACTTATGAGAATAGATTAAATGAGCTAAGCAATGACAAAAGGGTCAGTAGAACTGCCTGCAAACATTTGAAAGAAGAAACCATCCAGGACAGGGAGGGATTCTTTAAGCTGCTGCCAGGAGCAAAGAGTAATGGAAAGAAACCAATAAAATGAACACAGCAGTCACCATAACCACTTTTTAGCTCGGAAAGGAAACCCGGTGCTTTCATCCATATGGAAATCTCACTCGTTTGTCCCGGTTTTATTCCTCAGCCGTATCCCCCAAAGCACGGGGCTGACACTTAAATTACGTAACAGTGGAATATTGCTGAAATCTTTTAGGCTGGCGGCTCCAAAGGACTATGAGGGAGCGATGCCAACAACTTCTTCCAGCTCCTGCCAGATTCAGACCCTCATTTCTTGAGGTGCCTCAGAAAGCCTCCAGGCTTCAGCTGCGGCAAGCAGCTCTGCACGGCGAAGCACTTAAGCAAACACTTCAGTCAAACGATGAGCTGAACTCCCACAGCTATAAATCACATGAGTGATTCCCAAACCAGGAACCCGAGCCTGCCCTCAGCAGTCCCTGAAGCGGCTGGGTCACAGAGCACATGAAGTCGGAATTACCGCAGCTATCCAGGGCAGACCTTCGGTCCACATCCCAACCCAGCGAATATTTTTGCAGTAAAACAGCTGGGATGCCTCATGTTGTGTTTGTTTCCATTAACTCCCCCCCAGTGGGCTTATATATTTGTATTTCTTTGTTTACATATTTTTACTGTCCCTAAGGGGACACACGCTATCCCCAAGGTTCGGGGCAAGTCATTAGCGGGCAAGTACCTCCCTCTGATGCAGAATTTGTCCCGTCTCCTCATTCTGCCAGAGCTGTAAATCTTTCTCGAAAACGCTGGACAAAAGTCCCTGCGCACGTGTGGTTTCTTTGGGCGGCAGTTTTCGGTCTGCTCCTCTGGAGCTGCCGGGCCAGAAGTTTGTGTTTGCAATTGTCACTCCGTGAGACGCTTCTCTGTTGCTAATGGGACCCCGGGCGCTTCGCAGCCGTGCCGGGCGCTGAGGTGGAGTCCTGCCTCCCGTACGGCTGCCGCCCCCTCACACGCACCGCAGCCGCCCGCAGGCGGGGACGGCCACTGCCGTCTCCCCCCTCCCCCCTCCCCGCAACTCCTTCCCACGGCACCGACTGCGCTCCGTGACGGCGGAGAAACACCCCCCGAGCCCGGCCTGTTCATGCCGCGTCAGTTCAGCCGGCCCCCGCCGCGCATCACCGGCCGGGGATGCCGCGGGCCCGCCCGTAGGCCTCGGCTCTCGGTTACCGTTAGCGGCCCCCTCCTGCCCGGCCTCACGGGGGAGCGGGGGCGGGCGGAGCGGGGCGGTCCCGCCCGCCGTGACCGGGCCTGCGGGGCGGCACCACCGGAGAGCCGCCGCCAGCGGGGCCCGTCCGGCTCGGCCAGACCGGCGCCCCCCGGCCACCGCCGCGTGCGTCAGGCCGGAGACGTGGCCCCGCGGCGGCGGGGGGCGGAGCGGCAGCGGGCGGAGCGCGGATGCGGGCGGCCTCCCCGCCCCGCCCGGCCCTGCCCGCCGCGATCAGCCCCGCGCCGCGGCATGATCGCGCTCCCGCCCGGCCGCCGCTGCCCGTGACCCCGCGCCCCCCGCCCGGACGCGCACCAGGTAGGCGCTGCCGCGGCCGGGCCGCCCCTCGCCGGGCCCTCCGCCACCCGCGTCGGGCGGGGCCGCTCCGGGGCTGGGGCGTCGCCGCGGGGAGGGGACCCTGGGGGGCCGCGCGGGGACGGAGCCGCCGCGGGGCCCGGCGCTGCCACCCCTGCGGGGAGAAGTGGCCCTGCCCGGGCGGCCGCTGCCGGGGCGCCGCTCTGCCTGCCGGCTGCATCGCCGGTGCCACCCTCGTCCCTGGGCAGCGCTGGGGGAGCCAAACTTTATCTGGGATCATCGCCGCCGCCTCCTCCCCCGCGGAGGGGCGCCGGGAAGCGGCCGCGGCAGCCCCCCCTGCCCCGCCCCATCCCATCCCATCCTATCCCTGCCGGGCGGGGCACCCCGCTGCCGG
This sequence comes from Gallinula chloropus, assembly GCF_964237585.1. Taxonomy (NCBI): domain Eukaryota; kingdom Metazoa; phylum Chordata; class Aves; order Gruiformes; family Rallidae; genus Gallinula; species Gallinula chloropus. The sequence continues at coordinate 16,991,534 of NC_140091.1, forward strand.
GCCGCGGCGTTCGGGCGGTCCCGGCGGTGCCCCGCGGGGCGGCGACCCGGAGCCGAGCGGGGCTTCCCGGGAGCGGGGTCGGCGCGGGAAAAGGCGAGACAGTCGCCGTGGAGACGGGCGGCTGGAGGGAAGCCCTTGCCGGTATCTCCCCCAGAAAAAGCCCCAAGCCGCCCGGCACGAAGGGCAGGCTGCGAGCAGGATGGGCAGGCGGCGGCCCGGCCGCGCTCCCACCGCGCCCGCCGGCGGGCAGAGGTCCCTGCGCGGCCGCTCCGTGCCCCGGGGGGTGCTGGCGGGTCCCTGCCGCCGGCTCGGGAGGGGAGCGCAGCCCCCGGCGGCGCTGCCAGGCTCCGGTGCCCGTGGCAACGTGTGAGACTAGATTTAAAATAAATAATAAAACCCCTGCTTTTAATCCGGTTTGAGAAGAGCGCTGCCGTGTCGCAGTGTGACGGGCGGGCTTGTTCGTCGTTCACGAATTGCAGTTTGCCCAGCTCTCTGGCAAGAGTTGACCAAGCACACGGAGAGGCTACAGACGAGTGCCGACCGCATCCTACCAGAACTTCGTTAGGATGAAAACGTTTAAAAGTGAGGAATTTTGTTGCACAGATAAGTGTGTGAGTTATGGCTTGCCCGTTTCTGGTTCTGCCTTTTGGAGTTAGTACTTTCCATAAGAAAAGAGCATTAGGGGCAGCGCTGTTTGAACGTGCACACGTACGTGTTTGCTCCCACAGAGACAGCGCTGTGGGCTGGGGCGATGCTGTAAATAACTGGACAGAGAGAAAAGTGCTTTGCAAGATAGCAGCAAAAAAGGTGGCAATAGTGGAATTTTTTTGGTTTTTTTTAAAAACCTTTAGAATCTCCTTTAGATTCAACCAAGTGGGCATACTCCCCCTCACCCCTAGTACATGAAACCTGGCTTTACTTTTCTTTTTGGCATGATCAGAGTGGGCAGGAGGGCAGCACTCACTCCCCTGGGCTCACTCTTCTGGAAGTGCCCGTTTGCCCATGGTGCAGATCGGTGTTGAGGGCCTAGCCTGAGCACGGGTCTACGTTGATCTGCCAGCGAGGCACAGCAGCCTGGTGCGGAGCACCTGTGGTTTCTGAATCATTTCCTTTTTCTGTTACACTCAGAGTTTGCTAAATGTGTGGCAGCCGTGATGCTATTTTCTTCTAGTCTGAAGACTAATAGGTGCTGCCATAGGTTTTACCATAGTGTAACTTACTGTGAGGTTTTTGTTGTTATTTACTCTTGTAAGTGGTGTCAGAAAGAAGCTTCCTTATGGGAAGCTTCAAAATCTAGTTACTGTGTGTGCCGGGCTTTGGAAAAGGCCAGTGCTGGTTGTCAGCAGAGAACAAAATCAGAGAGTGCTGAATTATTTACACAAGTTCCTTGCTCAGTGCTTGGTGCTATCTCGCAATCAGTTCTGTACCAGTTCAAGTTGATTTCCTGAGGCAGCCGCATCCCACCTCTGTATCTGGTTTTTGAGGCCCATGATAAGGGGCTTGGATTGGGCAGCATCTGGGCTGGGCAGTTGTGAGGGTTAAATGATGCTCAGGCAGCCTTAGCGCTGGAGTGAGGGCACAGTAAGACCCCAAATAATGAGTTGGGTCAGAGGGTGCTGGGAGGAGCAGTTCCCCTGATTGTCCATTGACCTCAGTTGCAACTGGTTGAAGTGGCCCCTATTCACCACCAGAAACGCACTTCCCAGCCCAAGCCTTTTTGAATGCTCGGGAAGTAAAAAAAAATAATTCTATTACCAGCCAAACAATTCACAATGACAGGAGCCAGAGTTTAACTTTACAGGATTTTTTCCTCTCTGAGACAATTTAGTGAAAAGACATTGTCCTCGTTGTCAGAGTTGTGAAGGGCAGGGCAGGGGCTATATGTTAAAGACAATTCTGAAAATTAAATCATTTGCCTCAGAGAAAAGTAGAGAACCCCAAAACACTTTCCTTAAAATCTTACCTAGTAAAGCAAAGAATCCATTCTCCTTCCAGAATGATTTGTCAGAAGAATGTTAACAAGTGTTGGATTTCACATGCTCAACATAATGGAAACTTTATTCTCTTCTTCATCCTTTAGCTTTAGATTGCTCAGGGATTTTGCGTGACAAAACTGGTGCAAATTCGAGCTCTGGTGGAGTTACTTTTGTTGGGGGTTGTGGTTCGTTCCCACCAGGAAGGTGCCAGGTTTGATTCACCTCCTTGGGCACGCGTGAGTGTGCCATTCGCTCCCTTGCTGCTTTCATTCATAGCACAGGGCTGGCATTGCTGCCTTCCCTCCCCAGGCAGGCAGAGTGCCACAGAGCTGCCTTTAAACCTGGCAGACCCTGGGGCAGCTTCCCTGCGCTGTATTCCTTGTATGTTTCACTGCCTGACAGGAGGAGCTGGTCAGACACGGCATAAACTTTACAACTCTATCATCCAGAGTCGTAGGCTTGGAGCAGGATGCTTTTTCTTTTCCAGTGTGGAGGTTGTGCCCACCCTGCTTCCATCTCCCGTGAAGGACTGTTTTACAGTCGAGTGGTTCAGGTCAGATTTTTAAAAGTTAGGGTAGCACCATGCATGTGCTTTGCATTTTTTCCAAGTGTTTTTGGAGAGTCCTGCATTAAAACCCAGCGCCTGTTTTTCCCTGGTTTCAAAGTGAAACAAACGCCTCCCCTGAAGTGCAGAGTGGCACAGTTCTCCACGGGAAGTTGCTAACAGTGATGTCATGGCGAGCACAGGGAGTTCCAGTGAACTTGAATCAGCGTATTGTGAAAACGTTTGGTCCTGTAGAATAGCATTAAAAATCCATTTCTCTGTTAAAGTAAACTTTACCTTTTCCACTGACTTGCCGGTGAGCCCCATCTATCCAGCCTTTTATACCAACTTCAAACCTGGGCTAAGCTGTACGCAGAGACACTAGCTCACATCTGCCTTCCGTGGCAATAGTGCATAGTGATTTTGTGTTGATGGGAATGCAAAAGTGAACAAGCCAGCAACAGGACTGCTGAGGTGTGGAGAACATTCCCAATTTTACTCACTCATCACTGAAAGTGAGGTGGGAACTTGGACTGATGGCTTGCTCTGGAGCAGACTGAGAGGCAGGGCACAGGTGAAGCCCTGCCCTGAGCATGCAGAGGTGTGAGATCCTGATATACATGTGGTTTACTGCAGAACGCGACAGCTCAGAGGTGCAGGTTGCTGTCAGAGAGCCGGTGTGGCGTTCTGAGTGAGCACCATTAGGGATCTCATTTTCCAGTCAGTGTGAATGCTGGATGAGGGGTCTCAGGGGTAAAAAGTTTTCATGCAAGCTTACAGAGCAAGGTTGGTGGTCACAAACAATATTGTCAGAAAAGCCTGTTGTTACAGGTAGTGTGATTAAAAAGAGTATGTGCTCTTTTCCATCATTTGAGTTCTGCCCACCCCCCCCAGCAGCTGCCTTGATCTCACAAAGCTTAGGCTAGATGGCTACAGCCTTCCTTACTGTTTGATGCTGCAGCAACAGACTTCTCAGTGGAAGAAGTTTAGAGCTAATCCCTCATCAGTGGGCCATGGCTGGGCACCACGCTGCAAAAGTCCAACAGAGCATTTAGGCAGATAGCTCTGGACTTCCACATCTCTGGAGTTTTGCAATCTTTGAAAGTTACCTGATGCAAATAGCAATTCTGATTCTGTAGCTGTTTGTGTTTATCTTTGGCCATGTGTATTTTGCATCCGTTTTGTGCCTGAATTCATCCACATTGGTCTTTCATTCTTTCAGGAGTATGGACGAGACTATGAGCTTCATTTTTACTGTCAGGGTTTTTTTGTCACAAAGGATGGTTGGGGAGAGGAAAATACATCAGCTGTGTTTCAGTCTGAGAATACCTGTGTGTTTGTCCAGGCGTTTTGGGTTCCATGTTTCATGAGACCATTGCGAAGGTCAGAAAGCTCTCTTGTGTAGCGTGTGAGCGGGAGCAGAAAAGATCCTTTATATGAGAGAGTCTCACAAACCATGAAAACAAGCATTTCTTTAATGTTTTTGGCTCAATCACTGCATAAAAAGTTTTTAACTAACTTTTCAGATGGTTGAGCTGCTTAAGATTCAGAATGGACCCTTTGTGTGTCCTGCCCCAATTAGGAATTAATTTTTAATTATATCAGCTGAACATTTTTTATTATGAGCACTTGTATTAGCCCGAGGGCCCTGCCTATTCCTCTGACAGTGAGTGACACTGGTTTGTGTAAAATCATCTGTCCTGAGATGTTGTTTCTGTCTTCATTTTCTGTGTATGTTAAATAAGTGTTTGTGGAAAGCCTGATGTAACTTTGGTTAAAACTTGAGGTGAGCTTCCTTTTCTCAACCGTTTAGACATACTTCAGGAGCGCTAAACTGCCAGTGACTTGGTGTCTTGCTCAGTGCTTTGGTTTGCCGTTAAAGGTTTTCACTCGCATTAAGAACATTTTGCAGCTCTGGGAAGAGGGCTGGCAGCTTGAGTGATAGCCCTGATAAACTAAGAATGTTACTCCCAGAGCTGAAAAATGGTGAGTCTTGCCTTTGAAGTAGTCTTTGACACAGAAATGCGTAGAGTGTACTTTTTCTTCAGAGCTGGACAAATAACTCAGCAAAGCCAAATCTCCACACAGGCCCATGTGCTTGGTACAGAAGGAGCTGCGATTGATTTCCCCGAGACTTTGTCTGGCAGAATCTAGCCCTGAACTTTTTTCTTTTTGTCTTCAGTGCAACCAAGTCAAAGTCAAAGAGCTGCTGACAATAGGAAGTCTTTCTGGTGTGTAATACGCAAAAGAGTACTATGACTCAATTCAAACAAACAGGGTTATTGTCTGGGACCCATCGCCAAAGCAGCACTTACCGTATGGGTAGGCAGAAACTGCAGCCTGTGTTTTGAAATGCAGCTTATTTAAGGTGCTTCCTTTTTACATCCCTTATGTCTCTTCTTTACGTCCCTTATGTTTCCTGAGTTCTGGATTCAGGCCTTTGAACTTCCACAGCTGCAGCTGATGGTACCGACAGCCCCGATGGCAGAACAGGGGGCTTCACTGCTGCCTCTGAATCCGCCACACTCCCCTGGGTGCCCGGCAGAGGCAGCCGAACCCTAACCGCGCACAGCTGCTTGCAGTGTGGGCCTCCGTAACTCAGCGGGAGAACAGAAAAGGTCTAGGTGCTCAGCAAGTTTCTGAAGCTATACCCTTGTCAGCGTTCTCAGGCAACTGAGCCCCCAGTGATTCGCTGGAGCCTTGCCCGCAGTCGCAGACTGGCAGAGCTGGGATGCTGGGGGAGCTGGGTTGTGGCAGCTGGCGGGATGGAGAGCAGTTTTCCAGCGGCTGGGCAGTGACTGCGCTGGAGCTCCAGTGACACAGCCAAGCCACTTCCAGCCAGTACAGGTAGGAATGAAGCCCATCCTATGCAGAACAGCTGTCACACAGGGGCAGCCGCTCGCAGCCAGCCTGCTTTGGTCCTCATCGGTGCAGGTGTGGCCCTGTGAAAACTGCACGAGTTTGCACCCGTTTTGTAGGACCACCCCAGTGGGTTTACTGGGATAATATCTTCCATTGGCTGATTGTATTTTGTCTGTTCCCCAGAGGGCTGGCTGTTACCAACTGTGACACATCATTTGGGTAATGTGTAGTATGAAATCAAATTAACTGCAGTGGCTTTGTGGGGAGGTTTTGGCATGCTGTCAGTTTAGACTCAACCATTGAAGAAAACTGGACAAAGTAGCATGTTATGATCTTGTAGTACTATTCATTCATATTTCCCACCAAGGTAGCGAAGAAAGCAGGTACCTTTCTGTTTTGGAGCTGGAGAAGCAGTGGTGCAGGGGGGTGATGTGGCGTGCCCAAAGAGGAGCACAGGGAACCCACAACCGGGTCCCAGTGGGGGGTCCTGACTCAGGCTTTTTTGCTCCTTCAGGCCACTTTTCATCCCCAGTCCCAAGAAGATGAAATTCAAGTAGTTTGTTTGAAAGTACAGTAAACAAATGGACTCTTAAAAATAATTGTTTGGATGCAAATGGTTTGGTTTTAATAGTTTTCCAGTTCCTTAACATGGGGTTTATGTTTAAGCAACAGCATTTGTTTGTATTCCTTACTTAAGAATGATGGTATTTCTTCATATGAAAATCTCAATTACAATCAACAGAACACAAAGTAACTCATTATGTTTGAAAAAATGGTGACGTGTGATACTTTTTTGCCATACTCCCAAATAGCCAGCCTTCAAAGTCAGTTTTCCAACCAAAAAAATTTGACAAGTTTGTTTTTTTATGGATTTTATATTACAGGAAACACCACTGGCTGTAGAGCCCTGCAGGGAAACTGATCTGCTGAAATGCCTCCAATACAGGGAGAGGGTGTTAGCAGAGGTGGTGTTGTATCTTACATGGGAACTGACCAGCACCACTGCTTACCAACACGCTGAACATTTTGGTCAGTGCAAACATATAGCAAGATAATTACAAAAACTTGAGTATGGGGTAGTTCAGGCATTGCTTCACTGTGTGTACAGTGTGCATGAGAATACATAGATAAGGATGGAACATCAACCCCTTGGGAATTAGGAGTTGCGAATTCCAGCCCTTATCATTTTATTTCCCCCTTAGCCTAATCTCAGTTTCCCTGACTTGGTGCCTTGCACTGGATCCACTTTTAGTCCTCTATGGTTAGGTGATGAAGTGAAACAGGTTCATTATCTTTGCTGTGTGGTGCCAGCACGGGCAGTGCTGGGAGCTCCTGGACGCATGCTGAAGATGAAGCATTCAGCTGCTGAGATCAAAGGATACCTGCAAACCAGCAGTTTCTAAAGGTTTATAAATTAGCCAGCTGTGGGCAGCTGTTTGTGCTGCAGTAAAATTTGTTTCTCCAGTACACAGCCCCATCTTGGCCAAATGGGGGCATGGGGGTCTAGAAAGTTTAAAATAAAAATACCACAGACTTTGTTGTGTTCACAGTGCAGTGTTGTTCCCCTACACTTGTTTCTAGAAATGTTTTGAACAATCGCTGGCTAGCTCTTCACTTAAATTTTGTTTTAAGGTAGGCAAGTTTTTCCTTACAGCAGTTTCAGGGGCCCCACTGCACCCCTAAATACAAATTTGCCAAATTGTAATCAACAGAAACTATGACAGATGATGTTTGTACCAATCCATTTTAGTGCCAAGCTGTGCCTGCCATCCCTGGCAGAGGAGACTGCAGCCCTGAGCCCTGGGGCTCTGCATAGACCAGCGATTTTAAATGGAGCATTTCAGAGTACATCACCTGAACCTGACTGCAAGACCCCCTTCTCCCAGTTCGGCTTGTTTAGCTGTCTCAGTGTGTAGTTCCCATGCAGGCAAAGTAGGAACGCAGAATTCTGGGTGTCAGTGCAGCCTCAGGCCCAGTGCTGAGCAGCACTTCAGCTTAACTTCAGCTCCTGGCTCAAGGCAGCAAGGCCAGACAGCATGGAACCACCTGAAAAGCAGCTTTGTGGTGTGTGTGCAGAGTAACAAACGCTTACAGCCCAGGGTGGCAGGCTGTAGTGCTCAGGGTGCGCAGTGCCGTGTCCTGTGTAAAGCAGAACCCACCGGGGTGCAGCCCCCGCACACACATCCCACAGCACTCGGGCTCTGCGGAGACCCCACGACTGGGTGACGGGCTCGTTGTGTGCTAAAGATGTGCTGTGCTCTGTTCCTTTAATGAAGATGGATATGCAATAAATCATGTGTGGGAACGAACCCAGAGACCTACTTGCTGCACTATTCCCAAAAGGCATTTCATAATTTGTCCTAACACATGGAGTATGTTTAAAACAGCCAGCAGGGCGGGTTTTGCCTAGCACAGCACTTCCTTCAGCAGAGCTCTGATGTGAAAGACCAAGCAGTCCCAGTCTCAATTGTCTCTTGAGGATATCTCAGCCTTGACCCTGACTGCAGTCATGACCCTGTGGCCACCAGCCCAGCCCCAGGCCCATGCCTTTGGGAGAGCTTCATCCCTACCCGGGAGTCAGGGCTGTGTCTGTAGCATCTGAGACTTGCTTGGACTTTGCTGCTCTCAGGAGGTGGTGGTGCTGATCATACATCTGAGAAGGGTTGATGGGGTGTTAGGGAAATGTGGTTAAATGTCAGCTGGGTAATCATTTAAATGTCTTTTCTATTCAGCTTAAGAAATCTTACCAACTTTTTTATGCTTTCCAGTTGTAAACATCACTATTTCTGCCATGTGGTGTCTCTCCCCTAGCTACGTTCCTCCTTTTTCCCTCTGGCATGTTATTCATACCCTGCCTCTACCAATCCAACCCATTTTGGATGTTAACCACCTGTCCAGCACCCACCTCAGAGCGCCTGCTTGTGAAGCATGAAGCCAGGGCTGGGGCTTGTCCCCAAGGCTTTGCTGGCCATGCTGTGACAGCTGACACCACCCAGGAGCCTGGATGGTGAGCAGTGCCAGCCCAGGTGCGCTGTGCTGTGGCTGGGGAGGGCTGGTCTGTTGGGTGGCTGTCACTGGTGGAGGTAGGGTAGCTACAGCTCTACAGCCACAGCTGGAAACCATGTTCATCAGTGTCTCTGAGCCCATTTGCACAGAGGCCCTGTGACACAGTGCTGGTGGCAGAGGTTTGGCTGCTGCCCCACAGCCTCTTTGCCGCTGAGCCCTAGGGACACCAGTACTGCAGTGCCAGTCCCCGCCCCACAACCCCTCTGGCTCTGCCCGAGCGTCCTCTGAGCCGCCAGTGGGCAGGAAGTTAATGAATTAATTTCCTTTCTATCCGGCAGTGTGCGTCACACGGACTGACCCGTGTGTAAGACACACTCGTGTTTCTCTCCAGCCGCGCTGGCGAGAGCCATCGCTACTTCCGACCTGTCCCCACCGCCTTCCTTTATTCCCTCTGACAAAGGCCAATAGCTGAGGAGCTGCTTTGCTCCACGGTGCAGCCATTTCACAAGCATCCTTTGATTCAGTCTCTCCATTTATTAAGTCCAATTTCTTTCCAATACTTTTCTCTTTCACTGGGAGTGATTTATCCTCCTTAGCTCTTTTAGGTCACGTTATGTCAGTGTGTCTCACTCCTAATAGCCAGTGCATTAGCTGATTTCTGTCGTTTGTTTTTCTGCTGGAGTATAGCTGATATTTTGCTGGAAGCTGTTCCTGTTTACATCAGATAGGAGTCTGAATACTTCTAAAATTTCTTTTCCATGTCTCTATTTCCAGCATAAGCCATAGCTGTTTCTTTATTATCTTTAACTCTTCACAGGTTCCTTTGGGATGCTTATGTGATCCTCCTTTTCCTGTGCAGGGGAAATTAGGTATTCTTTACACACCTCCTTTGTACCCAGATTCCAGTATTTTATCTTACTGTAACATACTCATTTTCACCCATCAGGTCCTCTATAGTCCTTAGAATATTAAAAAAAAAAAAAAAGCCTGCCAAAGCCAACAAACCCTGCTAATTTCTCTTCCCTCAGATTTTTTGTTTTGTTCTTTGACATTGATTATTTTTTTTTTTTAAATTCTAGCAAACCCTTGGTTCCTTTCTGAGCATTATTTAACAGCCATTACAACTTTTTTAATCCAAGTTCCTTTTTGTATTTCCTTCTGGTAGCTGCATACCAGATGATTTATCTCATGTGTGGTTTTCTTTTCTCTAGAGACTGAGGATTATTAGAAATGCAAAAGAGAAAAAGAAGAGAATGACTTCTGATTTTAATTGAATAAATTATCCAATATTTAGAATTCAATATTTCCTAAGTATTAAATAGTATTTAACATAAGTCAGACTCCACATTTCATCTACGCTGTATTGTGCCATTAACTGGCATTTGGAATGTGGGTGGACTGAAATTAGTAATGATGTCTTTCGTTTTCACCAGCTGAAATGTTGAACTGCTTTTCTTCCATCTCCTAGTTATGAGAAGGGATAGGATTCTACAGTGTATCACGTGCTGTCCCAGAGACTTCTCTGACTTGGGCTGCAGTATGAGATTTTTAGCATCTCTCTTTTGATTTGTTCAAACTCATGATTGACTGAATCACCTTGGTTGGTCCAGACCTGGTTTGCACATGGTTATAAATGAACCTGCAGTCGTGTGGCTTTGGGCATAGCAGTGGGGAAGACACAGCCTCCAGCCATCACCAGGGAGTGGTTCAGGGTTGCTCTGAGCCCCACAGACCTGCTGTGTCTTTTCTGAGGCCTCAGAACCACTGCTGATACGTGTCCTTTTGGTCATTGGGCAGACTGGAATGAAAAAGAAGCTGGAATATATAAAAATAAAAAGCGATTTCGTGTCGCTCTGTTCTGCATACAGGTACCAGCAGTGCCAGTAAGCTTAGGCTTCTCTGCACTCCTTTCCTGCCTTTTCTCCTTATCACTAGTACAGCAAGGAGAGGAGTAATAGGATTTCTCCAGAGGATGCTGGAAAACAGTAATCCCACGTCTTCATGTCCAATCTCCATGGAAAGCTTCTTGTAGAGTGTCTTTTTTCCTGAAGTTAAAAAGTATTGTCTGTCATTAGACATTGTTGGTTTATTTGGTGTTAGTATGTGCAGTACCACTGTCATACACATTTGTTTTCTTTTTTTAACAATAAAGAAAAACCTAAGTGGCAGACAGATTCTGATGCCTGGTGTCGGGCAGCAAACCTGCCACCCTCACAGAGGGGTTTTCTAGCATGGCTCAGAGATGTTTTCTGTATGCAGGTCTCTCTCTGCTTGGCCCATTAGCCAGTGCAACAGTATGTGCCCTCTGCTAATGAGGAGTCACACTATGCAAACAACAGCTTCTGAACGGAATGAGGGATCAGAGCAGCACGTATTTGTCATGCCAGAAACCATCTGCCTTCATCTAAACTCCCCACACACCACTTAGGGAAAATAAAGCAAATACGTAATACAGCAAAGGGCCCTAAAACACAGAGTGAAACCAATCAAACGCAACAGCCAAATTCATTGCTGGTGTTAAAAGCTATCCCTGCACAGTGATTTGCAAGACCATCTCCAGCCCCATCTGCTGTCAGGCACTGCCCCAGGTGCAGTACTGACTTTGGTAAAAGCCAAGGGCTCAGAGCTTCTGGGACATATACTGGGGCTCCCCATGTTTTAGTGCGTATGAGCACTTGTGTTTTCTTAAGAGTCGCCACTGTAGGGAACTTAATCATGTCTTGCCTGGCATGCAGATTGTCTGTACTTCTGGAAAAGCCTTACAGATAGGAAGAAGCTGTGGCATCAAAAGATGAGAAAGAACCCATAAGCTGTTGGGATGGGAGTGTGTGTGGAGAAAATGTCAAACCCTTGTGATTTTAATGTATCTGTTGATAGGTGTTCTCGGGTACGTGGATGGCATTCCAGTCAGCTAACTGGTCTCAAAACCTGAGCCAATGGCAGTATGTGTGTTACAAAGCTTTGGGCAGCACTGTTGCATGGCAACTGGTTTGCTAACGTTTGTACTAGTGTATTCCTTTGAGAATTTTCCATGCCTTTCAATGCTTGGTAGAAAATGTATATTTTAAAGCTTACCAGGAGCTGTTGCCAGTCACCTACATTTTATGTGGAAATAAAAAGGAGGGGGGGGGTAATTCCCTACCAACAGCAGTGAAATGGGTATTGGAGAGATATCAGTGTGTGATGCTTTTCAGCTCAGGTGCTGCTGGGAGCTGCCAGCTGGTGGTTTCCTTGCTCAGGGATCAGCTGGAGGAGCACTGGGCATGTACTTAAAGCTGCATGGGGCACCTCTTTATGAGATCTGGTTTTTTCCATCAGTATTTCTAGAAGAAAAGTAAGAGGTGACAGCAGCTACCTGAGCTGTTCTGTGCTGTAGAGGTTTGCCTTCCCTGCGGAGCATTTGCAAGACACACACACAAAAATCAGAACTGCAGTTCCTGGCTGCTTGGGGATTGGTAACAAATGCTGCGTTCCTTTGCCACCCCTGCTGCGATTCAGGCCTGATGGCGTGGACACTGCCCAGTCTCAGACTGTAGGAAGTCACAGTTGCGTAGCCAGCATTATCACTGATGGGCTATTAATTTGGAAGTGCAGCAGAGGGCAGCTTGCCTTCCTCTTGGGGATCGCTAGCCGTGCGGGAGATGTGTGTGATTTCATCTGGCACTGTGGCACACATCCTGGGGACAGCTTTTAGAAGGACAAGAGGCTGAGAGAGATATTCTTCTGCCTGGCTGAGTTGCACCTACAGCAATGTAGAAGGGTTCCAGAGAGGGGAGCAGGGAGTAAGGGGTTAGGAAGGTTTATGTTCCCCACTCAGAAAGCTGCAAAGCCCCAGCCCAGCTACTCGCATAAGGTCATTTACAGATGTCATCTTGTGCCTGTGGGGACTGTGGTACCTCAGCTGGCCAGGCAGAGACAGCAGCCCCTGAGAAGGTGTCAAACTGAGCATCTTTCCCCTCCAGTATGGCCAGTGTAGTGGGAGTCAGTTACAGATTCTTGGGGTGGCTGTACACTTGCAATGAATTTCAGCCATTAGGTCCTGAATCCTTCCCTGCCCGATCCGTGGCTCTGAGCGAACTGAATCCCTTGAGTCCCCGGGCAGCGTGTCGGCAAGCGCGCGTATCGCTGAGTGTGCGCGCGGCCGGATGGCACCAAACCCACTCTAATGCGTCCCAGTGCTCAGCTGAGTCAGGGTGATGGACTCTGGATATCGCTGTGATATGAAGTGATTGTGGTGAGCACTTACAATATTAGTTAAGGGACAAGTTTTGTAAATTGCTCATGGGAGTATTTTTGTGCCATTCCCATGTGAATTTATCCTTCCATCATAACTTCCTGGGGAGTTTCAGTACTGGTTTGATCTCAGGGATTCAGTTACACAATATGCTGTAGGCTTAAAATCAGTTGCTTTGCCTGTACACGCTCGTGTTGTTAGCTGATTTTTGAGAGGAGGTGATGATGTAAGCCTCAACATCTGAGATGAAGATAAAGCCCTTGATCTGCTTGTAGTTTTGGTTAGCTAAAGCGCTTCAGTGACTTGCACTACCAGCACAGTAGGTATAAAAGTGCACTGAGTATGCACACAAATATTCCAGAGCATCCCTGAAACCACTGTGAATAAAATGGAGGTGAATAAAACACAATAGCTAAAAGGGCCTGGGGAACTTGAGCAAGTATTTTAGCCAGACCTTTGAGATCAAGGCTAACGTGTGTAACACTGAATGTCTCTGTCTGCAGAATGGCTGCTTTTCAGGGATTCAGAAGGTCTCATTGACCCACCAGATATGACGGCAGTCGGTGCTGAGAGGGATCGGCCTGCCTGCATGGAAGGGACCCCGGTCCTGCACTCCCTTCCTCGCAGGAGCTGCAGGGGAGCAGCATGAGCATCCCTCTTCTGAGAGGGGTGTCAGAGGGGCCCTTTGGGTGGTAGCTGGCAACTTTTTTTGCCACATCCTGAGCTTTTCATTTCCATATCAGATTTTTTAAGCCTCACAGAAGTACTTTCCTGTACGGACAGGAGGCTGAGCCCTGGCTTTACTGTTTTGCAGGACGATGATTCCCGTGACAGAGTTTCGGCAGTTCTCGGAGCAGCAGCCGGCGTTCAGGGTGCTGAAGCCCTGGTGGGATGTGTTCACGGACTATCTCTCCGTCGCCATGCTGATGATCGGTGTGTTCGGGTGCACGTTGCAGGTAAATGAAGCGGGATGGAGGAGAGGGATTTGAAGTGCTGGAAGGACACCACAAACAAGGAAGGTCCTTGGAAGGATAGTGTCATGTCTTGTTTTATCTCTTGGGTTCACCATGAACAAAGCAAGAATTTGCTGGTCCCAGGGTTAAAGCTGTTGAGGTAGCAACATCAAGTAGCACGGGCCAGACTTTTAGGAGCTGTAAATCAGCACAGTTGTGCTATAGTTGATGGAGTCACGCCAGCTATGATAAAAATTGTTGATTTGGCTTGTGCCTGATGCCTGTTTTCACCACAATTTGACATAACGAAACAGATGATCAACTTAAGTTCCTATTTGTTACCACTTCTCTGTTTAGAAGTTTGAAAAATGTAATTTTGTAATTTCTGTTTTTCTCTTTTTGGCAGATGTTAATAGTCTTTCTGTCTCTGTGCTTCAAAGAGATTTGAAATGAATGTGCTTATTTTATTAACACCACCCACAACTAATATTATGCTTCTTCCATTCCAAAGTATCTCTGAGGATGCTTATGCATAAACAATTGACATTACTGTCAGTTACGTTTTGCTAAAGAGCCAACAGCTGAAAAGAAATGGAAAGTGCTGTTTGGGATTGTCTCCACTAAAATAGAAAGTTAGAGTACTAGTTCATACGTGGATCTCTTGTTTCTTGGCGTGACTCAGAGATGGAGCTAAAGGGACACACATTGACAGAGGTCTTATTTTAGGGGAATTTGCTCACTTATGTGGCCCAAGATTTTCATGTATTATGTCCCAAATTCCACCTGAAATCAACATGTTTTGCTGTATTCTCAATTTTCAAGCATTTTCAGTTGAAAAGATATGCCTGTGTTTAAAAATCTCTTTATATAGGAGTGAGTTTTGCATCAGCAGCTAAGTGTTTGCTTTAGCACACAGTGTCACACATCGGTCATTTTTACCTGTACCTGCTTGACTGGATGAAGCACACTGGGAAATAATGGGTGGAAACACTGCAAATAACAGGCACTTTTTTTTTATTCCAACTTAATACCAGAGACATGAATCCAGGGTGTAAATAATGGTGTGTATCAGAATGGCATTTACAGACAAAGATTAACTGCAGGGGTTTGTGACATGTTGACAGTTATGGCACTGACTACACGTGGCGCTCCTCCCTGCACCAGGGTGGATCATCTAGGAGGATCTGTTTTTGGTAGCTCTTGTTGCATACCCTATATTTAGTGCTTTCAGCAACCACAATGTCAAAGGACACATCTACATCTGCACACATGTTCTTAGTTTGGGCTAATCCCAGTCATTCATTCAGGCCTAGTAACAGAGTTCCTTGGTGTATCACATGGATAAGCATTGTAAATTCAGACCTACAGGGAGCCTTGCACTGGACTCAAATGGGTACCCCAAGCTAAAGCAGAGGTGACTGATCCCTAAAGGCACTTTGACCTCTGTTCACTAATGTGGATGTCCAGCCCAAATAAATCAAGTTCCTTATTTTCACGTTATAGACAGACTCAAGGACAGAAGGAGGGAGATATATTTTTTTCCCCCACAGGTGTGGGTATGAGGACTCTTATGTATCTATATAAGAAACTGAATAAAAATGATGCCCATGCACAAACACACACAAATGCCATCAATTCTCCATTATCTCTCTCTGTCTTTATTAAGAATGAAGATTAATAATGTCCCAGGGTAGATATGCCCACATTAGCTCTTTGTCAGCCATTTTTGGTGTGATAAGACCTCACAGTCTGAGCATACAGCCACATGAAAGCAGTTACACAGCTTCTAAGCCTAAACTATCTGTGAATATCATGTAGCCAGGATGAATACACCTGGCAAGAACAGCCTGTCCCTGGGGAGAGCAACACAGGAGATCCGTGGTCTTTTCTGGAAGCAGTCCCCACACTTTTCCTTTTTCTGGATTATGCCAAGGCCTTCTTATTAATATTATGGAAGGCTAACCATAGATGAAAAGGGGTGACCTAGTTCTTGGCACATAGAGCAAGTGTCTTCTTGGGAATAATAATAATAATAATAAATAATAATAGCACAGCCTGTGAGGACAAATGCCAGGCTGTGGGGAGGACTGTGTGGCAGTGGGAGGCGCTCCAAGGACTGCTACCCATTTGTACTGTCACCATTGTTTGTACATCAGTTTAAAAGCTGTTGTTTTGTGTGTTTCAGGTCATGCAAGACAAGATAATATGCCTTCCAAAGCGCATACAGCCTTGCCAGAACCAATCTAATAGTTCAAATGTGTTAAACACTATCCCAGTTACAACCCCCTTTCCTCCAGCCAAGCCATCACCATCTACCCCTCCAGCTACAGTTGAAATGAAAGGACTGAAGACTGATTTGGACCTTCAGCAGTACAGCTTTATAAATCAGGTGTGCTATGAACGTGCCCTGCACTGGTATGCCAAGTACTTCCCCTATCTTGTCCTTATACACACGCTGGTCTTCATGCTGTGTAGTAACTTCTGGTTCAAATTCCCTGGATCGAGCTCCAAAATCGAGCACTTCATTTCAATACTGGGGAAATGTTTTGATTCTCCCTGGACAACAAGAGCCTTATCCGAAGTGTCAGGGGAAGACTCTGAGGACAAAGATAACAGGAAGAACAACATAAACAAGTCTAATACTATCCAGCCAAACGCTGAAGGCACATTGGTCAAGACCCAGTCTTTAAAATCAATCCCTGAGAAGTTAGTTGTGGACAAGGGAACACACGGGGCATTAGATAAGAAAGAAGGCGAACAGGCCAAAGCACTGTTTGAAAAGGTGAAGAAATTTAGACTGCACGTTGAGGAGGGTGATATCCTCTATGTCATGTATGTTCGCCAGACTGTACTTAAGGTAATTAAATTCCTTATTATTATTGCTTACAACACAGCACTCGTCTCAGAAGTTAATTTTACAGTAGTCTGTAATGTTGATATAGAAGACATGACAGGATATAAGAATTTTTGCTGCAATCACACAATGGCACATCTGTTCTCTAAACTTTCCTACTGTTACCTGTGCTTTGTAAGCATCTACGGCCTCACATGCCTTTACACTCTGTACTGGCTGTTCTACCGGTCACTGAAGGAATATTCTTTTGAGTATGTTCGGCAAGAGACAGGAATTGATGATATTCCAGATGTGAAGAACGACTTCGCTTTTATGCTCCACATGATCGATCAGTATGATCCTCTCTATTCCAAGCGGTTTGCTGTCTTCCTCTCTGAAGTCAGTGAAAACAAGCTGAAACAGCTGAACCTGAACAACGAGTGGACTGCGGACAAACTGCGACAGAGGCTACAGACCAACAGCCATAACCATTTGGAGCTACAGCTTTTCATGCTGTCTGGACTACCAGACACAGTTTTTGAAATTACTGAGCTGCAGTCTTTAAAACTTGAAATAATTAATAATGTAATGATACCAGCAACCATTGCACAGTTGGACAATCTCCAGGAGCTCTCGTTGCACCAGTGCTCTGTGAAGATCCACAGCGCCGCCTTGGCATTTCTGAAGGAGAATCTCAAGATCTTAAGTGTCAAGTTTGATGACATCAGAGAACTTCCACACTGGATGTATGGCCTCAGAAATTTGGAAGAGCTCTATTTAATTGGCTCCCTAAGTCATGATATTTCTAAAAACATTACACTGGAGTCTTTTCGGGAACTTAAAAGCCTTAAAGTTCTTTACGTAAAAAGTAATTTGTCCAAAATCCCACAATCTGCCGTCGATGTTTCAAGTCACCTGCAGAAATTGTGCATCCATAACGACGGCACTAAGTTAGTGATGCTTAACAACCTAAAGAAGATGGTCAACCTGACACAGCTGGAATTGGTCCATTGCGATTTAGAGCGCATTCCTCATGCAGTCTTCAGCCTTCTCAGTCTTCAGGAATTGGATCTAAAGGAAAACAACCTCAAATCCATCGAAGAAATAGTAAGTTTTCAACATCTGCGAAAACTGACAATCCTAAAGCTGTGGTACAACAGTATAACTTACATCCCAGAGCATATAAAGAAACTCACCAGTCTCGAGCGGCTTTCCTTCAGCCATAACAAAATAGAGGTTCTTCCATCCCACTTATTCCTATGCAACAAAATCAGATATTTGGATTTGTCTTACAATGACATTCGCTTTATCCCGCCTGAAATAGGAGTTCTGCAGAGTTTACAGTACTTCTCCATTA
The DNA here is from genome assembly GCF_964237585.1 of Gallinula chloropus. Lineage (NCBI taxonomy): Eukaryota > Metazoa > Chordata > Aves > Gruiformes > Rallidae > Gallinula > Gallinula chloropus. Next base: position 17,009,299 of record NC_140091.1, read on the forward strand.
CCTGCAACAAAGTGGAGAGCGTGCCAGACGAACTGTACTTCTGCAAAAAACTGAAGACTCTGAAAATTGGGAAAAATAACTTGTCAGTCCTTTCACCTAAAATCGGTAACTTGGTGTTCCTCTCCTACTTGGATATTAAAGGCAATCACTTTGAAATCCTCCCACCCGAGCTCGGTGAATGTAGAGCTCTCAAGCGGACTGGTTTCACTGTAGAGGACACCTTGTTTGAAACGTTGCCTTCTGATGTCAGGGAACAAATGAAAGCTGAATAACTAACTTCCTCGCGCTCAGAAATAACGCTTCTACCAAATACGCCCTGGAAAGTGCATAGTACAAATATGCAGTTACTTTGTCATTATTTTTTTTCTTTTTCAAACAAGCCCTTTATGTACAATTTGGAGTAAGGAGTACATATATTTTTTAATAAAATTTTCTCATATTTTTTCACTGTTTTAAGATATTTTTTAAGTTTGTTTTGCCCTCAGAATAAGGATGCCTGTAACTTAATTTTTATTGGTAAAAGTAAATGGTTTTATCTGCTGTTTTTTATTTCTTTTTCCTTTGTATAATCCCAACAGGGGAACTGTGTTTAAGGTGTATGCTTTGGGTTGCATAATATGTAATAGATGATTATATTGTCTTCCTGGTTACTGTTATTCCCTTAGGACGTGGTCTTCAACGGGTGGTGCTGCAGGTGTTGAATGCCCTCTTTCCTCTTCAGTGGCAGTAGAAGGCGTTCAACATCCAACAAGATCAGATCTGGGTTGACCATCTTTTTTTATTTATGACATGTTTTTCTCAGATGGTCAAAGCAAGTAGAAGCAGTTGTGTACATACTTTAAAGGTTCTGAGGGAGCATGCAGAACTCCTTCTGGGCCTTTCGGCACGTTCAGTCTGGCTCTCCGTTCACAGACTGCGCCGAGCAGGTGGCACTGACTGCGATGTCCTCTCTGGTGCAGGAAGAGCAAGGTCACAGTTCACAGAGGAGTCAGGACCAAAGTGACTCACGTTGAAGATTTTCCAAACAGTGTGAAGGGATGCAGCTGCCCATTTCCTGCTGACTTGAATGGAAGGGGTGAATGGAATGAAGGAATGAATTCACTGTGTTGGAAACATTGAGCCAGTGAGATAAAACACTACCTTGAAAAATCCCTGTCCTCCATTAAACTCCCCTGTCCTGCAAGGACTCCCCACTGCTCACTTCCCCTGGGGGATGCTTAGCACCTTGCAGGAATGGGGACCAGAAAAAGTGCAATCATGTTTAGTTGGTAAAGCTTCTGACAAGGAAGTAGCATCTAATACGCTCCTTAATTGAGCTTGGTATCATATAGCCACGCTCAGCAGAGGAATTAGAGATTGCAAAACTGAGATTAAATGAATGCATTAACTTCTCAAAAGTCTCAGCTTACCAGAGAACACTGATGAAGGCTATGTTTTCATCCCCCAGATAGTAATTAAATCAGAAATCATACAGTTGGAAGTCTGCTTCTTAAAATAATACAGTAATCTGTAATGGTCATGCATCAGGTTGGGACCTTTATCCTCTGAAGCCATGTTCAGTTGTTTATTTAATCCAGCCATTTGCTTTCTTTTAGGCAGGTTTGGCAGGTGTATGATAACTCGTGCTGCTCACCTGGTAATTTAAGCTAATCAAAAATAACTATATGATAGTAGACTGTTTTGCTGGGAGCAGAGCTCTTCATCCTGTCCAACCACCCACATTCGAGTTGGATGCAGGCACTGGATAAATGCTTCGCAAGCATATCTAGGAATAAGTACTTCTTTCTCTAGGAGACAGTGCTGTTCATGAATTGCAGAGGTTTAGTTGCAGAGTGTTTAAGGTTATGTAAAATAATTGTTTGATGACTGTCAGATTGGTTGCTCTTAGATGTTTTCTAACTGCCATTGCATGTCTTGAGCTACAGTTAAGCCGAGTTGTTGAGCTCGGTACAGAAGCATACTGTTGTTTTAAGAGTCTGACTGGCGAAGGTGGGGTGACAAACTAAAATGAGAATTTCCTCATTAATCCAGGGCGTGCTATGCAATCTGGTATGTGGGCTTGCCGCAGTACCAAGTCAGACTTATTTTTTATGCTTGGCTGTGTTCTGGAGAAGATCCATGTGATTAATTAGAAATGGGTCAGGCATGAAGGAATCAAAGCAAGCTTTTTTAAAGGGGGCTGGTTTAGTTCTGTTAAGGACCTGTAACTGATGGAGCTGTGGCGAGGACTACTCTTCCTCATCTATGGAATGCACTTACTGGAACAGCTTGGCAGTATATATATTCTAAATGTGTTTCACTTTGATGTAATGTGAGGGAGAGGAATGTTTCATTGCTCATATTAACTCTAATTATGTAAACCAAAGTGCTGTTGTCCCTGATGAATGTAAACTGTTTAAAATGTCCAAGTAATCGGTGGAGCTGTATAGTTCTCTTATGTAGATTTGAAATATGGGATTACTTTTAAAGTTTTTTTAAAAAAATCTTTATATTCCTAGATGTAGCATTTTAAATCCCTAATTTATTTTGTGTCTGATGTTGTTTCATGTGTAGTTTGTGGTCTGTTTTCTGAACAGAAGTTATGCACGCCTCATAACTGAAGGTTGGAGACTTGTGCTACACGGTTTTTGTACATAATCACTATGGGGATGTGGGGGTTTTGTTTGTTCCTGATTATACTTACGCCAGTGCAACCCCTCATGTGGACACAGTTACACGTTTATGAAGTGCCTTGTGCTGGTATATCTTTATTCACCTTGACAAGAATAAACTATACCGGTCTAAGCACTTTTGCGCTAATAACTGTATCTTCTCCCAGGGTTTGGTCTGCTGAGACATCTTAGTCAATCTGACAGCTCACTGCCACCAAACAGGCAGTTCCCTCCTCCTCCTCCTCCCGTGCTACCCATTCCTGCCAACACGTTCCTGCTGCTTCTTTTGTACCTTTACTGATCTGGTGCTGGACTGATCCCTCCACAGGAAAAACCAACCCTCTAAGGCCAGCAGAAAATCAAACCAGTTAATTTTTTTTTCTTTTTTTAAAGGGACTAATTTTCTGCTGGATTATCTCTCCAAAGGATCAGGTGGACACAAGGGTAGGAGTAGCAGGGGTTCAGGACTCTGCAGCGGGTTCCAGGAAAGGAGAAGGTGGAACAAGTCACTTTGGAAGTGCTGAGCTGCTAGGTCAGTTCATCATCCTGCCGAGCCCATGCTTGGAGAGCTGTGCTGTTTTATCTATCGCAGGGTTGGGCAGCATGGCTTTTGTGGGTAGACAGCCCCCAGGCTCGCAGTGAATGATAAAATATCACATTACTGTTAATTGCTTAAACTTACTGAAACAAACTCAGGTAGCTGCACTGTTGACTTTTCTAAACTTCTTACTGTCTAGTCTGTGGGGTGTATTTTCCAAAACCATATTACAGTATTTTAGAAATGCGTCAGCTAAGAGAAGATCGTTTCCTAATTCTGTATGACATCCAGGAAAATATGTACAAGTGCCATATTTACTCAGTGATTCATGTACTGCTCATATGTATATTCACATGCGATGCATACTAGACTTTTCTGTGACCTATAGTATTTGACTTAGAATGGATGGACACTTCATGGATAACACTTTAGGCATGGTTTCTATGAGTTCATATAACTACTTACATTAATCAGGTGCCTAACAAGTATGACAATTCAGAATATAAGCAGGGCATTCTACATTCTTGCTCCAAAAATAATACAGATCTTCCTTGGTAACAGAAGCAGAGCTGATGGAGAGTGCGTCAAAAGTAAGAGGACAACATTAAGCCTGAAAAGCAAATCTACTTTGTGATCAAAATCTGGAGATGTGCATCTCCTCCTTTGTCAAAATCAGGATGGATATTTGTGCTGACCTGCATCTAGCCAGCCCAACAACTTTTATAAATGGGGATTGGAAAGCGCCCACTCCAAGTGTCATATCACATTTCTGGCGCTTCCACTAATCCGTGTGCTTGAGTGGTGACGAGGCCTGTAGGAATGCCAAGGAGAAACTTCACAATTTGACCAAACAGACAAACTTCTTAATTCTGTAGCAAGAATCTTAATACGATAGGAGACCTGCGTAGTGTTACGTTGCAATATAGTACACCCAGAAAAAATGGAAATAAAATGCTCTTTTGTAATAATGAACATGTCAGACTGCAATGTGATTATTTGTTTGGGAAATATCTTGTTTCTGGGTTACCTGAAAATCTGACATAACCATCGTTTGGGTTTGATCCCTTGGGAGGGAAGTCAGGAAAATATGTTTGAAAAAACATCATTAAGACTTGATGGGATTTATAGCCTCAGGGTCTCACTTCCTGTGCGCTCCTTCCATCCCCTCACTCCTTCCACCCCATCGCTCTGGCAGCCAGCTGAGTGGCCAGCAAAGAAGCCATCCCCCACCAGAGCAGCTCCCCCACTCCTGTCCCTGTTCTCTGCCAAGGTGCGTTTGGACTGCCAGGGATGTGGGGGGGATACTGGGGAGATGCCAGGGGGTGTGTGAGGGATGCCAGGGTTCCTGTCAGCCCAGGCTCCTGCACCGGCCCTGCACAGCTGGCTGCCAGGAGTGCGAGGACTCCTGCCTCCCCCCATCACATGCCTGTGCTGCTAAGGGAAATGAAGCGATTAGCCCTTGCATCTGACGTAACCCCTTATAAATCTCCTGACCAGAGGCGATGGGCTCGCGCTGCCTGGGTTTGGCACGGGAGATTTTCCTTGTTTCTCTGGATCGTTAAGTTGGGAGCAATAATGTGTCCCAGGTTTGGGTTTTTATACTGAGACAATGCTGTCAGCTGAGATGGACCAAGAACTGCTCCTCTCTGCTCCTTGCGGTCCCAGGGAGAGGAGGGAAGTGGCAAGTGCAGCACCCCAGCTGCACTTTCAGCTTTGCTTCCGGTAAGTCCTGTGGGGGAACTGGCGCCAGGGACACGCTGTCCATGGGGCACGGCAGGCCTGCGGAGAGGCAGGAGGAAGCCTTGCTGACAGTGCCTGCTCTTAACCTCCTGGCTGTTCCCTGCAAAGACGTGGGGGGCTGGGAATGCTGGCCTGTGCTTCACAGCCCTGCTCCTTCCCATCAGCCCTGCAGGAGATAGCATCTTGGGGCCGCACCCGGTGGGATGGGAATGATGGCTTAGGCAAAAACACTGCAGGAATCCCTGGGGTGATGAGATCATACTACAGGAGCAGACGTTGCCCTGTTTATTAAGTGTGCTGGTGGCAGGAGAAGTTCACAGCCCAAGTTAGCTGAGCCCTGACAAACCTCTGCTTTCAGCTTCCTGAATATGCGTGCTGGGGAGCAGGAGTGAAGCGGCGCAGATACCATGCCCAGAGAAACCCCTGCCCTGCAGCCTGGGTGGGGGCTGCCAGGGCACAACCCCACCAGCAGCTATGTCATCTGCTCACCAGCAAGCAGCAAGTCTAGGACCAGTTCATTCTTCACTTCATGCCAAGTAGCTACTGGGAATTCCCAATAACTTTACTGATGTGCTTAAATGCCTTCATATATTGCATTCAACGGGCACGGTACATGGTAAGAAAATTGCATGTTTGTCCTTTTTTCCTTTGGAGCATACAGGAAGTCTGAAGATTCAGATGAAAAAGATTTCCACTTCTCTTTGTTTTCATTTTTGATTGCCTCAGAAATACCCCCTAACACCAAGGGTGCAGGTCTTCCCCATTGCCTCCTTCATCCCCATGACAGGAGGCACATGGGAGCAGTGGCCCACAAGGCGAAGGCCAGGGCTGCCAAGGGAGCACAGAGGCGGGAGCACATCTGTTGGGAGGGCAAGGACGAGTCCCCTCAGCCTCCTCCCCACTGAGGATGTGCCAGGGCAGAGCTGGGCAAGTGGTGTCCCGCTGTTGGGGTGGCTCAGCATGGCAGGTCTCCAGGTCCACCTCCACCCGTGGGTGCTCATGTGCCCCAGGCTCTGTTCCTGATTCTCCATCACACGTCCTGCCCTTCATCATGCCCTTGTCTGTAGCACTGGGTGCGGGGGACAAATCCGGGCCGGTCCTGCCCTATCCCTGCTGGGATCAGAGAAGGCAGGTGTGCCACAGGAGGACGTGAGGTTTGGCAGATGTGCAATGGATGGCAATAGCCCCACAGCTTCCGCATAAGGAAGCCCAGACCAGTGTGAGGACCTCGCTCCAGTCCTCTGGCTCCAGGCATGTGTTTGAAGGAGCTTGGGCTGGCAGAGAAGTCGAGTTTTTATCTCTGTCTCGATACTAAATAGAACATGTTGTGACTGGGCTGTGGCTGATGGCTTTGGCTCTGGCAAGTGAACTGTGAGGCTGCTGGTGGTGGTTGGCAGAGTCGTGCCAGGTCCTAATGTGTGCATCTGTTGGTAGACAGGCCTGAAATGGAGCTGGCTTTCAGAGGAGGGCTTCCTCCTCCTGTCTTAGGCCAGAGAGGGCCTAGGTGTGCCCAGAGGTTGTGATTACAATGTGAATACAAATGCAACAACCTCAAAGAATGTGACCATGATGGCCAGTGAAGTTTGGTGGCTCTTGGCCAGGGTCAGATTCCCAGGAACTATCATGGGCAGCACTGGCAAGGTGTGGGATCCCAGGGCGTGGAGAAAAACACCTACATTGCAGGCAAGCTTGAACCATTCTGTTATCAAGCATGATTTTATCAGCCCATCCTTTCCTCTGCTGCCAAGGTTTTATGAAGTTGCACCTAAACTGGGGGATGGGGGGGAGGGGGCTGGATCCAGCGCCATCCTTGATGTGGCAAGGTGGTGACAGCATGGGCCTTGGGAACAGCAATGGCAAGATGGTGCTTCCTTCAAAAACATGCCAGCCGGGACATGCATGTCTGTGTCCCTTTGCACTGCTGCAACTTGTAGCTTGCACTAAAGGCCCCTCAGCTGCTTTGGACAACTGGAAGTTCTCCTGGGAACAGGACAGAGGTGGCAAGGGAATTTAGGACTGTCAGATGCACTGATAGCCCCAGAGCATGCAGAGATTTTGGCAAAGAGTCACGTGCTGGTGTGTGCATTGCTACCAGCCTGGTGTGATACTGCAGAACATGCACTGACTTGATCTGTTGTGCTTTTACATTTCTGGAGTAAGAGGGCTACTAATCTGTCTGTCGGAGGTATTTTGTCACATGAATTTTATGGACTGTGGTAAATAAGTGTTGATGTTTGGTTGAATTAAAATTGAATTTAAATGTAACCCTTGTCCCTTGCCAGCTGGGGTCATGTGGCTCTGTGAGACTGGCTTGTGGAGACTGCCCGCAGTTCTATTTATTTAGTAAAATATTTTTGGCAAAGCTGGGGCATCCTGCTTCCTTGCTGTAAGCAGAGAGAAGAAAGTAGTTAAAGAAGCACAAAACTTTGGTACAGTCTCGAGGTCACCCTTAGGAACAAGCTGCTGCTACAGCTAGAAGTTACAGGAGATTTTTTACAAGTCCAGAACGAGTTGTGAGCAAAACCGCAGAGCAAAGCGGTGCCCTTGGCAAAGAGAAACACCAGGAAACTGAAGTGCTGGGAGCGAATGGCAGCAGCATCAGTGGCAGAGAGATCTGCAACCTCCTTCACCCATGTCATCCCCTGCTCACCCCTCTGCAGAGACACACAATGCTCTGCAGTGCAGGGCTGGAGGGTGAGAGGGACAGGCTCACCCCGGCGTGGAGTGCAGGACAGATAGAAGAAGAGCTGCACCTCTCTCCCATGTTTTGAAGGTGGATAAAACATGGGAGAGAGGGTGGGTGTTTCTTTGCCCACTTGCCTGAAGCATCTCTGTGCTGGGTGTGCTGAGAAGACAGCCGGGCTCAAAGGCACAAAATGTATTATTTTCTTTAAACACAGGAAATCCTGTAGCTGGGGGCTACAGCGCTCCTCAAAACCCCAACCTAACCTTTGGGGATTTTACCCCCTCTGCTTCAATGAGCTGAAAAGCTTCTGCAAAGCCAAGAACCCCGACTTTTGTTTCAAACAGCTTATCAGGGGCATGAATTATTTGGATAGAAGGGAAAAGTAACTTTCTGAGCTGGTGGAAATGGCTTTGCAAACCCTTGCTCTTGCCCAGTGGAAGAACAACCAAGTGGTCCTGCCAGTTCCTGGCTTGATCTGCGGAGCGGACAGTGCTGGTTCCTCCTGCCCCAACAGCCCTTCCTGTGAGCTCAGTATGGACGCCCTGATAAACTGTCAGAGGAACTGCCAAGCAGACACTTTGCTTTCACCAGTGATTATTGCTGCAGAAGTTGTGAAAGCAGAGAGGAACTGCTTCCAAACTGCTGATTGTGCCTGACGTCAGAAACCAGCTACACAAGGGGCTTGCCCCAGATGGCAACAGCATTCAGGCGCCTCAGGCATCAGCACAACCCCTCCAGAGCTGTGGAACCCCTTAGTACCACAGCCAGCACTCTCCTGTGAGCATCCAAGTACTCATGGTGTCTTCTTTGGGGAAGTGAAGCCTGGCCTTGGTGAGTGAGCAGCTGGTGGTTCAAGAAGAGCTTTAGCATGCACCAACACACCAGTGGAGGTTTGCCACACGTCTCCCAAAGTGGAAGTTCTTTCAAGGGTGTCCCAATTCTGGCCAGGCCAAAGTCAACCTCCCCAAACAGCCAGCCCAGGTGAGCTGAGTTAGCCTGGGCTGTTTCCACACCACCTGACATCACTTCCCCATAAAAGGGGCTGGTTGGGGAGGGGTGCTCCTGGGTGCTCGAGGGCAGTCTGAGTGTGGCTGGGGTGTCAGGTTGGTCCTCATTGGTTCTCATGTTGGGTCAGGAAGGTACTCTGTGTTATCACTGGGTGTGAGTGTAACTGGCTGTTACTGTCTACTTACACTTTCATGGTGCTTTTGTCAGCACTGTCCTTATCCTGACCCAGAGGCTCTGTCTGTTCCTCTTCTGGGAGTGCCGCTCATCCGCTGCTTGGGGCTGCACCACCACAAAGGGAAACCTGTAAAAAAGGACCTGAAAGGAAAACTCAGGGCTCACCAAGGCTCTGAGGGGGGCAAATGTAATCTTGCAGGCCTGGAAAAAATGAGGTGATGAGACAGGGGACTGCAGCTTCCCATGGGATGTGAAGATACCTATGGTGAGGAAGGGTGCTGGTGGGCCAGGTGCCACAAGGGTACCTGAGTGCTTGAGGGTTGTGTAGTGTCTTTCTGAGCAGTGCAGCAGCAGCAAGGTGAATTCTTTGCAGGGAAGTAAAGGTTTGTACAGTCATTGAAGACAGGGCCACGGCCTGGGGAGAAAGGGACCTGTGAAAAGGTGTTTTGTTGGGACTCTGGCTTCTCCTTGGCTTGTGCTGACGCCGGCGGGGCTGGAGCTCTCTCTTGGCAGGGAGTGGGAAATGGAAGAAGCAGATGTGTTGCCATGGTGATGCAGGGAGCAGTGGTCATCGACACAAGCTGCCTTTTCTTTCCCTTTCCAGCCCAAGCTGAGCACCACCCTCATGGACCGCCTGCCTCAGGTGCCCTGGAAGGTCCATGGCCAGGCGGGCACAGCTCACCCTGTGCAAGGTGGCAGGCTGGGGGCTGCAGGATCCATGCCAACGGGCAGACTGTGGCCTGGGGCCCTCATTGCCACTCCCCAGCACCAGGTTTGCTGCTTGGACACTTGGAACTTGCATTAAAAATAAAAAAGTAAAAGCCTGTGTTTACTTAAGTATCTCTTTTTCTCCTGCTTTGCAGGTCTGATTCCCACCAGGTGGGCTTCAAGAGCCCTCATTCATAAGGGCTAGATGAGAAGTTACACCTAAATATGAAAAAGTGTGGCTGCCCAAAGCTTGCAGATTTCAGCTCTGATTGTTCCTGTGTCCTGAAAAATATTTATTGATTTTTAAATTTTATTTTTCTTTCAGAAAATAATATCAGATTCCTTTACCAGTCCAGTAGATGATCAAAGCTGTGAGTTTCCCCAAGTTGGTCTCTACCTTGTGCTCTCAGCACCCCAAGGCTAGGAGTGTGGGGCACTGGGAGTCCCTGTCCATCATCTCAGAGAGGGTAACAAGCCTTAAAACATGAGGAACAAGGGCCATGTGGCAGAGGAAAGGTGAGGCCCATTGAGCTGTCACTGGGACATCTCCTCTTCACTGCCACAAGTGTGCTCAGTCCTGCCAAGAGCCAGTCCTGTCTGTCTTGGTCTTTAGCCCAGGATATTTTAAACAGGGATTTAGAGACTGATGAATAATTGCTGACTGAACTGATCAGTAGGATCCAGGGTTTTCAGTGGTGTAATTGGGCCCCTCTGCCTCCAACCCTTCAGGTGGCAGTTTGCTTCCTCTTCCTCTGGCTCTTTCCTGCATCCTTTGGCTGGGGGTGGAAGGTGAATGGCAACTACAATGCGATGATCGATCCCAAGCAGCCAAAAGGAGGTGAGAAAAGCCCTGCCCAAATGATGTATGGTTGGATACCACCACCCCTGGGTGTTCAAGGGTGCCTGACCCCAGCGGCTGGGTGTAACCCACTACATAGCACAGCCCAGCTGAAAAACTCTAGCCAGGATTTTGGCATGGCCTGAGTCACTGTCCAAACAAAAGTGAGCGATGTCCCCCCGGTCAATCATTAATAATGTGTGTGGGGATGTTTTCCCTTAACGAGAGCGCAGTTGAGCCATAGCCTTATCTAAATCTCATTTAACCAGCTTTCCAAGAAAGTTTTAAAAAGTGACTGGAAACTGCACTGAAATCCATCCATTTGAGCTGCAATTTTAGCCAGTGCTTGTTTAGGAGAAGTTATGCCTCGGAGATCTGCCTAATGTACGAGCGTGTTTCCCTTACACGCTGCCTGCCTTGACACTTTTCCATTGGAGACCACTCAGCTGTCGGGGATCTGTGATAATGGTGATTTAGAAACAAGGCCAGCAAGGAATTCAGACGGAGCACAAACAAATGGCCCAAAGCTGCCTCCACCCCAAGCGTGTTTCCATTTTTCACACCCTTTTTCTCTACAGTATAGAAGGCTCATAATGCTCCATAAATACTTGTTTGCAGCTGTTTGAGGCCTCCAAGGGTATCCTGCATTAAACCATCTCTTTTTTCCAGTTTTAGGAGCCATTAAAGTGAATTCCATTAATGTTGCACTTCTACTTGTCCTGCAGCTCTCACTGGGTTTTGATCCCATCTTTACGTGTGCCTGGGATGCTTTGTTTGCCTTCCAAGAAAGGTTCTCTGGTTTTTAATAACATGGTGTCCCTTAGTACTTTGTTTTCAGGTCTTTAATGTATTATTTGCCATGGGTGTACAGATAATGCAATGGATGCCAGATTTATTACGCCTTACGGAGCATTCTGTGAATTTTTTCCCCATTGCAGTCCACATGAAGAAGTTTGTTTATTCTGCAAAACTTCAAAGCATTCAAATTTAAACATTTTCCTTTCCCTTTTATGGCTGTGGAAAAGAGAGGTGAGACCTCATGGTGTGGGCCTCTTCCACAGTGTCACTGACAGGCAGCAGATATTACAGAGGCTGGGGGAAACCGGGGACACACCAAATGATGTCTCATCAGTGCAAAGGGCAGAGGCTGAGGTGAGGAGTATGCTGAGCAGTGCTGCTGGTGGAGAGAACTGAGAGGCCTCACCCTTTGCACAGCGCTGGCTTGTGCAGCAAGGGATGGCTGATGGTCCCTCTCTGGGTTATGAGCCTTTCTGGGGTGAAAAGAGTAGAATTCCCTAAAGATGTGCCAGCAGCAGGGTGGGGAAATCTCTCTCCTGCCCTTGCTAACTAATTCGCTGGACACCTGCTGAGCAGGATGCTGGCCACTGGCCCAGGAGTGGCTTGTGTCTGGTCCCACGGGCAGGACCCCCATGCCAGGAGGGTTGCCCAGCCAGCCCCTGCCAAGACTCAAGCTACACACGGGAGCCAGAGCCCAGTATCTCGCTTGCTGCCCTGCAGACAGCCACCCTGCAACTCCCTGCCATCTCCACCTCCACCTTTGGTGTGGGGGAGCATTTAAATGAGTTCATCAAGCTGACAAGAGGTGATGTAAAATACTCTGAGATCCTCAGGTGAAAGCCACTGGTAAAATAAGCTGTCACAGCTTTGTGTCTCAGCAGGCTTCCCTGAACATCTCTCCCATAACCCCATGTGCAGTAACACAGGGCTGAGAGCTGCCAGCAGCGCTGGCTGGGGTCTGGCCACTTTCTACATGCAACAGACCCTGATTTGATCCAAGCTCTTTCTCTACTGCTTTACACGTTACCACCAGCACATTCCCCAGTGTGTGGGTGCTGTGCTGGCCCATCTCCCTGATGGCAGATGGGCTCCCCCAGCTCCTGGCTGGGCAGGGGCTGGCTTCACCCACCAAGTGCCTCCAGGGCGTTTGCAGCCCAGCCAGGTTCCAGGGTGGTGACACAGCACTGCCAGAGCCCTCGGCAGCCTAGATGCACCCTGCGTCAGCAACACACCCGTTTGGTTTGCTCCCTCTTGGGCTCGCCTCCTCTTCCCTCGGCTTCTGCTGTTGAAATCCTGGCTGTGCCATGCCCTGGACTCGCTGTGCCAGGCTCTGCCCTGCCCTGCCCTACGGAGCTGTGGGGTTGTGGCTGGGGCCTGCAGAGTGGGAGGGCAGCAGCTGGCGGGGTCACAGAGACCAGAGCAGGGCATTGAATGGGGTGCAGGGCGGCGGGGCTGTGTGGTTTTCTGGGGGCAGGGAGCCCTGGATTTAGGGTGTCTGTGGCTGCTGTGGGGGGTCACGGCAACCCCAGTCCCGGGCTGTGTGCCAGGTGGGGTGACAAGGACCCAGCTGCAAGTGGCAGTGCTGAGTACTGGGTGGAAGAGGAGGGAGGTTTTCCTGCTGTTCTCTTCATAGTTAAAATCCGATAGGTATCTAAGGGAAGCTCTCATCCTTGGTATTAGTCCTTTTAAGTCCTTCTCTTTTCCCCTCTGTTTTGAAAGGGTTTTTATTCCCTTGCCGATTTCCCAGTTTCTCCCTTTCCTTGTTCCTCTATCACCGAGGGGAAAATAAGAGTCCCCAAACCAAAACCAAACACAGCAAATTAAACGAATAACCCAGACTTACAGGAAAAGCTTGGCTATTTTTGAACTTCCCCTCCCTAACTTTATTTCTGGCTCCTGCAATGCCCAGTGTCTTCTGCCACCCACCTCTGGGCTCAGGCACAGGGGAAGTGGGAGGGTTGCAGGGTGGGGGCATGCTGGGACCCTCCTAGGGCATGCTAACCTCACTGCCTCCTCCACAGGTCAAGGTACTTCCCCCGGGGAGTGGGCCAGGGGAAGTTTTTGCTGCAGTTAAAAGGCAAAGGAAGTACTACAGCTAGCCAGGAAATCCTCGTGCAAGCAGGGGACACAAGCGCTCACCTAGTCAAGAGTATCCAAAAACTGTGCCACAAAGGCAGCTCTGTTCCACATCACCCGAGTCAGTGTGCTGGATTCACAGGCTGACAATGTGAGCCACGATCCAGTCAGATGAGGAAACGCCATATTTCCCTGACTGCTGCTCAGTGCTTGCCTACATGGTTCTTTCTCCTGCTTTTGGCTTCTCTTTCCTGCAAAGCCAGTTATTCAGGCAGGGTTATCGTGGCTCATTCAGTGAGTGCCCTGCTTCCCATTGCCTTCTGCAGCTCTTTCCCATTTGGATCCTCTGTTAATGAACAGTCACTTCCTTTTACCTCCCCGTGGGACTATGAGAGAGCCAGCGGGCAAAGGGAATTGAAAGCATCATCTTTCCTCCGCCATCGAGCTGGAAAGAAAAGCCTCCTGCAAAGCCCCAGGGACTCTGCTGAGGCTGGCAGAGGGATGAAATGACGCTCAGAGGGTCCAGGCACACAGGTGGCTGCTGGAGGAGGGGCTGGCCGGGGGGGTGGCTTCTCCCCCAAAGGATTCTGGACACATCTCATGCAACTCTCCCCCTTGGTGCACAGGGAGGAAGAAATCTCTATCAGCTGCCAGGAGGGACTCACGTGGAAGGAAGAAGGTGGATCTGAAAAGCAAGCTACAAATCATGACTAAAGGGTTGTACCTTCCTGCTCCTTTACTATGCAGGAAGAACAGGAGAATTGAAAGGGAGCTTACTTTTCATGAAAGAAATTGCAAATAACTGGAGGGCTTCAAGTGCTGATCTACTTATAATAAAACCAGTGGGAGGTTTAATTTGCTTATTTTCCTAGCACTTAATAAAATATCTGGCAAACAGAAGTGAGAAAACCACTTATGTTAAAAATTCTGTGTTTTCACTTCCTCAGCAAGCCTTTCACTGAAGGCTCTGCTCGCCCTGGGAGACCATCACGGGAGATTGGAAATTTGGAGAGCTGAAAAATAAACACAAAACAATAACTCTGCAACCAGATCTTCCATGCTTTATTTTTTTGTCAGCAAAGGGCAATACCACCAGTTCTTCCAAGATAATTTCACATCACTTTAACAACTACTCAAAGAAAGAAAAGAAAGGGAGAGGTCTTTAAAAAGTGCAAATCCCCTTTCACTACAGTCAGCTGAGCCAGTGCCAGGGAGCCATTCACCCGGGCGGGGAGGGGGGTGCGGGGTGTGTCTGTAAGGAAGCCCTGAAACCTGCTGAAACTCTCCTTGTGGAAGGAGACATTTTCAATGGACATCTAATTCACGGAAACCTATGAACCATTTCACAGTGTCTTTGAACAAGGCTGGCAAAAGGACACAGAAAACAAGGGGGGGGGACGACACACACAGTATGTTCCCCTTGACATTTATTCTCCAAGACATTCTGCCATATTTTAAAAACACAGTTGAGGGTATCTGAGAGGTCCAGCTGGGCTGGTGGCCTGGCAGTGCAAGACCCAAAGCAGAGGGGCTTGCTTTGCAGGCAGCGGGTGGGCAGTGGGACGGCTGCCACCGCTTCCTTATCCTTCAGGGGCGCTGGGTGCCCCTCGGGACAGTGTGAGGGCAGCACTGGGGAGCCGTGCCCACCCAAGCAGTTGTTGCAGTACACCACTCAGGGAAGAGGGGCTCTGGGAGAAAAAGGTGTGCAGTTATTTATTTGCATATTTACATATGCTTGAAGTGTAAATAGGCATGTAGGAGCCTTAAAAGCAAGAAGGAGGATGAGAAGGATTTGGAAAATGATGCTGCTACCATGCATGTGAGTTCTGCACACCTTTTCCTTCCCTTGCACCATACAATAAAGCTTATAATGAATGAGGGTCTTGGCACCAATGGTGCTGGGGCCTATGGTGCTGCTTACTCTGCACCTGGTGCAGGTTAAATCAGAAAGCCAGTGGCAGGTGCAGGGCATTGGCCTGGGATCAATGCTGTGCTCAAATGGCTTCACTGCAGCTGGGTAAGGTCCTTTGTGCCTTGTTAGTGGTTTTGTGGAGAAGGTGGCTGTGCTCTCAGGATGTTCTCCTCTGGAGTCAGGTATCCCTACTGCAGGACGCACTCATTCCTGTGTGTGGAGCTCACTTGCAGGCTCCTTCTTGTGGCCTTGCATCACTCCCTGGAGCTGCTGAGTCCCTGCTGCTGGCTGCCGTGGATATAAGGGCTTTGACCATCCGATTTTCTATAGGAAGCCAGAGCAGAAATGGAGGATACAATTATAAGCTTGTGATGCTGTTGATGGGAGAGTTAATGTCTCCTGGGCACTGACTGCTCTGTGTGTGTGTGCATGTGTGTGCACACTGCAGTGCTGATAGGTGCTAATTAATGAAGGTGTCTATAATGGAGAATGAGCAGTCTCCAAGATGGGCAGAGTATCCTACTGAGGAGGTGATGGGAGGCACTGAGTGTGCGTGTGGGTTGTTGATGTGCTGTGCTCCCTTAGGATGGTCTTTTCTGCTGGTCTTCCTTCAACCATTGGTTCCTGCACTGTTCAATGTTTTCTAAACCAAATGAGCTCCTTCTCAGTGTATTCCTTGAACTGCACAATACTTGAGAAGCTCAGAGAAATGTTGGTGCCCTGAGGGCAGGGAATGTTCAAACCCCCTATGTAAGTAGCTGATGATCAAATCCTGGTAAGTTGTTTGTCTATGTCCTGGATTCTCTCATTGACCTGACATTTACTCACACTCTATTGGTGTTGCAGCAGCTGAAAGAGGCATCTGGTCTGTGTCAGCTTTTATCTGCCTTTTTCTCTTCCTACTGTGCATCATTACCTTTGCTTGCTAATTGAATTCAGATTTGAAAGGAAATATACCAGAAATTAACTGGCAAGACATCAGCAGCTGCAGGAACTCCATGGGAGAAGAAATCCATGAACTAATGGAGTTAGTTGTGATGTAAGGCCTAGACATGACTGCAAATTACTTCAGCATATGTGAGTCTGAAAACAGAGAGAGGGTTCAACAAACCAGGAAGGAGGTGGGAGAAAAGTATCTGCTGGTCAAGTGTGATTTCCTTGCTGCTCTCAAGGCCATGTGTAGACTCAGAATGAGTGAGGCCCCAGCAGGAAGACACAGCAGTTGCACTACGCAGTAGTGCAAGGACCAAGTGTGTCAGGCTTGTTCCTGGTGGGAGATGTTACCAGGAGCCAGGGCAGGTGTCAGCAATGTCCCCAATCCCTGGGAGCACCCAGGGCTGTGTGCTGGGTGCCTATACTCCCCCAGACTATCTGCCTGTGCCATGAATCAGGGATGTGTCTGTGAGTAGCTTGGTGTGGCCATCCTCCGCTTGGCTCCTACGTGGCAGTCAGGTCTGAGTAATTACACACTTTGAGCAGCCTTACTATAGATATAGAGACAGCTCCAGGAGAGCAGTCTGCCTAATTGCAGATCTAGGTGGCTGATGTCAGGATTAAAACCACAGCCGCTACCCCTGGAAGATCTGTGAGGCGGCTGTGATGCCTCCCACAGTTTGTCAGAGTCCACCCTGGTCCAGGGTGCTGCGGGCACTACACACCCTGTCTCTGTGTCACAGCTGCTGCCTTTCTTCTTTTTTTTCTTTAGTGTTTTTTTGTTTTGTTCTGGGGGTTTTGTTGCTGGTTTTGAGACAAGTGACATAAACATTCCCCGGCAGTGGGGAGCCGTGTCTGGTTTTTAAACCTAGGTATCACTTACCTAAATGCTATGGGCAGTTTCCTAGGAGAGCTCCGCTTACACAGACCTCTCACCACTTGCTCCTAGCCTGTGCTACCAGCTGGGGCTGCCAGGCTGCCCTCAAGCCAGGGGCTGGATGGGGTACATCCCACAGAGAGCTGCCAGGGACGGGGATGCCAGGCAAGCCCAAGTAACAACAGCCAGCACGTGGAAAGCCTGCAGCTTCACCGAGCTGCCGGAGGTCACAGCTTCTGTGCTGCAGCTGTGCCCAAAACAGGGCGAGCACCTCAGCCAGGAGCAACCCTGCTGTCTTCAGCTGAGGGTTGGAGCTATCAGGAGACAGTTACAGTGCTCCAAACCATTACACAAAGCACTAGCAGTGTGAGGCAGAACAAATATTATTGCTGCTCTAGAGCTAGGTCTCAGCCATGCTTGCAGTAGCCGTGCACTGTAATGCCACTGCAAACTGTTCTTTTTGTCTTGTTGATTATAAAAGCAGCAGCAGAGTTTTCCTTGCTGTGCTGTGTTTGTTGGTTTGGGGCTTTTTTTTTTTTTCTCTGAGAAGACAAAGAGATGGACCAGTGCTCTGCAGGCATTGTTGGGATAAGCAGATATCCTTGGCCGCAAAATGAAGTAGCTTCTGTTTTCCTTCTGGTCCCTCTTCCCCAGGGCGCTTGCCCAGCTCAGCCAGCGAGGCTCAGTGAGATGAGCTCCAGTGCTGCACGTTAGACTTGCTGGGAGGTGAGGCAGCGAGGGCTGCGTGTCAGGAAGTTTCCTTCCTGAGAGACCTCTCCTGACTGGAACAGGACAGCTGACACAGAAGCTGTTGTGGCATGGAAACCAGCCCCTGGAAACCAGCTGGCCTCCAGAGCTGGGGTGTAAAGCCACCAGCCCCATGGGCACACTGGTGGTGTAAATGTGGTCCTAGACAGCCCTGCAGTTCCCTCCTCTCCCTGTGGATTTCTCATGAATGTCTTGGGATGGTGCCAAGTGTGGCAGCAGCCAGGGCTCAGTCAGGGGATGTTTTATTGACCTGTGTCCCAGGCCCTACCAGCTGGTCTGTCTCATATGGGAAACCAGAACACAGGGCGCTGAAGAGATTTTTAGCTCTATATTGCCATCCTCACTACATGTACTGGATTTGCCCAAGGGACAGCAAAGAGTGTCCAAGAACCCCCTTTCAGTCCTGCAGCATCTGGGCAATGCAGCATCAGGGCTCAGGGATAAGGGTGTGACTCCAGAGCAACAGGCTGGCCCCAGGCTCTGGGAAGGAGCCTCTGGAGCAAGGGCGTCAGGGGAGATGGTGGGCTTTGAAGCAAAGCTCATCAGGAATGGCCTGGCGCAAGGGGCTGGATGCCTGCAGGCAGGAGTGAAATAGGTTTGGTGACAGGAGCCCAGCCAATGATTTGCTCCATTTACAGGTTTGTTTTGCTTTATGAATGCCAAATGTGGGTTTGTTTTTTTCCTGTGCCCTGTTGCTGTTGGACATTGCCTCTGAGAATTACTTTGTTCAGACACGTTGGGATGCCCAGCTGTAAGGAGAGCTAAAAGATTAATTTACTTTTGCTTGCAGAAAATTACTAAGCAAAAGCATACACTTATGTAAGAAGAAAGGAGAGGCTCACAGGAATTGTCTGTAAGTGCCTGGGAATAAGGTCTAGCAGGGAGTGCTGGTTTTTTCAGATGCACTATGGCAAATCATAGGAAAAAGGTGTCACCAGGGTTGCCAGCGCTGTGCAGTTACCTGTATCTGTAAAAAAAAAGGGTCAAATGCCCTTAATGGGATAAAAGAACAAGGTCAGACCTCTTTTACAGTGAGTCTGGACTATCCACAGAGAGAGAGATTTGGACTGTAGGCATCAATAAGAGGATATGGATAGCACAGCGGGAGCAGCAAAGAGACGTCCAGGAGTATTTAAAGAAGAGGTAATAAGAATTTAAAGCAGACTCCTTGGAACATAACTTGAAAAACAGGCAAGTAGGAAAAACGAAACAGAAATGCAAATATTTCCAGGTTTCCAGTTCTTTAAATATGATGACGGTTCAAGTGTGTGATCAGCAGCTACTTTCTCTGAAAAGCAGGTAAAATATTAAACCAAAGAAAGAGAAGAATGTATGTACATACATATCCCTTTGAAAGCCTCCTGCTGAATTCTGAATACCTTTGAATCATGAAACACAGAGCCTGTCAGTGGTTTCTATCGAAGCTCGAGCATGCAGCTTCACTTGTTCACAGCACAGCCTGGGTACTTTCATGTTAAAACCAGAAAGAAGTAAGAAAGACACAGATATATCCTCTAGGTAAAAAACCCACCACAAACCTGAATGACAGATGGGGTAAATAATTAATGGGAATCTAAGTGTGGATAGGAGTATGGAGCAGGCTCCTAGGAATCGGCTTTTACCACACAGCTGCTGACAGATGAACTGCAAGGGATAAGGTTCTTCCTTCCCTTGGAAATGTGGGGAAATTAAAAATGTGAAGGCTCATTCATGAGAGCCAGCAGCTGCCCCTGCACAGTATGGATGCTGCTGCTCTGGCAGAGGCAGCGGCTTGCAAGGCTCACCCATGGGCACCAAAAGGACTGCTGGAAAGAATTGAAACTGTCAGGGGGGACCTGACCCTGAGGAGTGGCATGTTGGGGACCAGCTAAGCATCCAAAAGCTGTGGGCTTGGGAGGAGGCAGCCCTTCTTGTGCTTCCTCCATGCCAATAGCGTGAGCTACTGCCCATGGCCAGAGGAAAGGATGTGCCAGGATGATCTGCAACAGCTGTGTGAGCTCCTGCATGGAGCCAGAGAAGTATGTGGGGCTGGAAGGTGTGGCCCTTGTGAGCAGTCAGGCAGACACAGGCAGAAGGGGAAGCAGGTCTGAGGGTGCCATGGTGCCAGCAGGGCTGGTGGCAGCAGCTGGCTTTGCCCTCCCTGGGTGGTTGGCCCTCACTCCAGGCCAGTGAGCCTAGACTAGAAGGGGCAAACCTGGACATGGACCCACTTGCAGCGGGGCCAGGCCTGGTGGCCCCCCCAGAATAGATCTGGTGGGCCAAGGGCAGAGACATGGGTCCTGAGGAAGGTGATGTGGCAGCAAGACCTCTGGGTGCACCCACAAGCATCAGAAGGGAGGACATGAAGTCTTGGTTTGACATGTGTGATGTGTGTGAATATGTTGAATGTTTTTTCCCATCGTGCACAGAGCTTGTCAGGGGTTGTTGTTACTTCAGGGAGCCAGGAAAAGCACAGAGGCTGCTGAAAGCCTCCTGCCACGGTGGGGGATGCAAGTGAGGGATGGTCCCACTGGTCTACAAAGCCTACACTTATGGTCACAGTGATGGCCTACCTGAAGGCTGATGTCCTGGCCCAGACCTATCCCCAAGAAGGTGCCTGGTACCTCCTAGCCTGCCCTGCTCCCTGGCTGGGGTGGTTGGATGGGTCCTGCCCTGCTGCCCCAGGGAACCCCCATGGGTCCTGCTTCCCAAGCTGCTCCTGGCCCCAGTGACTTGTAGGGCCAGGGAACCCTGAGCAAAAGCATCTCATGAGCTGCAAGCAGCAAAGAAGAATTTCTGGCAGGAATGGTACAACTGAACCTCAGGTTGTGACTGTTGTCTGTATTTCAGGGAGGAAAACCGTGACAGGAGCTGCAAACAGGGTGTATACAACAGGAGGGAGCTGCCACATCTGCAGGCGCAGCCTGAGGAGCGTGGAGGTCTGCCCAGGAAGGAAGAGCCATGAGCAGCTCAGTGAAGGTGGAGGAGGAAGCAGCTCTGACGGAAACAGTGACCTGCATTCTCAGATCACTGAATTGCAGGAAGACTTGGAGTCTGAGTGAGCAGCCAGGGGAAAAAAAAAAGGCAGAAACTCCAATTAGAGCCTGATGAGAAACTGGAAGTCCCTCACGCAGCAGCAAGGCTTTCTGGAAGTAGAAAAAGGATGACACTGTCTGAGAAAACAACTTTGAGGTCAAGCTGGACAACAGCAGAGGCTTTCCAAAGCCCTGGGAAAGAGATCTGGTTGAGTGAGCAAAACGTTTCTCAGCTGGACATTGTACAGAAGCAGAACCAGGAGGCAAACCTCAACACGTGGCCGAGGCAGGCAGGGACACTTATGCTGCCCTGGGAATGTAAGTGACAAGCTAACTCTGCATATATTTATTCTACATTACTGAAGCTGTGCAGCCTCAATAAGTGGGAACTGGGTTGTTTAGCAATTATATATCACTATTACATGTAGGCATGTCATGTGGACATCTTTTATTGACTTCCATTGATGCTAAAAAGGAAGTAGTGTGAGATGAAGCCATTGACACAGGGAGTTACATGAATTTCTAGAAGCAACACATAGAAATCCAAATAGATCTCTGCCAAGGAAAAACCTTTCTGCTCTTGAGGGTGAGTATATTATTATTATTGATGCCCAGAAAGACCTTGAGACAAGGGGTGTGAGGTTCGCCTCCCCAGGCTGGGTGCCAGAGCATTAGGCAGCAGTGCTGGGGGAAGGGGGAAGGGGCTCCCAGTTACACAATTCCAGTGAGTGCTACTTCTCCCACTGCCTTTATAGAAATCACCTGGAAACACTGCATCTGGAACCTTGTGCAGCCCCACAGATGGTGTCCAGAAGTACTGAGTGATCCACCAGCTGGCATCGGGGGACAGATGGACATAGCTGAGGTGGGTGACCAGCATTAGCTCCTGGAGAGGCTGCAGGGCAGAGTGTTGTTAAGTAAAAGGCAGTAGGTAGGTAGCACTTCATCATGTAATGCTCTTGCTAAGCAGGTGAGTGCTGTCTCAGATCCCTTATGCAGCACCAGAGGGGATGCTGCTGCTCTGTTCAGTCACAGCAAACTTGCCTTTAGCAGCATGGAGTAGCACCCAGTTTTCACCTCTCCTTTTGGGACGGCATCAGTCTGGAGAGGTTCCTAGAGGGAGAAAACAGAGAATCCAGGTGCTACAGGTCATCAGGAGAGAACAGCAGCACTTGCTTCTGCCTTTTTCCCTCTTCTGCCTGCTGGCTCTCAGAATTGCATCTCTTGCTCTCCACTCCCATCTTTAGGACTGCACATCTCCAGTATATCCTTAGGTGCCTTCTGTGCTCTCTGGCTGCTGCTCCTGCTCAGGCTGGCCTCCTGAGGCCCTATGCTGGGCCCAGCAGCTCTGAACAGTCCCAGAAACCTTGGGGTGTCTAGAGCAATGGGTAGGCAAACTGTGCCCTGTTTATCTGCAGCCACACTGCTGTCATCTCCTCCATCTCTCGTGGGCCCTTCCTGCCCTCTTTGGTTTCCATCCAGGCCTTGGTGGCATACCAAGAAGTTGCAAATGATCTCCAAAATCTCAAGGTTTTTGCTAGAGCTGTGGCTCCCAGCAGCATCCACATTAAAGCCATAGCTGCCGCAGCAGTGAGCAAGCGGAGAGGGCTGGTGGTGCTGGGTCTGAGCACTGCATAGCTTGCTGACAGCAACTCCTCCCTCTTCTCAGAAGAAAAGAGCTGGAAAGGAGATGATCGACTAGAAAAGTGTGCTCAGAGGAGGAAGAATGCTGTTTGGTTGTGGGTTCAGCTGCCCCACAGTGTTAGTGGTGGCAGGCAAAGGCATGACCACAGTGTTTCTTCTTTGCTTCTGCTGGTTACCCAGCCCCTCCAGGTAAGTGAGGACAAGGGTCTAAGTGGAGGATGAGGGAAGGACCCCCATCAGCTGAGAAGTCCTTGGAACTTCTTTCATACCTAACTTTAGGTTGAATTTTAGGATAAGTGCATTAAGTGTATGCAGGTTTGGACTCTTTTCTGGCTGCTAGTCTCTCTCAGTATTTAGGTGTGTGGTGCTTTCCTGACCGCAGGAGTCAGGCAGGAAAACCCCTGAAGTTAAAAACCCAGAGTCACTCTGACGTTCATTCGCGGTGTAGGTATGAACCAGACACAGCTTCACCAACAAAGATCACTTTCTCCCGTGGCTGCCTCTCTTACCCGAATAGCGAGCAGGAAAATGATGCCGCATTGCGAATCCTTGGAGCAACGATGACGGTCCTGGAGTGCCAGGGCGAGTGGTGAAGGCCCAAGGCCGATCCTGCCCGTGGCGAAGGGACTCTCTGCTGCTCGCTGACCCCGGCGAGCACAGCAGGGACTGGCCGGGGCTGCCGCCTGAGCCCGGTTTCCCGTGCGCTGCCGCGCCAGCAGCCGCGGGTACGACCCGGAGCGTGCCCGGGCGTCGGTGCCCGCACTGCCGGGAGGGCGCGCAGCCCTCAGCCTCCGCAAATACGGGGTGGGTGGGGAGTGTGTGGGGGGAACTGTCGGGTGCCCGCACCGGCCTTTTCCCCCGTGACGTTCCCCTCGCTCGGCGCCGGAGCTTCCTGCGGGCGGACCGCCCCGGCGCCCCTTCCCTGACCAGGTTCGTCCCCACGCGTGAGCCGCTGGCCGCGGCCGCCGTCAGCGCCTCCCCCGGCTGCGCTGACTGCCCGGCGCCCTCACGGCGGGGCTGGCGGGGCCGCAGTGGCACCTGCTGTCGGGGCCGGGCAGCGCCGCCGTTCCGACACCACCCTGCCTGCTTCAGCCGCCGGGGGGAGTTCGCCTCACTCGGCCCGGCAAACGTGGGCAGGGAGCAGCCCCAGCCGTTGCGGTACCATGCGGCCGTGGCTGCGCTGGTTTTGCCTTCACTTGCAGGGCTGTTAAAAGCAGCAGATGGTGTCAGGCGAGCAGAACAAGGCTGGGAATGCTAAATGTGGCACCCTGAAAACCCAGTGAGCAGAGCAGGAAAGCACTCGCTTACCCATGCGCCCTGGGGACAGCCCCACCAGCCCAGGGGATGGATAGAGAGGAGTAGGTGTGGGGCCTGGGGCTTGCTGGGGAACTTGGGAAGGACCGAGGGTCCCTGGCTGGGTGAGCTCGCTGCCTTGTGGGTGCTGCAGGGGGTGGCCTCCATCCTTCCCAACCTTCTGAGGGGGAAGGTGGCATGCCTGGTGGGGATGTAAGGGGGAGGGGGAAGCATGTTAGTGGGCATCTTCTAAAGACGGATCTCATTTGCTTTGGACATCTGCTCCCTCGTGTCTGTTACGGCATATGGAAACTGCATTGTGTCCTGGAGCCATGTGGATGTTGGTTTTTCTGATGTAACTAAGGACTCAATAGCATGTAGCTCCCTGTAATGTGGTCTGATAGGGCATCTTCAGTTTGCCACTGTAAACAAGTTTTTGTGATTGTTCTGTGACTAGTGCAATTTGAAACATATTCTGAACACAATGATGGGAAGCAAGGGAGGCCTGTATTTCCCTTCACTGCTCCCCATGTGATCTGTCTGGACCATGGACCCGTGCAGTTTTCTGTGGGTCTTTTGCGTACAGCTACCCACTGAGTGAGAAGGGGTCTCCCTGCTTGATGTGAGAGGAGCTATTTTTTCAATGCATGGGATTCTACAGATTAGTTATAAAAGTATTGTCATGTTTCTGAAAGGTAGAACTTCTGCAAGTGCAGTTCATAAGCAACATCATGGGATGTTTTCAGAGCAACTCAAGGTCTGTTCACTTCCGCAGAGATGGTGAAAGTCTTGCTGTTGACGTATATTTTGCTTTCAGCAATGTGCTCCTTCACATCCAGTTGTTATTCAAGCAGAAGAGACATCTCTTGTGATCCTGTGCTGCATCTGCGGGCCCTTCTGGCTGTTGACCCATGTCCTTTGTGAAGCTGTGCCAGGCACTGATTTACCTCAAGTGAATGGACTGGGGAAAAAACTTGAAAGAGCAAAATGGAGATCCAGCAAACATGTGCATGTGGTCCGTTCAGGCTTTTCCACACACTACTGACATCATCCTGGAGTAGTTCTAAAAATGTTTGCATTGAACAAAGACAGAGATGTGGAGTCCAAACCAGGTGACATCTGATGGGTTGGCATCCCAGAGGTCCATGAGCTCCTCCATTGTGACACATGCTGCACTTCACTGGCAGATTTTGGATTAGTTTTGAGAGAAACTACAAATTGTAATCTTGCCACAAATTTAATCCTAAAAACACAAGCTTGTCTGTGGGTATGGTGACCTGTAGCTTTTTTCCAATTGATCCAGCTCTGGGAAAGGAAAATGTTTGGCCTCATGCTGCCAGCCATGAGCTCAGTGATTGGGGATGTCGCTGTACTTTATGGGTCTGTTAATTGAGTTGAAAGACCATCTCCCCTCTGCTTCTGCTCCTTCTGTTCTCTCCAGGCCCAAGTTTGTCAACTGGGACTTCATCTCAGATCATTGCACGCTAGCCAGGCGTAGCAGAGATCAGGTCTTCCTTCCTGTTCGTGCAGCCCTGGGCAAACTGGTTGTACTTTGTTGAGAAGAATAAACGGCAACCAGCATCGCGGTCAGCTCATTTCTACCATCATCACTGATCTCGATCTGTCAACTGTTTTTGCTGCTTCTTATTTGTTGGCAAAGCTACTCAAGCCAAAGGCCCTTTGGGAGATGTGAAGACAATAGGAGGAAACATTTGCCTGATGTCTGATGTTACCGCAAAGGGCTGGCCAGTGCGCGTAAAAATATTGGACTAGGGATGGAAAATTCTGTGGGAAAATTGCAGGGATAAGACCTGTGCTTCCAAGGACCTGTATGGGACAGGCACTTCCAAGGGCCTATCTACTGCCTGATACACGCTCCAATTCTGTCTGGAATCAGCCTTTCTCAACAAACTCCTGCTCCTAAAGCTGAAAAGCTTTTGGGCTCAGGTAGGGCAGAGTACCATTTGCAGCAGCTCCCTGAGTTGTTCCCTCTTTTCTTTTCCTCATCCTACTGTATCATCCAGATTTCTGGACAGCTATTTCCTTCTCAGTAGTCCTGATGAGGAGTACAACATAATCCCAAAACATCAACTATCCAATCCCAATCCTTCCAAGAGTTCTTCCTTAGGGGCATGTTGGCTCTTCCCTCTTGCAACAGAAACACCCGAGTTCAGACACAAGCTGCGACTGTTCCAAGCAGCTGCTGCTTGTTACTGTGTCAGCTTTTCCTATCAGCAAAGGTCCTGTCTGTGTGTGAAATGAAACCTGGTTAGAAGAGGAGAAAAATGTGGCTTCCCTGAGGTTGGGGACAAGGCTGTGGGACTGTCTTAAACCCTGGGAAGTTAATTCTGGTTCTGCTGGAGCCAGCTACTCCCACTACAGTTAATGTGTTGAAGACTTAGTGTACGTGAAGGTTGCATCTCTAGGAAGTATTTGTGATGGGCCACTGTCAGTGCAGGAAACCTACCAACACCATGTAGTCAGCAGGTGTGAATTGGAAAAGCCAGACTGTTTGCGGTGGATTTACTGTAGATTTAGCAACATTTCATCTTTATTTTATATATATTCAGATTTACCAATTAGTTAATCAAGCAAAGGTAGCGTGGGTACCTGTCTCTCACCCTCTGGTGTGCCAACTTGAATTTGTTTTGCAGAGGAACACATACAGGAAAGGTCTGCATGGCTGTTTCTGAAGAGGAAAGGCAGAAGACCTTGTTGCTAGCACAAGGACAAAGGCACCAACATGCTAGAAAAGGTGTGCAAGGAGAGTTTAAAGGTGGGCTCAGCAACGGGTATTCAGATGTGAAGAAGTTCTGCAGTAAGCACAGGTAAGACAGACTGCTTTATACAAGGAAGATCTAAACAACAATGGGAGTTGTGAGTAACAGCACAGAAAATGATGGCATTTTTTCCAGAGGTTTGGAACTAACGGAGTGAAATTTGATATAGGGAAAAGCAGAAATATAGAGCTCCCAGTCTCCCCCAGGCCAGCCTGGCCACAAAATGGTGTTTGGAAACGAGACAGATGGTAGAAACTTTCTCAAGTACTGGGAATCATGACAGGGATGGTCACAAAGCTAACTGTAAATGTATTTGGGATGTTGTTCAAATGGACAGCAAGGATACAGAGCTGGAAATGTGAAGTCTAAATATATGGATAACAGGACAAAGCAGTGTGCAAAAAGCATCTAAAAGAAAGCTGCAAACAGTCTTAAAAGAGACTTGGTAATGTACTGATCTCAGGGTCCAGAGGTGTCACTACAAAATAATGAAGTGCTGTCTCACTTTTGCTGACTTGAGAACACACATGCAGATCATTCCAGGCTGTATTAACAAGCATGCATGGACCTGAGACTACACCAATGCATCGCACATGCCAAGCTAGTGCCCAAATGTGGGCTCAAGAGGCGTTGGGGAGGTGGGGGAGGAGAAGACTCTGGACTCTGGAGCACATTAAATTATGAGACCTTCTTGAAAAAAGGATGAGCAAAATTAGGAAGCACAAGAATCTGTTAGCATTTTGCTGAGTTCTCAGATCTGAGCCTGCTAAATTAATGTTTTAAGTAAAATAACAAGATTTTATAATATGTTCCAAACTAGTCATTTGACAGCTTTCCACAGATGGTCTGGAGTGTGTATGAAAATATAATGCAAGTGTAAAATTCCTTGTCTAACTTTACAGCATCCTTATGTGCTCTCTCACGTGCACACCTTCTGCGTGTCCTGCAGCAACAGTATAAACATAATGATTTCGTGACCGCTGGGAGTTCTGTGGTGGTGAGAGAAGGCTGGAGAAGTGGGATCAGAAGAAACCTCATGAGAAAGAGTGATGGTCCCAGTAGGAAAACAGAGTGTGGAAATGCAAGGGGCTTGCAGGGAACAGCAAGGGGATCCGCAAAGGTGGTGTTAGCAGCACTAAATTTATCTAGAAAAGGGTAGAGTTTGTCTGATAGCCGAGATGGAGAGAGACCCATCAGGAGTGGGGTCCAGCACAGCTGTAGATACTAGCTGAAGCCCTTTTGGCAGATGAGATGGTCTCTAGAAAGTGCCCTGTGAGACATCCATGTCCTTCACATGGGAGGGAGGAGAGGACATGGGTGCTGGAAACTCCCAGGTGGAGAGGGCTGGGCACAGATGGTGTGCTGGGGTGGGCATGGAGGGAGGACACCGGAGTCCTGGTCCATGGGGCTGTTTGGAAAGGGAGAAGGTGGCAGAGAGGAAAAGCAACTCTGAGGGACAGCAGGGAGTATGACTTCAAATGGAATTTCAGTCAATGCACTAAAAGCAGCAAAACAGCTGGGGGATGAGGTTGGAGGAGTGAGAGGCTGTGAAACATGATGGCGTAAGCACCAGAATAAAACTCAGGGGTTGTATGGCTGAGGGTGGAGTTGGCTGTGGTGCTGGCTGGAACTGCCCATCTGGAGGACAAGAAAGAAGGAAGGTAGATCAGGATGGGACTTAGGGACACAGAGAGGTTATAATACTTATATTGGAGGGCTTGGTGAAGGAGCCTGGAGGAAAGTGAGGATTTGGAGAGGTAAAGGATGGAGTAAGGCTAGAGGTACAAGCTCTTAGGAGGTGGGAGGAGATGTATTTTCTGGGGTATTTGGGTGGACAAGAGCAGAGAATGAGAAATGCTGTGGACTGTGCAAGAGCCAGGGAGAGTTCAGGAGAGGAGTGAGTCTGGCTCAGACCCAGGAGAAGCTGGCACAGGGGTATGAGAAAGAGAAGGACTGTGTGAAGGAGTAGGCTGAGGAGGTGGGCAGGGAGTGAGAGAGGAAGGAAACTGGAGAAGGACTGGGGAGAGAACAAGAGGCACAAAGATGTGAGTAGTAGGGAGGTGGAGAGGAAGGGGTACAGCAGTGCAAGGCAGCTTTGTGTGCCTGAGGAGCGCAAGAGCAAAGAGGATGGGAGTCAGAGCAAAGCTAGTGTGAAGGTAGCAAGGATGGAGAGATGGAAACGTTCCAAGGTGGGAGGGAGCAGGAGAGACAAATGAATAGGCAAATTATAACTAATGCAATAATTAGCTGCTACAGCAGTAATCTGATTGTCACCTAAAAAAAGAGGATGAGGCAGGGAGTTCGTGAGCGAGGGGGAGGCCTGATCAGGCGGGCAGAGGAGCAGAGGCAGCGCGACAGGCAGCAGCAGGCAGCAGATGCTGGGGCTGCAGTTCCTATGGCAACATACACAGGCAAATGCAACAAGTGTGCAAACGTGGCGACTTAGCAGGGGACAGCTTGGCATGTTTCCATGTCGTGTCTTCTCGGGGTGGGAGCAGAGCTGTGCACCACCCCTGGGTACCAGGGCTGCAGCATACCGCCCCTGCGGAAACCAGCACAAGTTCCTGGCATGTTCTGAAGCCAGGGCCCTCGCTGCTGAAAAACAGATTTCTTGTGCTCTTTCTCCTCCATCCTGGGCATCCCAAGCGCAGCAGAATGACAGCCGCTGAGCATCTTGCCGGCAGCAACCTGCGTCTGTGCTGCATGGCGGAGAGGCAGCTCTGCAGCCTATTGGTCTATGAGGGAGTGATGCGAGGGAGAACGAGCACCCCTCCCTCCCTCCAGTCCCTCATGCCCATGCACCACAGGGCTGGGGGTGACATCTCCCGTGCCCTGCTGCCGCTGGCACACACCTCCGGGCTCCTGCAGTGCCTTGCGATGGGGCTGTGGTAGCGCCGGGCAGGCTGCTTACAGCAGGCAGAACCAGCACACGTTTTGCACTGGCTGGGGCCTTATTCCTCACTCCTCAGTGATTTTTGGCAGAATTTTCCCTTCCTCTCCTATTGCATGCTGTTACACTAACCAGCGCGTTGGGTGTGCAGCCACGCCGCAGCGTTGTGCTGATCTCCTACGCTAGACCAGCTGGAGACAGAGCACAAAGGCCAATTTTTCTGTCCAGAGAAGCAGCGTTTCTTAATGCACCGATAGAGAAAGGACCTGCTGGCGGGGGGCCGAGCAGGATGCGGCTCCTTTTGCCTCCCAGAGGCGCCCTGGCAGCGGAGGGAGCTGGCAGGGGCCGGGCCGGGCCGCCCCCGCCGCCCCAGGGCAGCCCGGCTCCCGCATGACCTGCGTCGGCTCCGGAGCCCGGCCGGGCTTGCGGCGGGTTTACAGCCGCGTTTGGAGTGCGGCTGCATCCGACAGCAGAGGGAGCTCGGGGAGAGGAAGAAGAGCAGGCCAAGCCTGGCAGGAGCAGCCCCGGGAAGCAGTCGGGCTGGGGTTTGGCAGAGGTGGCTGCGGGCAGCTCTGCCGCGCCAGGTACGGAGCTTTTAAACGGCATGAAGGGGTGAGGAGAAGGGGCCCGAGAGAGGGAGAAGTGGTGGGAAAGCAGCCGCCGTGGAAACGAAATGCCAGAGGAACTTTAGGTATAGAAAGACATGAAAGAGGCAAGCAAAAGGAGTGTCTGGTCACTCTTTCTCTTGTAAGATTTAAGACTTAGCCTAACTTCAGCGTGTCTGGTGCTAAATAGCTCTGAGGGGCAGGAAGGTATCTTAGTTACATGGGGAGCATTCTCTGTGGTTTTAAGTGTTTGAAAGTTCTGGATAGGGTTTTTTGTGCTGTGGTGTGGTTTGGTTTGGTTTTTCCCTGAGGAGAATGCTCTGTGCTGAGCACTCTTCTCACATCCACTTCATTTCAGAAAGCATCAGTGGCATTATGAGAAACTCCAGTCCCATGAACTCCCAGGAGGGCCGGAGCAAAGCAGTGACTCTGCCTTTGCACTGTGTAAATGTGCCCATTGGAAGACAATGGCTACTTCTGCCACCTGTGAGGTGACTGCAGTACTGACCAGCCACATCACGGTGCCTACAAAGACGGCATGTGGATATGACCCTCAGCCACGGAGATCTGAGCAGGAAAACAGATATCCTGGTCTTTCCATCCATCATTCCCGTGGTCCCAGGTGCAGCACAAGAGCAGGCATGATTCATCCTACAGTCTCTGGGCAACCCAAGGGAAAACCGCCTGCTAATTTCAGTTTCTGATGTCAGAACATACAATTAACCTGACAAAGCAAAATGTTATTTTGGGTTAAGGCGTGATCAGATCTTCCTTCTCCCGCTACCTTTTTCTGTATGGTGATAAAAGAAGCTGGAGGTGTTTGGGGCTGGGGGAGGTGTATGTTTAGTTGTTTTGTGGTGACTATACAGCATTGGCAATGAGTTCACTGCTGTGTGATACAGAATATATATCGCTGGTGCTTTCTGCCATGAATTTACATTGAAGGTAAACACAGACAAGACAGAATGATCTGGAGATTACAGTAACCCGCAGTATGTGCAATACTCCTCCCTGAATATGTCTTTGGAGGAGGAGATGAAGCAGGTTTTAGAATGTGCTGAGTGCCCTGGCAGCTGTGGATAGCACCACAGGATGGTGTGATGCTGAACTGACAGGGGATATCTAATTGTAGAAGCTTTAGGGACCAGCATACGTTGGTTTATTGTTGTATTTGAAAAATTATTGGGAAGAGGATTTCAGAGGTGGAGTTGTGTCGTGTTGTTGCTATGTTTTCCCTTGGGTAGAGTCTCCAGAATGAGCGATTGATTTTTGTTTGATCTATAATATGTACACACAACTAGCAGAAGCTGCTGCAGTTAAAGTGAAAAGATTAATCTGGTCATTTCAAGCAAAATTGCTTTCTCTTAGTGCTGTGTTGGCAAGCCTGCGTTCAGCAGGCTCCTGAGCACAAACACAGCAGTCCTGTTGCACTTGTCAGGATGGGAAAAGAGCCCCAAGTCCCTCTAGTTCCCCGATTAAGGATCCCTGGATTTAAATACGCTTTCTCCACAGATAGACTGATGGTTTCTTTGCCCTGTAGGAAAATAGGAAGACAAAGAGAAGATGCAGCATGTAAAAATAAGTGACTTTTTTCTTTTTTTTCTGCTCTTTTTGCCTGGCCTTCCTCAGCTTTTTTCTTAATGGTCCAGCTGGGTGAGTCCTTAATCCTCAGCCATTCAAATGACTGTATATCAGTGGTTCAGAAGCTCAGAGCATTTTGGTTCCGCATATGTTCCTTCTTTTTCCTCCTGCTGCTCAGAAAGCTCTGCCCAGCTGTGCACCTCGTTATGCCCCTGTGGCTTGGCTATTTTAAGAAAAAGTCTTCTAAAGAAGTAACAAAATCATCAAGCTCAAGCGATGGTAGCTGTGGGGTTGGGGAAGTAAAGGTCAAGTGCCAGCATGGGTATAACTAAGCGCTCTGAAGGTAGCTGGCTTGCCATTTATTTAAGGACCACCATTTTCCCAGATCTGGGTAGGGCACTAAGGTTTTGTGGCATGCCATTTGCACACAGAGCCACAGCCATTTCACTGGGAAAGCCGAATGAGACCTGCAGACAGAAGGGTTTTCAGGCAATATTTGAAGAAATAACAGGGAGGGAAATAGTTCTGATGAGCCGGGTGGGACAAGCCGTGACAGCTGAAAGCTTGTTTTGGTCTTGCCCTGCTAATTTTGGTTATGAAAGGTTTTTAATTTTTATTTCCTATTCAGCCTCCACGCTTAGTGTTTAGTATCTGTGGAAACCAGGGTGAGCAGAGATCATAGAAACAGTAAAGTGCGAAACTGACAAAATAGGAAGAGCTGAGTAGATGAAATGGACTAATACAGTCACAGACTAACCCCCTTCCAGCCTGCTGGCTCTAAAGACCTGACAGCACCCGACACCTCAGCAGTGGTACCCGGTGTGCTGCCGAGTGTGAAGATGCCATGTTACCAGGCACAACATTTGACTGATGCAGGCTCCATCACGGGTTGAGGAAGCAATGCACAACCTTGCTTCTGCCAAATTAAAGCCCTGCTTGGGTGAGGAGCCGGGGTGGAGGGCAGGTGTTTGTGAGCAGCAGAGCTTCCTACCATGCCTCTCTTCCATCTCAGACATCTCAGTGTCTTGGGAATTTACAGCCCTTTACTGATAAGCACAGAATGAAACAGATTGCCCATCTGTTGGCATATCCACGGAATGAAGAGTGAAAACTCATGAAAACTCCATCTTCTGTGTAAGCAGCAGCCAGCAGAAGTTGTTACATTGTTCCTGCCTTCACTTGAAAAACTTTGCTCAGCTGCAGTGTGACAACACACACCGCTTAACTTGCCACACCATCACAGCTGCTCCTCTTGTTGTTCCAAAATACAAAGGTACTTGCTAAGAATGAGGTCTCATCCCCCAAATCTCCATTCCATTTTTAGTTGGCTGCACTGCACATTGAGTGACTTTGTATTATCACAAACGAAAGAGAAGAACTGGTGAGCACCTTGTGGAGTTCTGGGTGTAATTAGAAAGGGGAAGAAACTGTGTTTTATCTAAAACAGTCATCCTGACATCATACAGTAGAGATGCTCCTCCTTTTTTTTTGGACAAAGACAAGGTAAGGAGAAAGTGACGTCTTCCAAGCAGGAAATTTGGAAGCTGAGGAAGAGTCGTGGCTCTGGAGCAGAACAGGCTGGTTTGCAAGCCTTCCCACCCAGCTTTAACACAGGGGCTGCTGTGCCAGGTGTTTGAAGAGAAGCGTAATAGTGAAGTGTCTTCAGAAAAAGTGGTGACATGTATCTGGATAATTATGTAAGACAGAGTTACAAAGTAGCAAAGAAAGCTGGTTGGCAGGAATTTAAAAATTTAAATAATGAATCTAGTGAATTATAAATGAATCTAGTATGGTAGGGACAAAGTTTTGCAATGTTTTTGTATAGTGGAAAAACATGTTTCTTAGGTTTTCTTAGATATCTCTGGGACTGTAGTTTAAGGAGAAGAGCCTGACATTATTTAGACTTTGCAGAAGCTTTGACACTGCCCTGGCACACTGAGCTGCAGCAGCCTCACAGCGCAGAAGCACAGCCCTAGGGTGACAGGTTTCCCTCTCTGCAGGAGCTGAGCCCCTCACCCCTGGGCTGGCTCTCCACACAGCAGCCTCTCTGCAGCCAGCTGCGGGCACAAGAAAAGCAGGCCCTGGCCAACATCATCTGACTGCAGGGCAATAAAACAGCTGCCAACACGTTGCCTAATTTTGCCTGGAAAGTCAGCCTCATCACCACTGCAGGAGGGTGTAGGGCGCAGGGGTGGCACTAAGGCTGAGTGGGTGGCAAGTAGCAGATCTGAGCTGATAAGCATCCCCGAAAACATCTTCCTGCTCAGTCCTGGCTGAGTATCACAGGCTGAACTGTTCAGCATTTAGAAACCCTTATTCTTGGGAACAGCTGGCTGATATCCAAGTGAAGTGACTCATACGCATCCTCCTCCTTATTTAAACTGGAGTCTTCCCCTTCAAGCTTTGCCCATTCCATGAAGACAAACTGCTGTGTTTCTGAAGAGGGGAATGCCAGTTCCCTGCCCATATCCCTCTCCTATGTTGTCATCTGCACTTCTTCCCAAGTAACTACCTCATCTACCTCCTAAAATTCCCTTTCATCTTAAATTTGCTTGGGAGAAAAATTTGCCAGCCCACTCAAAGGCAGGACTGGAAGATTTCCCAGTATGGATTTTCCTCACTGTTTTCTGAGGAACCTCTGGCACTCGATCTTTTTGGCACCATCTCTTCCTTATGTTCACCTTCTGCTGGTGTCCTTCCTGCACCTGGCTCCCTTGGACTGACTTGGACATGCGCTGGACAATGTCAGGCAGGCATATCTAGACATGTACAGGATGGCTGTTTGACTGGAAGGAAAGAACCAGAACACATCTCAGAATAAATTGCCAGGTTTTCAACCTGGCTGAAGCATAACTCTATTGGAGGACCAATATTTTCTAAAAAATGTTCATGATATGAGAATGGAGGTAATGCTAAGGTGGAAAAGTCTGACATCTTTTGGGTAGTCCAGGGCAGGAATTTGAAAAATTTAAACTAAAATGCAATTGTAAATCCAAAGAGGATGAATTTATCCTGTGAGGCATATGGCTGCATCGCTGCTGCTTGTTAATGTAATCACTAATTCAGTCTCCCGAGCCACAGATCAAAATAACAATATTATTTTATTTCAATTGTAAAGGGCCAACGTCAAAACTGTGCGAGTGGAAAGAAGCCATTTTTCTCCCACTGTCTCCGGTCTTCTGGCATCTCTTTTATCACATGGAGTAACTTGGAGCTGACTGACTCGTACTTCTGCTAAAACAGCCCTACAGACTGGAGCAGGCTGGCAGAATGGCTAGGACATGTATTTGCCCCAAACCGAGCTCTTTCACTCCCCTCCTCTCTCTTCTATTGCATCTCAGCACGTCCCAGGCAGCCAGGGACAGACATAGCCATCTAGAAAGAACTGCTCAAAAGAACTGAGGCTTGAGCCCAGCGAAGACCAAACCCGAGACACTGTGAGAGGTCTCTGGTTGAGAAGCTTGAAAGGAAGGAACATGAAGAGTTTTAAAATAAAGAAAACTTGAGTTACCTTCAAGTATGTATCATAACAAGGGGGAAAAAAACCCAACCAAGCAACCCAGCATACGTTCTGTAGGAGGTAAGTCTTTCACACTCATGTGCCCCATCGAAAAGGGAATCTAATTGGATCCCTGTCTACCCAGTGCCAGGTGTCTTCTGCCTCAGCTCCCCAGAGCTATTCATTTGTTTTGCTGGTGTGCCTCAGCTTGGCAAGGTGTCTTGATTGCCAAGCGAATACAGATTCAACTAGCTCTGACCAGCTCCAGCATTTGAAAAAATCCCTTTTCTTCCACTTGAATTTCTCTGCCAGCTGCCTGCAAGTCAGGATTTCCCAGCCAGCAGCTCTTGGTATTATCTGGTTTCACTTGCCTTGATGTTTACCAGATTGGACTGCTTTTTATCTCTGTTAACCCCACACTGCTGTGGAGCCCTGGTATTACACACCCTGTGTGGCCTTGGGCACAGGGTCAGAGCAAAAATAAATACATAGGTAATAAATTCACCTTTTTGAGGAAACAGCGAGGTCTAAAATGGTGGCCAAAATTAACACAAGTGTTGATGATCTCAGGGAAGAAAATAACTAAAGGGCCAAATGAAGGAATTATAAACCAAACCTTAAAATAAATGACAGCTCATTAGACTATATCTGAACTCCACTCAACTTCTCTGCCAGATGAAAACGCTGGTATGAAAATAGTGCTGAACAGCTGAGACAGGACAAGCTGGCCTGATTTTCTGTGGTCTGGGAAGCTGTGTTGCTGCTAAGAAGCACTTTCATATGTAACCTTAGATCCATCTTACAGTCATCTAATTAAGAAAGGCTGATTAAAAATGCACCTACAAATATAAAAGGGAGATTCTCAGTCTTTAAAGAGCTATAAAGCTATTCCAAACAAGCATGGAGAGATCACACCCCATCTCCTCCCATTCCTAGAAATCATGGGGATGAAGCAGAATTTGAAAGCTGAGCCAGTATTTTTTTGAATCGCATTCTGGATCAAGTTCAACACAGAGTCACAGAATGGTTTGGGTTGGAAGGGACCTTAGAGATCATCTCGTCTGTTTCAAAAGGAATAGATCGCACCCAGTTCTATTAAAAAAACCCGAAAGTCTGGTCACTTGTCAGGTCGGTGGCTACCAAAGCCTGCAGGATACTGGTGCCCTTACGGTTTCAGGAGGGTAGAAGGGCTCTAACGAAGGATCCGGTTCGGTTCGGCTCCGTCTTGGCGCGCCGTGCCCAGCCTTTGGGCGGCTGTGGAGGGGGCGGTCCCCGCGCCCCGCACGGCGGCTGCCCTCGCAAGCCAAAGCTGCCTTTGGCTTTCTGGTTCCCTCAAGGGCTTCAGACAGGCGTAATTGTGGTTTTTTAATAATACTTTAATAATCAAAACACATAAAGTGAACTCGTCGCGATCGCCGTTACCTCACGCACTGCACTTCGTTTACCTGCACAAAGAGAACGGCTTCGCTACCAGCCGCTTCGCCTTTACTCCCGCCGCTCAAGAGAGCGCCCCGCACGACCCCCACACGGGGAGCGCCTCTGGGCGTGCTCAAGTGGGGCTTAGCGGGCCCCCAGCCCCGCTACGCCCACCACCCCAGGCCGAGCGCCGGGCCAGGCGGCTGGACGCGCCCGCAAACACCTGAGCGCGGCGGCTGCGCGGGGGGCGAGCGGGCGGGGCCGGTCCGGCCCGGCCCTCACATGCGCGGCGCCGCGGGCGCCATTGGCCGCCTCTGGGTGGCGGGCGGTGCTCGGGGCCGTGGGGCCGGCCCTCCCCGCCGCCGGCGCTGTCCGTGCGCCGAGCCATGCGGGTGCGCGCCGCATGCAGAGAGCGCGCTGTAGGGTGCTGCTAGAAGCCGAGCCCGCCCGGCCGGCCCGGCCTCTCCTTACCCGCCCGCCGTCCGCATGGCAGCGCCGCAGGAGTGACCGCGCCGGAGAAGGTCTGCGTCCCCGCGGCACGCACGGCCCGACGCGGCGCGGCCGGGCGGCTCTCGGGGTCCCCCAGCCCGTGGGGCCGTCCCTGAGGTGAGGCGGGCGCGGGGCCGGCGGAAGGCGGTCGGGCAGGCGCGGGAGGGGGCGGCATCGGCACCGGCACCCCCCGCCTCTCCCTCCCCGCGCTTTCCGTCGCGCTGGTCTCCCGTTTTGCTTTCTGCCTTCGGTTCAGCCCAGGCCGGTTTGCTTGCGGCGCTGCCAGCGCCGGTGCGGCACAGCTGCTGGCGGGACCCCGAGGAGCGGCTGTGGCTCGTCGTGGGGATTCTGCCCGGGGGTGCCCGACCACAGGGGGCGAGCGACGCTGCCGTGCCGGGCGTCAGCGGGGCCGGCCCCGGCTGCGCCTCTGGGCACGACGTGCGGGCGGCGGTGGTAAATCCACGCGGGAGCCGCCAGCTGCGTGTCTTTTGTGTGGGGTCAACTGCTCCTGGTTGGCACCGCGCGCAGATTAAAGGGGCCGGAACCGGAGAGCGAAGCGTACCTTCAGCGCGGAAATAACCCTTGCCGGAGAAGCATCTGTGTCTTTTCGAGGGCCGTCGTCTTCCTCCCCTCGGTACGTGGTAATACCGACCCCTGCTCTTTGAGGCTCCCTGAGCCTGGCACGGCAGCTCCTCTGTCTTGCAACCTCCATTTCCCCCCGTCCCCGTTACAAGTGCTGCCACTGCTGTTAAGCAAACAGGAATTCAGGCTCAGAAGCTTGTGACTTGCCCAGCATCCTTTAGGGAAGCCGGGTTGCGGTCGGTGGGGGGATGCAGGCTGTGCATTTGCAGCACGCTGGTGGCCCCTTGCAGTTTCTCCTCTGGATGCTCCCAGTGTGTAAGAGC
This sequence comes from Gallinula chloropus, assembly GCF_964237585.1. NCBI lineage: Eukaryota > Metazoa > Chordata > Aves > Gruiformes > Rallidae > Gallinula > Gallinula chloropus. The sequence continues at coordinate 17,047,122 of NC_140091.1, forward strand.
CATGAGGTAGGTTACTCAGACTTGAAAATGGAGGACGGTAGTGGTAACCAGCCTGTCGTTTGGTGGAATAAGTCTCAGCAGTACTTCCTGTAATGGTGGTGCTGAAAGTGATGTTTTCCTTGGCTTAGCTGCTGGTGTGGAGAGCAAAACGTCTTCAGTGCTAGCTCTGGGGTACCTGCTGCTCGTAAGCATTTAAGCATTGTCAATTATAGGGGTTTAGTTCGTTTAGTTGTTTTTTTTAAGTGTGGGGAAGTGTTTTGGGTTTTTCTCAGCAGTGTGTCTGTCAGGGAAGGATCATCTTTTCTGTCTCAAACTGAAGGTGGAGAATGGCTAGGCCCCCTTGTTTGGGCAAGAGGACTTTTGGATGTGAGAAATCTGAGCACTGAGATTTTGACCCCCTCCCCCCTGGGCTCTGCACTATCAAAAAACCACTCTCATCCCAGATTGGGTAGAGAAGTCCCTTTCTCTGTGTCTTTCTTGTTATTTTTCCTTTCCCCCTTCTTCCTGGTGACAGAGGAAACCTTCTTTCTTCAAACTTAGGGTAAGGTCTGTCAGTATAGAAGGCTAGTGTTACATTATTTGCTCTTGATTGCCATTTTAAATTAATTCACCAAGCCTTGCTCAGAGGCCAGGATCCTATTCATTCTTTGTGATTTACAAATCCCCTAATAAACCTTTTATTGTTAGTTGAAACTGATTTATGAGGTCCTGACCTAGGAATATGCTACCATGGCTATATTTTCTATGTCATACACTATTTTCTCTTGTGTTTCTGAGCAAGTGTTGCTTTTGTAGTAAACTGATTTGGTGCGTTGTCTGTATCTTACTTAGTGTGAAAAACACTGTTATGCGTGTTATATCCGTTTTCTTGCATATAATAAGCAAGGCATATTTAAATAGATACTGGGGTTTTGTAATCTAGATTACTTTGATAAAGATCCAAAGTCTACAAAGGCCACATGAGGTAATGTGGGGAAGGGAGCAACGTGAAGCCGTAACTTATTTGTGAGATCCAGATATGCACACTAGATACCTGTACCTGTCCTGACATCCTTGTGGGGATGGTAATCTGTCCATTGTGTTCAAACCCGGAGGAGGAGTTCTAAAGCAGCAGCACCAGCAACGGAGAAAGTTTGCATGCTGCCATCACGGGGAGGTAATTATTAATAGGAACAAACCTGTATAATAACAATGCAAAGAGAGTGAAAGCACTTAGGTGTTTGCTGTGGGAAGTTTAACTGGTGTGTGTTGCACTAACACACAGCTGCACACATGAAGTAGGGCTCTTTTACTGCCTTTAGTTCTTAGCCCTGTGTTCCTGGTGTCTTGGGTGAGCTTGGTTCTCTTCTGTAGCAGTGGGTCGGTGGTGGTAGGGAGATACCACAGCTGTGCATCCTGCGTGTGCACGGCCTTCTTGACTGCTTGCCGGGAGAGCAAGAAAAAAGCTAATGCTGTTGGTGACATGCTTGCAGTAGGCCCTGTCAGTGACAGGAGGATCAGAAGATAAATGCTAGTGGAGAAAAGGGTATGTACGTCCTGGTGGTCAGAAGTGCTGGTGACCGTGTGTGTTGTGGCTTGGCACAGCTTTGCAAGAAGCGGCTGTACTGAAATTTCCCACCTTGAGTTTAGTTCTCTGAATTTCTCCAGGCATTCCTATTCCTTATGTGTATTTATGTTTTACTCAAAGTCTGTTGAAGCAAGTGGATTTTGAATTGGGTCTGGTACCACCGTCTGAGTTTGTTTCCCCTCTTTGTGTCCCCTGATGGCACCAGCTGCTGCGTCATGCCTAGCAGTGGGCTGGCTTGGGGTGTCTCCAGGCAGAGTGCTGACTCTGCACCCAGCGTCTCCCTCTAAGAGTACTGGTACACTGGGATCACTGGGCATGAACTAGTGTCTTGAAGCTTTAAGCATTTTATCTGTGTGGGGCTGGTGTTGGCTGTTGGGCTGAGAAGTAGATTGAGTCGCAAAGGATGTCATGGGGAAACCCAGTAAGCTGTTTTCTCAACTAGATGCAAACAATCAAAAAGGAGTTCCAGGGTTAGTGTTTTACGAAATAATAAACTCTGAAGGATTTTAACTTATTTTCAAAAATCAATCTGTATCTTCCAGTTCATAAAACTGCTGTGGATCCCTACGTATCCATAAACGCAATTAACAGCCTTTACCTTATGCTCAAATGTTACTGTACAAAGTGGAAAGAACAAAACATGTTATTTCAGTTTCTGCTGTGTAGATTTCTCCATTTTTTGCTAGCATGGAAACTAGACTACACAGTTCTCCTTTTGTGTTTGTTTTTTTTCTTTCTGTTTTATTTATTTGTTTATTGTCTCTGGGCAGTGGGAGGATTATTTCCTAGGGAAAAAAAAAAAGCTATTGATGTATTAAGAAAAATGGAAGTGATTTTCCCCAGAACCCTTACATTTAGATAAAGACTTGTCTGTGCTTTTTGCATAACTGACATTTTAAGCATTTTTTTATAACAAACAGTGAAAAGTCTGTGGACACAGCCATGCAAGGACTTGTGCACATGACTGATTTTCCACACGTGTAGTCATGAGCACACATGCGTAGGGCTCTCTGAGGTCACTGAACTTGTACTTGACTGTGAAGTGTTCATTCTCGGCTGTGATGTTGAGGTGCCTTGGGCCTGCCCTTGTGTTGGCCAGACACAGCCTGAAGTAGGGAGAAGGAGGTTTTTGAAACGCAGTTTTGTAGCACCTACCGGCATTAGGTTTGCAAAAGTGATTGTAATTACTGTGTCTTTAATTTCCATGGCTCTTACCTCGAGAACACTTTGAGCCACGTTTTGTTCAAACTTTGACTTGCTTGCACTGGAGATGGCTTTGGCTCAAGATCTTTTGGTTTAAGCAAATTGAGCACAATTTTCTTTTAACCATATAACAAAGAATAGGTACTGATTGCTTGCCAAACAATTTTTCCCCTCAGAGATTCCAAACAAATTTAGGAGAGAACAAAGCCAGTATTTCTAGTGTTTAACTTCTTGAGAATCATCCTTGGTTTTGGCATGTTAAAAAGGAAAGTGCGTCACAAGTCAAGTTGGCACTTTCTAATATCATCAATAATATTCATTTCCACATCATTAATTTTAACTGACACAGCTTCAATCTTTATCTCACCGCAAATTTCTTTATTAAAAGAATTGAAGCTCTTTTCACTCATTTCTGTGTTCTTCCAGTCTTGCAAGAAGAGATTGCTGTCCCCCTTCAGGAAATGGGTAGGAAGAGAAGCTCAAAGACCTTTATGTAGCGGGTTCCAGAGTGTTCAGGGAGATATCCTTGGAAGGAGGAAGTTTGTTTTGTTGAAATCAAGCCAGCAAAATGCCACTTTTGCCCAACACTTTTGGAGACAAGCAGCAGGATGGGAAGAGAGTATGGCTGCACCAAGGACCCATTTGTTGCTGCTGTTTTAAAATAAATACCTTTTCCTCCTCTTCCTCTTCAGGTATAAATCAGGATACGAAAACATGCTGTTAATGTAGTCTCAAAAACTGTTGCTACCTATAATTTTCCTTCTTTCCACTTGAGCTCTTTTCTCAGAAGTGATTTGCTCCAAGACTGAAGGAGTTGTGATATTCCGGGCTTCAGAAACAATCATGGTGTAAAATACAGCCTTTTCAGAGAACTTTTTTTCCTGGTGAAGGTAATTCTGATGAAGAAGCAGAAAAAATAAGCTGGGTGAAAACATGTGGTAGTGGCAGTGGGTGAGGATAGTAATCACCTTTATTCACCATGGTCCTGCATTTTGTATTGTTTGATCAAAAGAAAAAGAAATGGTCAAGTACTCGGGACCTGCCTTGCTCATTGTTAGTGTTGGAATACAAACCTTCTCTGTGTAAGATCATTTGTTATAAGTTGGACACTTCGGGTATTCTGTCTTAGTAAGGTCTCCTATGAAGACTGAGATAATGCAGTAGAAGACTTCTTAGACCCAAGGGTCTAAGAACAGGTAATTAAAAGCTGTTGCTACATTTTCCCTATCAAACTTCTCTTCAAACTGTGCTGTGCATTTAAATACAAAAAAAAAATTTGCACAATTCCCAACCTGGAGTTTTAAAATCCCTCTATTCACTTGTTCATGATTTTCTGCTGGAGTAATGTCTCCTGATGATTTTCCTTGTGTGTTGAGACGATGAGTGGGGCTGCCCAAATGCAGGTGACCATTGCTGTTTTAGATGTCTTTAACACATCAAGCTGGTAAATATCATGAGACCTACAGCAAACGGTGTCCTGGAGCATCTGCTGGAGACCAGTGATGCTCTAGATAAACTCCTTCTTTAGATTTATTATGTAAAGATACACACAGAAAGGAAAAATTCAAACATGAAGGCTCTTCATATCCCTTGCAGTGAAGCAGCGAGGCAGGCTCCTACCTGCCCTTGTGCAACCTAATGGCTACAAAGCCACAGCCAAGATGAAGGTTGGGGTTTTTTTTCTTTTTTCCTTTTTTTTTTTTCCCTCTTCTCTCTCCCTTGGACTTCATTCTTTACAAGTCAGCACTGAGATAAGTTTCTCTATAAAAGGTGTTCTGATTGCCCTTGGGTTCTACAGAAACCAGGGCTGCCACACCTCTAGTGTTTTCAAGTCTGGCCAGTGCCACAGATACCAACATGCCCACTAAAAGCAGTGCTGCTTTTTTGGGTGGACTTGTTTTAAGCACTTGATCTTGCTGCAGTGACTTTTTTGCAATTTGGGATTATAGCTCTTAAGGCGAAAACAAGTGCATGGGGTATTTATGTGAATATGACGTCTGCACATCTATCTGTTCTTCAGCTGTCGCTGGATAGAAAGGAAAGGAGACTCGCACACGTTCAGCTGCTGTGAGAACTTGTGCAAAGATCAGCCGCCTGTGCCTGGAGTAAGCCTAGTGCAGGCTTGCTGAAGCTGTGTGTGCTGGAGATGGAGGCAGTTCTAAAATCTTACAGTACCTTAAGGTTAAAAGAAACCAGCTGACCTCAGTGAGATCTTCCATATACCTTTGACATCTGTGTGTGCAAAGTTGGTTTTTTTTTTCATGTTATGTCAACAAAAAGTATAGTTGGTCTGTCTCAAATACACTGATTAAAACACTGAGCTTATACAACACTGGTTTGCTGATCATTGAAAATAACCTTTCAGTTCAAAAGCTTCCTCTGTGAGTATTAATATTTTATACAGAAGTATTATATAATAGACATTTTGTTGCCTTTGCAGTCTTGCACAGAGGAACACATTGTTAAGCTGATGTCATTTGGATTGTTCAGTATAAATTTGTCCACTAAACCAATGCAAATACCAGTGAATGATTAAAAAAAAGAAAAAAATCCATCCTGCCTATTTGTACAAAATGCTTTCTGTACAGATCCTGGAAAGGGAAGGTAGAAATTATTTTTGTCTGACGGTCTCTGCATTAAAACTTGAGGGAGAAGTGTGGAAGGTAGTGCACTAGCTTGCTTTGTTTTCAAGCACTACTATGGTTGCAAACACCTTCCACATGCATTAGCAATTGACTTCATCAAAGACGCACACACAAACCAGACTTCACGCTTAATCTGACTGCTGTTTAAAAATATAAACTGAGAAGTTTACATACAGGGTTCCTCTCAATGGCTGCCATCCAGAAACTTTCATGTACTTGCTTTCTGTCTAATTAAATTAAGAAATAAAGCCTTAACTACCTAGTTTAGAAGAGGAACTGACAAAAGGGAAACAAAACTTTTCATGCACTTGTTGTTTTTTTAAGTAATGTTTGCTGCTTTAAAACTCACCCTAAATCTTTTACCTCCTTGGCATTGTTACCGGACAGAAGGGGAAGACTGGTGTGATAGTTTTGCTCCTCTCCTTTCCTGTCTTTCTGACAACAAATCTGTTGGCTCTTGAAACAAGGAAGTGGAGGAATGCAGATAGGCAAATGCTCGTTGGGGCTGCAGAAATTGTGAGCTTGGTCAGTGCTAGTGCCCTGATCAAAAGTGGGTAGGAGAGTGTCTAGCAGGAGAACAATGGGAGAAGAGTGGCTCTTGGAAAAGAGAGCAGACTGAGAATGAGACAGAAATCTTCTAATAGTAAATCAGGAAAATGAAAAATGTAGTGATTTGGACAGGACTCCACTTCTAGTGGTCAAACTTTGTGGTTACGCTTTGTTTATTTTTAGTGTAATTTGATTTAGGATGTACCTAGATTGAGAGGTGAATTTCAGAGTGGCCTTATTAGCACCAATCAGTTTAACCAAAAGAGGTTTTCAAGAAAGAAACTGCTGTGGCAGTTACAGCCTGTTAGAGGAGAACAAAAATAGTAAAGCATGTAGTAAAACCAGAAAATAAAAGCATGAGAGGCATGCAAAAGCACAAAAGAAAATAGTAACAGCGTGGCAAAGGAAAGAAGATAACAAAATTGTTGAGATAAGTGTGAGTAAATATAAAAGAAAATCTTAAAGCTGAAATTGTGTGTGCTGTTCCACGTGTAGAAGGTGTATGGGGCCTTGTCTGGCTTGAGGAGGGAGTCTCATCTACCGAAGCAGGGCTGTCACGCAGGCAAGGCTTTCATGCTCCTGGCGGAATGGCCAAGTTCTCCTGGCTTGCAGTCAGCTTGAAAGCATGTTGCAAAGTAATATGGACCCCTGTGTGGACATGTGTCTTCATATCAGCAAATTTAAGGGGCACTGGTAAACTTACGGGTTGTATTGGTCTGAGCCTGGTTTCAGCTGAGTAGTTTTGCACCTGCCTAACTCGTGTTGTTAGACCGCGATGTGTCCCTGTGCGCAGCAGCCCAGAGCGGCCCGGGCAGACATGGAGCTGGTCAGTGTGTAGAGCACAGAGGATGGTGGCCCTCTGTGCTTTGATAGCTGCTGATTTCTGTCACCTCAACTGTGTCAGGGCTTTTTCAGTGTCTGGTTGTTCACCTGCTTGCGGTCTGAACTTGTAAGGTGTTGGATCTGGCTTTCTATCTGCTGAAGAATGTAATACCAGAGCTACCACCAGCAGCCCCCTCTCTTGCTGCCTGTTGATGAAACAGTGGTTTACCTACAGCACTGGGAAATTTTGCCTTCGTTATATTCCTGCCTTCTGTGACAGAAGAGAGGAAGTGGGGAGAAGTTTGCACACAACCCCAGCTCATGGAGAGGGGAAGAGGAGGTGGCTGCAACAAAGAGAAGGAAAGAATGATACGGAGGCCCTGAAATACAGGGGTGTTGGATGGAAGGGGATGGCCATCCTGCCTGGGTGCCTGCCTGCCCACCTGATGCCTCTGTCTGCTGATGCTCAGTCTCATACCCGGGGAGGGGGTGAGTGTTAAGCAACAAGGTGGCCACAAATCAGCTTAAGCTGATTGTGAAACCTCACTGGGACATAGCAACGAAATCTGGTATTTATCCAGTTAGGTTACATGCTGCTTTTGACAACACTTCTGCTTGTAGGTTTTTGTGCTGATTTGGGGTTTTTCTTCTCTCTGGATAGCATGATACTCTTCCTGTGTGGTGGCTTCTTGTTTTTCTTATGCAGCGACAAGGGAGGAAAATGTCATTTTAACCAGAGTGATTGTCAAATGTCTGCTGTTGGCTAGGTATGTGGAGATACATATAGAATTATTCAGTTGTTGCTGAAAATAAACCTCTAATGATTGGAACTGCTTCATTTATTTTATTAGCTGAGGTTTATTTCCAAGATCTCTACTTTTTCCCAAATATACTGTGCTTTTTTCCCTCCTCCTCCTTTCTTTACAGAATGCATAATAATTTGCTCTGGAAGTGCATCATGTGATTTGTTTTCACTGTTAGCAATGATTGTTTTCCTGTTAAATGCAACCCTGTTAAGTGCACAGAAATAATGTTTTCCATAGTGGAAAAGATGTTTGATCAAGTGACTGTACAAATGAAGGCAGCTGCATGTAGGCTACAGTGTATAGGACGTGGCATTTGGTGGTTGCACGTGTTGTGCCTGAAGTGCCAAGTGCCCGTCTGTGATTCAGATAAAATTGGCGCTGGGTGATGCCAACACCCCAGTGTAAATGGGGTGTAAGTCTTTCCCTATGCTGAAGGCGCCTGAAAGAAAAGAGAGGGATTAGAGGAAATGAGTGCCAGAGGGGACTGAGTTATAAGAGAAGCGGTGAATATGCTCCTTGTTTAATCTCCTTCATACCCATGGTTTCACAGACTGACTCTGTAACAGAGTGGGTGTGTATTCTTTTATCCGAGTAGATCTTTCTGTAAGAAGTTGCTTTGTTTTGAGAAATGGAGGTTTTCACTTCAAAAATATGAGGGAGGGACCTAAGGGAAGAAGAGAGAGTTCTTCAGACAGGTTTTGGAGCAAAAATCTAGGAGGATTTCTATGGTAGGAACTGCGGGAAGGTTCCTTCACTGGTCTCAGCTCTGTCCATGTATTTATGCACTGATAGGACTTATATGAGTATTTCTACTGTAGTTGTTTTGTGGTTTGTTTGGTTGGGGTTTTTTTATAAACTAAAACCTTGTGTGTGTTGTCACTTGCTTCCCTCCATCTCTTGTCTAGGTATGATCCAATTCGTGCTTAGTCTGCTCTGGGAAAGGAGGGTGGTGGTGATGGACCTCTGCAGTCTCTCACATGGTGATACAGCTCTTCAAGACGAGCTGTCATGTTCTTCCATGCCTTAGCGAGCGGGGTGGTAGTGGTGGGGCTGCTGAGGAGGGATTGGAGGGCATGGTGAGCTCTGCTTTTGGCCCTTATATGGGTCTCTGACCTTGTGAGAAAAGGTTACGGAAACACAACACTGTGGCTAGGAGGGCATTTTCTGTCAGAGCCTGAGTACAATCCAAAGGTCTGTTCTCAAACCAGTCTGTGCTAGACCTTTGTAAAGTATCTCATCAGAGCTTTTTTTTCCCCCTCATGTACTTAAAAACACAGCTGTCTCTGAAGCATCCAATTCCGGTGATGTGTGCTGCAAAGGGATTTAGTTCTCCAAAGACCACTTGACCACCTTGACCCCTTTGAAGGAGGAAGTTCTTCAAGATGCATGTTTTATTTGTATATTTGAGAACATCTTCCCTATCTCCTTGTCCTGAGTCTCTACGGCTGAAAAGAAACCTGGAACAGCAGGTTCCTGCTGCCCTTTAAAATGCTCTCAGTGGAAAGCATGACATGGGCTTGTTCCTTTGGGCTTCCAAGTGCCAGCGGATGCCAACTCTGAAAAGGCCTTGAAAATAAATTAAGAGGGAAGTGTGTGTGTTGTTTTTTCTGTGGTTGCTCAGGTGGGAGAGTGTGCTGCACTGGGCACAGACCCAACTGATGGAGCAGCTTTCTGTGGCATCTGCCTCTGATGTGGAGGCAGTGGGCCTGTGGCCACAGCAGAGGATGCAGCTAGGTGTCCCTGCTTCTGCATCCTGGCTGTGGGGTGTTCCCCATGTCAGGGTGCTGCCCCCATTCCTGCTGCTGCCCCCCGGGGCTAGGGCTTGCCAGCCTTGCAGTGAGCACCTTGCTGTGTTGGTGCTTGCACCCCAGCAGCAGCAGCGTGCTGCGGTTGGCAGTGCTGGGAAGGGCTTGGGCATGCAGCAGCGCTGCTTGGGATGCAGCCAGGGCAGGAGAGGTATGAGAAGGGCAGCGAGGCGGCTGGGCCAGCCTGCTGCGCACAGAGTGTGTCGCTGTGCCAGTTGCTAGGGGACTGTTTCAGTCATGAAGCAGCACAGCAACTTACTCCGTGTTTGTTGATTGGAGGCAATTACTGTAAAATCCTTGATTTATAACGAGGCATACTTAATAAGCAGCAAACTAAAATAAATACTTGTGAATTACCTGCTGGAGCCTGGCTGCTCATTTTGCTGAGTTGTTGCTTTCCATCTGCCCTGTAGAGTCGCTGGAGGTAAAGGCAGAGACACTGTGGTCTTGGAAGTGTCATACTGAAGGAGAAGGGGGGAGAATCCTTTTCCTTCTCCCTTCTGTTTGTCCTGGAAATAGAGGGGTTGTCCCAGCACCTCACTGACTCAAGGCAGGCTGTGTGCATGGTGTAGTGCTGTAACGCAGCAGTTTGAGTGTCATCAAAGCAGTTGTGAGGAGCACATGCAGCGTGTCGTTACTGTGTCTCTGGGGTCTGCTCTGGCTTTTATGGTGTGGGGGAAGCAGCAGTGTAGAAATAGTGGTGCTCTTGGTTAAATTTGAGACAATGTGTTGAAGAAAATAGGTGGGAACTGGCAAATTGCTCGTTTGAGGGAACTCTGCTCTTCAAGAACAGGACAACTCAAAGTATTTCTGAAATTATTAAAATAAGAGTGTGCTCAGCCTTCCGCAGAGAGCAAGTGCTGGTGGCAAAAGCATGACTAATGTTCAGCTTCCATGTCACGGAGTGATGGTTGTCTGACACCCCGCTAGTGTCAACGCTTTGTTTGGCCGCTTTGATTCACTGTGGTTTGTGTTTTTACAGGAAGACTCTGTGGCTCTTTTCAAAATGAGAAAGTGACTGTCAGCACCTGGCTTGGGATTGCTGTCACCGGAGCCTCTTGGAGCCACTGCTCAGCCCAGCTGAAGCCGGAGGAGGAAGGAGGAGAAGCACAGCCTGATCAGGTATGGGAAAAGTCTGATGCCAAGTTGAAGTGAGGTGATAGTTAGAAAAAATACAGTTCTGTTCCTTAAAGTCTTGGTAACATGTGATACGATGGCTGTCCAGTAACGACAACCACATGACCTGTGTGCCTGACATGGGCACATGTTGTATGCTTGGGTTCTGTAGCAGATCCAAGGTAAACAAACAGATTCAACTTTGCATTTTCTGGGCGTTCGATTTACACGTGTAGCATGCAGTACAGCTCAGCATGTGTTTGCCAGTGCCTGTATCCAGGCTCCTTGTGAGTTGGAAAGAATGGACTGGGAATACTTGTAACAGTTCAAATGTTGAAGAGCAATTTGGTGTCTCAAGGAAAGAGTTTTTCCTCAGCTTTATTTTTTGTTCTGGTAGGGAGATAGATGTAAGTACCAGCTTTCAAGGAGCGCAGTGGTATGTGGTGACCCCAGAGCACAGAAAGGTAGCAGACTGGTGGGCTTTAAGGCAAAGCTGCCTGCCAGCTTGCTGGCTCTGTTTTTGTTTGCTGAGATTCTCATAAGTGTTCCTGGAAACTGGTATTTATTCTTGTATTCAAGTGTGAATTTCAGATTGTCTTAAGACAACTTAGGTTCATCTTGTGTGAAGACAATCAGAGGAGTTCAAGGTTTTGCTCTATTGTGTCAAATTTATAATTTTTTTCTTACATAACTGTACTTTCCAGTTTACGTAGAGCTCCTGCTCTGAGGACCATGTTCTGAGAAGACCTTGCATATTTTTATACACCTTTAAAGATTCTTTAAGAACTGGGCTACTTGTATGTGCTTGTACAATGCTTGGGATGGCAATGGCCTGCAATTCTCTGAGGGAAACGTTCTTTGAAGAGGCAGTGTTTTTCACCTTGAGTGATGCTTTCTTTCCAAAAATGCCAGCATCTGTCCCTTGAATTGTCTGAATTTTAGTTATGTTTTGATGTTTTTTATTTGACCCAAGTGGAAACAGTGGGGTTTTGTTTAGGTGATCTGTTAAGAAAATTATGCCTGATGTTCATGGGTAGTTTCCAGCTCTGATTTTTATCTCTCCTTGTGTGTTTAAAGGTTGGGAGTCCTTGACTTTTTTGTCTTGGGAAATAAGAATCGGCATTTGTTTGATTCAACAACCAGCTTCCTGCTTCCCAAGGAAGAGATGGTGGCTCATGTGCTTGCAAGCATCCCTCCTGTGGAGAGTCTTTGTTGGGGAGTTAGAGGAAAGCTAGCAGTTACTAGTAAAATAGCTGCATAGCAGAATGAAGAGGGATTATTGAAGCATTACTAGGAAATTTGTGGCTGCGTGCAAGACCTTATGTACTCCACAGACAAGCTGACCTAAATTCTGCAGCCAAGCCTTACTGTTTTCTGTGTTGATGTGATGTGGCAGGCTGGGTAACCTGCAGCAAGTCTGGGTTTAAAAAAAGGGGGGACGGGATGGGACACAGAGAAGATTTATATTTGAGTAGAAACACAGAACAGTCTTTGTAACTACTGAATCTGTGTTGTGTTTTTTTGTTGTTTTCTAACCAACTTCTCTGTTTTGAATGTTGAGTACTTTACATGTAGTCAGGACAAGTCTGTGTTAGAAGGATGCTTGTTAAGAAGAGTAGATAGGTTGCTTTCTCTTGGGCGGGGAAATACATGCATGGTTGTACCTGTAAGAAGCTTTTACAGGTGGTTTGCAGTTGAGAGAGGTTTTCGCAAAGAAACGGTGGTAGGTATTTTATCAGTAGGGAAAAAATTAACCCAACTGGCATTCATCTCTTGAGGGGGACCAGGATTAGTATCTATCTACCTGACATAAATGGAATAGCTTGTGTTGTAAGTCAGTTTTTATGTTTCTGAAGTTTATACCTTATACACAAAACGTGATACAAAAATTCAAACAGAAAAAAATGCCACGTCTGTGAAAGTATAGTTGGTTGAACTGACCTATGTGCAGAATTTCACTGCTCTTACTTCTTGTAGTAGAATTGTGACTTTGCAGTTTAGTTTCTGCTAGCGCAAACCTGGTGTGATGGCAGTTACTGTTTCCTCCCTTTTTCTGTAGACATAAGCTAGACTGATGCAATGCTTTTCTTTGCCTTCACCCCTCCTGCCTGCACGCCTTCCTTACCCAGCCTCGCCACTTCCTCCAGAGGTACCCATGCAGCTATACAAGAGGTCTTTTTTGCTGGTGTTCTTTAAACTAGGTTCTATGAAACAAACACTTAATGCAGGCAGGAAAATTTTGCAGCCACTGGAAGGGTGTCTGCAGTAAGGTTTTTGCTGGCATGGTGGGGAAGAAAGGAAAAAAAAATATCTTGGCTGGTACAGCTAAATCAGCAAAATGTTGAAGTGTGGCTAGGGGCCGCCTTCTGCAAGTGCTCTGGACTGGTTACTGTGATTGAGTGTATATGTATAATATATATTTGTGTCTGGAAATCTCTTTTGTGCAAGCATAGGCCTTCAGCTCTCTTTAATTTTTTTTTAGAGGAATTTGTGCAGCTGCAGAATCCTGAAGCACCAGGGGAAATAGTGATAACCTCAAACATAGCTGGTTTATTTTAGATCACATTTCACTGATGTGCTTTTGATTTAAGAACAATTTGTCTGTATAATCTATTTGTTTACTACGTGGACGTAAGTGGCAACACTGACCTTCTGGAAGTAGGAACGAAGGGATCCAAGGAAGGGTGGGTTTGCTTGGCTGTTTGCTTTCACTTCTTGTGTCCTGTTTTACCAGCACTGTGGCATGGAGCTCCTCTGTGTGGTGTAGTACAGGGTTTGTTCTCCTTAGACAGGCAACGCTGACAGATTTACTTGCTGTATATCAGCTTCCTCTGTGAGTAATTACAAAAATGCACTTAATGTTATGAGGCAACCTGTCAGCTTGTTCCATTCCACTTGTGGAGTGAGTGCCAGGCAGCTTGTGCTGATGGTCCTTTGTATTTCATGTGTCTGGGCTGTGTGAGCTTGTGGCAGAGAGTAAGACCAAGAATAGCTCACTTTCATAAAATCATTTTTGGTAAAATAGCTACCAAAGGGCAGACAAAAGATGGATGTCCTGAAGAGCTGTGCACTAGGGAGAGTCCCCCCACCTCTAGGAGAGGCTTATCTGGCTCTGGACATGTTGCAGATGGCAGACCTTCCTGGATGTTTGCCTGCAGATCAATTTCTGCCTTGATACTGAGGTATGCTCCCGCCATGTTGCAAGGGCACCTGTGGGGCTGCCTGCTTATGTATCGCATTATGTCGGCTGTGGTTGGCACAGTGTTGGCAGCAGGGGCTGAGCGAAGAGGGCAGGGCTGCCCTGTGCCGGTCGTGGCCGGTTCCAGCCAGCGCCCCCGATGACACCAGGGACCTGCCCTGTGTGAAGGGGACCCTAAAGTCCCTGCAGGGACCCGACTGCGTGAGGAGCACCACATAGCGGCCTTGTTGCTTCCCTGCCAGACCCCGTGTGGCAAGGGAGTTCAGGAGTAAGGGTCCCCCATGTGTGCTTCAGTACCAGAGGTAGCAATTAGGATTTTATTAATTAATAAATAAATTTATATACATTTCCTCCTCAGACTGATAAACGTTAGTACCAGGACTGCCTCAAGGCAGAAGTAAATTTGCAGATAGAGATGTCATGCTGACAGCTACATTGCAGTGAGGAGGGCTGCTCTGTGCTTCGCTGCAGTGTTACAATTTTCATGTCGGGTTATCTTTTCTTTCTTCCTGTCCTCCCAGCAGAATTTTCAGTGTTAATGTTAGATACAGAAACTGGAAAATAGCCCTATTTTGGTGGTTTTTTCAGCTGGTTTTTCTCCTGTGTTTCTTTGCCTAGGCAGGAGACTTGTCCATTACTGATAACAAGAACCAGTCCCCACACTGTGAGCTGTGCTGGTTCTCTGGCGAGCCTGAGCCTGGCCTGGCTGTGGGTGCCGATACCGACTACAGCACAGGGAGGAAAGAGATGGTGCTTGTTGGTATTTGTCAGTGAGCTCGCTGTAGCTGAGAAAAATCTGAGTAGGGTAAAAGCACAGTAAGGGTGCATTGCATGTTTTCATGTGTATAGACCTGTTTCCTATTGGATGTGTACCAAATTCTGTCAGCTGTGGTAATCTTAGCTGTGTGTTTTGACACAATATGGTGGTGTTTTGAAATATTTACCTGTTGTCAGTTCCTTTCTATCCTGAGATTACAGGAAAGAAGTTATTCATGATACATGGTCATCCTGTGTCTTTTGTAGATGATGCTTCCTTGAATTAAGAGAGCGCCATCATGGCGTGCTTGTTCAGCTTTTACAGGCTGCCTGTGAACACTGAAGAACCCAATCAGAATAGTTAGGTTCAGCATAAAAGAAAGGTATGCCCGTCCTTGTCCATACCCAATTTATTTTCCAAGAGAGGTGAAACACTTAACAGTTGAGAAACCACAGAAGGGATCAGGCTGGGATGGGGAAAAGTTTACCTAAGACCTAGTTTTCTTTGTGTAGATGGGCATAATGTAATGTTTTGTCTGGTAATGCTGTATTTGCATCTTTTGATGGTGAAAAGGACATACCATCAGAAGCTGGGGGTGTAATTGCCTGGTGCCTCAGACAGTAAAGGTTGGGGGAGAGATTTGTAAGGGAGAGAATGAACAAACAGCTCTTTGCCCAAATATTTTCGTGCTTCTGTGGTTTAGTAGTAATATTGTGTTACTCTGTCCACAGCTTTTTATAGGCCTCTCTTAGAAAAAATTTAAATAAATAATACATTTCTCTAGTTTTATTATTTCAAGTGCTAGAGTTTGCTTGCAATTATAATATTCCACTGCCTCGGGTGGTTGAATATATAAAATCCAGGCCTTTGTTGCTGAGCAATAAACTCCCAAGCTTTCCACTTACCTGACTCTGCATTTCACAAAGTAGCTCTTACTTGCTCAGTGTATTGTTGGAAGCTGTGGAAAAGTTTTTTATGCATAATTAGAATTGATGTGATCAATTCCCTTAACTCTTATGTTCTGCAGGAGCTGGGGAAAAAAAAAAAATTGTTTTTCTGCTCATGAAGTGAATCTGCTACCTTTTGAAGTAAAATGTTTTCCAGGCAGGCTGCAAAACAATTTTTATGGGCTGTTCAAGTAATTACGTAAGGAACTCAATGATAGTTAAAATTACTGATGTTTGAAACTTTTTCTTTTGGGGGGTGTGTGTGAAGACAGACAGCAAAAAAAAAAATGAAAAGAAATTGTGTAAGAAAGGAAAAACTCAGGCAGATCCTGCATTCCCCCTTTCTCCCCCTATGTGTTGTTTTGAAGTCCTGCAGTAGTTAAGGAGAGCACTGCCCAGGTTTGAACTTTTTTCAATCTTTTCTACAGGAAGTGTGGTGGTTTGGGGCTTTAGAGGGCTCAACACCCCACCCAAAAAAACCAAACTGGCTGACCCAGACAACAGTCTGGGGTCTGACTGTAGTTTCCGTTGGATCTGACAGTCCCTCATGCCTTCCCTTTTTGGCAGGTCATGCTGCATGGCAACTCACTGCCTTCCATGATGCTGAGCTGGGGTGTTGGTAGTGCTGCTGGAGGCTGGGGACAGCAGGCATTCCTGTGGTATGGGGAAGCTGTGGAAATAGCGGTGTTGCATGGGACTGTCTGTAGATGCAAGAGGCAATGGGCTGTTACAGAGCCAGACAGTCCTGTGTCAGGTCGATGAGTAATGGCTGTTTTACTCAAGTCTGTGCATTCCCTCATCCCTGGGCAGCTTGCAAGATTCACAGCAATGCTGGTATTTCCTTTCCAGCTGAGGGAATGAGACAGGGCGCTGCAGGGAAGGGCTGCAGGATGTGGATGAGTTTGGGAAAACAGAAGCGAGTGGTGATGGAACAGGAGAGGTATCAGGAGGGATGGCAGCATGGAGTGAAAAGCATGGGTAATGATATGAGAATGTATTAGTCCCCTCGCTTCTGTCTCAGTCTAAATATACATACCAGGATGGCACAGTCCAATCTGGGATTACTGTCATCTTGGAGTTCCTGGCAACCTCATTATTTTACTATTATCTTGTTAAGTGTAATTTCAGATTTGCCATATTTGCCCGTCTTCAATGCAGCCTGTAGTTTCTCTCTGTAAAGCTCCTTTGTTTGGTTTGGTTTTGCACCCGTGCTCAGTCTCAGTTGTGTTTCAGTCTGAAGGCAACAACTGAGGAACTCCTACTTTTAGTAAAATGGTATGTCTAGGTTGTGTAGGGGATGGGAAGATAAACGTTTATCAAAGCTTATTTCAACAGCCAAGTCTGTCTTTGTTACAATAGCTGGAACAGTGCCAACCTAAAAAGCCCCAAACCTGCTTTGCTTTTACATTTAGCTAGATCCTTATATGTAATATCCTAACAAGAGATAGTTACTTCTCTGTTCCTTATGTCTTGGATAGCACTTACATACATAGTTGTGAAGAGCTCAGGTGGGTTTTCTGCAGTGTCACTGAGTTTCTTTTGCATGTGTGGGTTGCTCATATAGCTGTGTTAGTAGGAAGACAAACACTTGAAATAGAAAAATATGAGGCAAGGGTTGTCAAGTCTTATGCCTATATTCTGTACCTTGTGTGCTGAGGCCCTGACCTACTTGAGGTCTCTAGGTACTCCTGCAATATAAGTGTTTAGCAATGATAAACTGCTGTGTCTGGCACAGGGATTCAGTGTGCAAAAACAACACCTGAAAAACAACCTTTAATCCTTTCCCTGGAATGAGCCAGCTTAAAGGTTTCTGTTCTTTCGGGAAGGGTTGGACAGGGTGCTTCCATTCACTGTGTGCTGGCATGATATTCAGTGGCCAGCACCTTGTTTTGATACTTGTCAGCAAAGTAATACTGATAGAGCTGACCTGTAATTTTCCTGAGTGTCTGCTGCAGTAATTGAGGTTTTTTTTTTTTTCCCAGAAATAGCCAATATATTGGGAAAAGCCCCAGTCACCAATAGCATCTGAAAACAATAAAAAAAAGAGCAAAAGACCAGAAGGTCCCCAGATAGTCCCTAAACCATAACAAAATGAGGTACAGTGTGGTCAAGAAGAGAGGCACTTGTGGGCAAGGGCACTTGCAAAGGAGGAGATGGGTTATGAAAACCTGACGGTTATCTTTTGGGGTTTTTTTGGTTGTGTGGGTTGTTTGGGGGGTTCTGGTTGGTTTTTGGTTGGGTTTGTTTTTGGTTTTGTTTTTTTTTTTTAAACAGCAAATACAGTTGTGTTCTCCAACAAAATGCTGGCAGTAGCTGTGTAACTTAGTGTTCCATATAATATTAAATGGCTGAGTTTCACAGCTTGTCACGGAAGGCCTTGGAGCTTATTCCTGGCTTTCTGGATAGTCTGATCACAGATGATGGAACTAGGCAGGCTCAAGGGTCATGGCATTTTAGAGAGAGATTCTCTTAAAAATAACTCAGTGGCCTTTTAGAGTGAAGGTATTCCCAAAATAAGCTGTTTCTGATTGATTTGAGGCCAGGGGTATTCACAGAATCACAGAATTGTAGGGGTTGGAAGGGACCTCAAGAGATCACCGGGTCCAACCCCCCTGCCAAAGCAGCTCCCCAGCTCACATTGCACAGGTCGGCATCCAGACGGGTCTTGGGTATCTCCAGAGAAGGAGACTCCACCACCTCCCTGGGCAGCTTGTCCCAGGGCTCCCTCACCCTCACTGTGAAAAAGTTCTTTTGCATGTTGGTGCAGAACCTCCTGTGCTCCGACTTGCAGCCATTGCCCCTTGTCCTGTCCCCACAAGACCACAGAAAAGAGGCTGGCTAATTCCCCCTGCATTCCATGCTTAAGATACTTACAGACATTAATTAGATCCCCCCTTAGTCTTCTCAAGACTGAACAGCCCCAGCTTATTCATCCTCTCCTCATAGGGGAGATGCTCCAGGCCCCTAATCATCTCCGTAGCCCTTCTCTGGACTCTCTTCAGGAGATCCCCGTCGTTTTTATACCACGGAGCCCAGAACTGGACACAATACTCCAGGTGGTCCTGACCAGGGCAGAGTAGAGGGGGAGGATCACCTCCTTTGACCAAGTTTGGTGTGTCTTGCTTACTAAATGTATCAAATGTGGATAGATGTGTATAGGGTTAAAAGGCTGTGGGGATCAGCACTAGCTGAAAATGTTTGCTGGAGTCTGAGTGGGTTAAACATTGCTGCTGAGGTGTTTTTATCAACTTTTTTTTGGAATATCATCTACCATATTTAAAGTGGTTTGGGGTTGGGCTTGTTTTCATTCTGTACAACCAGAGGGTACGTAAGGAATGTGCATCTTGTTTTCAGAGCAGTCATAGACCAGTCCTCAGGAGCTGACTCACTGCTATTTTGTAAGCAGGGTTTGCTCTCCTTTCATGCGGTTCTGCGTTTTTCTGTTCCCTGGTCCATGGTAATTTAAATCTTAAGTGTACTGGTGTCAGAAAGCCTGCTTCCTAGAGTAGTGTCTTATCCCCATGTGTGTGGTGTGTGCTTGGCCTGATTTGGTACCAGCAAACATAATTTTTGACTGTTTCATTTCTTTCCACTTGCGTCTTCATCAAATTAAGGTACAAAGGCACTTTCCCTGTAGCTGACATGACCAATAATAAACAATTATTGATAATTTAGGGGGTGTTTTATTTAGTCTGGTATTGTTATACTGTCTCATTTGTATAGTCTGTTTTCAATTTTTCCTATACCATATTTGAGAGTTTACTGAATTTCAGATCAATTTACTTGTTCTACTTGCCTTTTAATTGAGCTTTGCTATTGGGATGTCATGGTAGGGTGGGACTGGGAAGAATGGACTGCTGGAAAGAGTCCGAGAGAAGGAAGCACAGGGCTCAGTACAACTTGAACTTTCAAGTTACAATTTCTAGCATGTAGTGCACCTTGAATTGTCACACCGGATTCCACTACTGACTTTCAAAATGACTTAAACTTACTCTCAAACTTTAGTAACGCTTCTGACAGGTCAGGTATTTTCCTGATTGATTGCAACTTATTATTACTTCCACTCCCCCCCCCACCCCCCACCCCCCCAAGCAGCTTAGGAGGAGGTTAGGTGCCAGAAATCTTCAGCACTGTCATCATTTTTATTTTTTAACTAAAAGGCTTTCTCAAACTAACTGCACCAGTGTGCACTAAGATGTTGCTACCTGTAACTCTTTTTATAGCTTTGTGAGGTTAAAGTTGGAAGGTCCAACTGTTTTAATTGATGTTTTTACAAACCTTATGTGGCTGGAAAACTGAGGAGAGTCATGTGAATTTCACGTTACTTCTGCATGACTAAAGTCAAGGGCAGCAGTGTAGGCTGCCAGTAGAAATATTCCCAGGAAAACCATATGGGAGAGACTAGGAGAGAGAAAATCCAGCAAAGGCTTTTTTCCTGTTCCGCTCTAGCTCCAAGACCAAGCATAGTAGAAGGGGAAAAGTGGCAACCATTCTTGTGGAAAAAGGGTGGCGTGATACCAGTTTTCCTGATAGTAGCCAGGATGCTGTGGATAGAGAAGAAATAATTGGAAGCTTTTTGTTTCCTGGGTGGAGCTTCACATTGCACACTGATAAGTGGGAGCCTGATAGGGAGGTGATTAGAAAGGCAGCACCTTCCCTGGGAGCTGCTGCATTTCAGTCTGGGTGTCCTGCAGGAACCTCCACCCTCTCCTGTCTCTGCCTGGTCTTCTAAGCCTTGATGTCATCGTCTCGTTACTGCTAGGGGAAAAGCTGCATGTGTGGGAGATATGCAAATGTGTTGTAATGTTCTGATATAATTTTAGCACAGGAAAAGAGCAAGCTCTCTGCATAGGTATCGCCAACTGAGCTCCAGTCTTGAAGCTTCATTCCTTTAATAGAGCTTTTAACTCGGAAAAGAGGTTTACATGAGT
Organism: Gallinula chloropus; assembly: GCF_964237585.1. NCBI lineage: Eukaryota > Metazoa > Chordata > Aves > Gruiformes > Rallidae > Gallinula > Gallinula chloropus. The sequence continues at coordinate 17,067,469 of NC_140091.1, forward strand.
GTGGGGTATAGGATCAAGTTCTTAATTTTGTAAGCTTAAAAATCACCTCCTATCAAGCCGTTATTCCAGACAACTAAATTCCTTTACAGACAGTGGGAACTGTCTGTATGAGTGTAAAAGAACCGCACTGTTTAATGGCATTATTATTGAGGATTTCTGATGACATGAGCAGCACATACTGTCATCAGAACAGCACTGGCTTTGCTGTGAATAACTGAGGTGGACTTTTGTCTTCTTTCTTTTAATGTAAATATTCTAAATATTGCCTTGACTTTTTTTTGACCATTTTTTTCTCAGGTGCAATGAAAATACAATCTTTTTGTGGGAGAGAGGAAAGAACCTACTAAAATCCTTTCTTGTACGCGAGGTTAAGCATTGCACTGAGGAGGGTATGCTCCAGTGGAATTGCAGTCTTCTCATAACAGTTTAGACTTTGGTAAAGAAAGTGGATGAGTCATTGCAGGGGTTTGATGGCTGAAAAGATTGATTAATAATTAATTTTTTAAAAAGCCCTTTCCTCTGTGTCCCAGCTTTCAGCTGTTCAAAAGATCATCAGATTCCCGCACGCAGTTTAGCATCTGAGCACTGTGGGCATGTTTGTTTTGATGTCTTTCCCTGAACAGCAAATGTTGCTTTTCCTTTGCATTTGCTTACACATACACTTAGATACAAATGTCAAATTTAGTTGGAGTGTTTTCCTGAGGTTACAGCAATTTGAGAGCCAAATGTTCCCTTTACTTTGGTGTGAGCATTAGGGTTAATTATTCTTGCCTTATAACTGTTTTTTGCACTGGTATGCGAGGTGCTACATGGGTAAAAGCATTCCCCTTTTTCACTGTTTGTGTGCTTGTGCATACAGATTCACTTGCTTTTCCTCCAGAGGTGTCTGCCAGCCAACGCCTTGCGTTGGGGAGGGAGTGGGGGGAGCTGATCAAAACCAATTCATGAAAGACCTGGCACCTCCGTGACCTTTTGAAATCCTTTAAGATGTCAATTGATCCCTTCTGAGTGCTCCTGTCTGGGACAGATCTTTGGCACACGGTAGCTCTTGCTGCTCTGGTACTACAAGAGGTAATAAACTGAGGTTTGTCTTTTTATTAATAAAAGCTGTGCTGTCTGAAGTCCTGGGCATTGTTGGTGCTGAATCTTGAATGTTTAGTGCATGGTAGATACATGTTGAGGTATTTATTTGCTGACAGTGTGCAAAAATTCTCTCTCCACCCTTTCATTTTTATTTATTTATAAGCATGAAAGGTGAATGAAAATGTGGAATAATTTAAATTTGGGCTATTGCTGTCATTCATATTTTGAACCTGGAATACTTCACACCTTCAGTTCAGTGGTCCCCTTAGTCATCAAATCTTGAATTATTGCTGGACTGTAGCCTTCTGATCAGCCCCCAGGAGATGGCTGTCAGATACTTGGCGCTGAGATGTAGCTACAACCTTCGGGTGTCGGTGTTTGTGACACTGTGTTTTGTCAGATAGGAAGGGTGCAGCAGCTGAACCTTGCACTTTTCATAGGCCTGAGGTTGTGAAGAGTTGTGTGGTTTTTCCAGCTTGCAGATAGCGATACACTTCGGCCTGCTGCAACCGTGAACTTTAATCTACCTTAGTCAGACGTTAAGATTTGGTTGCACTGCTGTATTTAATTCTTTATAACACTTACCACGTGGTACAGAGTTACTGTAAGTAGGAGTTTTAGAGGGGAAAAAGAGAGTATGCAGGACTGTCTTGCCAGGGTGGCATTGGAGCTAGACTTCAGTTTTGTAAAAAGAGGTGGTTTTCCCTTTGTAATAAACCAACCATTTGCCTTGGCACAAAATATTGAAGGGGAAAGCTTTTTTTGTGATTATTGTTTTAAAGGATTGAATGTAGAAAATGTGAGGAGAGTGAAGAAATTTTAGCTGCAGGGGAGGAGATGCAATGTTATTTATAAAACTAGACCTCCTCGAATGCATGTTTTATTCCAGTAGAACCTCCCCTGGGTAAATGTCATGTGCAGAGTTGAGTGGGTGTTCACCTGCTGGGATGTCTGGAGAAGACGACAGGAAAGCAGTTTGCCCTTGAGGGGTGCTCTGAAGAAATGAATGTTTTCATGGCTTGAGTAGATAAAACTTGCTCTGGCAACAGTATGGGCAATTTGACGAGAAGTGGGAGGGGAGAAGGATGTGTGTGACTAGGGTGACTTTTTGTGTTCTGGAAGGAAGAAGCAGGGTCTGGAATTTGTAGTCTGACATTTCTGAATGCGTGCAGAAAGCCAAAGGAAGCTAGTGGGTGTTGGGACATAACTGATTTGCTCCAGTTTGTTGAGTAGGTGTGGACAGAAGGACAGCAAGAAATCACTGGGCTCTCTTTTAACCTAAGAGGCAAAACATTGTGCAACTGCACTGGTCAGAAGGAAATCTCCCAAGCCGCACCCTGGGCTGCCCTAGGTCCTGGTGCTTCAGCCTGGCAGTACCACTGTCTTCAGTTCACAGCTCCACAGCTGCTTCTCTCTGGATTGCTGCCACTGGAAACCTCCTGATGCAGAGAAGGCCCTGAACAGGAGCGGCTGCGGTTACTTTTGCTTTTCCTGTGGGATCACTGCAGAACCCCTGGATGGGTGAGAGAGGGGTCAGAGATGACCTGTGTTTCCTCAAGGCTGTAGTTTTTCCTACTCGCAGACTTGCTTGTGGAGAGACGTTTGTTGGTTAAGCAGTGGTGCTATAAGGGGATTCCATGCAAAGGGGGTGGATCTGGCTGTGGACATCTGCCCCTCACCAGGGAAGCGCATCTTGCATGCTTGGTCCAGAGCCTGTAAAGCAGGAATTAAGGCACACAAAGTATGTGGCTAGGCAATGCTTTTACACTGTTACAAAAGCTAGCAAAGTTTAATGCATCTCCTGCTAATCAATTCGGTCTCACTTCTCTGCAGTGTTTAAGTTTTTTTTTCTCTTTTTCTCTCCTCCCCCCCTCACCCCTCCCCACCCCCCCCCCCACCGCCCCAAAACTGAGCTGGAAATAGTCCCTATAGGTTTTCAGGCTTTGCCACAAGAACACTACTTGTCATGTGGTGTCACATCAGCTGAGAAATCCTCAGACAGTAAGCCTGCTTGGATTTTCTGACACTTGCCTTTTCTCCTAGTCTTGTCACAATTCTTCCATCATTCAGACTGACTTCTCGTGTATGTTTGGGTTATGGAAAGTAACAAAGCCTATGAAACGTGACTATCCATGAAAAATAATACTCTAATATTCTTTCAGCTTTTCTAATAAAATTTTTTTTCATGTGTATGTTTGCATTAATAGCAGTTGCCTTCTAGTTAATAAATACAGTGCCCTGTAAAAATAATGGGTTATTAGGATTGGATGGGTTCCTGTAGTGCCCATAGTGCTGCAGCTTTCACTAGCTAGCTGTGCCTTTGCTGTTGTGCACCATGGAGTTGTTTACATGTTAGGAATATGCTAGAGGCAAGGAGAAAGGAACAGCTTCAATGTGATGGAGCATAGATGCTCTGTGGGGGAGGCCTCAGAGTTGTTCGTAACAGGATCAAATGTCGATCATGTTTCAGGAAGAATAAAGTTGGTGTTTATGAGAAAATTGAAGAATAGCATATTACATGCTTTCCAGCCATCTTAAAGCTGTCTATTTTTGATCCTGACTAGGAAAACGTCCTTCTCCTGTGGTTGTTTTGAACCCTGTAGAGTATCAGTGGTGCCTAGTGGAGGCATCTTATCTGGACCACTCCTGTTTGGCTCCAGCTGCTTCTCTGGGCTGCATTTGGAAAGGAAACAAGGAAGATGCCAGATTCTTTCTGCTCTTCCATTAAAAGCCCGCTGATAGCCTTGTTGATGGTGCTGCTGGAGCATTGTGGTCACTATTAAACTTGTTTTAAAGACAGGTCTGGGGATTTACTGGCTCCATAGAGTAAGAAAACATTCCGACACCAATCTGTGAACATGAGAAAATGGCTACTCCCTTATTGCAAGGTGTAAACGCTGGAAGGAGCAGACGAAGGCAGAGGAAATGGCTAGAGAGGACTGCAGAAGAAAACAGCTGAAAACCTCCTCCTCTCCCTCCAGAGCTATTTTTTGTCAGTGACAGAGCGCTGTGGGATGAGCAAAGCCGATCTGTATCTGCAGCAGGCCGTGGCTGTGATCTGAAAATGTATCCCCAGGAAAAAACAATGAGAGCCGAGCTGTGGGGGAGGGAGCATCCCAAGCCAAGGCACCTCTCTGCTGCAGCTGAACCTGCAGTTCCTGTTCCAGGCTGCTTTGCCTTGTATTTAGGTGATGCTCAAAACTATATGACAAAGGGCTGTCAGGTTGTCTGCCTGTGTGTCAGCTGTTGGGGTGTTGGGCTGGGGTTTGTGAAGGAGCAGCTGGGGGATAGGAGTGGGGAGGGGGAGAGGGAAGGGAGAGGGGGCTTGAAAAATTGTCAGAGTGAGAGGCTCTACAAATTAAGGCCAGGTGCCTGTTGGAAATGCTTCTCTAAACCAGACCTGGCAAATACATGGTCATGGATTTATTACCAGAACTGAAGGCTTTTTCTGATTGTGTGGTTTCTTGCATTCTTCTTAGAATGGTTTGGTGTTGAACCAGCATCCTGATGTGTTGTGTTGTCTGGGCCTGTCTCCTGAGGAAGATATTTTGGACAGTTACTCCTAAGTAAATACTGCATGTGGTTCTGGAGTTAAGAGCTTGTCTTCACATGCCATTGAGAAATTATTTGAGTCAGCCGAAGGTGTGATTTTAAAGTTAATTGCTTCAACTGCCCTACATCTCTCAGGCAGAATATTTTAGAGTCATTCTGTTTCTGGAAAAGAGTGTCTCAAGCAGTTTAATCAATTTTTTAATTTGTGTGGTTTTTTGTCTCTTAAGAAGTAATCCAAAGTGCCTTATGCAGACAAAGCCGCAAAGTGGATTATGTTATATAGGAAGGCTGTTCTTAAGGATTTGGGAGGGTTTATGTGGACACAGATATATTACTAGTCAGGAATAGCACTTGCATTTTAAAGTCACTCTGTATTTTCATCTGAATTTAATATTAAAGCATCTCCTTCAGCCTCTTCTAAACTTAAGGAGAAATTCTGAGAAGATAGTCTTTGCAGTGGACCTTTGGAACACTGTTACAGCATCTTACAGATGTCGTGAACTGTGTGATGACTGAGAGTTACGGTAGAAACTTCTGATTCGTTTATCCAGTCTTCTGTAGTGAATGGAATGTACTGCTTAAGTGGGTAAAGTTGCTGGTTTCTTGGAAGAGTTTCTAAGTTGATGGGCAGGGGGATGAAAGGAGTTGTAGAGGATTATGATCCCTCCCAGCAAATCTTGGTCTTCCAGCCCAAATTGAGATTCTTCCCATCTTCAAAGTTGGGCTTTGTTAGATATGTGTATGAAGCAGGAGGCAGGAGCAGGAGGAGTGGATAGTAGAAAAGGACTGAATGTTTTAGAATGTGAGGCTTTTGGCAACCTGCACAGTTGTGTTTACTTTAGGCCTGAGAGGATGGGATAGAGAATCCAGCACAGGGAGGGTACGCTTCGCACTGAGCTGTTTTGAATATTTGCTGACTAGTTTAGGGGGAATTTGCTGCAGAAGGCATGGGTAGGGGTGTTCATTTTGCTTTTTAAGGCTACAGTTTTTACTGCCACAGTCTTCCCCCTCCCCCACTTTCCTTCCCATTTTGCTATTTTAATAGGAGGAGGAATGACTGAACTGCCGTATGTGTTTTTCCTTAGTCATTTTTGGTTGGGCAAAGTAAGTTGCAGTGGTGATGTACAGCAAGAACCCAGGTTATTTCGTTTTCACTGACTGAATTTAGATGCTTGCCAAACATCATAAGGAATTTCTACTCTAAATGTACGCAAGCATGTGCGTCAGGAGCCATGTGGGATTCCTGATGATGTCAAGTCCACCGTATGTGTTGAACTGCGGAATTACATCTGCAAACTACTACCACCATGTTTCTAGGGTATTTAACAGATCACTGTGTAGAAATAGTTAGCATATTTATTTAAATGAAGTTGTGAAACTGGAAGGTTCTGAATGTTTTTTCCTACTATTGTGGCAATTACAAAACCAAATATTGTGGTTTTCTTGCTGAATGCAAGTTTTATTGCCCTGTGAAAGACTTGGTCCTAAAGGGTAAGGACTGATTCTGTGGTAAAGTTTAGTTGACTGCATGTGCAAATCCAGGTATAGTGTAGATGCTCCCACCTTGGGCAGGTAAGGAATGTAGTGTCTACACTCGGGGTGCGTGTGCCTTGCACAGTGTTTCTTCTCTGCTGAGTAGCAGTGCAGTTGCTGTGGCAGTGCTACCTCAGGTACCCACTGGGATAGGACTGAGGTCAGTTCATTCTGCTGCTTTCGTCACATGAGTAGCTATGGCTGGTAGTATGCAGAAGCCATGAACCCAGGTGAGGGTCAGGGTGATGAGAAGCCTGAATGTGTTCATCATCCAGTCTGGTTGACTCAACGACTTGGTGGCTTGGTAAATACCTTATCTTTACAGTCAAGGCATAGGAGAAATTAATATAGATCCTTTAAATGATTTTTGGTCGTGTCCAAAATGGCTAATCAGCGAACGCTTCATGCACTCATCTGTTTCATTTTGTTCTGAGCTGTTGAATCTCCTGTTGAAATCATGGGAATATGTTCCATGCCTTGGAAATTCAACCCACTGCAGGTCAGCTCTTGTTTCAGCCTGACACACAGCTACTGTGGACTTTGGTATCACACAACTGGAGATTGGTGGTTGCCATGGGATCCTCGAGTGTGACCCAGTTATGTACAGATGGACAGAGAGCAGCCCCAAAGAAATTACCCATAATGCTTCAAAAGACCATATCTGTTGTCACAGAGAACCTCATGTTATTGTAGGAAGGAAAATGTGAATGGAAAACAGAACTCTCTAAGAAAATACTAAATAGCCTAAAAGCTGAACTGGTTTTAAAGAAAAGTCAGTAACTATACTAACAGCCCTCTGGCTCCAGGACACATCTAGAAATTTCAAAGCAAAATGCAGTAATTAAGGGGACAATAGGTGCACGTTGGAAGCTAGGAAGTAAGTTAGAGAATTAACTGCATATTTTTGGTAGCTGAAGTATGTCAGGAAACAAATCATTCCAGTCACTAGATGTAATAATCTAGATGTAATAGTCACTAGAGATAATAAAATAGCTCCTGCAAGAGAAGTAGAAATATTTACTAATGCTGTTCATATTTAGGAAGGTGCAGAATATGATACCATGAAGGCCATTCCAACAAAGAATTAAATCCATCTTAATGAACAAGGATTTATTACCTTCTAGGGATAGACATATGTAAGTCAGCAGCACTATGATATGATTCTTTTAAAGTGTTTGCTGAAAAGTCTGCAGGCTTGCAGATAATTCTAATAACTGTTGATATTGAGGGTAGAAGACCAATCTAACCATATTCCAGTTAGCTTGACCTTGATCTTCTTCAAAATATTTGAAAAAATATTGCAATATTCCACCGATAAAATATGAAGCTGATACCAGCCCACGCCACTTCAAGGAAGGTGTGTGTTAGCAAACACAGTGACATACTAGAGACTTAAGTTTTACTTGATAGAGGGACTTGCATGAAATGTAGTAAATCTATGTCTTCTGAAGGCACCTATCTCAGAGGGACAGTCCAAGCCTTGCTGGCTACTCCCTGGCTCCTTCCAAGTACTACCCATGGTTCCCTTTCACAGCAACAGCAGAGGTAGTCAGGACTGTGACATACCCCACTGGGACTCCTGTCCTGACACGCTATTGCTATGTGGTATTGCAAAAGTAAACGATTTAAGGACTGACTAACTGATGTTTAAAAGTTAGTCATTGGTGGTGAATCATTATCAAATGGGAATGATTCTAGAAATCTGTTTTAATGATTGAGGTGAGGCCAGATTCCATTGAACCTTTTCATCAAGTACCTGGAGAGAACAGGATCTGTACTGATAGAGTTGGCAGGCCATATCGTGCTAGGCAGCCTGGTAACAAGGACAGGGCAGCTTGTACAGAGCAATCTGGGTATCCTGGTGAGCTGTATCAATCATAAGTGTGTCTTTGTACAGTCCGATGCAAGATTGTTGGGCTTGCAGGTGTTACACGACAACAGAGGCTTGGGGAGAAGACTACCTGGGGGGGACAGTGAGTAGACAGCGGGATGTGACTGCCCTTTTGCAGGGCAGCAAAGGTCTATGAGTGTTGATGTGTATAGAAGGGGCATTGGGCAAAAGAAGGTGAATTTGAGTCTGGTTCTGGGGTCATGAGGAATCTGTTAAAAACAGAAAAGAGAGAAAGAGGAGATACTTGGAGGCTGGGCGGTGTTCAGGTACCACAGGGAGAGCCTGAAAAAGCTCAGTCTGGACATGTTTCTTGATAGATAAATGAGGTGACTTGATAATTGGCAGGAAGTGTCTTCTGAGGGAGAGCCTGCTGGAGGCTAAAAGGCTAACAGAAAGTTAGGAAACTGGTGGCTGGGAGCTGAAATTGGGCAATTAGGAATAAGAAAGGCATTTGTAACGGTGAGAGAGCCTAAGCCCTGGAACAAATAAATGACAAATGAAAGTGGTGGATTCTACCCAAAATGTTCCCAGGGCTGAAAGCTTTTCTGGAAGTGTTATGTTAGGCAAACAAAGGTTTGGCTTACAGTTACATGTAGTCCTCTGGGCTAAATGCAGGATTAATTGAGTATAGTGCTCTGTGGTGTCCCTCTGGCTTCAGTAATTCATAGCAGGGACCATATAAACCTGCAAAACAGAATGTTTGTCATGCTGAACAATTGAGCACCATCTGGCCTCTGATAGAATATATAGTGTATGTATGTACATTACATAGGAGGTGCATATACCTCTTGGCCTGAGAAACGTAAGTTCCTCTGTTACATATTTTGAGAGCAACAGAAGAAACTGGAATCTGTAAGTGGTTGCCAAGCGTTTCCTAACCATGCATGTGATTCCTCATGCGCTCCCAACTGGGAGACGTTGGGTACATTTGCCCCTTGCTTATGCTAGGAAGTAATTCTTCTCAGCTGGGTTGATTAGTTTGTGTGTCCTGCTGTCTGGAGTCTGCTCTGCTCTCTCTAGAACTGATCTTTCCTGAATCCTTTTTGGATTCTTTGTTCTGTTCTCCTCTTATGCAATAGTAGCTTAGATCTTTCCGTTCCTCTTCTTGAAGGTATGCTGGAAGAAGCCACAAGGAAAATGCGGAATGGTGTGGTGGAAGTGCAGTGGGAGGCTCACAAGCAATGAGTTTTATAGGCAGTGTTTTAGGGGAATTGGTTTGGTTTGGTTTTTTCGGGGTTTTTTGTAGTGGACAAGTAACCTCTGGAACTCACTGCTGCATGATAACATTGAGTAAGAATTAATACAAGTCTGATTAGGCTCCTCTGGGGATGAAATGAAGCTTTATATAAATCTATGAAACTTGTAGGGTTTAAAAGCATCTTGTAACGGCAGGGTCTAATATAGTGGGCAGGTTATAATTATTTACTAGGAACCTTCTTTTGCTGTAACATCTGTTTCTAGCTGCTTTCAACAACAGGAACTGGTGATTCAGAGGTCTGTTTCTAAATTTAATGTGAGAAGGAGCACAGTGCTGGCTAGAGGAACACTGAGGGTGTGTATACGAAGGGGAGGTGGTGATAAAGGGAGAACGCACCCTGCACGCTAAAATGTGTCATTGTGCCTCTGCTTGCAGGGCACACATGCTGATACACAAACAGAATGTACGTAGATTAGAGTAACAAACTCATTTTGAGCCCTCAGCTTCTCAGTGATCATACTTTTACAGTGTTCCTCCATTGTACCTGAAGTAGTTGATCTGCAGGGAAAATGCACCATTTGTGTTTGAGGATTCATGGCTTCAGAATTGGGGAGAGGAATGGAATGCAGCACAGAGATTTAACATATTGAAGGAAGAAGGCCTGGCTGTGTGTTTTTTCAAGGAAAAGTCTCCAGTTTCCTTTAACTGCCTCCTGACGCTTGATTTGGAAGAAAGCTACTCTCTGTTCTTAAATGGGAGTTAGAAATCTTACATGCAGGTGGGCACAGGCACACACACAACTTTATTTGTGTATGGCAGTTGAGTCTGGTAAATACTAATGGACAGAAATTGTTGGCAGGGAAGTGTAGGTACAGACATAATGACTGTGAGGGTTATTTCACTGCTGCTTTCTTTCCATGGCCTCCGAACGCTGGAAGTAGCTGCCCAGCCTTGTTGGCATTGTCTACCTCAGGATGCTCCTGAGATGTCACTTGAACAGTAGAGCTACTCTACGTTTGTCGCTGTTTGTGTCCACACAAAAACATAAGTACATGCTCAAAGAAAACGAGTCAGGACCTGGATGTGTCTTGTAACCCATGTCTTTGCACTGCCCAAGTGTTTTGTGGAAAGTGGCAAAGAGAGGGAGGGAAGGCTTAAAACAAGAACATCAAAAGAATGGTAATGCCATAAAAGTTTTAAAACTTTAGCAGATGCAAAAGGTCAGGCATTTTAGCATTTCTGTCTTAATAGGTGGGAATGGTTATTTTGTGGTCATGTCTTTTGTTATCCACAGATGGGTCCAGGGAGTGGACTTTCTTTGAAGTTTTGTGCAAAGATAAAAGGAGCAGCTCAGCCCTACCTCTGTAGGCTACCTGTCTAGCTTAATACAGCACTAATCTGGCAAAGCAAGTATGGATACTGGACCTTTGAACAGAGGAAAATAAAATGTTAAAGCCATAGATGCTAGGAATTGGCTCTTAAGAGCTGCATCAGGAAGCACAGTTGATGTTTTCCCTGCATGCAGTCATTCCAACACAAGTTAAATTCTTTGTTGTAGAAAAAGCAAACTGTTTTGGAATGTTGAGTCTGAAACACAGATGATATATTGCAGTAGAAGACTCCTGGGGGATTCTTTTACGAGATGGATTTTATTTGTTAAATGAGTTTTCAGTAGTTCTTCAGTACACGCTATTGTATCGCCTGCGTGATGTCTTACAGCGTCACTGGTCTGATCTGGACTGTGATGACTGAATAAATAGCATCATTTGCTAACTGTGGAAAGATGGCTTGAGCCGTAAGACACACGTGCATTTTGTAATGTAATTGTAAATCATAAATTAAAGACGTTGGGCTAATGCCAGATATAAGCTGCGTTCATAGCTCTTGGTGCTCTTGTCTCCCCACAGGAGTTCCAAGAGTCGAAGGGGATCACAGAGGAAACGGAAGCTGCTTTTGTACTTTCTTTGGGGAGTGGGAGGGAGTTATTAGATAATTCATGTACTCTAAGACATCTTGAAAGTAGACTTTGAAGTGGCCTTTGGGCTTCTACCAAGGGCCATGCAGCTGGCATTTTGGTTTTGTGCATTACAGGAAAGAAAACACTAGAAATCCCTTGGCTTTCATCTATAGAGAAACAACGGCACTTTGCTGCTATGTTTTGGCTGTATTGGTTTTTGGCATGGTTGTAATTTACAGTATTATATCCTGTGGGTTTTCAGTGACTTAAATTACGAAGAAGAAATAGTTTGTCTTGTGGTAGTTGTAAGATGGTGTTACAGTTGGCAGGGGGACATTGTCTAGGAGTTAGAGGATCAGACCTGTGGTCTGTGATGGTTTTAGCAACAACTGTCTTGGGGGAGGGCTGGAGGAGACTATGTATTTGGTTGTAGTGATATAACCTGGTTGATGGTTACTGAGCTCTGCCTTGGACCGTAGAGGTGCAGAGCTCCTAATTAAAAAGCTTAAATGCAAGTCCAATTGGGAAAGTTTGAATATTTTATGTTAACCTAGTTATGCTTTTGCTCATTGCTAATAAAATGCTGTGTCTGTGTTACTGTGAGGGGGTAGAAGGATCTTTATTCAGATCTCTGTTCAAACTGGAGCTATTCAGAAACAACAACTCAGAAACAAGAAATCATTTTATGTAACTGGATAATTTTAAGTGTGCTATTATCACACTCTTTTAAACTGAAGGCAGTAAAGATTTCCTAATAAATGACTCACAATAGCATTATCACTCTTATTTATATAACTTGAGATCTTGTAATCTAAGCCTGTTGGCCTTTACGTCTGTGAGTGTTTTAACTTTTTATGGGGGTTTTGTTTTAAAGCCAATTCATGATTACTCTCTTTTTGTTTGTTTGTTTCTTGTACACATACAACCAGTTGTATCTTCTCCCTTTAGGGCAGAAGTAAAGCTTTATTACAACCTGCTTCTCTTAACTTGACAAAGCAAGTATCAGTGAGTATGGCCAACTTCAGCAAGTAAGTCTGTGCAGAGCACTGAGAAACGTTATCTTGAGATAACTGTATGTGGAACCTCAGCTACGTTCCCTGAGGAGGAGTTCCAGTAACTTAAGAGAAGTAGTTTTATTTGTGAGTTGTACACCCTGAGTACAGATTTTCCTGCTAACATGTCCTTCAATGATAATATTTGTTAAATCATGTCTCAGAGCTGAGTTGCATATTAAGGAATTGCTCCGACGCACCGCTAATACTTGCAGACTTCTGTAGGATGTCTTTACTTTGAGACACTTCCTGTGGCCAAAATGTTCCTGGTGTAGAATATAAAAGGAGACTTATTCCTGTTTCTAGCCCATGGCAGAGACTTAAAAGTTCCTGCTTTTCTAACTGGTCAGACTTGAAACTTTACCTTCCTCAAAACCCTGTCATGTTGCACAGTATGAAATCTGATGCAATTCAACTGAATTTTTGGGCTGTAATCTTTTTGAGACAGGATTGCACAACACATAATACAGTAAGGCTTTGATACAGAGTATGAAATTGAACCTTTTATGCAATATAAATATCAAGTGCTAGCAGCGTCTAGCGCTTTGTCCAAAAATCACTCCCCCCCACCTCCTTTTCATTTGAATACAAAGGAACTCTGACCAAGATGCAGGAGCTAAGCACTACACAAGGAGCACAGAGCACACAATGCGGGTATTGTGAAAGGTAGCAGCGTCTGATGCGTGGCGTGAGACAGAGAGAAGACTCCCCTAATGAGTCAGGAGCAGGATTGCCATAATGCTGTGTCTTACAAAGGATGTTTTAACTTAACAGTCACTCTGCCACTTGTAACAGAAGAAGCAGCACAATGAGCCATTAGCCCCATTTTAGGACAATTTTCCATCAAGCCCAAAGAACGATATCAGTCTGACTGCTGTTCTACTGCCTCTTCCCTTCCTTGGCTTCCAACCCAAGATAAGGTCTTGTGATCCAGGTCTACTTCACATGGCTGTGTTCATGTGCAACAACTTATACCAGTATCACATCGCCTGCCTTCCACAAGTCACTATTTTGGGTCTGTCCTGCAAGGTCATTTTGTGCTGAATGTGGATGTCCCAGGCTTTGTGATGGGCACAGAGAATGGTCCTTCATTTGGCTTCCTAAAGCAAGTCTGTTCTTGGGAAACCAAAACTAGTGAAGGCTTAAAAGAATAATTTAATTAAATTTTGTTAATCCCAAGTCCCTTGGTGGTGTTCTATTTGAAAGAAAAGGGTTTTATTTAGTCTGAGGAACTTGAAATGGAGATTAGAATTGTTGCTTAGCCTAAAAGGGAACAAAAATGTAGCATAGAGTTCTGAGCCTTGATAACTTCTTTTTTAAAAGAAAAAAGTAAAAAAATTACTTGAGGCATAATTTGGCACATAAAATTCCTGCTCAAAGACAGGCTGTTACAAAGCTTCATAATAAATGAAATGATGGTTTCGTTCATGTTTTGGTCTGGCCATGACAAATCCTGATGGTTTATGGGAATGTAGTCATATGTATATTATTGCTGTACACCCACATGCACAGGCAGTAGTCCAAGTGTGCAGATGAGATAACAGGAACATATAAATAAAGTGGTTGGCTAGTTGTCCTAATGTTCTTGACTAGATCCTTGTTAAAATAGTGCCAGCCTGACTGAGGAATGGATCTGGTGTACCGAAGATTTCTTGTAGCCAGCTCCGACAGGATACAGGTCTCTGTGTGAGCAACTTGTGGCCTTTTCATGCTTGCTTTGTGTTGAGTCAACAATGTGAAATGCAAACTGAGGGTTAGTAATCCCTGCTGGCCCCTGGTACTTTGGGGTTGCCTCCAGGCTACCCTGTTCCAAGAGAGGGGGATGTTTCCAGACGGTTAAGTGTGTGCGGCTCCATGTGAGGAGGTCTCAGCATGCTGGTAAGACAGGAGCTCTGTGGTTGCCCTGTGTCCCACCACCACACTGGAGCTGGTGTTTTCTGGTACTGTTGTAAGATAAAAGAAATATTTCATCCGTTATTCCTGCTTCACAGCTGTGAGTGGGTGATGCCCTGTCAATTACACGTGCTTACAGAAACACTGCTGGAAATGATGTTAAAGTACAGTTTGCCTTAGGGCAACTCCTGCGTCTCCACCTTGTTCTAGCCAGGGCAGTAAGAAGGGCTGGGTTGCACCTCTTCCTGAAAGGCTTCCATTAGGCTCAGCAGAAGGCACAGTGGGAGCTATAACTCTGAAGAGCTACTTGCACAAGCTCAGACTTTGTTTCCCCCGGTTTTTTGAAATCTTGGCATGCTGGTGGAAGGGCTTAGAAGGTGATTTAGGAGGAAAGGACCCTTCTCCCGGGTCAGTGTGATGCTAGTGCTGTGTCTGGAACTTGCCTTGCTTGCCCAGACCTTCCTGAGGACCTGACTGGGGCCTGGTGGAGAATGTGAAAATGACCTGGTTTGGATGTATACTGAAACAGGGGCAACACCAAAACCCGAGTGGCATGTTTTCCTCCAGTTAGAGGGCAACAGCCACTGTTGCTCTGCTTGAAGTGCTGCCTGCAGTAGTAAAGCTGCCTCTGCACTGCCCCCCACCTCTCCCTCCACAATTTGGCCATCCAAGCAGGCAGCATGGTGGCTACAAGTGTCAGGAGGAGTGACATGGTACATGACTGCATATCTGTGAAGGTGACTGTCAGAAATGTTACTGCAAGTGTGTGGGGAAGGCTGCAGTAATTATGGCAGGGTGGTAAGTGCAGGAGGAGGAGTGACATCTGTCTGTAGGTGAGATTGAATAAAATGTCTTCTTTCTATACCTTTATTTTGTTTGATTTGAAGTGAAGTACATACTCAGAAAGCTTAGTTGTCTGTTTCACTGGGAAGGTAGGTTTCAAGAGCAGTTATGTTTAGTGCCTTGTTTCTGAGATAGCATCATTCTCAAACCAGTGGGAAGGAGTATGGCTAAGGATACAGGAATGCTGTAACTGTAAACAGATTTATCTGGACATAATGTTAAGCTGCTTCAAAGATAGCAGTGCATTAAAATGTTAAGTTTGATTATATTTTTAATCACACTGTTATTCTGCTTTTTCTGTCGTTTTCTGGAAAGCATGATGGTTTTTGTTTCCTTGCTTTGAATTTTATGCCCACAAACATGCTTGTCATTGCCTCACAAATAATCACTTTTAGATTGTAAGCCCTCAGGGGCAAGGGTTGTCTGCCTTCTCCCTGCCGGACAGCCCTCAGTGCAGAGGTTACAATTCCAGCTGGAGCATTTGGATCAAATCATAAAACAAATTTAGCAATAGTAAATGTTTAAATTGGAGGCTGTATGGATCGTTGGTGCTGGTGAATGGCAGCAAGCAATTCAATCAAGCCTTACAAACCTTTTTGCAGAGCTGGAAGCTTCCGTGTTAGAGCAGGAATCCATCAGTCTCAGGGAAGATGACAAGTCTTTTGGAACATTCTCCCTGTTCTTAAGACGACACTTTGAATGGGGTTTTGAGAAAATAAAACACAAAAAGGAAGGAGGTGATCTGAACTCATCAGCAGAACTTCAAAACAGCAACCTCCAAAATATGGGTGGTAGTGTAATTTCTTTTTATGCTTAAGCACTGAGATTGCAGTACACACCCTGAACCAAACAATTATGAGACTAGATGGACTAAGTAAATGGCTTACCTCTTAGAGAAAGCAGCTTAAGTTTGGAAGAGGAAAAAGAAATGTAGTGAACTTAAATCCCTTTGAGGATAAATGTTTCAGCTGCAGGCATTTTTCCTGGCATGAAACCACTGGAGGTTCAGCTATTGGAAGCTTGGCAGGAATGCAGTAACATTAATAAGTCATCCTTCATCTGTTGATCAGAGTTTTATGTGAGAAGCCATCGTTGTTATCCATCTGGCAGGATGTCCGAAGCATAGAGGATCTCTTGGTAGAGAGCAGGTAGGGCTGGGAGCAGGCTCTGTTCTGCTGTCTGCTCGGGGTGGGGGGAAGAGGATGGTGGGGGGTGTCGGGGCTGCTGGGCAGTTATCTCCAGTTGTTTCTGTGTCACGGCTTTACAGCTAGTCATTGGCTTGAGTGAGGAAGTCTCCCCTTCTCCCTGGGGAGAAAAGAAGCTGTGTGACATTTAAGTAGGACCATAGTTTGTACTCCCATAAAGAAAGACTTGTAGAGCCTGTGTATTTGAAAACTGAGGGTGCAGCTTATTTATTGAGCTGTAAACTTGCTTGCTTTTTCTTCCTTTTTTTTTTTTTCTTTAATCCAGGCAGCTCTATGCTGGCATAGTGGGTAAAAGAAAAGGTGGAATTTGAGTGTGCTTTTTCATATCCTGATTCTCAGCTGCACTTTATGCACCTTCCTACTGCTCTTGCCAGGGGAAAAAACCTTGGCAAGAGGACCTCTGATGTGCAAGTAGGGAGGCTGATGTTTACATGTGCCTTCTTGTGTTGCTGGGTGTTTTTGGAGGACTCTTTCTGTGTGTTTAATTTGCTTTTGTTGTTCTGTTCTTTTAATTGAAGTGTGGCCTTTCCTAGATTGCTTTTAGCTAATGAATATAATGGAAGAGTCGCCGCACACATACACAGTAGCTCATATGTGTGCAGATCTTACATATAAAATTCCTGTTTAATGTGTAACTCAGTGAGAGTGGCTGTGTTTGCTGTTCTGTCTGAAGAGATGAACCAGCTCAGGTAGGGAACAATGGACCCAGTTCTTTAGTTAAAAGAACTTTTTGTCTGCTCTTGGCTCTAGGTCTCCATGAGGATGCAGTAAATGTTCCAGTGCAAGGTCACTGGCATGTTCATTAAAAGTAAAAAGGAGAGTATCCATTGAAAACAACTTGCTGTAGTTACTCAGTAAACCTGCCTCCCTTCTGACGGGAATACAGTTGAGACATTAAGTAAAGCTAAGCTTCAGTACCATGAGCTAAGGTGGGGAGGTCGCTTTGCCCTCAAGAGGGGCTATTAAAACCTGCAATGTGAACTTAAGTGACATACTTCTTTTTTGTAGGCACTCCTTCCTATTCTTCAGGTATGTTTAGGGTGTGTAGTTAAAGGTACTAATATATCCTGTAAGAAGATGTGTATCTTTACATTCTGTGGCTTATAATCACCAAATGAGTGGCTCTCTGCCAAGTTCAATTTCTTACCACTTTTGAAGTCGCTCCAGTTCTGAGTGAGTCCAGAACAAGATGAGACAGACTGGCAGCGTGTGTGGCTGGGGATCAGAAAGGAGGATATTTCAGAGGAACTGCAGGAGTTGCTGAATGCTGCCTCTACTTGAGATCATGGTATTTCATATAACAAACTTTGTATCCCTGTGGATTTATGTAAAAGCAAATGTAAATAATATATTGGGGTCCAAACAATTTTTAACTGTTCTGTTTTTCAGATTTCTAAACTCAAAAGGAAATCTGTTGTCTTTTTCTTTTTTAAAAAAAAATTGTATTGCTGGGCTTTTGTTCAAGTGGCAAAAAGCAGGCTCTAAGGGTTAGGGTTGCCAGATGTGCTTTTATTTTGGTGCAGCTTGCTTTTGCATCTTGATAAATTCCCAAAGTGCTCTGGTCAGTAGAAGTGCCAGATGTTTACTGTGTGATGCTGTACTTCTGACAGCGGTTGTGAAAACTCTGCAGAAACATCACTGCCTAACAGATAGGGGAGCAGCAGATTTTGAATGGCGGAGGGATTAAATGGTCAACATCTGACTGCAAGCAGCTGTTTGTTGTTTTTTGGGTGGCATAACTTGTAATTGCTACGTCCACCTCGGCACAGGGTAAATCAGCTGCCAGTTGTGTTGGTACTTGAGGAAAAGTGCTTGTTTTAAACTGGGTGTCTTGCGCATGCAGGTTAGGCTGACTGTTCAGGATTCCCAGTTTGGGATGTTGTAGGAGTTCTGTGCAGTGAGGCACAAAGTCCCCGCTCGCTGTTTCCGCTCTGGAAGTGTGGCTGCTCAGCCTCAGCATTGTGGCTTCAGTCACTGGCCAGACACAGCCTCCTGCGAGAGGAGGGCAGGTTGGTACTGTGTGAATAACTGCGGTGTGGGGTTTGGAGTGTGCGTGCAGGGGTACACCAAGGCATCCTGGGGTCCACCAAGGCACGTTGTTTGCCTTCCTCTGCAAGGTCTTGTTACTCTGCTGAAGGATTTCTGTGGGGGCAGTTGCAGTGTTTGTGCTCTTCCCAGGAGAGTTTGCCTGTGCATTCATGGACAGTTACTTACAGATATGAAAAGCATATGTTCAGTATTTACCCATGCTGGGGTCTAGCCTTATTAGTCATCTCTCTTGGGTTTGTGCATGATGCTTTGCTAGATGGTTTGTTTTATAACAGTGAAATCACGTGTGGTTAACTGACTTGAACTGCTGCACATGTAAGTAATACTGAGCTCTTTACCAGCTAGAGACCCATGCAGGGGGTGCTCAAGGATCCCTCTCCTCTCTTGTTTCCTTCTCCCATCTCTTCTCTCACACTTTTTATGGTCTCCAATGCTACTGCCCTGTGTGAAGTGAGGACAGAGCTAGGTGTTGCTGCATATTCAGCTTAGCATCTTTCTGAGCTTTTTCAAGGTCAAAGACTGAGAAGCCCTGATCTGTAAGACACTAAGTGTCTGCACTGCACCCTGACGCTTGGGGATAAACTTGAACAAAACCTGAAGTTTGTACTTTTGTTCAAAGCACCCGTCTCATAAGAGCATGGCACAGGAGTACAGCAGTAGGCAAAGTGGGGAGTTGTTTGTTTTGGTGTCCTGTGGACTCAGAACAAACACAGATTTAACTGTATTAACGTGCTTTGGAGAGCTATCCAGAAAAAGAAATAGCTAGACAGGGTTCCTGTCTTGAAAGTCATCCTTAAACAGACCTCTCTGGTCACTTGCAGCAGGGCAAGAAGGAGGTATGATTCCAGAGTTTGTTAGGGAAATTACAGCTGCTAATACTGCTTTTAAAATATCACATTGATTACAAAACCATCTGTGTAGGAGTGGTGTATAACACTAGACCTTCAAAGAACTGGTAAACAAGGAAGAATCAGTGTAAACACTAAAATAGCAGGATCCAAAAGTAGGTCATAGTTTTATGCAACCTGCAAGAGCCTGGCTTTGAAAAGCAGAATTTTTGAAAATTCAAAAAAAGAAAAGTTTTTTATAAATTCTGCTTTTGTAAATGGGTAATAATTTGACATTGATTATATACAGCAAGAATCTTATTTTTGTCTCCACCTTACTGAAGCCTAATATTTCTGTATGCAGTCCAAGCAAAATCAGATGTTGATAATTTTTTTGTTCACTGAGTTACTGTCAGGTGAACGAAGCTCCTGATGATGATGATGTTTTGCAGTCCGTATCGGAGATTATGTATTATGTATTATCAGGGAAAGTCCAAAATTATAGCTCTGCAATTTGGGCAGTGGGATGGGGAAATTGGGGAGACAGGGTAGTTGTGGGGAGGGGGGTGGAGGGGTGGGGAGGGAGGTTGGTTGTTTGAGGCTGAATGATGAATATGAGTGCTGCTAATTAAATTTCCTTAATCATGTATGTTATCAAATTACAGCACCATATTTTTCCATATATATTTATATAATGAGATTTAGATATAATTAAAAGCTATTGTGGGACTCTTGCTCCTCAGTTGGAATGTTTCTTTCTGTAGGAAATCTCCTTTCAGTTTTCTCCTTATTCAGTTATCTGTTATGCCTACAGAGCATCCTGTGTTATACCATCTCTAAAACACTGCCTTCAGGTTGACATGCAATTAATTTTAAGAAAGTCAGTCATACAGGTAAATATCCCACCCTATAGATATTTGCTTAGCCTGGACTATCTATCAGATAGTCCCAACCAGTAACAATTTGCTCAGTCAGCAGGTAGCCAAACAAAAATAAACCAACCCAAATCTTGCAGATTGATCCAAAACTCGTAAATTTGGTCACTGTCAGATGTTCCAGGAAGAAACAGTGAGTGGGAATTATTGTTGTTCTAATTTGATGGAAAAAACCAAACCCAGAAATCTCTTCCCATGTAGGTTCATATGTGAAACCTGTTTCTGACCTTCCCCAGACAACAGCACTGATCAGGAGGTGCCGGATACCACAAGCCATGCTGTAGTCCTTGGGTTTTGGTGTTCGTGTTCTGCAGGACCTTCTGTTGCTGCAGAAGTAGCAAAACACTCTGTATAGAGGAGAAACACTATAGAAATACCCACTTTGTGTTTTATTGAGGAACGTTTCATGGGCTTTTCAGGCAGTAGGGACACTCAGTATGCAGAACCACGCTTGGGTGAGTTTGGGGGTTTGATTTGCTGGATGCCCCAGAAGAGAACCTGTAGTCACAGCTGGTTTTGTAACTGGAGTTGGATCAGGTAGAGCAAAGCACAAGGATCCCTCATGCAGTAAAGCAGCAGAGTTAACTCTCCCTTTTGAAATGGGCTGCTGCTTCCCTGCAGCTCTCCGGGGCGATGCCTCAGCCAGCGTACATGGGGCAGCAAACCAGGCTGGCAGTAGCTGTACAGTTCCCAGCTACGGTAGCAGGGACAGTTTCCCTCTGTTACTAGATCTGAAATCCTAGTAGTGTTTTAGTTAAACCTCCTTCAGGTTGTTTTAATCTCTTAATCTCAGGAACTGAATAAGCAGTGCATGTGATGGATGTGCCTTTATGCTCACAGTGCAATCATTGGCTCCTGTGTATGCATCATTTGAGAAAGGCTCTGGGGCTCCTTACTCTCAGTTGTGTGGGAAAGGGGGGGGAAAAAAGGTGCCATCTTTCAGATCTTTGCAGATAGTCTGTGGGACAATTGCTATTTTGCAGCATCCTGGCTAAGAGGAATCCCGTAATCTTATCACATTACTGCCTAATTGTCTGCCTTAGTAGGATATTGCAGAAGTAGAGAAGCAAAGGGAAGTAGAAATGGTTGGTGGAAAGAGAGTAAAATAAGTAAACTGTGCAGTGGAAATAAATTTAAACCTATGGTCACTTGATCAAAAAACAAGTTACCAAAGTGCCTTGATTTCCTGTGGGAAGGGAGAAAAGGATTTTCATGGTAGTGCTTTTTCTTTTCAACCAGAGATGTGGGGTGGGTTTTTTTTTTTTTTTAGGAAATTCTTGACCAGTTGCAGTGACAAGGCTAATGTAAGAATCTTTTTGTTTCCTGAAACAAAGTGGGCTTGTTTGGAGTCTTGGGAACCTGGAAGTAAAATGAGAGGTTCACGTACTACAGTTCTGATTTTATTTGTTTGTTCTAACTTTGAATTTGCTTTAAGTTTAAATAAGTTTTAAAACAGGAGGGACAGTGAATTACAAGGGCAGACAGATGAAGTTTTTGTCAGTAAGTACAGGAAGAAGTAGGATGTAAATAAACATTAGTGACATACCAATCTGCTGCTTCCTTTTCCTCTAATTTCTGTATTTAAGCTAGAACAGCTTCTTAGGAAATACCCCCAATATGTCCACATCATATTTCAGCATTTGTAGTCTGAAATGTCAGAAGAATTCACCAGATTAATCCCATTCTGAGCTCTTTCTATTACAGCTTTTCCTTAAGGCTACTGAGATGGTTATAGTGGGGTAAGAAGTGTTTTCTTCAAGAACTGCAGTTTTCTAGTTTGGGTCTAGATGTCTGAGTGTCAAAACCCTCTGTCCTCCCAGCCTCTGAGCACTCCTTGGGTGCCTGACGAGCCCTGGAAACTGCTGAAATAAACACGTTTCCACTGTGAGATACCAGCCATTTGGGCCCCTCAGCTGTGTGGGACTTTGCTCCTTGGTTTGAGCTTACAGATTTATTTTATTTTTGGCATCTGGGTTGTGGATGGAACGTGCAATCTCCTTGAGAGGAGACCTGTGGTAGGGGGCTGCAGGCTCTGCCTGCCACAGACCAACATTTACATCTTTTGTTGTTGGTTTGTTTGGTGGTGTCAGCAGGCTTTAAATAATTTAAATTTAATGTAGTAATAAAGAAAACCCCAAAACATAACAACGTGGTAGTAGATGTGTTCTTCTGAGTACCTCTTAATAGGTTTGCTTCTAAGTATCTGCAAAAATAAAACAAGAATTAGCTTATATGCTTATTAGTTTAGAAAAATCAAACACTAGTGTATGTAAGAACAGATTTAAAGGTGAGGTACCGTGGTTATTTGCAATGTGTCAGTCTGAACGTTTCTTATACTATGTGTAGGTGTAAGGGATTTTTGGTTGTGTGTTTTGTTGCAATCTTTTTAAAGCACAGAGTATTTAAATAAATATTTTAGGTATCTGAGGACAGAAACCTGTTTTCAGCTCCTGGAATTGATTTTTTTCTGGCTAGCAAAAGGTCTGCCTCTCCTATGAGACACAGTGTTAAGACAATAATGCCAGAGAGGGGTGTTTTTGTGTTTTATAACTGCTAATCTCTGCCAAAACAGCAGCTCTTCTGTGAGTATCAGTAACTTGAAAGAAAAGACACGTTCAGAGCATTGAATGTAGTACTTCCCAGTGAAACGCTCCTGTTACACTGTGCTGCCCACAGCCTCACAAAGAGGATTACACAGGCTCTGTTGTGTCTCCTAACGTTTTTGGAGATCATTTTGTGTGCGTGCAAGACAAGAGGCCTGAGAGAGATGATTTTAAACTTTAGCTTTTCGATTTATTCTTTCTGAGTCTCTGGGTGGAACCACTTTGTGCTCTCTCATTTCTTTTCCATCATTTCAGCTGCTTAGAGCCGTCAGGTCTGCAGCACTTGGGTTTCGGAGCTTTAGCCACATCTTCTCATGGCAGAAGGGAAAAAAAAATAAATCACCTTTGTTCTGCGAAAGGAATTCTGCAGGTTGTGCCCAAACCGCAATGAAGTAACTTCCCACATAATTACCTAGTGCAAAGTTGAGGTAAAGGCTGCCCCAAAGGAAGGAGTGGTACCAGCTACCTGTGTGTTACAGCCATCATCACCTTCCTCCTTCCCATCCTGCTTGCTGTCTTCTCCTTGTGCGTGGTGCAGCTCTGTGTGCAGAGGGTTTGGCTCTGGAAAGCACCGGTGCCTTGCCTGTGCTGAGTGTTTGGCACTCTGCTCTCCTGGGGCTGAAGTTCTTGTGGCTGCCAAGGTGGGAGTCTCACAGTGAGAGCATCCTGGAGATCCATGCGAGCATCCTTTCAAACAGCTTCCAAGGAGAGGAGAAACATTATCCACACAGGAATAACTCCGTCTGCACTGTGTTGTGGTTTTCCTGTCCTGAGCAGGTGCCCGTTGTGCCTTAGGCGTAAGGAGGGTCCTTTGTGTCATCTGTTCACATCAGTACAGGGCACTAATGCTGTTCTTCCACAGGAGGCTGTTATTTAAAAGTCCGAGGTAGCAGTTCTGGGGCAAGCAGTCACGCTGTGACTCGGCTTGGGTAAGCACCAGGAGACACTAAAGAAAACCGAGTTGGTAGCTGCCTTCAAGTAAGGCACTGTGAAGCTCTGACAGTGGTGGAGTATGTTACTGGTCTGTGTCCTTCAGCACTTCCTACAACCACCCCAGCCTCAGGGAGGTGCTGGGAAAAGGCTCAGGAATCTTTCTGCCAGGAGGAGTTTCTCGTGGAGCTGGGACAACTGTGAGGCCTCAACAACTCACGTTACTTGAGGGAGGAGTGTTTGACAGGAATGTACAACTTTGACTGCAGTCTAGGAGAGGGAGTAATGTGTGCCTTTGACCATACAGGCAGTAGCTGATAATGGAGTTCTGTGTATAGAAATGTCTGTTATCTTCTTCAGAGAAATGTGGGCTAGAAGTAATCAAGTGATCACGTTTGCTGGTTGGTTGCCTGTGGTGCAGGCCCACATGAATGGGTATGCTACAAATTAGAAATAATAAACCTGGCACATCTTTATGCTACTTGCTTTGGTGCCCTTGTGCTCTGCTGAGCTGTCCTTTTCCCAGCCAAAGGGAGCCTGACTGTGATAACATGCGTCCTGTGCCCTTCCCCACTCCCCGTGTGCATGCAAGCTACATATTTGACTTAGAAATGGTAAATTTGGGTTACAAGTTCAGCAATTAAAATGACGATTTTACCGCATCCTGCTTGCACAGGAAACTTTTTAAAAAAATAAGCTGATAAGTCGAGTCCTCTAGATTTTGTCAAAACAAATAGTTATTTAAAGCTGTAGAGAGGTTTGGATTTTCACACCACCAGCTTGCCACTTTGTCTCGCAGTGCATATGTTTAAATTAAAGGGAAAGCCTTGCAGGCTGCTACAGTGCTACCTGGACTAACCAGCTTCCTACAGTCACCAAGCTGTAATGACAGTCTGAAACAGTATTTTCCCCAGTGGGTTAAGGGAGAGTTGTGGGTTGGTTTTTTGTTGTTTTTTTTTATTTCTTTGTTTTTTTCTTGGTTAGTGGGTTGGATTTTTCTGAGCAAGGATTATTTCTTCATTAATTGGGGGAAAAACATACACAGGACATCTGGTCAGATAAATAGGTGATAACTGCTTCTCACTGTAAAACATCCAAATGCATTTTAAAGTTGTGCCAAATGCTCATGTAATGACTGCAGGACTTTCAGTTGTGTCCCCTTAAGGGGAAGGAGGCGATCAATCTGGTAAGCAATGTGTATGCGCAATAACAGGGAGTGGAAGTCGTTGACTGTTAACAGTGTTAGATGAAAAGAAACAACAGACCTTGCTCATAATGTAACAGAAGACCTAAAATATGCTGTGTGAGTCATGAGCAAGGTGCTAAGCATTTACCAAATGCTATTTTGTTTAAAAGCAAGGCACTACAAACTAATGTTGGTGCTGGATGTCACGTGTTCAGACTCAAGTAGTCATTTTTAGAGTCAGATTTTGTGCAGTATAATCAATCGCTGTGATTCCCGTTGTTAACACGTATCAGCTGCAGCACTTCACCTTCCAGACAGTTCAGTTGCACAGAGCAGGCCTTGGTGCTTCTACTGTGCAGAGGCAAAGATGTGTAAGCATCAGCTGGCCTGAAGTGAGAAGAGTTCTATTGATCTAAAGTAGCACATCATTTCAGTATATGTCCTTTGAGAAAAACGTGCTGAGGAGATGATGGACAGTGTGTGACAGGCAACAAAACCTTCTGAGGATCTGTATGTTGTGATGTGATTGTTATTAAATGGCAAAATAACCTGCTTTTACCTGTCCACAATACTGATTTTGCCTTTGTTCTCTTGTAGGAATGTTTACCCTTGCAGAAGTTGCATCGCTCAATGACATCCAGCCAACTTACCGTATCTTGAAACCATGGTGGGATGTATTTATGGATTATCTAGCTGTTGTTATGTTAATGGTTGCCATTTTTGCTGGAACCATGCAGCTGACCAAAGACCAAGTGGTCTGCTTGCCAGTTTTGCAGTCTACTGTAAATTCAAAAGCACAACCCGGCACATCAGGGAAGGCTGACTTTACCACTGTTGAAACAACCACTGGCCAAGGAGAAGAAGCATCGATGAGAACGGTTTCCTTTGGAAGTGCCCCTACTGTAACACCTGACGTACCTCTGAGCAGAGCTACCTCTTCTCAGTATCAACCCACTGAACCAGGCCAGGAGCTGAAGAAGGAGCAGAAAGATTCTTCAGGCCGTAAAACAAATTTGGATTTTCAGCAATACGTGTTTATTAACCAGATGTGCTATCATTTGGCTCTCCCTTGGTATTCTAAGTATTTTCCCTATCTTGTTCTTATCCATACTATCATTTTAATAGTCAGTAGCAATTTTTGGTTCAAGTATCCTAAGACTTGCTCAAAAATTGAGCATTTTGTGTCTATATTAGGGAAGTGCTTTGAGTCCCCTTGGACTACAAAAGCATTGTCTGAAACAGCGTGTGAAGACTCCGAGGAGAACAAACAGAGGTTAACTGGTGCCCAGTCCCTGCCCAAGTATGTTTCCACTAGCAGTGACGAAGGAAGCCCTAGTGCCAGCACTCCCATGATAACAAAGTCTGGCTTCAAATTTTCAGCTGATAAGCCGATGATCGAGGTTCCCAGCGTCACTATTTTAGATAAGAAAGATGGCGAGCAAGCCAAAGCGCTCTTTGAGAAAGTCCGTAAGTTCCGGGCTCACGTGGAGGACAGTGACCTGATTTACAAGCTCTACGTGGGCCAGACTGTCATCAAGACTTTCAAGTTCATATTTATTCTCTGCTATACTGCGAACTTTGTCAACACCATTAGTTTTGAACACATCTGCAGCCCGAAGGTGGAACACCTGATTGGCTACACGCGGTTTGAATGTACACACAACATGGCTTACATGTTGAAGAAGCTGCTGATCAGCTACATTTCCCTCATCTGTGTCTATGGCTTTATCTGCCTCTACACGCTTTTCTGGCTGTTCCGAATACCCCTAAAAGAATATTCCTTTGAAAAGGTCAGGGAAGAGAGTAGCTTCAGTGATATCCCTGATGTCAAAAATGATTTTGCATTTCTCTTGCATATGGTGGATCAGTATGACCAGCTGTACTCGAAGCGATTCGGTGTCTTTTTGTCAGAGGTAAGTGAGAACAAACTACGGGAAATCAGTCTGAACCACGAGTGGACTTTTGAAAAGCTGCGGCAACACGTTTCCCGCAACGCCCAGGACAAGCAAGAGCTGCATCTCTTCATGCTGTCGGGGGTCCCCGATGCAGTGTTTGATCTGACAGACCTGGATGTGTTGAAACTGGAGCTGATTCCTGAAGCGAAAATCCCAGCGAAAATTTCCCAGATGACAAACCTTCAGGAGCTTCACTTGTGCCACTGCCCTGCGAAGGTCGAGCAGACTGCCTTCAGCTTTCTCCGGGACCACTTGCGATGCCTTTATGTGAAATTCACAGATGTTGCAGAAATTCCTGCGTGGGTGTATTTGCTCAAAAACCTCCGTGAATTGTACTTGATAGGCAATTTGAACTCTGAAAACAATAAAATGATAGGGCTCGAGTCTCTCAGAGAGTTGAGGCACCTTAAAATTCTCCACGTGAAGAGCAATTTGACCAAAATTCCCCCCAATATCACAGATGTGGCACCACATCTGACAAAACTAGTTATTCATAACGATGGCACTAAGCTTGTGGTACTCAATAGCCTTAAGAAAATGACTAACGTTGCGGAGTTGGAACTGCAGAACTGTGAACTGGAGAGGATTCCCCACGCCATCTTCAGCCTCTCTAACTTACAGGAACTGGATTTGAAGTCGAATAGCATACGCACAATTGAAGAAATCATCAGTTTCCAGCACTTAAAAAGATTGACTTGTTTAAAGCTGTGGCACAATAAAATAGTCAACATTCCTTCCTCCATTACCCACATAAAGAATTTGGAGTCCCTTTATCTCTCCAATAACAAACTCGAATCCTTACCAGCCGCAGTGTTCAGTTTACAGAAACTTAGGTGTTTAGATGTAAGCTACAACTCAATCGCGTTGATTCCAGTAGAAATAGGTTTGCTCCAAAATCTGCAGCATTTTCACATCACGGGAAACAAAGTCGATGTTTTGCCAAAACAGTTGTTTAAATGTGTTAAATTGAGGACTTTGAGTCTGGGACAAAACTGCATTACCTCAATCCCAGACAAAATTAGTCAACTGTTGCAGCTGACTCACCTGGAACTGAAGGGAAACTGCTTGGACCGTCTGCCGGCCACGCTGGGCCAGTGTCAGCTTCTCAGGAAAGGTGGGCTGGTGGTGGAAGATCACCTCTTTGACGCTTTGCCCTCGGAAGTTAAGGAGGTGTTGAATCAAGACACAAGCATTCCCTTTGCTAATGGGATTTAGGCTGGGGTGAAATGCTCCAGTAGCTGACTTCCAAATGGCAAATGCTAAACAGTGGGGTGATCCTGAGACCCTGCCTTTTAGAAAGCAGAGCTCCTTGGAAGGCAGGACTGCGAGCAGGATTGGAAGAGGTGTAACCCGAGTGTTCAATGTTTGCAGTGTTTTAAAAGATTATTTCCAAAATTTTTGAGAGGATGAAAAACCTTAATAATCTCAATTCTTTTTTCCTTAAATTGTTTGTAACTTGGATGCTGCCGCTTTTGAATGTTTACAAATTTGCTTGCCTGCTTAAAGTAAATGATTAAATTGATGACCTTTTCTTACTATGCAAGTTATTCTTTAAGGTCTGGATTTACTTTAGTGCATTATTGGTGGGGGAAACAAGGACAAATGCTATACGCGGTATGGTTCTAACCGCACTCGAAACACACGTGTGTGTTCAGTGTTTAGCCATCCCTCTGCAAACGAAACCAGTTTGGCTGTGCTCTGTACTGCACCAGAACCACCATCTTCCTGCATTAAGGTATGTGGTTTACATCAGGCCAAGTGTGTCTGCCTTCATTCTTCATCCTCAAGGCCTCTTGTTTTTGGGTGAGACTTTTTCTGTGGTCCAGTGTGCTGCTCCCTCATGCCTGCAAAGACTGGTCACATTCCCACAGCTGGTCATCTCCCCCGGCTTCCATAATGCTCCTCAGTCCCACGCAGCAGTGGGTGGTAAAAGGGAGGATACTGCCACTTGGCTTTCAAACTGGGGATAGTTTTGATATTTGAACTGTTTTGCAAGGTGACTTTGAAAGCTATTAAACACCAAGTGACTTTACTGCTCACATTGTGCTTGTCTTCTGAGTTTTCAGCTGGGAAACTCAAGGAATTTTATGGGTTGGTGATTGTTTTGTTTCACATCCCTTGCTTAGGAACTGGGGATCTGTGCTCCATTTTCTAGACTAAATGCTTTATCACCTATTCTGGTGTGTCTTCCACACCTGGACTATAACCGTAGGACCACCCCTCTCCCCCACCCCAGCCCCAGTAATTCAGTGTTTTTGAACACTTACACACTGTTAGAAAACCTGAACCTCTGCCAGATAAGTCATCAAATAAAGAAAAAAGCAGACAGCAGTGAGCATGGGATTTTTTTGTTGTTGTGGGTTTTTTTTTTTAATAAACTGAGTTTGCATTGCCAGAACCATTAAAGAAATATAATCCATTAAATCTGCAAAATCATCAGCTGTAAATCTTGGCCATTTACATTCCATGTGTGCAGAAAAGAAGTACTATGCTGGGAGATGATTACATGATTACTCATGGCTTAAACACAATTCCCTATTGTAGTGTGGTCAGGACTGAACTAGTCTGTAGTTCAAGGGACTGTTCTTCTCACAGAGAAATCCTCGTGCACAGCGATTTCTACTGTAACTTCACCAGAGCTGCCCTGACTTACACCACTGTTAACGAGGGAATAGTTGAGGCCTAGGGGCATTGAGCAGTCAGGAACATTTCAAATATGGCTCTTACGAAACTTGCACATTTTGTTGTTAGTCATTTACTGTTAATCATGCTGGGAGGACTGCTCAGCTGTAGGTAGCAGTCTCTGACTACATACCTGCGTTGTATGTTTATATGTGTCAGAAGAACAGTTCATGAATAGTGGTTTTCCCACTCCTTTGGGGATACAGTCTGTTTTCCAGTTGCCAGCAAGTAGTAAACTTGGGATGGTGACAGTTCTGCAACATCAAGTCACAGGTTTGGCAGAATACTTGCAGTTACTGATCTGTCCTCCACTGGGAAATTTAGTGCTAATCCTCATAATTATTTTTAAGTAGAAATTAAGGCTGCAGTAGACTATTATTTCCCTCTTTTTTTTAAATTAACTTTCATGTGTTAATTTTTTGCACATAGATCACTTTAAACTTGCTGGACTATTGACTTTAGAAAAACTGTGGAATATACTATTGGCATATACTTTGTATTTGCTGTTGAGTGTCGTTTCAGCTTCCAAGAAATTGTGTGTAGGAGGGAGGAAGAGTTGGAGGATGACAAAGTAATTAAAATATTTAGAAATATAGTTCTATTTTTTTCTTGCTTATTTTAATAGCAGAGTCGCACAGAATGTGGCCGTGGATTGATCCAGCTTTTAAAAGCTTTTTTTGATGTTTCCGTTTCTCCTACTGTCCCTGTTGATGTTCAGAAAATAAACCCACATCCACTTTATGTGAATATGGTATACATAGTTTAGACCACTGTTTTGACTAGTTACTAGCCAATTGTACTTCTTAGACAACTCCCTACAAAATTAAGTATATGTTAAAGTTAATTTGGGGCTTGTGATGCTTGCTGAGCATAAACTCCAGCCTTGTTTTAGGAGAGCATTCTCAGAGTGGGGAGGAACTGCCTGTCATCCCTGTGTCACCTCCCCCCAGTCCTTCCTCCTCTCTGTGACTGTTTATAATGTTCCTATTTCCTGCGTGTCGACTGGCACAGTCTTGCTTTGAAATCTTGGAAGTTCCTCTCTTTTTTCCGTGTAAGGCATGTGAAATATATTTTGCATTTTTATTTGATTTAATAAATAAGATGTTTATATCTTCCTCTTATCTTTTTTTTTTTTTAATGGGGGAAAGTGTGTTTACACAGTAACATCTCTCACTTCAGGTGTCTTATGCTGAACTTGTTCTGTGCTGCCTGTAATCTATGAAGGGAGAGGTATGAGCTGCTGCTTCCAGTGACCCTGTAGGTATGGTTTCGAACTAGAGTACAGTACTTCAGGATAGGGTCTGTTTGGGTTTCTTTGATACACGTCACCTAGATGACCTGCTGCTGCTTTTATTTGGCTAATGGAGTTTTGCAGGATTACATGCATGGCCCTTGAAGAAGAATTACTGTGTTCCTTCAAATCAGAGGAAGTAGGAAATTTCCTGTCCTGTTTGTTCCTGCCACTGTTACACATTTCTGTGAAGATCTTTTAATTTTCCAATAAATTTACCTTCAGAAGAGGCCTCTGTGAAGGCAGTGGACTAGATTGTGATTCCTTACTTAAGACTGAGTTAAACAGATGAGGTGCTCCTACAGCTGTGGTGCTGACAGTCATTCTGATTTTGTTTAGGAGCAGATTTTGGCCTTCCAAGATAGGGAGCTGGGCAGGAACCTGACAGGCTTGAGTGTAACTCTTCTGTAGCTCATTGTGAACATGAAGAATGAGGCAGCTGTGGGATGTGAACCCGTGAGGGGTGCTAAAGATGAGAACAGAAGCCTGTTTGCTGTGTTGATGGCAGAGCCATAGGATGCTGTGGCGGTGGGCTTAAGGGTAGTTTATATGGGCTGCTGTTGCCAAGTGTGATGGGACTATTGGCTGTGCAAGAACCGGCCTTGACAGTACCACAGAGCACAGCGCTGTTCTTCAGGCCAAAGCAAGAAGGGAGCCTAAACCTGTGACTTGAGACCTGGTTTTGGCACAACCTTCTCAGCTAGGGAAAAGGATGTTCAAAAGGCTTATATTTCCTGTCTGTAAACTGGGATTCTCCCCTGGAGGTGAAATGCATGAATGCTTGTGAAAACCACAAATCCTGTAGAAATGAGGTCATGTAGAGAGATTCAAGAGGCACAGCTGGTCTTGTCATTAGCTGCATGGCAGAGCCCTATCAATGCGTTTCTAATGTGTGATCCCAGAACGACTTGATTTAGACAGTAAGCCATCACAGGCAGGACTAGAAGATGCCTTGAGATCTGTCTGCTACCCTGCCTCATGCAGAAATCAGGTTCCCTAACTCACTTCTGAACTTAGCAAGCTGTAGGAACAGGTTAGTGATGGAGATTCCAGCATCTCTAGGCAAGCTATTTCTTTCTGTTCCCTGATGAAGAAACGCAGCTAGAACCTTAGCCAGGCAGCAACTGCTAATGCTCTGTTTAGGCCATACCAGGTGGCAAGCAATCTCAGCCCAAGGTAGGTTTCTCCATGGATGCACTGCAACTTGGGAGCACTGAAGTTTGGGGCTTCTTTGAAAAGAGCTCGGAGGGGTGGCTAGCATCGGTTTGGTTACAGATGCAGTGGAAAAAAGCTGCATTCTCCCATGACAGCAAGCCCATCTGCGACCACAGTGCCATGCATTTGTGGCTGGTCTGCCTCGTCTTAGGTTGGTGGTTGACAACCTTGCCCTTGCAAAGCTGAGCCAAGCCTGGGTGGTCTGTTTCTTCAGAGAGACGTTTTGTGAAGGCATTCAAATGAAATGTTTCTCAAGCAAGTTTGCTGTACAGAGGCAAATTATGTAGTGTTTTTTAACCTTGGCATTAACCCCTTGCCTCCTGCTGTGAATTAATAAAATCACTGTGTGAGCTACTGATTGGCTTGCAGGGTTCCCCGAATGATTGGCAACTTTAGTACTGCAGCAGCCTTCCCAGTTCATGCTGTCCACTTGTGCTCGTACAGCATGTTCAGCACTTAAACCCAAGGCATCAAACACTGATGTTGCAAAACCCTGCGGGCTTATGCTGTGACCAATTTCCCAGGGCAGCAAATCATTCCCCACGCTGCTACAGGGAGGGAGAGCCGTGTTACTCAGTGCAGTTGTTTCTGTAGCGAAGATGAGGCTTTAGAATTAAGCTCAGAAACAGATTTTCCAAGCTGATTACACACACGCAGCCATTCCATGATAAAAGTCATGAGAGACATCGTTTCTGGCAGAGATGCTGAGAATAGTTCCTGTAACTCAGCCAGGCATGGGTGCAGAAGTGGCAGCTCTTTAACTCTGCACATCAACACAATACAGCACAAGTGAGGATCTTTTAAAACCACACGCTCTGGAGTTTGGCCAGGCTGCATCGCTCTGTCCCTTCCCTGAAGAGAACAGCCCCTAAGCCCTTTTGCAATTGCTACAGTCAGGACCTTTGTTCTGTCTTGCCTCCAAGAGCACGTTGCCCCTTGATGCTGGAGGTAACGTAGGGTTATTGGTTTAATAACAACTGTTTGGGAAAAATGCCATCTTCTAAATTAACACCACAGTCGCTCGCAGGAAGTCTTCCAGAACGGAGCAGGTCTGTTCCCATAAAATGAACATGCTATGCCCATAAACAACACAATCCTGAGTTGGGACAGGGTTCTGTAGAACATTAGGAATAAATGCATGAACACGTTGCCGCTCCGCTAACCGGTTCTGGGTAGTTTTGCTGCTTCACGTGGCTCATAAATGTGGGGTTTAAGACCTTTTTCCTAATGCTACCCCACAGCGTCCCTGGAGCCAGCATTGCTGGCCGCAGGGCAGGCTGGCTTGCCCCAGAGGGTGCTGCTGGACCTGCCCCAGCAGAGCTGAGATGGGAGAAGACCTGGGCACCACAGCCACTGCCAGCACCCTGCTGAGGCTCTGCAGCTGGAGGCCGGTAAGATTTATCTCCCTCCTCCTGAGGCGTCATCTGTGGGAGATGCCACATGAGATTGTGTCCTTAGCTACAAAATAAAGGGAACGCTATTCAATGCGACCTATTGCCAGTGCCGTGTCCGAAAGACGGGGATCATGGTAACAGGAGGAATTGCAGAACAAGGAGGGGGAAAAAAAGGGATAAATATTCCTGAGAGGAAGTAGAGCCCCTAGCTTGAAATTTCAGAAGTTTTAGAAAGATTATGTAAAATCTGGACTGCAAGTTGCAGCTTCTCTAGCCCAGAGCCAAACTCAAACCTTCAGGGCACCTGATGCTGCTGCTGCTTTTTCTACTTTTTGTCTCTGTCCCCCATCCACCAACAGGCCTTGGGCTGCCTGTGTGGCTGCTGCTCGTGTGCTCTCCTTCCCCTCCTGCTGTGCCAGTATCTGCAATAAACTCGTCCCTGCAGGACTGTTCATGCTTATCCCAGTGTGGCCATACCCAGGGCTGTTCCCCTGCCCAGGCTGTGAGCTCAGCAGTGCTCTGCAGGAAAACCCTGGCTGCTATCAAGGTCTGGAGTCTAATCTTGGAGCTGCAGCTTCCCCTCATGAAGGGATTCTGCCTCCTCCAGCTGGCAGGAGATACCCAAGTGGGGCAGAGCCCTGCCAGCCCTGGGGACACTGACACTCCCTCAGCTCACAGCCTCCTGATCAAGGGCTGCTTCTTGGAAGTGCCTCAGAGCGGCTGGCGCTGGGGTTCTGTCCATCTCCAGCTTCACACAGCTCTGGGAAACTGCACTCTTCCTCAAGGAAAGGGTTTCCATAACCTCCCTAAATTTCAGTTTTCATAGGGATCCCTGTGGCTCCTGCTGGTGTGTCTTCCAAGAGCCTCACCTACCTTTGTTGGACACAGGATTGTGTGTTTCCTACCCTATTAGTAAAGGACACAGAGAGCACCTGATGATTGTCACAGTGCCCTCTCCAGCGAGTGCTTTTTCATTACCCCTTTGATTTATTTTCTTTCTGCCCTAGGCTGAACCCTAATGGCCTTTCTTCCTGTGGTGGTTGGGTGAGTTTGTTTTGTTTCTCCTGTTGCTCTCTCCTCAGTCTTCTCAGTTTGTCAGGTTGGGTAAGATGAGTGCTGTCTGTAATGGGATGTGGGACCTGTGCCGAGGCCTCCCAGTGCAGAGCTGCTGCTGACCTGGAGACAGGCAGCCGGAACAAGACTGCCCGGGAGCAACAGCGTCGTGTCTGGGTTGCCCAACCTGTGTATTCCCTCCTGAGCAGCTGGCCTGGCAGAAAGCCTGGCTGGACCAACTTCCTGGCAGTCTCTGCTGAGAGGGAACTCGGAGGCAGTCTGGCAATGTCACCTTGGTCTGGTGGCCAAATAGGGACAAGTATCATGGCCTCAGAGTGCCTTAGCTCAGGGACAAGTGGCTCTGCTTCATTGTTTGGCCTCTCCAAGGTCCAGGACATATATCTGAAGGTGGTGGTTGGTTTCCAAGCTTTCCAGGCTCTTACCTGCGGTGATAACTGTATTGTGGACTTCCCATGCTCAGCTGCAGCCTAGCTGCAGGGATGTCTGAGGGATGTTGGATGCTGGGTAAGTGGAGATTCTGGGTCTGTAGGGCTGTAATGGACAGCTCAACTGGAAAACAGATGCCTCTCAGCACCTCAAGTTTTAACCTGTTAGAACTGGGAAGCATGCTTCATGAAAGGCAAAGGCCACCTGGGTTGTGAATTGATTGCTGTCGCTATTGTGATTTGTACGTGCTTGGGACATAAGGAAATGCCAGTGTGATCTCACCCAGGAGAATGACAGACGTTTCTAACCTCTTTGTACTAAAATCTAGTCAAGTAAACTGGCTTTACAATTGCCTGTATTAAACGGGCGTGAGGCAGCACTGGCCCTGTGAGCCAGCACTAGTGTGGGTGAGTAATTCACCCAGTACTCAGGAATCCTCAAAGCTATTTATGACTGAGTGCATGTGCCTCTCACTGCGAGTTCCAGCCTTCCCACTGAGCATGGGTGTCTTCCCCAGGTGCTAGTGGTCTGAACCCACAGGGATGCAGTGGTATTGCTGCTAGATGGGGATCAGCTTCTCACAGGCATCGCATAAGGAGCCTTAGCGTGTCCTCTCCCAGGGACTGTTCTTTCAGTTGGGGACCAGTAAAGTTGACAGGCTGTAGTTATGAACTAGAACTGTACAGAACAGGCCTTAATTAAATAATTTTTCTGAAGTAATTAAAAGACTGCAAGATGATCATGTAGACAGCAGTGCTGTCCGATGTTTTGAAACCTGCCTCTCGCCAGGCAGTCAAGCTCTGCTTGGCCACCTCTTCCCTGACAGAGCAGGTCTGCTCCCAGTCGGGGTGTCTGTCCCGGAGATACCCCGCACGAGTACACCCCGGTGAAGGGTAAGTGCATCTTCCATGGTACAGCCCCACGTAGGTGAG
Source organism: Gallinula chloropus (assembly GCF_964237585.1). Taxonomy (NCBI): domain Eukaryota; kingdom Metazoa; phylum Chordata; class Aves; order Gruiformes; family Rallidae; genus Gallinula; species Gallinula chloropus. The sequence goes on from NC_140091.1 coordinate 17,103,175, forward strand.
GTCCTTGTGCCTACGTGGCTTTGTTTATCTCTCTGCTTGTGTTGTTCAGCCTTAGCAACATGTTTAGCTCTGAATATATTCGTTTAATTAAATGCTTTTAACATTCATTACAGGGCTGCTAATTGCTGACTCCCCCAGAGAAGCTCAGCAGCAGACTGCGTGGGGTGTGAAACATGGGTGAGCAGCCTGGGTGGGACCACTCAGTGGGTCCCAAAATGAGCGTTTTAGCCTTACAATCTGCTGCTCTCGCCTCACCAGACTGAGAAAGGGCTGGCTCAGACGAAACCTCTGAGATCCAGCATGGCTGCAGTTTTGTCAGGCTGCAATCAGTGCTCCTGAAAGCCTGAGGGGCTGCTGCTATTGTTAGCAAAATGTTGGCAGTGTGATTAGCTCTGCGCAAGACTTAAGTTCAAAGAAGCTTAAAAGATGAACAGACAGATGCAGACTGGACCTAGGCACTGCGTATTATAAAACTACAGCAGCCCTCTGTGATGGAGAAAAGGTGTGCAGACACTAGTTCTCCATTTGGCCACAGCAGTTTTCATACTTGGCAACCAACGGGACAAGGTCCAAGCTGGTGCTTCGTGGTGTGTGAGGATGGTGTGGGCTGGGGCACCCAGGAGGGATTCCCCATGCTGGGTTGTGCAGCAGGGCTGGGCAGGTTTACAAGGGCCTGGGGTAAAACATGCCCTGAGCTCCATGGCCATGGGCCCTCAGCAGCCAGCTGCCTGCAGGCCTGGCTCTGTTCCTGCCAGGAGCTGTGAACTGCACAGCCTGGATAAGAAAAATGACCTAGGCTCTTGGTTTAGCTCAGAGGTATTTTGGTGCGGTGCTGTTTTGGAGGTTTGGTGCTGTGAAACTCCACACTATAGGATACCAGGAATGCATTGGGTTTTTTGTAATCTCAAGAGGATGCAAAGTTAGTTCATGGACGAGAACTCCAGGGAAGATTAGTAAATACACGGAAACCAGCTCTGCCGTGGCATTGGCTTTTGTCCTATTCTATCTATTCTCTGTGGCATCTGCTTTGCTGCCAGAGCAGGAGGCTCTCAGACAAAATGCTGTGGTGGGGAGCAAACAGCCGCTGTGTGCTGTGCACACACATTCCCCTCAGGATGCCCCACAACTTCAGCACCTGCCCACACCCCAGCATGTGGCAGCGTGGCTGCCAGCTGCGGGCACGGCTTGGAGCCCTCTGTCATGACAGCTTTACTATAGGCTGCTCGGGATGACTTTCTGTGAGAAGCTGATCTCTGTGTCTGTCTCTGCCTCACTTCTATCCTCCGCTGCACATTCTCCTGTTTGCTTTTCCCAGACTGGCCTGCAGTACTGTCTGGACACAGAGGCACCGGCTGCTTGAAGGGAAGAGTCATCACTCCTTGGTGTAAGCTACAGCTTTTGATTGATAGATGCTTTCTTGGTTGTGTCACACCTCGGGCTGTATGGCCAGACTGCGGTACGTGCCCCAGCTGCTCTCCTTTGCCCTGCTCAGGAGGCTCCTTACCTGCAGTGGCCCCTCTCCAACATGCCCCATCACTTGCTAATTCCTGAGTGGTCTAAGCTGGTACGGCCTTCAGAGGCTGGCTGCAGCATGGGCTCCCATACAGGAGACACACGAGGAGCTTCACTCGCTGTCGGAGTCCCACACGTGCTTGCAGGGGGACTGCCAGATACCTGTGGTCCTCCCTGATCTGTACCAACTTCAGGGGTATGCTGCTGGTCTGACACGCAGAGAGGGGAAAGGGACAAATGCTTGGTCCTTGGCTTTAGCTACTTTTTGTATCTTTCTGGAGCACTGTGAGCCAAAGGACCTAGATGGGGCTCATCCACCTCACCTGTGCAGGGGAAGTGCTGGAGGCCTGCACTGAAGGTGAGACAGGTATTCTGGAGTTCTTTGGAGCTGACTTTTAAATGCAAAGGTGTTTCCAGCCTGGGCAGAGCAACATGCCTTGCTTACTCCCAGAGCAGTCACTACTTTTGGAGACACAGTTCTTGGTGCCTTCTCCAAGTTCTCACGCAAAGGCAGTGGCTAAATGGCTGTCAGAGGCTGGGCTGGTGGCAATTTGTTTCTAAGGCTGTGGAGTTGAAGTTGGGCACAGCCTGTGAGATTAGGGGGAGCGTGGGACCTGTCACAAAAAGCAAAGAAACCCCACAGCTCAGCGTGCTGACTCTCTGAGGGCTGTTCTGCCTCTCCACCGCTCAGCGTGCAAAGCTCTGTCATACAAAGCGTAGGGTTAAATGAGCTCTAGTGAAACAGTCCTCCAAAAAACCTGGGATGCTTCTCAGAGCTCGATCATGAGCTGAGGTAGAGGCAAACTTCTCTCAATTCTTTTGAGGAATCCAAAATGCTTTTTTCCAGGTGCCTCTTTTGAAAACTGCACACTCAAGCCACTGTGCATGACAGATCTGATTTCAGCCTGCTAAAAGTTTGATAACAATCTCTGCAGTCTATTTTATCTTCCTTGTGGCTGGCTTTTTGTTTGGTTTTTAAAGGTTCTTTTCAGACAGAAAATTGTTGGTCACAGTCAGGCTGACAGTGGCCTACAACATCATTGGTGGATTAAAGGACATGTGTCCTTTTATATGTTTCTGAATCCAAATTATTTCCCGGTAAGAAACTACAGGCTGTCCTGGAGCTGCTGAAATCAATCACTTGGTGAGTGCTTTTTCTTTTTGCTGCCAGTTTGACACAGTAAAAAGACTAGTTAAATCCTTTCTCCTAATAAAATCTGATGCAAAAACTTCCACTGGTTTGGAGGAATTGTTCTACCACAGCACCCTATCAGTCTGTAGGGACAGTTTTCTTCCCAAAGGGATTTTTACACTAACTTTATTGGGAAAAGGCACTCTCTATAACTCGACTTGAAAATGAGACCTCAGTTGTTTTGGAGATGCTGCTGTCCTTTGTCAACTAATCTGCTGGTTTATTGAAACCACAGACTTGTGGGGAAGGTTTCTGTTCCTGACCTTCTCAGTGGGCTGGTTGTGCAGGTAGGCGCCCAGTGCTTTGGGGCTGCACAATTTCGCACTTCAGCTTCCGTACGAATATCCTCTTACAAGCTCTGAGATCGGAATTACCGGTGTTATTTTTACTTTGGTGCAGTTCTCTTTAGCAATGAAGGACTGTATGTATGGGGTGTTTACTAGGCGAAGGACTGTATGGATGGGGTGTTTACTGGGCAAACACCACGGCTTCCAGCTCCTGCAAGTGAAATGGCCTTTATTGATTTCCACCGTCTGAGGCATGCCAAGAGCAAATACAGATACAGTATAGAATGTGGGTCTTCAAATGTTGTTTGGGGATAAATATTTACAAGGACATGAGTAAGAGGCAAAGAAACATGCCTGTGGCTGAAAACTTTCCAAGCTTTATGTTGTCCCAGTCGCTGCTGATGTGGTTCAGCCAGGGAAACAGCAGAGACCGGCTGTCCGGTCGGCACTGCCCTGGGGCCTGGATTCAGAACTAGGCAGGGAGCAGGCGTGAGGCTGGGAAGGCAGGTCAGACTGTGTATCTGCTCTGTGTGTTTCGATGAAGCCTCAGGAGGAGAGCCAGCTGGCGATACCCGTGCCCGTGGCATTGAGAAGCAGACGCTAGCCTGCTGGGAAAAGAGCCAAGACCATCAATTCATTTTCATTTCCTATGCTGCAGTTAGGTGGCGAGAGTATTGATTTAATCCAAGAGCTAGAATTGACAAAGCCATACCCGTGGCTGCTGATATGCAGCTTTGCTTTTCCTGTGACGTAAAGCACCTGGGAAGTGGCTTTAAAAGGACAGCTGGTGTGTCATCTTTGAGGAGGGAAATGAGATGCTTGTCCTGGCACAGCTCTCGCTAGGCTGATGGATCCCAGGCAGGGTGGGCACTACCTTGGTCCTTGTGGTCAGCTTACAAGTTTCTTTAATTTTCTGAAGGATCAGGCCCAACAAGGCTGAAGGACTTCATAACAACCTAAAGTTTCTTTTTCCCCTATCCTTACATAGATCCTCAGGTCAACTTAGTCTGAGACAACATGAAGCTGTGACTCAAACCCCACATCCTAGAGCTGACATCCCAGGTAACCCTGTCCCATGTTTAACAGCAGTCTGGTTTCTGCCCTTTACATCAATATATAGGGTGCTCAGACCTTTTCACCTGAGGTACATGTATATGCCAAGGGAAAGTATGATCACAGTACATAAAGGGGGGTGTTCCAGTGCTGTGTTTAATTTGGCTGGCCTGACTAGCAGTGGCATGGATGTCAGCAAGGGGTGCTGAGGCTCCCTGCTTCAAGTGTCTGTAACAATACCTTAATTAAATTAAATACCTAAATTAAATTCCTTCGTGTTGCTGGCATGGCTCTGACTGTGCAGACAGGAACCCCACCTTCACTTGCTAGTAGGTGGTTCTGATTCCTCATGCTTCTGGCGCCAAGGAATTCTGCAAACTTTTTGTGTAACTTGGATGGGAAGTGACATTTTGTTTTTTTTCTGTGACTGTTGCTTTCACTCTCCTTCCCCTGGCATATATCTTGGAGAGTTTATACATCTTAATGAAATTATGCAAAGGAGAGGCGTTGCCCAGAGAAAAGGAGAAAGTGGAAAAACATTGTATAAGCTTCCAGAAATAATATGGAAACCATTTATTTTCCTGCAGTACTGAAAGCCTGTTCTGGATGAGTAAATTAGAATCGCTCTCAGTCATAGACTAAAAAGACAGTGAGAGTGTTACGAGTGCCTGCTTGAAATGCCCCGCCTGAGCCGGATCCCTACCCATACCATCACTGCCACCAGAGAGTTTTGCTGGCATAGCCCAGGGCTTTCCAGGGGACAGGCACTGGGACGGCCCCTCGCAAATGCCATCTGGTGAGCCGTGCTTTTCTGAGGCAGTTGTGGAGCAATCTTTGGCTCTGCATCTGAATTCCACTGAACCAGCACAGTGCGGGTAAAATTCCTTATACGTGTGAGGAGGAAGTTAGAGCCGGGTTCCTGGGGCAGCTGCCTCGCACCGGTCTCTGAGACACACGGAGCTGGAGCTGGTCTCTGTACGTGGGCGTGAGCTGGGCAGCCAGAGCGCTTGGGGCCAATTTCAGGCTCTACACGTGGTATATCCATCTCTACAGGCTGGTGTTTGGCGTGCAGGAATGGGGCAGGAGGCAGCACGGACTGATTGCTTCGTGGGGCACTGCTATTCCCAGCACTCTGAACCTGGTCCTGGGTACCTGGACTTAACATTACGCTAGTCCTACATGTTGGCGTTTGACTTCTGCCTCCCAAGGAAAAACACAAAAGCACACATCCCTCACACTGGAAGCTCTCTGGTAACTCACCCGTGCTGCTGGAGCCATAACTGGGGAGGAGAGAGACAAAGGAAGAGAGATGTATCTCAGACACAGGTAAGATTTGGGTCAGAGCCTGTAACAAAGCCGGTTCACCAGCGCATGTGGCTGGAGGTGACTGGGCTGAGTGGTAAATGTCACAGCAGGAACAGGGAATCATGCGTTCCATTTTGCCTGAAAAAACCACAAATTTTCATGGCTGCTTCCCATAGCTCCCAGTACTTCTGGGCTTTGGGCAGGGGAGTCTCAGTTGTAAAGGGGGTGAATCCATTAACCCAGTGAGAGTCGGGGTTACATGTCCCTCAGTAGTAAAAGGGTAAGGAAAACTGACTTTGAAGCACCCTTCTCCCCTCAACGCTCAGTTCTGCCCTCCTGCAGCAGGTCCTTTTAGGAGAGCCAATCCAGCTGTTTGTGTGGCTGCACAGAAACTGGATGACAGGACGAGATTTTTAAAAGCCCTTAAAAAGGGGGATGGGCCCCCTGTGCAGAAAAGCTGTGTCGTTCATCTGTATTAAGATCTGTAAGAGCGGTTAGATGAGGTTATCTGCACTTAAAGTGCTCCTGGATTGGGACGAGCAGCTGGTGGAACCACGTGCATAGGAGGCATATGACCCTGGAGCATGGAGTTGAGTGAAATCCACATTTCACTGGGATTTTTGAGAGGCAGCCAGCACTGTTTTAAAGTGCTCTCAAGTATCCTGGAGGAAATGTTGACAGGCACTGCGATCCTCACACTGATGAATGCGCTCAGGCAGTGGAGAGCAACTGTATGTTCCTGCCAGGACTTGAGACCCAGCGTAACAAGTGCAGTGGAAGAGGAGGAGGAGAAGGAGGAAGCAAAAGCTGATTGATACCAAGCAGATGCTCTCCCATAAAATGATAGAAAGCTGCTTTGGGCTCAGCATAAGCAGCTGTCTCCTGGTGGGGCAGAGCAGGAAGACTTACCAGGGCAGAAGTCATTTTTCAGTCTTCAGAGTGAAGCTTCTGAGGGCAGAGCTGGGGGGACGCGAGACATCCATCAGTGCTGACAGCCTGGGAGCTGCTGCCCTGCCTGCTGACACGTGTTGGTGGGTGTCACAGCATCCACGTTTCACAGTGAGGAATCCAAACCAAGGCTCCAAAGTGGGTTTAACACCACAATTAGAGCACCTTACAGAGTGTGTAACCATTAGAATGTTGGGATGTGTGGCTCCTCGGTGCAGTTTAATTCAAGCACAGCAAATGGAAAGCAGAGAGGAGCATTATTTTCAGCATTACATGTTCAGATTTTATTAAATACACACTGCATGCACAAACCCGATCCAGAAACAGGAGCAGCACATGCAGGTTTTGTGAGCCTTGAGCAGTAAGCGCTGGAATTTCTGTCTTCCCTGAAGTGCATGGAAAGGAGCACGCATGCAGTGTGAGAAAGAGCCTGTAACTGGTTTCCTTCCTTAGACATTTTAAAGGATTCTGCTTATGTTTCTTGTTTTCACAAAACCATGTAGCAATTCCCTATAAAATCTCACAAACGTGGAAACAACAGTTATGTGAAAGCATGCCTGTGTGCCACAGTGTACACGCTGCATCATAAATCCAGCAAAATCAGATGGCAATTTTCCTTCCCTGCACTATGGGAAAATACATTCTGCAGCCCAGCTCCTTCGTAACACTCACCAACGTACCGCAATTTAAGGAAACAAATTACGAGCAGTCTCATGGCAGGATCTATTGAGCCATGTGAAAAATCATTCCTGGAACCAACTTCTTTGGAAATGCAGGAAAAAATATCTGAAATGTTATGTCAGCCTGTGTGTTGACATTCTGGTGATTCCACCACAAATCTTGTAACAGTTAGTGTCTGCTGTACACCTCTGCAGTCTGACTCAAGAGACCATGGAAACCTGAGCTTTAAGTAACAATAAAAACAATGCATTAAAAATGAGGAAAAAATGTTGCTCAGTCATAGTGAAAAGTTCAAGAATAAAGCCTGAGAGCAAAGGGTCAGAAAGCGGCATGTAAGTCCAAGTAATTATACCCTCAACCTTTTTTTAAAATTTATTTTTAAACTTGGTGAATTCACAGCAGTTTCAAAGATGGAGGCACTGGAGCATTGGCAGCCTCCTACCTTTGTGAACAGCTCTTGTTGGAAGCCCACATCTTAAACTCTTCTAAGCTTACTTCAGTGTGGAAGAAAAGGAGACATGCCCTCCTCTAACCATTTCTCTGCTAAAGCAGTAACAAGTATGCCACCATGCCCCACTAACTGTACAGAGAGACACCAGATGTCAGAGTGGATGTGGCAGTCTGCTGTGCATTTTCTTCTGCTCCTGCAGCAGCAATGAGTTTTCTGTTTCTGAAGAATTCCCTTTATGGGGGAGTGCCTGGAGTAAGTTACTTCCCACCTGGAGCTCTCCTCGTCAGGCTTCTTTTTCCCCTTCTGTAGCAAACCATAGTCACAAGGTGGGCTACAAACCTCTTGGTCTCTTTGGCCTTAAAAGCCCTCATCCACTGGACCTGTATGAAAAGAAACCTCACCTGACTATTTTTTCCCTGGAAGATGACGTGCTTCTTCCCATGTCTAATGTTTGGCATTCTTGTCCTCAGTCAGTGTTACGGTATCTTAGTTAATGGTGACTCTTATTTTCAAGGGGAACGTATAGAACCATGACTTCATACTCTGAGATAAGTTGCCTGACTGCTGCAGTGTGCTGCAAGTGTTATTTATCTTCACATTTTTTATCTCGGAACCTCACAGTTTCTCATATGTGCCACTTCTGTCTAAAAAGCGCTTCAAATCTATATGCACTGGCCAAACTCTCTAGCAAAACAGTGTGAATAAACCCTGGCTGTGAACGGCACATCGCTATTTCACCTACTCTGTGTGAGAGAGAGACAGCATCTGCATAAAATCTACTTAAATGTGAAATTTATTGTGAGGGAACTGAGTTTGTGCCCTTTCTGATACCTAAGTGCCTATGCAGAGGGGCTGGAATATGTTTTGGTGTCAGTTAAACATCTTGTCTGGCTTTTTTTTTTCCCTGAAGGACGGAACATTAGGCGGGAGCTGTGGCATGGACGTCTCTGACATGGGAGTAGTGGGGCATGTAACAGGCAAGCGAAAGAAGTGCTGGTGGGCTGACTGATGGTGGAAGGGTAACGAGCAATGACAAGTCCAGTTCCGTCTTTGCTTAGGGCACCTACACAGCTGTGACTCGGCCAGTGTGGAGGCTGTAGGGCAAACAGCCCAGCCAGAGACCCACACGCCTCCAGCAGCACTTTCCTGCAAGATTAGATAGGAACTAGAGCTGGCCTCCAAGGAGACTGAAGTAAAAGTAAGTTGTAAATCTAAAACGCAGTAAGCATAATTGCTCATAAGTATTTGCATGCAAGAAAAGTAAGGCACTTCACTGATAATTTGCCAATTACTAGTAAGTTGCTCTGCAAAGATCCTTTTTCCTCTAGGGATGTGTGATTAATGAAGCTGATATCCTCTCTCTATTCCAAACCAGCTAGCAGTTGGAAATTATGCCAAAAGCCAAACCAAAGCTTGAAACAGGTTCTTGCTCCCCTTACTTTTTGCATTCTACTGTTACCCAAAAGCCACAGCAATCCCTGTTCCTGGTGAGTGCTCGCTGCTGCCTGTGGGATGCTGATAGGGCTGCAGCAGAGCCACGAGCTCCAGCAGGTCTGTGCTGTGGCACATCTGAACGCTTCTAGCCTTTCCTGTAAAGAAGCCATATGAAGTTTAAGTTTGGTTGACCTTTCTTCTATATTCTAAGTGTTTTTTAATAACTCGATTCATATGTTTCTGCATTAGAGTGTTTCCAGTCCCTCCTGCTGAAGTTCAGGGCATTTTTTTATGCTTGTGTTATAAGATATATACGTACAGAGGCCATAGTATTTCAGCTGTGGAAATACCATATTATGGCTCTGATTTGTGCTGTGATGACAGACACAGAGCCCACTGAAATCAGCATGGGTCTGGATGGTTACCATGGTTCTTCTGTGAGGCTCAGATGGAAGGATCTGCTTCTATGTTAATATCCAAGAAAAAACAAAGGGAATTAGCTTTTGTGTTCTAGAACAAATCAATGCCATTTTCATGTTCCTGCCCCACTCCCCATCATCCTAAAATGCAAAGAAAGCCATGTCCTTAAAATGTCAAGTGTTAGTGGAGGAGTATGTTAAATATATATTTTTTTTCTTTTCCACTCAATGCACTGTTGGAGAGATGTGCTCCCGTAGATTTAAACATTGTGTCAATGACACCTGCTCAAAACAGAGTTAAGAGACAGAGAGCTTTCATCAGAGGCTAGACCTCCCTTGCCTTATCATCAATGAGCGAAATACAGAGGACTTAGTCTCAGGCCTCCATAATTGCTAGTACCTGGCTGCTAACCACTGTTTTACAGAATTTCTTCATTTTTTTAGACAATGCTTTAAATGAAAGGGTAGAAGAGAACACAACACTTGGAAGGAGGAGGAGGGGGTGTGGGTAGTTACAGTACCAAACTGCAGAAGAGCTGTATTTCACAATAACTGTGCTGCTGTGTGTGCTTGGAGAAATCAGACTGTTCTCTTATCCCTGTACTGCTCTGAAAAATTTACAAAAAAACCAAACCAACCAACCAAACAAAAAAACCAGACCCCAACCAAACGAAAAAGCAAAATGAAAAAACCCCAACAAACCCAAAACAAGCCTAAGGAAGCAGCAGAACATGAATTCAAGAGCAGAAACAGGATTGCACAGGGAGATTCTACACTGAACTGAAACACTCGTGTTTTGGATCATCAAGAATGAAGTACAATACTGGTCTGTTCCCTTTGTCGTCTTATGTCTCCGTTTTGTTTTGCTTTGCTTAGCTTAGATTTTTGTCCTTTTTGGAGTCCTGCAGGGAGGAAAGAAGGAGCCTTTGTTTTATAAAGTCTGAAACCAACAGTGGCCCATTGATCACAATTAAGTCTAAAATAACACGCCTTTGCTGACCTGTTTGTATCGAATAAAAAAAAATCATACGTTATACCTGCTGTAGCCTTGGTCTGCCCCCAGATCCAGTTTCTTTTCCCTGAGCTTCTGGTTCTGGCACAATAACTTTAAAAGCCCAAATATACCTGTGTGCTTGCAGGGCTGCATGTGAAAGCACCTCCTCTTCTGTCTGGTGCCTGAAGTGCTTGTTGGTATGTGAACAAACTTTCCATAACCAGATGCTCTCTTTGCCATGTACCCTCTTTTCTTTGACAGAGTCCTGTCCTCATTACAACTACCTCTGTTGTCAATAACTTCCTCAGATGGTGAAATGACACACAGGATAGCAGTAATTCTTGTAATAATGCTGGGGGGTTGCGTACAAATTATAAGTAACTTTGCTGTGATGTGCATGGGTCAAGTCAGAGCTTCCTGAAGTCTGTATGATTGCTCTGCTGATTTCAACAATCATTGGCTTCTTCAGAGGCTGCTTCTAACCTTTTGAAGTCAGATTTTTAATATGAGAAAATCTAGAGGATACTCATAATGAGTAAACATGCTGGTGGACTAGTCATAGAACAAACGTGCTTTAGGAGAACAGTGGAGACATTCACAGACATGCTTTTTTGGCATCAAGTCCTTCATCCTATAAATAAGGAGTGTTATGTGCCTCAGAACTGCTTCTGATCATTCTCAGTCTGGGTCCTTATGATCACACGAAAAACAGTTAAAAAGAGAATAGGACAGACAGCCGCAATCAGTTGTAGGGCTCGGCCACACAAACATACTGACCAGCAGCCTGCTTATATGCAAATGGTCCTTTTTATTGCCCTTCTCTATTCCGCTGCAATCTTTTCTGGTCTTACCTGATGTCCCTTTGTTCCTCCCTTCCTTGTCTTTCTTTGGTCTTTCCCCTAAATATTTCATAATAATCCTGTGTCGTTTTAACAGTTTTGTGTTTCCCTCTTGGGCACTTCATTATAGATCATGTTTTCCTTTATGCAATAGTCCCCACAGGTTGCATAGCCTACCAGAGAATTTCACTTATTTCATCCCTCAGTAAGCTTTGCATCAGGGCAGCAGGTAAAACATTGACCTTTGATAGTCTTAGGGGCAGCTGATTCACATGAATCAGGTCTTCCGGATCTTCGTGTTTATTTTGAATAGTTGTTAGCCAGATATTGTTTCAGTGATCACAAATCTATCAGTTCTGCATGATTTCCTCCCTTCAGTGCTGCTTATTCAATAGCATTTTCATTTGCCATCTCATCTGGCCCAGCCAGATGCATTGGAAAAGGGGTGAGAATCCACTTAGTGCGTTCCCCGGCAACTCACTCTGCAGCATGCATTCAGTCCTCAAGCAGAGATGATACTTAACAATTTTGACTGCTGTGTGTTTTGGGCCACCTGGGAAAATGAGTTTATTCCCACCACATCTGTATCGAATTGTGACCTAGGATAGCCTTTGGAGTCGGTGCTATTTTTTTCTGTGTAGAGTGAAATGCATAGAGCTGCGCCCGTGCATCTTCTTGCACAGGAAAAAAAAAAGTCAAATGTGGTTTTGTTTTCTTGAGACATCTGTGCCAGGTTATGGTAAAGCAATGCACAGGCCCATGGCAGGCTTGCTGAGGCAGCTAGCCCACGGCGCTCATGGTGGCTGCCTTCCAGCAGGAACACCCCTGACTGTACAGCCCCTGTGTAGGTCTGATCACGTCTGCAGAGCAACCCTGATGCTGCTCCTTCACAAGACTTGAGAGCAGCTTGAGCCGCACCGCACCCAGCAGCCCAGAAAAGACTGCAGGAAAGAGGCTGCAGACATGAGGTGTATGGCCCTGGATGTGTAGGAAAATGGCTGTCGTGTAAACCTCTTGGTTAGTGTGAGAAACTTTCCTGGTCTGTGCGCGGGTGTGTGTGTGAAGGATGGTGCACAAACAAATTTGTGAGAGGGCTCTCTAGACCTTGAAATCGCGCTGTGCCCAAGCATAACGTATCTCTGGCTCACAAGTCGCTGCTAGCGTCGAAGGAAAGACTGCCTTTGGCCGGGAAGAACCTTTTTCTCGCATGTTTCCCCTGCCCTGCTGGGGAGAGAAGGGAGCCGAGAGCTGCGCGGGCAGAGCTGACGGGGGAAGCTGCGGGATCCCGCGCCCCTCACGCCGCGCCTGTACGTTCGCGTCTGCTGCCATCCAGAGCTCGGAGAGGGGAAGTGTCCGGCTGCGCCGCCGCACTACCTTTAGCTCAGTGCAAAACTTGCGCCTCGGACCTGATGAGGCGGATCTTCCTTTGCTGCAGCGGGGGTTTTATTGCTTTTCGGTTGGTGAGAAACTGGAAGCTCCTGGGGTCATTCCGCCCGGCGGCAGAACCAGGAGAGGGCGGCTCTTTCCAACCCCAGAACTCGCCCGCCCTCGTCCTCTCGGGCATTCCCAGCTTTTGGGTGCCACACTTGCAGGCTGCCGCCTCCCTCACATGCTTTTCCCCCCGTTTTCCTCGTTTCTTTTTGTACAGGGCTGCACAAAACGTAAGAGCTGTAAGAGATGAAATACTTTCTGCGTGTCACCTTCACACAGGAGTAACGTCTGTTCTTTGTCAGATCTCAAGCCTCACAGAGTGCAATGCTACCTTACAGCTAACTGAAATGGAAGCGTGTTTGCCATTGGGCTTTTCAGTGTTTCACTGCCCCGTTACAGGCGATGGAACACGTTGTTTTGGGATTGACAGCTGAAGCAGCATTCCTGTTAGTTCACCGAAGGGGGCCATTACTGAGGTGATGTGGTGTAAATACTTTCCAAAGCCGTTTGGTTTGCACGACACGGGAGCAGCCCCTGGGGGGAGCTGTGAGGGCCGTGGGTCAGGGCACCTCACACCAGGCTGTGGAGCTGCAGGGCTGGTTGCCGCTAGCCTCACTTCTCGCCCTCTGCAAGGGCAGATGTTGGTGTTTTTGCACCGAGAGGAGCTTTTTCCGCAGTGGCACCTTCACTGGGGGCCGCGGGAGTGTAACGGTGTGGGTGTTTGGCCACTGTTGATCCTGGACCGGCTTCAAGCGGCACAGGGTATGACGCCAGAACACAAAATGGCTGCTGCCAGGGCCCAACATGGCTGCCGCTCGGCCACCCTCGTGACACAGCCCATCCGGGCACCCTGCGCCAATACTTCACGTGACGTCGCTGCCGGTCCGGGCCCCGTCTCCTTGCAGGCCGGTCTGCTCACGTGACGCGGCGCCCGGGCCAATCGCCGCGCGCCCTGCCCGCGCCGCCGCATACAGGTCCCGCCTCGCCTCGTTGTGGGGGAAGGCGCCATTGAGAGAGGCTCAGGCCGCCGCTGTGTAGGTGCCGCTGTCAGTCGCCCAGAGGAGCACGGCCCGCCGCCGCCGTCATGGACTACGGGGAAGGTGAGGGCGCACCCCCAGAGTAAGGGCAGGGCCCGGCCGGCGCCACCGCTGCTAGTGCGGGGCCCAGCCGCGTCTCAAAATGGCAGCGGCAGCTTTGTTCCGCGCAAGACGGAGTTCCCCCCTCATCCACCTCCTCGTCCTCCTCCTCGCCGCCCCTCCCGGGTCGGGGGAGCTGCCGCGGCGGCTGGCGGCGGGAGGGCTGCGCGGGAGGAGGGCCCTCCCCGGGCGCGGCGCGGGCGGGCGGGCGGCACGGGTGGGGGCGGCCCTCCGCGGGGAGCGGCACCCTGGGGTGCGGGGAGAGCGGGGGGCGAGGGGGAGGCGGCGGGCGGGGGCGGCGCGGGCAGAGACGGGGGGAGCTCGGGGCGAGCTCCGTGAGGGGGTCGTGTCAGGAGACTGGAGATCCGACAGGAGAGAGAGCCGCCTCTTGTTGCGGCTCCCTGTCTCTCCCCTCCAGCTCTTGCTAAGCACTAAGTCATTCTCACTGACCCATCCTCTCCAGCTGAAGACAGAGATTGGAGATTCCCAGATACCCCCATGCATTGTGGTGTGAACATGCCCAGTGGGTCAGTCTCAGGTATGAGCTATAAATACGTCTAACCTGTAAAAAGCGTTGGGGCTGAATGGTCAGTGTTGACAAAACCAAAAATCAAACGGGTTATTGAAAGCGCGGTACGTGGTTTTCGGGAGGAGTTACTGGTTTTCAGGAGCCGCTCCAGGACTGGGAGCGAGACCTGATTTTCGTCTTGGGCATGTCAACATGAACTGCACATTCCAAATCAAACTTGTGAGATCAAGGAGTGGGGATGGGGGAGGTGCAGACTTTTTCTTATGATGATGCTTTTTGCATACATTAGTATTTTGTTTTCTGTGGACTAATGTATTTGATTCTTCTAAAAAGAAAGAAGATGTGCCCCCCTTTTATACAGACATGGAAAAAGCAGAACCTGGAATTACTTGTTTTGGGGGTTTTGTTTTGGTTTTTTTTTTTAAGTTAAATAGTTTGGGAAAGAATATAGAAGCATACAAAGTAAACGTGTTACAGCCAAAACTAGATCATGTTTACACCGCTTCACGGATAAAAAAATGGGGGGTGGTGTATTATAAGGTGATGAAGGTTATGAGTTTAATAAGACTCAAGAAATGATTTGACATTTCTTGCCAACATGTAAACTAGTACTAAAAGTATCTTAATATAAAACTTTAAACTGTACCCAAGCTTCATTTACAGATGTAATCAAATAAGCGTTTGCTGTTAGATCTCCTGATAGTCTTGCTGAGTGTTTTACAGAAAAGATGTTAGATTATAGATGTATCTTTGATTGCAGTATGATTATTTTTATGATATGCTCATTGAGTCATAGCTTTTTTTGTCAATGATATTTTGTTTATTTTTCTTGATCATAAAATAACTAAATTAAAACCATGGCCCTGTTTATCTTCTATATTGCTTCTTAATTAGATGTCCTTTAGACTTTTTTGTAGAAATGGTTCTTAAGTGGGAACTTAAGTATTTTACTGGAGTATTTCCTGTAGCCATTCACTGGAACCTGCTTTTCTGAGATCTGATGACAGTAGCATTAATGTGAATTCAGGCTTGTCCTATGAGCAGTAACTAATCAAACCTGTGTCGTACAATTAGAATGTTCCTTTCATGTACCTCTGTAATAGTAATTTTCGTTCTGACAATTAAGCTTTCAATTTATAATCATTAAACGAGATTAATTATGACTTACACATCTCGAAACGTTTGCCATTAATGTTTATACATTTTCTGTGTGTTAGGCATGCATAAGGATTCCGTACAGTGGGCTAACGGCTGTTTTGTAGGGGCCCAGTAGATGGCAATAGAGGATGGCTGTTGAGAGTTCTCATCTTTGCCCGGTTTTCAGTTGACTTCTTGGCAGGGTTCTTGCTGTTGGAAACTTTCAGCCTGTGTGAAGCATTTTTCGTTGGATGGCTGATGACCGCTGTAATTCCACAGTTGTCCTTTGCTGGTGACTTGGCTTCAGACAGACGTCATGCCCTGTAGAATAAGTTCCATTAATATTATTAACAGAACTATTATTAACTGTTCATGTAAACATTTATATTACTGTAACTATTGTCTTTTTAATCTGGAAGGGGAACTGGCTTTTTCTACTATTCCTAAAATTCATTCACATTGTTGGATTGGCTCTTTGTTTTGCATGGGAGTCAATGTGGCTAAACTTCTGTATCTGTTGACAAGGTGGTGATCTTAGAGCAGCATGGTGTTACGAAAAATGTAATGTACAGGGGAAAAATGCTGGTCACTATTGCACAATGGATGTTTAAGCTTTTGGTAGTCTTTGTGGATTGTGAATGTAAAATATAGGGAAATTAGCTGTATTTCAAAACAGTAGTTCTGATTATTTTTTAATTCTTTAAATGTTATTTTACTAAAGCTTATTTTGCTCCACTTATTATTTGCTACTGCAAGCTCGTTCTCCATTCTCATCGTCATAGCCTTTTCATGTGCTCCACGTGGAGAACACTGTGGAAAACTTATTTTGTTTCTTTGTGCTGTGAGTATGATTTCAGTATACTCTGATCTTAAGTTTTTTCTCTTAAATGGAGTACCAAGGGATACTGAGTTTGATCTACTACATGTTTAACTTGCTAGCTCTTTTCCCAAGGAAAATTTTACTTTTTCTTTGTTGGCTTTTAAGATTTATTTTGCAGCTATTTTAAATGATATCTCCACCAGATAGAGCTGCTTTTTTTTTTTTTTTAAATTAAACCTGGTGGAATATATATACATGAACATTTTAATTTGTAAATTGCATTTATCTTTTAGTGTCCATTCTTTTTTTATTTTAGAGATCAAACGTTTGTTTCCCCTTTGAGCTAATTCTTCCCTTTCCCCTACCCTAGTATGTTTTAAGTGTGATCTAGAAATGAAAAATGAAGTTGTTCTTTGCAATTCTATTTCTCTACTTCAGTTGAACAGCTCATTCATCCACATCATATTTATGCAAGAGGCTGCAGGTATTAAATCCAATTTATTCCTTCAACAAACTCTGTTTCAAATACTTTCAGTGCCTTCGTCAGTTGAGATTTACTCTTACATTTTTAAATTTGAGGAGCAAATATGTACCACTCTTTCTTCTGTTTCACTCTGTAGTGTTTATAGATACGCTATTTCTTCAAAGGTTTCTTTCATAAACAGTTACTATTTAAACTTAAGTACTATGCTTGTGAATTTTCAGTTGAGACACTGCAATACAATTCTGGGTGTTTTTTGTCTTTTTTATTTAAGCACATGTTCTCTTAGCATGTGAAACAATTTCACATTTATTCTGAATAGTTTGCACGGATAGGCACCTTCTGTGTATCTGCTAATGGTGACAGCCAGAGCTAACAACAGTGAATGGGGAGTAGGCTACAAGCAGAGGAAATTGTTCTGTGCAGATACAGCTTTTTTTTTTTTTGAATGTCCCATGCCCATCTGTCATGCTTTAGTTTGTAGAAGAATAATCAAAAGTGTGAATGAGGCTGGTGCAAATGGGTTTTGATGTCTGTGGCTGCAAGGTTTGTCAACTACTAAGTTGTTTTACCTTGAGAATGTAATAATTAAGGCTATGCAGGTGATTATTATTCAGCCACTACATTAAAAAAGTAATAAGAAAGTCTATGTGGAGAACAGATTTTTCAGAGTAAAGAGAAGCTTAATGCCTGAAGAAATACTGCATTCAAAGTAAGAAGTGCAGTATCTTTTGTCGAGCTCTGGGCATGATGTAAAATCTATAAATCTTGGGCAAAGGTTGCAGCTCACAAAATGACCGAACCAGGGGCAAGTGGTTGGAACTCAAGGTTAACTACTCAGCAATCTGAAACATTTAATGAAACAGTTGGAAGGAGATCATAGGATTATCTTCATTAGGTCCAGTCACAGATTTGTCTGTCCAACCTCACCAATACCCTTTATGTCACTCTTCATTTGGAGACGTGGAAGGAATAGTAGAAGTACTCCTTCAGTGTATTTATATGCCTTGGCTGGTTTGCTGCTTGGGGACTTTCTGAACTTTCTGTCTTTGTGCTCAACATCCTTTGAGTTTCTTGTCAGTGGATTTATTTTATTTTGTTGAGTCCGTGTAAGTTTTTAGGAATGTGTTGCTATAGCAGTTTCAGGACTTCAGTATTTCTTTTGTCAGAAAGGATCCAATTTTTTAGCTTGTTTGTTTTTCGTTTGCTACCTCCAGTTTCTTCAGGTAGATAATTATGCAAGTGATCATCGCTCTTTATGTCTTTGTACCTATGTATTCCCTGTTAAGCCTTTTCAAATGCAAGTGTATTATAATGACAGTAACTGCAGCTCAGTGAGCCTGGAAAGGATGAGCGAATTGTTTGCTGTTAGGGAGGAGGTGGTGATACCCTAAAGGCAGCGATGAGAGGACTTAGGGACTTGACATAGCTCTGAAGCAAGACTGCTAATGTCAGGTAACATGAACGTGGTAAGTAGGGGGAGTGTTGAGCAAAAGTGGGTGTCTGAAGTTATTCTGTGATTGTAAATACATAGTATTTGATTTCATGCTAAAAATTTTAAACAAACTTATTGCAAAACTCTGCTTCAAACCATTTCTTGAAAGAGTTCTTTGAGTGAATGTTTTTGTGTTTTCCCCACTAGTGAACTTATGGCATATAGACACCACCAGTCGCTACTTATGGCACTGTGATAAAGTTGGATTGCAGTGGTGGGGATCTTGGCAGTATGTTGTGTTCTTGTTGAGTGATTTGATTGACTCTCAATGTAATTACTTTTGTGCCATCTCATGGTGTAGATAATAGAGAATAGATGAAACTAAGGTAAATTATTAGGTGCTTTTGGGTCAGATACTCAGTTTTCAAAATGTCAGTGTCTTTTGATTAGTTGTGCTGTGGTTTATTTCTTAAAAAAACCCTTCTCACCTGAAATTGACCATGGGATCATCTGTCCCTAATTTCTGTGAAACTGAGTTTATTTTATTGACTACCTTATGCTTCTTACTGGCCCGTATCAGGACATTCCACTGGATTAGGTGGTAGATTGTTTAGTTACACCAGAGAGGAATACTGGATGTTTCTATTATAAGGCTCAGCCATTTCTTTAAAAGAGTAACTTTTTTTGCAGTTCCAAGTAGACGCTGTATGGTCTTACATGATTAGTATTTTGGAAAGCCTTTTTTTGTGCTTTGCTGCAGAATGTTTATTTTATGTTCAGAATATGGAAAGGTTTGGTTATTTCCATGTTAAAAGTGGTGTTTTGGGTTTTTTTTTTTTTGAAAGTATCGATGATTAGAAGAGAGGAGATGGTCATTTGTTGGAGTCTCTGTTCAGGCATGCTAAGAATGTCTGTGTAGAAGGGATACAGTCAGCTCAAGGCTATTTGCGGAATTCTTGTTGACATGTAAAAATAAATTACAGTGGCTGCCTTATGCTAATGAAGCAGGTGCAAGCAGGAAACAGTACAATTATTAAAATATTCAACACAAATTATTTTAATGAAATATGCACAGAGAATTAGTTTCTTTTAAATAGGAAAATTAGTTACAACTTAATGAGCTTACTGTCCTGATATCTTCTGGAAAAGTCAGTGGCTTAAATGTGGAGATTTTGGGATGTATAGAATACTGTCTCTTGTTAGAATCAACCCATCTTTGTATGTTTATATTCTTATCCTTCCTGTGCTCACTGTGTTTTCCTTCTTTGCGGTACCTTGTCTGTGAGGCTTGACTTGCCAGGCTTTCTTTGTATTATCCAAAAGTTAGTGTTGGTTGGTACTGGCAAGCAGTTTCAGTCACTAGAATGCCAGTGAAGTGCAAATTGTGTGTGCCAGAGGAAGACAGTGGATCACAGTTGTTACGCAGGTCTGCAACACTGTTTTAGTTCTTTGAGTGCTTATTTAACCAGAATTTTTACAGAGGACTTCCATGTTGAGGAAGAAATGGGTTCCTTTGCCAGACTTCATTGCAAGATAAAAAGATGCCATGAAGTGGCATCAGTTCAGCAGTGAAATAACCAATGTCTTAGAGCAGGGAGTGAACAGTAACTCAGTGCTGCTTTGGGTGATCTTGTGTTTGTGCTTGATATACTGAGTCTGCACTGCAGCATGACAACTTGTAACCTTTACCCAAGGTCTCTGTCATTGTGAGTGAAAGTTTCTTGTGGCATTGGGTAGAGAAATCAGCTGTCTGTGAGCTGTGTGTTGTTAAAGGGTGCAAAGTGGTCTTAATTCTCTACTGACTTCTGACATATTCTACATCAGGCCTCTCCATTGAATTCTCTTAATTTAACGTGCGTCTGAATTCCAGCTGATGACACAATAATCCCAAGTTATCCACTTCTGGCAAAAAATATGAATGTAATTTCAGTTCAGAGGTACTTGGATGACAACAGACACGCAGCTTCCCTAAGCAGAGTGTCAAAATTGGTTTGCAGCTGACAGTTCTGAATTTTGTTTGTAAGCACTGGCAAAGAGTACACTTTAGTTAAGAATTTAAGCTAGATTTACTTAATAAGACTTCTTTCTTGCTTTCTTTATAAACATTTTTCTGCTCTCTTTTTAGACATGGACCGTGATTACGGGCATGGAGGCTATGGTGGCCCACGATCCATGGACTCTTACCTTAACCAATCCTATGGGATGGAGAGTCATGGAGGTGGAGGCGGAGGAGGTGGTGGTGGTGGTAACAGGTAAAATAATCCTTCAGTTGTCCCAAGAATTGATCAAGTCCAATTTAAATCATTCTGTATTCTAACTTAAGTGTTCCTGAGGCATGTTGTTATGATTTTGTATGAACACTTTCATCTGAGTCTTCATGTTCGATCAATACTGGCAAATACTAAACTGTAAGAGCTAGATTCTTGTAATAATCAGCATTTCTGTTGAGAAGTGTGACAGTGAAACAATGCGTCTTTGAATGGAAATGGAAAAAGTTTTATTTTTTGGTAATGGCTAGCAATTTGTAGCTGATTGGCCTGAGACCATGTCTGACATAGCAGACTAGACCTAACTGGTTTAGTGCCTTAGACTGAATCTATCAACATTCCGTTTTCAAGGAACATTTAGGGTATGTGTTTGGTTTGAATGTGCAGTGCTCAAATGATCTTGGTGTT
Source organism: Gallinula chloropus (assembly GCF_964237585.1). Lineage (NCBI taxonomy): Eukaryota > Metazoa > Chordata > Aves > Gruiformes > Rallidae > Gallinula > Gallinula chloropus. The sequence continues at coordinate 17,123,934 of NC_140091.1, forward strand.
GAATCTGAAAGTCATGTCCAGATTATTTCATTGGCAGGTACTGATTACACTCAAAACTGTGTGCGTGTTCTGGGCTGCTTTGTAGGATGGATTGGTCTAAAAATAAAAAATCTGATGCAGTGGTCTTAAAGTTGTGTATTTAATGTTAGGATACTATTACTGTTGCTCTTTCAGATAAAAACAGTAGGGAGCAGCTGATTTGATTTGGGTCTTAATATTGTATTCAAAGAAGCATGCTTTTCAGAGTAGTGATTCTATCTTGGAGGAAATAAAATGTGAAGAAAACTTAGCTAATCTGATGGTTTTCTTGTGTGCGCCCTTGAATTCTCGTCTGGCTGTAGCCAGACTGCTGTATCCTTCTCGTCTGTAGTCACTGTGGTGCCACTGGGCAAGGAAAGTACTAAATAGGGAGGCTGGAGAAGCGTTCTGTTTTGCTGCACGGTTCTGTTAAACACTTTTTTGTTAAGTGTAATTTGTTTAATGATGAACATTAAGATTGACTTAAAAGTCTGAGCAGAGATTCAGGAATGAGCTGTACCTACCATATAGTAATCTGCATATGATTAAGGTTGAATGACTACTTGAACACCGAAATGTCTCTTGCCTTGTAACATTAATACTGTGCATGGGCTCTCTCTGCAGATAGTGTCATTTTCTGTGTAGCTTTGGGTCTTCTGAGACTAATGTATTTTAAAACGAAGGCATTCAGTTTACTATAGATACAGTTTGTTATTTGAGTCTGTTCTAGTTTATATTTTATCAGACAAGGGGTTGTCTTTCCGCAGCTCCTGCTGAATCACCCTATTAGAACCCTGCAGGGACACTAATGTGTTTCCCTTCTAAGTGGTTACAAATCTTCACAATTTCTAGCCTGACACACACCCCGTCCTGCTGCCCCCAAGGCAAAGTAAATGCTTGGTAAATAATAAAGATTTCAGCTCCTTGTTACTCTACTCTGAAATTCCAAGGACTGTTTTTGTGTCCACTGTGCATGTGTTGGGATAGACTTTCAAAATCCTGAGTTGCTAGACTTTCTGGTCTGCAAGTGAAAGATGGCTCATAAGCTCTGATTGGGAGAATGAATTTTACAGGGAAGAAAATTTCCAAAAAGTACAAATATGAATGGAAGAGCATGTGTATTTTTCTGTGGGGTGTTTAAGACAACTGTACCATTAAAAAAAACAAACAAACCTCTCTTCTTTTTTCCTCAGTTCAGAACTAAGCCGCCTTTTAACTGCTGTTTAACTGTTAGAATGTGAGGGCATGAATTTAAAGAAAGGAGGGTTTGACTAGCCTATGAATGTCTGCAGGTGATTATTTTCATGAGACTAGGGCTGGGCTCTAATAATATTTTAGTAAATGTTGCTAAAAATTTTACGTAAACAGAGTTCAGGCATACTGAACTTGAGAATTGTTTCTTGCAAAAATGGCTCAGATAGCTTTCTATCTGGTCATAGTGTGGTTTGCCCAGCCCTAATCAAGATCAAACTATAACACAACTGTACGGACCAGTATAGTAATAAATTGATTTTAGTTGATAAATGTCAACTGATAACTTGTCTTTTGAAATGTATAACATTAGTAAGCTTACTTTTTTTTCTCCTCACTGTGCAACTTTTCCAGGTTTGGACCTTATGAGTCTTACGACTCCGGGTCTTCTCTGGGTGGGCGAGATCTGTACAGATCTGGCTATGGTTATAATGAACCCGAACAAAGCCGCTTCGGAGGTAGTTATGGTGGTCGATTTGACAACTCCTACCGGAATAGCCTTGACTCTTTCGGAGGTAGAAACCAGGGCGGGTCTAGCTGGGAAGCACCTTACTCCCGTTCAAAATTGAGGCCTGGGTTTATGGAGGACAGAGGAAGAGAGAGTTACTCTTCCTACAGCAGTTTTTCTTCACCCCATATGAAGCCTGCACCTGTAGGCTCTCGGGGGAGAGGAACGCCTGCTTATCCTGAAAGTGGATTTGGAAGCAGAAACTATGATGCTTTTGGAGGACCATCAACAGGCAGAGGCCGAGGCCGAGGAGTAAGTACAGAATCTTTTCAGATTCTTTTCACTAGACACTCTTTTAAACCCTTTCAAGACCACTGCTTTAAAACAAATGCACTGTTCAGTACAGTGTGGGGTTTTTGTCCAAGCAAACTATTATGGTTGACGATGTTTACCCCCCTTGAAGCTGTCTTCAAGTAGAACCCAGTCCCTCTTTCTGCTGAAAGTAATGAGTAATAGAGGACTAGTTGATAAGGTTTGTTAAATCTCTCCTTTTGTTTGAAAGGTGAAGATAAAAGTAATAGGTTTGGTCTAAAAGGGATTAAAAGGACTTGCATTTTTCCTTGTAAACACCAGCATCTTTGCTGCTGGTGGGGAAATTCTTGAATATTGTAAAAGATTAATTCAAAGCCTTTTTAAGTTTTGAGTAGGTTAAAGGTGCAATGTATAAGTAAAAAATAAAGCCCTGGTTTTGAATGCTAGAGTAGTTTGTTTCCTGTAAAGGTAAAAGTTTAGTTAATGTTGAACACATGCTTTATCACACATCAAGTCGTCTTTTAAACTTAATTCTTACTCTGACTTGTGTATTGTAAGGGTGGTGGGGGGAAATGGCAAAGGTGGGTGGCTAGCAGTGATTCTTGTTCAAAATTAAAGCATGGTTAAAGGGGCATTGTCAACTTGAAATCAGGTTCTTTTACAGAATTGACGTTAATTTCCAGGCAGTGTGCCTAGTCCTGTTGCTGCTAATAATTTTGTTTTGAAGATTTATGTTCTAATTCCTTTTCATTGGATTCTTTTCCAGTATAGGATGTCAAAACTGCTTAAGAAATAACAAGATTAACTGTACACAAAATAGTGGATCACTGTTTGGAGAAGTAATGAAGTAGGGGGAAAAAACCCAATAACCAACCAAAAAAAAAATCCCAAAGGAGAATTTAGAAAAATCAATTCCTGACAGAAGTATGAATTTTAAGTTGATGGTGTCCCTTTATCTTGGTTTTAAAATCCCAGTTCTGATTTTGGTTTTGGTTTTTAAGCATGAAGAGTTCAGTGAATACTTTTCTGCCTGTGCCTCTAGGTGTAACTTACCTTTCAAAATTTTCAAGTGTGCTATATTTCTTTTGGAAGCAATTCTTTAGTATTGTAGTTTGAAGTGTAGAGGACGATTATTTTTTTACTGGGTCTTCTAAATGCCTAATTGTGTGGTGGTTTTGTTTCAGGAAGTCTACTTCGCAGCATTCTTGAGTACCGTAGTTGCCATATTTAAATTGTAGCTCAGATTTGCACATGGCTGTTAGCTAGCATGTAGCATGGTATGAGAAATGTATTCTATTCTTTATGTTTCTCTGCTTGTGAAGCTGAGTGTTAAGTTCTTAAGCTTGGATGCCATCCTTTCAGAACTCCTTTAGATCTGAAAGTTTTGTGCAGGGTTATAACCAAGTAGCCCTCTTTCTTTTTTGTTTTGCTATTGAAATTTATCTCTCTAGTCTTCCATGTAAAGGAGAGAATGTAAAGGCTAAACTACTTACACTATGTAAAATGCATTGCACCTTTAATAGATAGACTGTTTAAAAAAAAAAGTACTTGAAATTATCTAAGTGCATACTTCATGTCAAATTTAGATGTGTACAGTGTAAATGTACATGTTAGGTAGTCCTGTAACTATGTCAACTAAATAATTTAACATGGAGATCTTGTGCATGGACTTCTGATTAAGAAAAGTGCCTGTCCTGGTACATTCTGTCTGTCATTTAAAATTTGCTTATAAGAAGTCATACTTTTCACAAATTACGGTGAAGTTACTTTTATGTTCTTTTAACTCTGATGGTGTAGTACTAATTCTCTTCTCATGGCAATACCAATATTTCTGCTTATCCAAGTCACCCATCCAGTCAGTGGGGTCTCTTCTGCCCTTTATTAATCAATTGAGTTAACATTAAAAAAGTGTGTTAGTGCTTTTGAAAATATTGCAGCAATGTAAATTCTCCCTCTTCAGATTACTCATTCCATGCCTTCAGAGAGTAACTTTCATAAATAAGTATCCATAAATAACTGTGTAGCGTTTCAGAAGAAATAGAAAGGTTTGGTCTTTTAACTGATTTTTCATTCCTATTGCTGCCTTGGTTTTCTGTTGCTCCCTCCAGGCTCAACTTGTAAATTCTGAAGGACAACTTTCTTTACTCAATTTTCAAATCACCACTAATCATTTGGCATAAATAAGCTGCAGGGTATTTTCTTTTTCTCCCCCCCCCTCCCTTTTTTTTTTGCTTTTTGTAAATGACTAAAGTGTTGAAAACTGGGTTGGTTAGCTCTGGGTTTTTTTGTAGGGTTTTTTTTTTTGGTTTTTTTTTTTCCCCAGAGGGAGAAGTTATTTATCATCTAGAGAATCTGAAGAGGGGAGCCAAGATGTTAGGCTGAGATATGTCTGGACAATGGTTCTGAATAAGCAGAAACACATTTTAAACATGTATTCATTCTACTGGACAAACACCCACAAAGCCATTGCACAACAAAGCATTAAACTGGGAGCTTATATTTCCCCTGCATTTTGGTCTGAAATGCAGATTTTACTTAGTACACATTTTTATTGTACCAAGTAATTTTTTTATTTCTATTGATTTCATATACTAATACTTTTCTCTTGATTTCACAAATTTTCAGCATATGGGAGACTTTGGAGGAATGCACAGACCTGGAATTGTTGTTGACTATCATAACAAACCCAGTCCTGCAGCAGTTGCTGCAAGAGGAATAAAAAGAAAAATGATACCACAGCCCTATAATAAACCCGGTGGGACATTTATCAAGAAACCCAAAATGACAAAGCCTATTTTGAAGCTGAGCCAGAAAAAATCACCAAGTAAGTAACAAGTACCAAAACTCTTAAATTTAAGTTACTGTTTGCTTTATTTGTTTTTTTTTATTAAATGGGAATGAATTAGTCAATATTCAGAAAGAAGGCTGTAGGTGCTGTTCTGTAGTTCTTCATTTTTTCCTTTGAAATCTGTTTACAACAGATTTTCTGAGTTTGTATTTCTACTGCAAAGATACCTTGCTGAATGAAATTGAATATTTTGATGTGTTTAAATATGTGCTGCTGAAAACTATTTCATTTAAACTTTTTCATGATAATTCCTGGAGGCAAATTTTCACCACTGAAAATAATTTCAAGTTGCCTTAAGTGACAAGGCCTGACAAATACTAAAAGGTATCTTTGCTTGAGCCTGGGCACTGCAGCCCAGATATTTTGATGGTTATAAAAAGTGGTGTGTGAACTGCAGTGTGGCTAAAATAAGGTAGGTACACGGTGCGGGTGAAGAGGAGAGGCAGATTGAGGAAATGGTGAAAAATGGTATAGAATAATTTATGAAAGGTAGAGAGAGATTGCTCCTTATTGTCAGTGAAATTCCATAATGAAGAGAAGAACTGGAGATATACATGAACTGGAAAGACAAATCACAAAGTATTAATGGTGCTTGCTGTATCTTGTAAGGAAGGTAAAACTACGACTTTAATCATTCTGATATTTTCTGTGCTTGTAGTTTCCTCAGGAATTTGGACCTGATTTTTTTTTTATAGTTTGGTTACACAGCACACCTGAAAAATTACTTTAGCTCAAAACTTGCAAGGTAAACGCACAGACTTGGCAAAAGCTTCCACATGAAAAGTATTTTTGATCTTTTAATTCTACTTAATACTGTTGTGTATTAACAAACGGTTTCTTTAACTTCAAAAGTACTGTAAGAACTTTAGGCATAGAACACATACCTCTGACTTTCATATAGGGAGTGTTATTCCTGAACCTGACAACTTTGCTGTGATGTAACGCGTCTGTAATAGACGCATCTGGGTATACCATGGATTTGTGTCTTAAAGGACTCCCTCATAGGTCTTCTAGTACTTTTGTAGGCTCTCCTTTTCTGAACTATCTTTAGACAGTGCACTTCCAGTTTATTTTCCTCCTCACTGATTTCTGCCATCCAGGGACCAGTGTATCACATAATACTGAAGTTACTTTAAGAAGTGGAGTAGACGGCATCTACAAGAATGTGCTTTTCATCATCCTGTCCTGTGGCTCTGAGTTTGGGGGATGGAACTATAGGGTGGCTTAACATCATTTTCTGAAACTTGAACTGAAAGAGGCTCTAAGCTTTATCACGTAGTCAAAAACTAAAAAGTGGCTGACAGCTAACAGAGTATTAAATGCAATTGGTATACAATATATGTGTGAAAATGTATTTCAATTATGTTGTATTTTCAGTCTTGACTGCCTTAATTCATGGAGTTCGATATAGGTGATTGCATCTAGAAATCTGTTCACTGTATATACCTACGGATGACTGATCTTACGTTTAGTATTATTACTAAACTATGATAAACATATATGTAGACTCTCCTAGCTGCATAACAGGCTGAACTTTAAATATCTCCTTGCCTTAAAATGAATTGATGGTAAGAGCACTTCTACATTATTTGTTTCTTTCTTCCTCATTTTGTGTTTACAGACATGAAGACATCTTTCCAGGATTCCACTATAGAGGTAAAGATTCCCGGTATTGGAAAATGCTCGTGATTCATTGAGAAGTTTGCACTGTATGCCTTAAGATAAATAGTTCTTAAGCTAGAGTTTTAAAATGAAGCACTTGGCTTACTTAAGTTTAGAAAAAACCTTTCTTTTCTTCACTTGATCTAAAACTGTTATTTTTGTGGCACTCTGAAATCTTAAAAATTTCAGATGGAAGGTATAGCTTGTGCAGATAGCCTGGAAAATTAATTTTAAAATGTATTTGTAGACCCTACCTACTCCTATAATGCACAGAGAGCTGTCATGTGTATACCTCTTATGTTGTAGATAGTCAACTTGAATTCATACACCTATGACCTGCTTGGATGGGGTAAGAAATTAGGTACAGAATGTCAGGGAGATTATTAAACAGCAGTGAGGAAGAATGGATAAGACACAAGACACATCAAGCAGAGAGGATAAATAAAAAACCTCCTAGTGTTAACAAGTGTTCTCTGGTAGGGTGCAAAGATTAATTCCCACCTGGAGAAAGATCAGTTGCAACAATATGTAAGAATGTGCTTTGTAAGCTCAGCATGTGTGTGTGTATATATCTGTTCCAGGGCTGGAATGGTATTTTCCTTCTTTTTGAGTGAACGTATGAACATAGTCTCAAACAAGTATTTAAAACTCTGCATTGGAAGTATTATAAAGAATAATTATTTAGAAGATGGTGAGAATTTTAGTTGTGAAACCAAGTCACAGACACTTCAGGACATTAAGAGAAATGCATAGCTTGATGTGCTTGTCTGCCAATCTAAGTAGATACTCAAGTCACTTTCTTTGCAATAATCTGTTACTTGCTATTTTTATCAAGTATGACGATGGAAGAAAGTGACTTGAGTAACTGGCACTGTCTTTTTCTGGATTTAGAATTATCATTATTTTATGGGGTTTTTTTCTTAAAATTATGGATTTGACTTTATTAGGAAATTGAAGTGGACACAAGTGGTGCAGTTGTTATATATGAAGACTTTACAAGAGATGCTTATGATCTTGGATATCAGACTTTCGGAGGTAAGTCAGTTTGCTTCGTCAGGTAAGGTATAGTAAGTATTGTATTTGTGTGACTTTGAGTGAATAGATTTAGTAAGTTTGTGTATGAGCTTTAATAGCTACAGAGTAGTATGACTTTTTTTTTCTTTAAGCATTTATAAATTTAGGCTATGGACAAGATGATTGTAACAACCATTCATCACTTGTTTTGTTCTTTACATGCTTATTGTTTCTCTGCTTTCTCATCATCTCTGTATGTTGTTGTTTGATATGTTTTAATATTTGTGAAGTTACTGTAAATGGTCTTCTATACTTACTGCCATTCCATTGCTTAAATGCTGTTTATCCCACCAGTTCCTCACCCATATCCTATTATTTATCCCACTAGCTGATCAACCCCACCCTTAAATTCTAGGTGAGTCACTTTTTAAAAAGTGGATTTAGTTAACTCAGAGAGCTGCTCTCAAGAACACAGGGTCTTTTTCACATGCACACTTTGTAAAACAGCTTAATTATTAGTTCAGGTAAAATCAGCTAAAGGTGTACAATTACAGATGTAACTGTAGTGATTTCAAACACATACACAGAAATCCAGTGGGGTTTTTTTTTCTCTGCAAGTCTTTTTTGCATTATGCAGTGTACATTCCTTTCTGTTGTTTAGATGGAGGGAGATTTCATGGAGGCTCACCTCTCCCCTGAGGTTGACCTGCGAAGGAAAACTTAAGTGATCATCTTCCTGCTCTAAAACTTGCCAAGATAATACTCTAATTGTTCCCCTTTTGTCTGTAGACTTTTAAAGCAGACATAGGAAAAGCAAGCATAGGTATACCTGTGCAAAAAGTCAAGGTCCTTAGAAGTCTTTGTTGAAAACCTAATTTCTAGTATTTTATTAGTTTGCATTTTTACTTCATGTCAGATGATAATTTAATGAAGAAGTTCTTTGAAGGTTTGATTGGCTTTTTGTTGTGTGGTGGTTTTCCATCCCTCCAGACAGCTCTTCCTTCACTGTTAAATTTCTTCAGCTGAAAACCTTTTGAAATTTTTTTTCTTTTAAATAAATTTAACTCGACGGGGGGAAAATCATGAAATTGTTGAAGATAAGTTTGACTTCTATACCTTAATGAAAACAGTGCTACATCTTCTTTCTGAGAATGCTTTTGCATTTGAGATCATTGTTCTCAGCAGAATAGATTGGCTTTAGATAGCTTGTTTTTATGTAAGGGGATTGCAACAATGGGAGTCTAAAGTCATGGAGAATTTAAAGGAACATAACCCTGGTACTCTTTCCTGGTCACTTACTTGAAGAGGCCTTTAATAACCAGGCACAACAGGCTAGGGTTTGCTTTAACTGTAAATTTTCTGACTTTTGTGAGTGAAACTCCTTTCTTAAGTTTTCATTGTTAGAAGCAAAGGTTTAAATTGATTGCCTTTAGAGGAGGAAACCAAACCAAGACTTCTGTGGCATTTAAATAACCCATTGAACCACTTTGGTATAGGAGCTTTCTCTGCGTTTTGAGGGGTTTGTAGAGGAGCCAAGGAAGACAAACTAAAAACCCCACAACAGTAAAAGCATTTGGCTGTTTTGGGGTATTTTTGTCTGTGTGTGTAGTTTTGTAGTTTGGTTTTGTGGGTGTTTTTTGTTTTGTTTTAATATAATATTTTAAATCTTCCCACTGTACGTTAAGATGGCAAAGGAGAAGTTAAAAGCGAGGAAGAAGAAAAGCGACGAATTGAGGCCAGAAGAGAGAAGCAAAGGCGTAGAAGGGAAAAAAACAGTGAAAAATATGGTGATGGATACAGGTTTGTGCTAGAGCCTCTGTCTTCTGTGTGGTATTTTTTCTTGCTCTTTGTCCTTCTGTAAAGAAAACCTTATTTCCTGAAAGCCCCTTTGAAATTATATTTGTTACATTTTGTTTTCCTAAATTGACAAAGAAATGAGAAAAAGAACCCAACCTCAAAACAAAGTAAAAAAGCTTAATGCAAACAGACTCAACCCTAAACCCAGCACCCAAATCCTGTAGTGTAGAAGACTGGATGTTTCATAGGACTTGTGTTGTATCAGAGAATAACCGGTTTCCGAATACCTCTTTTCCCACAAGTGGCATCAGTGCAGCTTGAGAAGCAGGTTGCATTGGTACTGCTTGTGAAGTATATATTTAAGTTAAATATACATTCATGCTGACTTAAGCTGTTATACGTTCACTGTATTCTGGTTATATACATATGGCAAGCTGTTTTGCGGCAGAAATAAGTCAATGGTTCTGTAAATGTTCCTTGTCTTGCCACAGCCTGGTGGGCTAATGGCTAGCCCTGTACAAAACTGTCAGTGCAGTATGTGGTCATAGCCTCTTCCTCATTGTGCTGAGGAGGCCATGTTGCCTTAGGTTATAAAGGTTCTGTGTGGAAATGAGCTTTAATTCTTTTGACTACTTAAATCATGGGCTGGTTTGACTGAGAAGTACTACAAGGTGATAGAAGCTAGAGAGCCTGTGATAAATAGGCTCACAGAATAATGGCTAGCTTCTGATTTCAGCAGTTTTCCTCTCTGGCATAAGAAATTCATTACCCTGGGACTGACTGGGTTTATATTTGCCTCTTGCAGCAGTTACCCTTTGTAATGGCAAAATACTGCATTTTTGTTCTTGTCACTTAAGCTTTTTAAGGAATGCTTTTCCCATTGGTTCTCTGAAGTTTGTCAAGTCCTCACAGTTTTGAGGAGAGAAGGAAGAATGTTGCCTCAGTGGTAATGTTACTTAATGTGTTTCTCTTGACAGAATGGCGTTTACTTGCTCATTTTGCAAATTTCGAACATTTGAAGAGAAAGAAATTGAGGCGCATCTGGAGAGTCCAGCTCACCAGGAAACATTGGATCACATCCAGAAGCAAACCAAATTTGACAAAGTAGTGATGGAGTTTCTTCATGTAAGACAACTGGGTTTTATATCTATATAATATTTTTATGTTAGAACATAGTTAAACTTATTATTTATCTTCAGAATATGCTTAATTTATCATTCCTTTTCCAAATTACTTTTGGCACAGTGTAGGTTACTAAAACCTGAAGCAAATTCAGTCTGTAAAACAGCGTGACTTTTACAATTAAAATAGTGCCTTAAAGAGTAACAGTAATTAATAGCTACTTACTAGAGCTGTTCTGAGTACTATTTTAAGTATAGGTTCCTATTGGGATATAAACAGTTGTACTCTCTTTTTCCCCTGATTCTCTGTAGGAGTGCATGGTGAATAAATTCAAGAAGACGGCCATGCGTAAGCAGCAGACAAGTAACCAAACGGAAAACGCTCAAGCTGCTGAAAAAGATATAATGGAAGGTGAATAATGTGTTTTACATGGAAATGCATACTGTGGAGTCCTTTTCCTTTTTTCCTTTTATTCTTTGAATTTGATAATGTTGAAATTATTAGCTTTCACACCTTTTCTGTACCTGGTTGGGATTCCTCGCTTCATTTCTGATACAACGTGGAATGTAAGCACAATGGGTGATAGCTTAAAGTTTGTTATCCAGGTAGCCTTGGCAGAAAGTAAGATAATGTTGTGCTAAGTACTTAACAGTAGAGTTGTGTGGGCTTTGCCACAGTCTTAGGTCAGTATTGTGCATGAGGAGTGTCAACAGGCGAATGCAGATAGTTTGGAAAAAGGGCATGTAATGTAGCAGTAAGGTGATAATGGTCGATTATGGATAACGTAATTGGGATAGTGTCCCTCAAAACGTAGTAACTGACAGAAAGAGAACTTTGAGCACTTTCTTGCCTATCCAAGAGGTATCTGGACCTGAAGTTCTTTCCCCTTGGCTGCCTTACAGGCAGTTTTCTGGAGCACTTTGTGTCCCTGCCTTGCTGTGCCATATCCTTCCCCTTTATCCTTTGCCTGAGGAATTTTAAAAGATGTGTTAGAGCCAGAGGGAGCATCTTTTGAGTACTTTTAGGTAATAACTGTATTTTAATATTAGCTTAATTCAAATTTAAATGTTAAAAGCTACTTAAATATGGATATAGTCAGCATCTTAACAATGTTCCAGATTCTTTTTGTGTACTTTCCTTAAGTATTGGAGGACCTTTTTGACTTTATGATGAGAATGTTATATTGACAAACTAAAATTGCAAAAGGAACTGGATTCATGTGCTTTTTCCTGGAGGTGAGAGGAAGCAAGGAAATGTTTTAGTTGTTCTTTTGAGGGGTAAGGTAAATCCAGCTGCTTTGGTGAGCTTAGTTTACTACTTGTATCAAAAAGTCTACTATTATGGATATTAACTTGGTTTTTTTAAAGGCTTTTTTGTACATTACAATAGTTCAATTTGATTGTTGTATCAGGTTTATTTCCCTCTATTTAGGCAGGTAGGTGTTAAGATATCATAACCTTAACACCAAACATAATTGCCTGTGGAGAGGAGGAGTTGGAGTGTCCCAAGTGAAACATTTCCTCCTCCTACATTGCCTTCAGAGAGCCTAGTTTTGACTCCTGAATTTTAGCGAATATTCTCCTTTAACAACTGAGAGCTCGAACTAAACAAACATGTCAAACTTTCTGGTATAAACCAGCCAAAATCCTCTTCTCCTTCCCTAGAATAATATGTTCTCTGTTAATGATATTTGTATCTTCTTTGGCAGGGGTTACTGCTGATGACCATATGATGAAAGTTGAGACTGTCCACTGCAGTGCTTGCAGCGTGTATGTTCCTGCATTGCACAGTTCTGTTCAGCAGCACTTAAAATCTCCTGATCACACGAAAGGAAAACAAGTAAGATACACTTACTTTTTTATATATATAACGTCATAATTGGGTGTTACGGTGCTCAGCACGGGTAATTTTTAAGTTCTTGTTTGTATTACTTGTTCTGTAGAAAGCTGGGATCTCCTCACTGTTATACTTTGTAAACATAACGCCTCATGAAGTAGCAAGCACTTGAGCACTCCCAGTTAGTGAAATGTTAGTGTGCTTAAAAGCTGACAGTACTAGGTCCTGAGAAGGTTACTAGGAATGACTCCTTTATTTTATGGGAATTTTTTACTGCCATTAAGTGTTGGAAAGATTTTGTAATTTGAATAGCAAAACCCAATATTTATATTTCCATCAAGATAATAAATCTGATGTCTTTTTTTGCTTGATTGTAGTGTCTTTAATGTGAAGAATAGTGAGGTACGGTGTTTGTCTCTGTTAGAAGTGTATCTCTACAAATTCTAAGATTGGTAGAAGAGTTTAAAGAGTAGCATGAGTGGGAAGAACAGTTGTCTTAGTAAGCAAAATTACCAAAGTAATGTTTTGTTTATATGTGAGCTTCTGTGTTATGGAATATCATGGAATCATAAAATGACTTTGGTTATAAGGGACCCTTAAAGGTCAGCTAGACCAGTTCCCCCTGCAGTGAGTAGGGACATCTTCAACAATGTTATGCTGTGATGGAAAAAGTATAGATAGGAACAAAAGCAACTGTGGTTGCAAACACATACGTGGTTGTAGTTCATCATGTAAGCAAGAAAAGAATACGTATTTTGATCAAGCTAAACCAGCACTCTACTACCAAGCGTAGTTGAGCTTATTATGTGTTTTGGACTTAACTGTGACAAATAAGCACTCCATGCTGCAGTGCTATTTTTCTTGCAGGAACTGACCATGAATTTAAATTTGTGTGATAAATCTAATCAGTGTTTGATTCACTGTACAACTTGTTTCCTAGGCTTACAGAGAACAAATAAAAAGGGAGAGTGTTCTTACTGCCACCAGTATTTTGAATAATCCTATAGTCAAGGCACGATACGAGCTGTATGTGAAGGTAAGATGCAAATGGAAGAAAATGCAGTAGTAGTCCTCTGTCTCTTCACTGCAAACAGCATTTAGTATGTACCTTTCTCCATGGTGTTTTTTTCTGTTTAAGCCATTTCAGCTGACCTATGGAGCTACTAAGTAACATCTTGTAAGATGATGATTTAATGTAATTTGGGCTGATTGGCTGACTGACACCTGACAGCAGGTGATCTATTTCGAGTATATTTGCTGCGTGTGGGAATGTGTAAGACTAAGGTTGAAGGCTCTGGCTAATGTTTGACTGAATATGAGGGAGTAGGTTGTGTTCTGGTCTGGAGTAAGCTAACTGGCGAGCAGTAGCAACTGTTGCCTTACCTTTGTACCTTGGCCACTTCTTTTGAGTAAAACGTCATTCTGTGTGTGACTTTTCCGCCCAGTGCTTAATGGAAAATCACTTTTGCCCTTTGATTAAATCTTTTCTCCAACCAGAGGCTGCTTCACAGGTTGTTTGCTGTATGTGTAAAAGGTAAAAAAGCAAATATGTGTATCCATTTTACATCAATGTACAGATTCAAAGGTGTACTTGGTCTACAAACAGTGTTCATTTTTTCTTTAACTACACTTTCTAGTTTAAAATTTGAAAAGGAAAGTAGACTTTTTTTGGCTGTAAACATTTTCAGATAGTTTCATATTTAACCATTTAATTAAAGTCAGTTTTAAATTTTCAAATTCGATGGTAAAATCTTATATAAGAAATAAGCGCAGAGTTAGTAGTATTTACCTGTACATGCGAAATAAGTATGCATACTTGAACGGGAATCTTTCAGCTAGTTCTATAAGCTTGGACATGTCACCTGTAGTAAATGTTAAATTGCCCCTGTTAATTTTCACTGAGCTAAGTTATCTTTTTGCTCTCCTATGAAGACAGGCTGAGAGAGTTGGGCTTGTTCAGCCTGGAGAAGAGAAGGCTCTGGGGAGACCTTACAGTGGACTTCCAGTATCTAAAGGTGCTGCAGGAAAGCTGGAGAGGAACTTGTTTTCAAGGGCAGGGAGCAGGGAGCGTCAGGACAAGGGAGAATGACCTGAAGGAGAGCAGATTTAGACTAGATGTGAGGAAGAAACGCCCCTGTGAGGGTGGGGAAGCACTGGCACAGGTTGCCCAGGAAAGCTGTGACTACCCCCCTCCCTGGTAGTGTTGAGGGAGGGTTGGAGCTTTGGGCAGGCTGGGCTAGTGGAGGGTGTCACCGAACATGGCAGGGGGTTAGAACTAAATGGGCTTTGAGGTCCCTTCCAACCCAAAGCATTTTGTGGTTATACAAAGGTGCCTGTGGTGTCCACTTAAGACGAAAGGATCTGTATGAAGTTAGCCTAAGATTTATTTTGTTTGTTTCAAGCCATTTGTAATTAATATCCCAGCCACACAGAACACACCTTCAGTAAGTTGGGTGATGCAGTTTGAGAAGGGCTCCTGGTGTTTTATAAAGGCTCTGTTTGTTATGCTTCTGGTCAGTGACTAGAGTTACAAATGGAAAGGAATAAACAAAGGTCCAGGTAAGGCTTGACAGTTGCTTTAAGTGTCACAGCCTGTGATGAGAGCAAGGTTGAATAGCATTTCTTACAGGTGGACTTCTTTTAAAGAGCTGCCTTTTGCCAGTGATGGTCTTGTGTGGTACCCTTTTACACTTCCAGTTTGTATGTTTGTTTTGGTTTTTTTTTTTCTCCTTATTCTTCTACATCCACACTGTAAAGGGCAGGGGGTGGGTGTGGGGCAGAGGAATCTACCACAAACAACCTTCTGGCCACTCTGAAATAATCATCTCAGGAGTTTTAATGAACCTGTAGCAAGTCCCTTTGTAATAAGGAGGGAAAAAGACCACCTTGTTCTCAGGCAAAAGGTCGCCACTTGCTGAAGTTATCACTGCTTCTAATTTTGGACTGTTTAGAACTTGCTAGATAGAACGATGTTTAAGGTGAAAAGCTGCTTGGATGTTGCTTGATAGAACCATCATAGAGGTTGACTATATCCCAGGGCTGTTTGATCACATGTATTAGTGAAGGCATTCTAAATTCTATCAGATAGGTAGGTAGGCAGGCTTCGGTGTCTTTTTGGGTCAGGCTTGTGAGACCTGTTATAAATAAATATAGAGTGGGGTTTCTGGGGACGCTGGAATCCCAAAGCTTTAGTTGTAAATACCACTTCACAGTCTTAAGCTTTCTCTCCACTTTAAATATTCTAGAGACTAGGAACCCAAAGAATGAATCTCCTGGGAATAAACTACTTATCTGCTTGTGGTTTTTATGCTCTCTAGGCATCATAAAGTCTTTCTGCAGCCATTCAGTGGTGTGCCTGTGTTCTTGTTTTTTCTGTTTCGATTTTTTTGTTTTGTTTTTTAAAGCCATCTGTGAAGATGGGACCAATGTGGCTGTCAGAATTGACTAGCATCAAAATTGGCTCTGCATGCTGTGCTGGATGCCTCTGATGCTACATCACTGGAAAAGAGTGCAGTCGTTAGGATTTTCCCCTTGAGAGCAGTAACTTTTTCCTTAGTTTGAGAACTTGAAAAGTACATTTTTTTTTTCTCTGAAAAAACACTTGGGCAAAGCAACTTTTTTTTCCACCCCCTGAACTCTGTTCAGCAGCAGTAGTGTGCTGAATCCAGTGCTGCTGGGTTAGCCAGAACTGACATACTATCTCCAGAAGAATAAAATGTTAGGACTTTCTGTAGCTTGTCCCCAAGAGTCAGGGACAGTCAGAAGTTGTCTCTAGGAGTGTGGAATGCACTTTTAGATGTGCATTCTCTAGCTACAGTTCATTGTTATGCCTACCCTAAATTTTTCCCGTTGTACCATGTTTAAATACTATTGCTATCAGACCTGTATTGGACCTTTTGATGTCCTTGTGCATCACTTATACAGAAGGGCTACCTTCTTGTTCTCTTCTGTTAAGAAACAATTCTGTCTCTTAGGCCATAGGAAACTCTTAGTATACCCATCTTTACTCTGTGTAACCTGCTGATGAGCATGTATTTGAAACTAACCAGGTGGGTTATTCTTAATTCAGTAATTAGCTTATTTCTGTCAGTCTTTGGAAATCCTTGTTCCTTTACCCAATGTGACTGAAAATAGGCAGCTGAACCCAAGGAAAATGGCACTGGAAGTTTTGCAGTTATGAGGTCTTTCACACTTCTGTCCAAACGAGAAGTAGATGAGTACAAGTTTGGGGAGTTGCACTAATCCTTATTGAACTGAGGTGTGGATGCTCAGTCTTCTTGTTTCACAGTGCTTTCCATTGAATTGTTTGGGCACTTTGCTTTTCTGTTTGTGTTTGTTTTGGTGGTTTTTTGTTTGTTTGTTTTTTAATCAAAAATGGTTTATTGAGCTAATGCGTACTTTTGGCAGTTCAGTGTTGAACACTGTTACCTTTTCAGGTACACTTCACTCCTGGGTATTCTGTAGCCCCGTGGTTCTTGATAGGTATAGTGGTTCATCACCGAAACGCAGCTTGAGTCTTAACTGAGATGTGGGGTTTTCTCATTTTCGTAGGACTCAAGTTATGATACCAGCTTTCTGTGTACTTGACCTTACCTATGAGAATCTACTTCTGAAGAAGCAAAATGAATTTCAGGCTAGTCAATGATTTCTTTTTCCTTTACTGAGGAGTAAAGGAAATACTTCAAAATTTAATTATGTGATTTTAATTTGCTGAATGTTAAACTGAAGTTTGTGTATAGCATACTTTGGCTTTCTCTCAGTGTTATTTCTGCTTCCATTAAACTAGTTCATTGGGATCTCAGTTTCTAGTGTGCATAAAAATGAGGTGTTGCTGACTTGAAATAAAATCTGTTTTGATTTTCTTGGGGGGAGGGGGGGAAAACACCACACATCAAAAACCCTGCAGATTCAAAAATTATAAACATTTATTAGTTATTAGTGGCTGCCATTTTCATTTGCTGAAATGATGAGTATTATTTTATGTTTGGAAACAAATATCTAAGTGTTTGGTTTTCAATCTTCTGCTTCAGGGTGAAAATCCTTTTGAAATTAATGATCAGGCACAGGAGCAGCAGGCAGAAGAAGAGGACAAGGCTGATGAGCCAGCTGAAGGTGAGGAAGAAGAGGAAGAGGAAGAAGAAGAAACTGAAGAACAAACTGATTTCACTTTAGACCACACTGAAGATAACTAAATGCAAGAAAACTAAAATGTATTGGGGGGGGCAAAAACAGCTTTTTATTTCTGCTCTAAAGTGGCTAAGACTCTTCAGTAGTCTCAGATGAAGTTGTTGGAGATTCCCCACCGTATGCATGCATTCCATTCCATGGAGAATTTGTTTATATAATTCCTCTGTGTTTCTGGTTTTGTTTAAAATGAAATTAAGACTATTTTAGTTGAGCTTTTTATAGCAAACTGACTGTTAAAGCTGATTAAAACATCGTGTTGTATATTTTTTTAAGCATCCTATTTTTTTGATGTGCGTATTGAAAGTTGGATATAATAAATTTTGGTCTAATCAGTGGGAAAGAAAGGCAGGTCTGTGGGGTAAATATATTAAATGCTTTATGGCATAAGCTTACAATATTTACCTCTTAGTACAGAATGAGTAACTTCAAAAATTGTGCTGTTGAGTGTGGCTGTTTCGGGGACTGCATTGCACTCTGTATAATAGAGTATGTGTTATAATATGCCTTGTAGCTTTTTGTGATAAGATGTACCAGTTTGTAGCAATAAAACACTTAACAAATGTTACTGGTTAAAGTGTCTATAGTTCAGTATTTCAAGTATTTCTCCATGCTGAGTATAAAATTGTTTTAAAATCAAATATTGATTGATAATATTGAAACTTTTAAAAATTTGTAGTTGCATCTTTGTGGCTTGTATTATTTATTGTTGATTTTTGATGTATTCAGATTCCATCTATCAGGACAGATATCCACTTAGCCTTGGTAGCGTGCCTCGGGGAAGCGTGCTTTCAGTATATTTACATGCTGTTGGCAGTTGTGTATCTTAAAAATTAATTATGAATACACTTGTTTTTTTCCACAGTCTCTTCTAATCTAGCTTTTGACTAATGAGAACTGGAAATGTCTGCTTTAACTATTTTAAAGTGCAGCTAAGTAATTTGCATAATATTTCCCTAAATGTGGTAATTTACCAGAAGTAACAGTGCAATCTCTTGTGGTCATTATTGGGATTTTTTTTTTTCAAAGTCACGTCATATGTAAATTGTGCACTTTTCTGTTGGAGAATCTTTGTGTTAATTTGTATACAGCCATCACTGTATGCAGGTGGTATAAACAGAGAGGGGCCAGAGGTTAGATAGAATTAAAGTACTTCTGACCTCAAGCATGAACAGTTTTGCTTTTTCAGTGATCTGTTGTAGAATTGGGGAAAGTGCAAGTACTATGGGGTGATATTTGATTTATGTATTAAGCCACCAGAAAGTCTAGTAGCAGTCAACTCCAAAGAATGTTGTGTATTGTAGTCATTTAGTTACTGCCTTTTAGTGGAGCTTGGAAAGTAGAGAATGTAACATTGTGAGGAAAGGGGAAAATGAGTGGTGCATTGACAGCTTTTTTTTTTTGCCCTGCATGGCTTATGTTTTACCATTTCAAAAAAGACAGCATCGTGTAGACTGGATTATTCTGCCTGTAAGGGGGTTAGCTTGGAACTACAAGTTAGCGTGGGTTGGTTGAAAAATGTGTTAAGCCTGCAGTTGGTTGAGCAGTATCTCTTTTGGATATTCAAGCTTAAAATAACAAAGTACTCCCATGATCTCTAAACACTTGTTCTCCTGTTCTCCATTTTAAGACTAGGATTAAGGGTCATATTTGCATTACTTTCAAGGTGTAATCTCCCCGTCTGCCTTACAAGCTGGTCACTCAGCTATTTATGTGTTCTATTTGTAGATCTCTTGCCCTACAAGAGGAAGATGCTGATCTCTTCCCAGGCAATTTAACAGGAACTGTATCAGTATTCTAGAAACTGGCGGGAGCTTTAGCATGGGAACTTGTATGCAGTATTTAAGCGAACTGAGATGTTGTCCAAATTTCTGCAAGTGATGGGTTTTCTTTGTATACGGCTCCTTTACTAGCTGGAGAAAATGAAGTTGCCGCTAAGCAGCTGAAGTAAGCCCTTCTACCTAAGACCTCAGTACTTACTTTCTGAAAGAACAGAATAGAATCCACTATGCCCTGAGGATCTTTGATCTCTAAGCAGTCTTGACTTTTTTGGTAGGCTAAAATACATAACTGATTTCTTCTGTATGCTGACAGTTCTCACTTACGAAGTGTGTTAAGTGATAGCTTAAACTAGATGATGGGTTTGGGAGGAGGGGGCGGATGTCAATGGCTGATTAAAATGGAGAAAGTTACCCTTTCCTATAGGCTTAACAAGGAGCCTTTAATGGAGTCCATGGGTCTTGTTTGTAGCTAATCTTTAATCAAATTTCCTACATCAGTAACAAAGTATGAAAATCATTTGAGAGGGAGTGATGGCTGCCCATTCCAGATGACAGATTCTCAGTGAACTGTGCTCCCTCCCCAGTTATTCCAAACTGAGTAGAGATTGCATTTGTTTGCCTCAATCTCAGAAATAAATTCTACAGTTTTGGTCAGTTTTCAGTGTAGGTGGCTGCTGGAATGTACAGGTATATTTACACATCCCTGCTGAGACCTTCCCTGTTGCTTTTGCATTCACTGAGGAGCAGCTGTGCACTGTTAACTCTGGGGCTGTTTGTAAGTGTTGGTTGCAGTAACCTATGCCTTTCCCTAGATCATTCTCTAAAGCACCTTCGTGAATGTTGACTGCCCCAAGTGATGCAGTTCATAAAACCCACAAACAAACCTGTGACCATAGTTGTATTCCTCCATCCCTAAAGACCAGGTGACTAAATGAAAGATGGAAAACGGCTTGAAAGGTAGTTGGGGATGGTCCACACTCCAGGTAATGTCGGGCTACTAACAGTGTTTCTTGGAGAGTCTGTTGATTAGGGGAAATCAGTTGGGTGGAGTGAAGGCAGCTGGTGGGTCCTATTTTGGAACCAATGTTGAAAGGCTTGAGAAGGGATTTCATGGTTGGCAAAAAGTGTCATCAGGTGATGTTAAGTATTTCAAGATGTTTGAAGATATCTGTTGGGGAGTAAAAAAGCTGTCCTAGATCACAGGCAACAACCTTCTCAAATGCTATTCCAGTGTGTAAGATGTAGAACTCTAGTACCTTGAGTGGAACCAGCAGAGAAGGTGCACCTCTGATCTGAGTAGCCAAAACTGCCTGGAATGTTTCAGGTGAGTGTTTACTTTGCACCAGAATTGCAGAGTTGTGCAGTGATACTAAAGCTGTTTTATTTCTGTTGGAAACATCTGTGATTTTAATCTTTTACAGGAAACTGTTTAATGATGTGTTCATAGTTGTGCTGAAGAAATGCATGCAAGTCATTGCATGTTCTAACTACCTCTTTCTGGAGCTAGAATTTGAATCTTGTTGCTCTGAGAAACATTGAAAAATATTTGGGGAGGGGGGTGTTTCGGTTTTGTTGGTTTATGGTTGAGCTTTCAAGGTAGGGAGTACAGTAGAAAGAAACATGGGCCCTAATCTTTGCAGTTTACACATAGTAACTACTGTGTGTGTTCTTACATATATTGCAGCCCAAATGCACTGGGTTTTTTGTATATTATTACTTTTTACTACTTAACATGACTCTAGAATGATGAGCTTCACACCCATGTAGTAGTTGGCTTCACTACAAGGATCGAAGTCTTGAAAACCCTTGCCTATAGGTTCTCTTGCTTTGCATTTCCTGTATTGCTTACAGTTAAGAATAAATCAGTTTGCAGCTTGCTGAAATATTAATTATGTATTTTCTTGCTGTCTTCTGCCAACAGACTTCTACAAAAACCCCACCAAGCTTTGCTTTAAATGCCAGTCTAATCTGCAAGTATTTTTCAGATGCTGGAATGCCTCCTGCTCTTTTTAAGCAACATTAGAATAGAGGATCCAGAGCGTTTCTTCAATTGGTTATCCTTCCACTAAATGAAGTCCTCACGTCAGCTTGTAAGATTGTAGGGAGAAACTTTATTCTAAGGAATGCCCATGACCATCAGAGAGTTGGGACTCTCCTTGATGTTTCTTTCCAACTTAAAGCAAGGAAAGGCTTGGTAAGTCCCACATTCTCCCAGGTCTGTAGCCTGCAATGCCCTCAAAACACGAAAGGGATTTAAATTTTGCATCAGGTTTGTTAGGAATGGACTTTTGTTCTACATATAAAAATGAATAGCATATGATCTGTTTAACTTAAATAAATTTCTGAAACTGTTATAATTTTTTTTTTGTTTAAAATATTGTACTTTTAAAATAACTATACATGTACCAAGTCTTGCAGCTCAATTCATCTGTCTTTAAACAGATTTGACTGGTTTTAAACACAGCCATCCAATGAATAAACCTTTCTGTATAAATAAAAATGTGTATAAACTGAAGTCCAACATCTAAAACAGAGCTTCTGATGTTACTCTACAAATCTAAGCCTTCCTCATCCCATCCTTTGGTACTTCAAAGCTGATGCCCACAGGAAAAGGAATAGATACCCGGAGGGTGAACTGGAGCATCAAAATGTGCAGAGAGGACAACATAAAAGAGAAGGCATCTTAACAAGACCCCAAGACCCCCTACTATCCTCTTGATTCTAAAGAAAGTCTTACCTCTGTGCAGAGTTATGGATGTTGTGGGTTTTTTGGGGTGTTGTTTCATTTGGGGTTGGTTTTGGATTGTTTCTTTTTTGATTGAAGAATACCAAGAGAACAAGAATAAATAACCTATTTGCATTTGTGGTCCCCTGCAGGTCAAACATTTGAATCTTCACTTGCCATCTTCACTTACCCCATACATCATCCTCGTGGACTGTAGGACATGTGTATTCCAAACTGTTTCTGTGTTTGTAGGGTTCTCTGTATACCCAAAGCTGTGAAGGTAAGTCAAGAATGTTGGGAGTTTTTATGGGGTACAAAAAAGCTAAGAATGGATATTATGTTGGCAAGAGGAATGCATGTATTACGAATAAGCACAGCCTACTGCATATTTAAGTGAGTATTTGTCAAAGACTAGAACAGCTGTATGAACCTGGGAATAGATCCACAAGTGTCAATATGTCCAATTTAAAAAGAGCATCTTGGTCAATGTACAATCCTTTTCAGTCTTCTCACTTCAGAATTGTCATAAGATAGATAATCTTCATCACCAGCTAATAAGATTGTGGTCCAGATCTTTTTATTTTCTTTTGCTATCAGTTTCTAATGTGGCTGCATCATTAAACCATTAATCAGTAAGGTTCCTTTAAGAGTTCCTGTAAATCAGTCTTCCTTTTTTCACACTGAGATGACTGAAACATGTTGGAGCTTGTCTGAGTTTCCCAGAACATAACTAAGATAAATGTGTAGCCTCTGCACGTGTGGCAGTGGACAATTTTCTGTTGCCTTAAGATCTAGATGCCCTTTATGTTGTCTGAATATTCTACTCTGTGTTAAAGGCATCCATCTGGAAGCTAATTACTCTGAGGGAGGGGACTGTGATGGCAGATCAGCAATTTGTTTAGCATGCAGACACTGTTTACCTTGAGTTCAGAGGTGTACTCTGCTGGCTCCATATGCCACTGCCCTGGTTTGCAGCCTTTGTGCATTGCTGTAACTTGTTCCTGTTAGTGATAAATAATGAGATTGTTAAATACTACAGAAAACAACTTTAAAAGGGGGGGGGGGGAGGGGGGAGGAGGAACAGTTCTACAGATTACTAAGCAATCTGTGATGCTGCATGGATGTCTCCTCCCTTAAGACAGGTGAAACTATAAACAGTTAAGAGAGCAGAGTTTGCCGGATTCAACTGTAGGTTTGCTAAAATGTTCTTTTGACTGTTCTGCTGTGGAAAAAGTCAATAGTCCAGATGTTGTGTGGCTAAGTCAGTGTTCAAGAGGTGCAGCTGACTGGGGAAAGAAAGCTTTCTAATTTAATTATCAGTAGTATTGATTAACATGGAGTTCAGCATAGACAAGTTGCTACCTTACCCAGCTGTGAAGGTTTGTTTTGTGATGAGTATGGCATCCTTCCCAGAAGCAGGGATACTTTGTTCTGTGTTGTGCTAGATCTCTCTGAAATGCAGGGAATGTGAGGTGGGGCCAAGCAAGGCTGAAGCTATTGCTGTGTTGTTCCTTAGAGGTTCTTGTCCACCCCTGTTCCCTGTAGCTATCATGGGGGCTGCTAGAGCCATTGGGACGGAGTAATCTCTGGCCTATCCCTCTTGCCCTGCATGCATCTGACGAGTGTCTAGACCACGTGGGCAGATTTTGTCTTTCTCCCTGGGTCTTGTTAGGACTACGTGTAGGAGTAAGGGTCAGGCTGTAAGTCAACATTGTAGCAGTACCTAGTGGAAAGACTACACAAGATCTCTAATGTCACAGTTAGGAATCTGACTATCTTGGTAGAACACGATCACCACGCAGTATTTTCACCCTCCCACTTGTGTTCCCGATCCTTAAATACTATGTTACAAATATTTTTCAGTGAAGGGTTTATTTCTGCTGCTGAAATTCCTTTGCACCTTTTAAAGACTGTCAGTAGCATGATGTTAAACACATCATGTGTGTTTTTATGTACAGCAGTTACAATTTTAAAAATATATCTCATTCCGTCTACTGCTTATCTGAAGGTAAAACCTGCTGTAGGCTGTACTGTTACAGCGTGCAGCAGTCCTAACGCTGGGGTTCTCAACCCAACATGTACCAAGGGGTTAATTTGTTTCTATCACTGGGGATTTGAATTGCTCGTCAGTGCTGAGGTCACTGTCACTGTTAAATGACAGATGTCTTTCTGAAAATCCCTTGCATCTTTCCTTGTGATGTAAAGTTCAGTGACTGCAATAACAGGGTGTTGTTCTTTAATAACTGTTAAATTTATTCTTTAGAGAATTTACAAAGATGTCCTATTGCTCTGGGAGAGCTCCCTTGATGCTGAACTCTGCATTTTCTTTTTGCATAATGCCTACAGATTTAGAGCCACTGTACTCCCAGTTGTATAGCTTCTGTATCCCTGGTTCAGTGCTGCTGAAATACTCGTAAATCTCCTTTCTTCTAGTGGCTTTGTGCAGCAGCTGGGGTATGACAATAAGGTCCCTGATCTATAATTCCAGACAGCCCCTGAGGGTGAACAGATCAACCAATCCTCATCCCCAACGTAAGCCCAGGGAACTCGCTGTCCCTGGGAGGTAGTCGTCTAATGCTTTCTATTTGTATTCTGCATGAAACTCTTCTTGATGCTGGACTGTTGTTCACTTAGAGAATTATCCAGTGCACAGTATATAAACTCCCAGTGGAGATTCAATGCATGTAAATAAAGCATGCCTTAAGTCTAGCATAATGTAACTTTAAGTGAGAAGAAATAGACTCAATCTAAGCACCTTGTAAGGCTGCATTCACTGCTCAGATCTGCACAATGCAGTCACAATCTGCATTTCTGTGTCACATGGATAAGAGGTAAGGAGGACAGCTGTATAGGTTTTCTAATTCCAGGGATTTCCTGGCTTTTTATTGAATTTGATGAGAATACAACACTGACTTTTTTAAATAACAGCTGTTTTTTAAATACTCTTGTGAAATGGCAACATTCACATTGTGACAGAAAGAGACAGTTTGAAAAATGTGATCGATTGATTGACCTTTATGCTACACATGCCTCATGAAAATGTTACTTTATACGCAGTGTTTTCACACCACCCAAAAGCCTGGCAGGCATTTCAGAGTACAGACAGAAGATGATCCCTGCCCTACAGACTTTGCAATCTCCTTGTAATCTCCAGCTATATTCACTTCAGCTTTATTATTTTTGCAACTTTCATGTCTGTGTAGCAGCATTGATGTGTATTTTAACTATAAATTATTTAAAAAGGATCTGCTTGAAAGCTAGTACTCATTTTCATATAAGCCTCCATCGTCTGTTTTAAACCTTGAGATTAATGAAGTGTAAAGGGCTATTTTTAAATGCAAGGTGTTACACTTACGCTATCAGCCTTTGATTACACTTGGCTTATCCAGGCATTTTTAATGCTGACACAATTGTCAGACTAATTTTATTTTCTGCAGCAGCTTTAAAGGAGATTAAACAGCATCAGTTTAGTGATGTGCTGTTTGCCAGAAATATATATTCAGGACATGGAAAACAACAGTCGAGTGTTCGATGGAAGTAGCGTGCCCTGTGTGAAGTCCCTGGTGCACCAAGGCCTATGGCAAAGTTTCCACTGGGAACAGCGCAGCCAGGGCAGCACCCAGCCTGTTTTGGTAAGATAGACTGTTCATCAACGCTACCCTTGCAAAACTGATAGTTCTTCTAATATTATAGACATACAGTTCTATACATGCTCTATGAAAACTAAGCCATAAAGAAAAGGTGGGACCTTATTGGAACAAACCTATTTTACTATTCATCTATAACTTCACATCATTTTTTTGTGTGTATTCTTGAGAACTGATAGTCTTCTGTCTGCTCCTCCAGAAAGGAGACTGGTCTGCTTATGAAGGACAAATGTGGAAATTCAAAATAATATTTGACTTGTATTTCAGTCTCCCTTGTAAAGCTATCTCCACTTATGGCCTTCCCTCCTCAGGTGCGAATTCAGGAAGGCAGAAGGAAAATCTGGTTTAAAACTTCCATGTCCGTGTACACAGAGACACTTTCCTGTTTCTTTTTTTTTTTTTAAAGGATTCAGTTGACTAAATGAAATATGAAAACATATAAATTCATCCCTAATAAATTGTATTTATACTGAAAGAGTAAGACTATTGAACTGTGGTAGGCTGTTGGAATTAAGGTAGTTTTTGTTACCAGCTAATCTAAATAAGGCTTATTTCAAGCACTAAAAGTAAATGTAAAATAGTAATTGTCTCTGGTTTTGCTTAATTACAGCAAAACTCAGTAAGCACAAAGTCCTAGTTAATGTAAGAACATGTATGTAAAAAGCACTGCAGTTTACTAATTACTTTTAGATGAGAGCCAAGTACTGTGCTTGTTGAAAAGATGGACGTTAGTAGGTTTAGAGTATGTTAGTGTATGATGTACTCAACGTAGTCTTGGTTAGCTAATTTGTTTCCTTTCTCCTTAATGTTCTCAAGTGATTTTTTTTCACTGGAGATTCATGACAGTATGATTCTTTTGGATATTAAATATAGCCAAAATAAGGAAAGACCACCTGCAAACAGAACTGGTGCTTCATTTTACAGATTTATCAAACAACCTGATTGTCACTTTGTGTTGTGGATGTGGGTTTCTTTTTTTTTTTAAATGCTCTCAAAGACTTTATCAAAGTAGATTAACAACACTTAAGCATTTTTCTTTATGGTTCAGAATAGTTTTAAAAAAATCAACAAGTGTTTCAAAATGTGGTGATGATTATAATGACCCAGGAAGTTTTAACTTTCATAAGTCATACACGTGGCAGGTTTTTTGTGGAAGCTTTATTCTTGCAAACAGGGTTACTTTAGAAGCCAAAAACTTGCTTTACAGAAGTTGTGGCTGTCACAATGTGACTTTTTCCTGATATTTTTCTGTAGCCTTCCCCTTCTCTGTATCATAAATATTTACTTAATTTCCCTGGAAGTATGCTGAGGGAACATGGCAAAATCAGAGGCAGCTAAATTCTCAATCTTTGTCAGGATATTATTCTTTCATTTCCTGTTTCCTTCTATTTTCTGTGTCTCTTGCTGTATTCGGAATCTTTTGTGTCTTGACCCTGTGGAGCGTGTTATAGTGGTACCCCTGTCGTAGTAATCGTTTTTCCTATATGTTTGCTGTGTTAATGGAATGTTAATTCTTAGGTTGATGTCAGTATTGTAAATCAAGTTTAACTTATTTTCACTTCTGCCTCTTTGCTTCATCCCTGATCATTTTTTACCACTCGTGATCTCTGATTTCACATGGAAGTGGAAAGGATATTTTATACAGGACCAATCTCTTCTTCTCCCTCTTCTCCTGGTTGTTCACTCAGTATTTTTCCCAAACTTTCAGTCAGTGATAAGCGTTGCTGGGTGCATAAGTGTGTACAGAGAGGCAAATATTAATCTTTGAAAGAACATGCAAACGGAGTTATCCATTCTTTATGTCCTCATCTTTTCTTAAATTTTTTTACTATAATTTTTTAACTTAAAGCTATATTTACAGCTAGATGCAATTGTAGTACTGAACACTTCAGTCCGGACAGATCCAACTTCAGTGTACCTTTCATACTACAGAAGCTGAAGTGCCTGAGATTTTAAGTGACTAAGACACTCTAAAATGCCAAGAAAGTGTGCAAGGTTGCATAAGCATTTTAATTCTATTTCAGATCTCTACTCAGTTCCTGTGCAAGATTTAGTCATTGTTTAGTTCATGGGACCCATATTGTCTTTCCAAATGGAGCTGGACCATGTTTTTTTTTTTTTCAAAAATTGTGGAGTTCTTTTTCTTAAATTAAGAAAAATAATCCTAATTACAAGGGGCTTGATGGGTTTTTTTCCCTCATTTTAAGACAATGTCCTTTTGTAAAGTTCTTCTGCACTTTATTGGCAGACCATCATAAAACTAAGCTGATCAATCTTTTTTAACATTACAGTTAAAAGCATACAATGCAGAATGCTGGCAAGATATTCCCTAGCAGTATTGTATTTCTACTTTTAGTTTTGTTGGACATGGCACGATGGTGTACAGTTGTGATGATAATACTATAAAATCCTATTTTGGGTTTGCCTGGCAAGGTTTTGGTGGCAGGGGGGCTATAGGGATGGCCTCTGAGAAGCTGCTAGAAGCATCCCCTAGGTCTGGTAGAGCCAATGCCAGCCAGCTGATTAAGGTCAAGCCCATCAGCAGTGATGGTAGTGCCTCTGGAATGACAGAGTTAAGAAGGAAAATAACCCCAAAACTAGCTGCAGTTTTTTGCAGCCAGACAGAGAGCAGTGAGCAGATGTAAGAAACTTTGTGCACACCAGGGGCAGTGAAGGAAGGGAAGAATGTGCTCCAGATGCCAGAGCAACAATGCAGCCCCTGGAGAAGACCATGGTGAAGCAGGCTGTCCTCCTGCAGCCCATGGAGGGTGAAGGGAAGTAGAGTTCCTACCTGCAGCCTGTGGAGGACTCCACACATACTCAAAAGGAAACTTTGACCCTGTGGGAAGCCCGTGCTGGAGCAAGCTCATGGCAGGACCTGCAGCCCGTGGAGAGAGCGGCCCACACCAGGGCAGGTTTCCTGGCAGGTCTTGTGACCCTGTTGGGGATCCATGCTGGACCAGTCTGGTCCTGAAAGTCTGCAGCCTGTGGTAGGCACCCAACACTGGAGCAGGGGAAGAGTGTGAAGATTCCTCCCCCTTAGTTGGAAACAGTGGCTAAGACAATGTGATGAACTGACCACAGCCACTATTCCTTGTCCCCCTGGGCTGCTTCAGAGATGAGGTAGAGAATTTGGAAGTAAAGTTAAGCCTGGGAAGAAGGGAGGGCAGGTAGGGAGGTGTTTATTTCTCATTGCTTTATTCTGTTTTACTTTTTTTTGACTGCTGTTTGAGAGCATTGGTAGTTAAGAAAACCAAACAACCCCCAAACTAAACCAAAAAAATCTGCTGGAATGTATGGTGGTATGAAAGGGAAATAAGGCTTTAGAAGCAACTGAGGGGTCAGAGGTTCTCTGCAGGTATTTAGCTCTTCCATAGACTTACGATGTCTTGCAAAAGTTGATTTAGTTATGATTAAGCATCTCACTTGGATAAGGGAATTGTAAAAGTTCATAAAGCAGCTGAAAGTATTCTGAGATTCCAGGAGAGTGAGCATACACAGGATCACATATTCTGTTGCTGTTGTGACTTAACCCCAGGACTTCCATTTAAATGAAATGTCTTTTTTATCTGTGTTCTTCTATTTAAGATGATTTAAATTAACTCCTTTTCCATGAGGAAGAGAGGTGCATCTTCAGTGTTTCAGTCCTTGTATTTCCAAAGTGGCTTTCCATAGTTTCCATTAAAAACTTATTTTGTGGCATGCGAAACAAGCAGTTTTCAGTTCCTGTTGAACTCTTGATTTAGTTTCTTTTCCTGCAAAGTTCAACAAAAAAGTTGTTGTTTTTTAAAACAAACTTGAAATTTAAAACCCACCAACAAATGAGTCCAAGCTGCTGAGTCTGGCTATCTGTCTTAAGGCTTTATCATGGAGCCTGCTGGTGGTGATTCTCTGCAGCTGTGTGGTTAATAAAGTGAGATCCCAAGTGAACTTCTTGGAGGCTCTTTATCCTCTGTGGTGGTAGGCAGCAGAGCCTGGTGTAATCCTGAGATGATGAGTTATTTGTTAGCTTTGCCAGAGACTAGAACCTAGACCATGACTGAGAAAAGGCTCCTCGCTCCTTCTTGCTCTCTGGGTCATGTACACTCTTCTTACATCTTTATAAGCTGCCCAGAACAGGAGGTGTCTCTCTTCCTACCAAGCTTCTCAGAAGATTTGCTATTAACCCTAGCAAAAGGGCATCTGTGAAGAGAGAAAAAGTTACCTGATTTAACAACAGTTGGATCTGAAGGGTTGTAAATGTTACTGGAATAAACCATGCTGGAACAGTTGTCAGTGGGCTCTCCCCTGAGTGAAGGAGGGCTTTTCTCAGAAGAGAGGAGTAAATCAAGGATGTGTCTAAAGGTATATTCACCTTGTTTTCCTTCATACTGGTGTTCGAAGTAGAATTAACAAAGTGGATGTTGCTTCTGTGTTTGTATTCCCTAAATGCAGACACTTCATAACATGAAGTTAGAAGTTAAATGGCATATGCTAGACGTTTGACCTGGTGTGCTATACGGTGAGGTACAAGTAGCCTAAGTAATCTGTCTTACCTCAGGGCTTTGTTAAAGTGCAGTGGACCCTCATTGTGTTCCATGTGTGCCTACTTTGGTTGATGGCTTCAGTTAGCCAGTGGTGAGGTGGCAGGGGGTGGAAAGTCTCCTTAGCTTTTGTTTTCATGTAAGCAAAAGTTGGTTTCTTCTATCTATTTTTAACCATCATGATATTAAGGGTGTTGTCTCAGTCCCCTCTGTTTATTGAACTAAGTGGGGACATGGAAGCTCTTACTGCTTTACGATGAGAGGGTGGGATGGATAAGCTACTGGGGATTCAGAGAGGGTTTTTTCTCTTCCGCTGTTGTTGTTAAGTGGGTGTGAAGAAAAAGGAACAAACAAACTGCAGGTTTGAAAAGGAGTAAAACTGTTGCCATCTAAATATGTGTTTGACTTGAGTGCTGTAATGCTTGTGCTGATCATGTAGTCATCAGAGGTTTAACACAAACAAAGCTTGAATTTCTGCTAGAAGTGAGGAAGAGAGGCTTGCTTTTGTTTCAGTGATTGCAGTCATAGATGTTCAGCACTTTTTAGTGTAACAGAAGGAAAGTCAACTGAAGCTGGGGCTCAGACTGGTTCCCTCTAACTTCTGTTGTGGGTCTTGGCTTTTGTAACAGTGCAAGAAACCCAGAGTGTTCAGAAGAACGTAGCCTGTAGGAGGAAAGGGGCTGTGTATCCCTGTGAGAGGAGGCGGGGGCAGAAGTGTGGCTGTTGTCCTGTGTGCACTGGACACAGAAAAGTGGCTTTGATCTGAGGGAAGCTGTGCTGGTAGCCCCAGAAATGGACAATTGAGTGAATGACTTCTAACTGAATACACTTAAAAGCCTTTAGAAATCATTCTCCCCATGGCAGTTGTGCACTCCGTGTTTAGTCACAAACTAAAGAGCTGGTTGGCTGTGGGTTTTTTTTTATTTTTTATTTTCCAAATAGCTTTATAGTGTTCCCCCAATTAAACCAAATAAATGGGGACTATAATTATGACTCTGATTTTCTGCTTGATCAAGACAGATCACGTAATTGTAACTGGATTTTTGAGTTCTTAGTATTCTGTGAAGAGTCTGGGCCTTTGGACACATACCTGATTTTTCTGTCTCCTCCCACAGTCTGGATACTAACAGGCAGGGGGCAGCAAAGTTCTACTTTTTAAAGCAAAGTTCAAACCATTATTTTATCAAGCTAAATAATAATTGTCAGTTCGAAATTTATTTGTATTTTAATAAATATTTTTTCTCAGTTGAAAATTTTGTATGAATTTTGAATCATTTAGGAAGAGCATCAACCAGTGCGTCAGAGAACCTTGCCTGCAGTACAGTTTAACAGTTCTTGAAGTAGCTGCAATACAGGAAAAAATGTCAGTCAGGCACTGGAATGCACTGCCCAGGGAGGTGGTGGAGTCACCGACCCTGGGGGTGTTCAAGGAAAGACTGGATGTTGTATTGAGGGACATGGTTTAGTGGGAGCTAGTAGTAATAGGTGAATGGTTGGACTGGATGATCTTTTAGGTCTTTTCCAACCTTGATGATTCTGTGATTCTGGCATTTGCAAACCCAATCGAAGAACAGCTTTTCAACATGAATAGTAAGAAACTTGTGCTGTTTTGTGCCAAAGTCTATAATTACAGACTGCATGCTGAATTGTATAAATGGAAACAAAATGAAATCACACACAGATCTCCCACTTCACTTAAGGAAGAAAAAAATGAAAGGGAGTCTTGCCTGCGGCTCTGGATTGATTTTTGGATAAATGCCCCTTCTTTGCCTCATTTATCTCACAATGTGAAATTATTCATATTACTCAGCGGTGACACTTTATTCCCCTGTGATTCCTTAAGTGTAGTTAGGAAATGATGGCATTGAGTTTGAAATCAGTTACTCCTCCAGCATCAGTGTGTGAGCTGTAAACATTTCACAAGAGGAATACAAAAAGCATTAAAGCAAAAATGCAAGTGGAAGAAGCTAATGCTTATGAATTCATCCGAAAGGGAATACCAGTACTTCAACATTCATTATTAATGGCTAATCATTAACACAGAAAGTAGAGTTTATTTCATTAAATACGTTGGAATGTGTATTTTATCTTTTAGAGTGATTATAATGTTGTACTGTTGCCCGGTACTAGTATTGCCTGTTACTGTACAGTGAGTATGCAGTGAATTCAGGGGACAGTTGGAGCTCAAAGCCCTGGACTGATAACAAAGACATCAGGGTTTGAAGCTGGTAACAGTCATGTTTTGCTGTGACCTTCTGTTCTGAAACATACCTGCAAAAAAAAATCAACAACCTCACCCCAAAACAAACTGAACCCCTCTATGTGAATGTCCTGGCCCATTTTCAGAGCTAACATTCAGGCCACGCAGACTCACTGGAGGCAGGGAGTTGCATAGGTATGTAAGGACTTGTAGCTCACCAGCTCTCAAATGTTCAGACTTTGTCCAGCCTGACCAAAGCTGTCAGATGAGGGGTAGTTCCTTGGTCTTGTCCTCATTGTTTTTGTGCTCATACTTGAAACCCATGCTTTCAGCCCTCTGAAGGTTTCTTTCAGGTGCACCTCAGGTAGCTATTAATTTGGCTTCTTTGTTCTTAGCAGATTATCAAAATGCAGAGGGGTAAGTTTACCTAATCGAGAATTCAGGAGTACATTAGAAGGTAGTAAACCCAGAGCTGCTGTCTGTCCTCTGACCACTTATTTCAGAGATGGAAGATATTTTGCTGATTTAAATTGGCAGATAAAATTCCTTTTATTTCTGTTTGTAGGTTTGTGTCAAAGTACTAATATTGTTTTACATAATGCCTTAACTTTATCTCATATATGCACTGGGGTGTTTGCTGCTGTCAACAGGTGCCCTTTTTTAATACCATGGAAAAATAGTTTGGATTCCACATTCTGAGTCTTACTGTGCCTTTGTGTTTGGGTTGTGATTTGCTCTCCCTCTGGTATTTGTTCATTCACTAGATTAGATTTTCACTGTCCTCCCTTTTTAGGTCCTATGTTGCATCTCCCAGACAAAACCTTGAAATACTCATTCTGGCTGCAACTGAGACCCCAAATTATTGCAGACACTTTGAAATATCTTCTGCTTTATCTGACCCAAGTTTTCAGGCATGTTACTTTGAACCTTGTCACACCTGAATAAATTGTGTTTCAGTAATGTTTTTATTCTAGCTTTAAGTCTCCTTGTGTGTTTATGGGAACAATTTCATGTAAATTCTTAGCATTATCAGAAATGAATACATGTTTGTGAACACTGTATTGTCACCTGATTTGAGTGCTAGAGAAGTATTTAAGTATTGGAATAGGAATAGTATTTAAGTACTAAAATATTTATTGTATGCCAATTCTTTATATAGATGACATATATTTGGATCTGCAAAAGAAATCTTAAGTAATGTAGTAATTTTGTATGTAATGCAGTCATCAAAAACCCTCAAATCTGTAAACCAGGATGATAAGAACACCTAATGGGTTGCATTGTAGTGTGCAGTTACAGATAGCTGAAAATGCAGCATAAGGCAGCTCTAAGCCAAATTAGCTGGTTTTAATTTCTGCATGGATAACATTTAGGAAAGATGATTAATTAATTTAATGTGTAGGTTTGGGGCTTTTTTGTTCTGTTTGTTTGGTTTTGTTGTTTTTTTTCTTTATGGAAGAGAGCGAGGAATTTAAAACAACGCTTTCAATATTGATGCATTGAATCCAAGATAGGCTTGAGACACATTTTTGTGATCAGATTGTATCATCTAAAAATAAGCTAAATTGAAAGACTGAAACACCCTTTACTATGTAGCCTCACAAAAGGATATCTCCTGTAATGTGCAAAATACTGCATTTTTCATTGGCAAGCTAAGTCTGTAGTGCTGCTGGTAAAAAACAGATTGACATTTGGTCATTATTTCTTATCAAGGGTGTTTTACTTGTAATGCTATTTGACAGCTATATTCTAGGTCTGACAGCATTGAACCAGCTTAATTCCCACTGAACTGCTCTAAATACGTGGTATTGCAATCAGTTTAACAACCCCTGGAGGCAATAAAATCTCTCCTTTGAACGCACACAAGGGGAAGAAATCTAAGATTTATAAAGGGCAGCAAGTATTCAAGATAGGGGCAAAGTTTATGTGTGAGCCTATAATTGATGTTTCCTTTGTTGGAAAAGAAAGCTTGAGGATGCTTTAAGAATTAATCTTTAACAAGTTCTAATCTGCACTAACAAGATCTGCTCAAGATGAGTGAGAGAGAGATATGATACCAAGAGTTTTGTCAGATTCAGCCAACGATGAAAATTCAAAGGTACTGTGTAGTTCAGGAACATTTTTGAGCAGATAAGGAAACTTCACAATTAGATGTGAAATCTGCTAGAGCTCTCTGCCGCAGGTGGATGAGCACAAACCTAGGCAGCGTGCTCGCTGCCGTGTATCAGGTGAGCCTTCCTATGGCTGCAAGCACTTCCCGTTATCTGCTGAACACACAGGATAGGTGGAAAGGTACTTGAAATGTCTGCTCCTTTTATTCTTGCAGTTTGGCAGACGAGGCAGTGACAAAACAAGGGTAGGTGCTGATGAGCTTATTAAATAGCATCTTAGCTTCCAAGGGATACCTGCTGCTTTAAAAAATATTTTATTGGGTATGACCTACCAATAAAGTGTAGCTGCCTCGAGGATGAATGATGGTATGTCTGAGAGGATATGCTGACAGTCAGGAGTTAGGAGTATTAAAACATTTTAGTTAATTGCAATTGGCAAATAACCTTTTTATCTTTTATGTTCTGCTTCATGTCCAAAAGACATTGTGAGAAATGTCTTGGAAGGCAAGTTGCAGCATTGTTGCAGAAAGATGATGGCCTTCTCTGGATCAACCTACAGTTCTTCCACTATCCCCTGCAACACAGAGGTGTCTTGTGTGAGCACTGGACTGCTTAATTTACAAGATCTGACATGAGGCTGTGTGGTGAGGTTGTTTTTGTATATGGAAGGAGAGATGGGCCAGACAGAGGAGGCTAACAGGTCAGGAACTTGGATTGCTCTACTTCAGAACTCTCACAGTCCATCCAAAGAAATAAGTGCTGTGCAAAAATAGAAACTGCCATTACCATGTGATTTATTAATATACTATTAATGCCATAGGAACACATCCTTAAAAGGTATACAATAATTTTTTTCCTTTTATATGTATGAAGAATATTATGGGAAAATGTTTTCAGTGGCTTTCATTTGCAGAAGGACACATTGCAGGGTTAATGCGTAGCTCTCAGAGAAGTCCCTGAGGTAACCCGGACCACTTGACCATTGCTTTTATCTCTAAAGCATCAGTCGATATGGGGAGCTTGGGGATAGCCTCCCTAGAGGGGGGGTGAGATAGCAGTGTGATTGAAGGGGCAAGGAAATCTCGGGTTACCCTACCATGTGAGAAGAGCTCTAAATACAGAGAAAATGAGCATGTTTTATATGATACTAGAAAAAGTGGGTGCTGTCATAACATTGGACCATGGAACGGTATGGTACGTGGTATCCACTGTTGCTGTGACAGGCAGTGGAAACTGGAATGAGTAGGGGTTGGACTTCCCAAGCAAAGATTTGAGTAGTGTGCAAGGGTATGGTGGGCGGTGTTCCAGCAGGAGCAGCTAATTAATGAACGTGATGTCTGTCTTGTGCAGTGCTGCCATAGACTGATAGAGGCAAGATGAGGTTCTAGGAATTTTCCATCTGATTTTTTTTTTTTCCAGAGGTTACAGAAGACTTACCTGAAGTAATTTGTCTGTCAAAAATATTTCCTTCTAGCTTTGGTGTAGCGATCATCTTGTTTAAGTAATCATGTCCTATAGCATTTTTCTTGCCATAGTGGAGATTTGAGGCTGTCAGTCTGCCTCAGTACTGATTCAATTTCCTTCAGAAATGAAGCTAGCCTTCTTTTTAGGAGCTATATTGTCTAGCGCTTGCATTCCTGTACTAATTCAGTTAAGTATTTGTAATGGCAGGGTAGTTGGCTGCAGCTTTGGTGCTGTAATTGTTTGCATTTAATTTTTCTTAACTATAAATGTGATAGTGCACAGAAAGGGGCTTTATGGTACTACAGAGAGAGGCCACTTCAGGATCTGAGCAATAAGCTTCTGTTTTAACGTGGAAAAGGGGAAGAAACAAAGCCCCTCTTGCCTGTGGTTGAATAGGTAATTACAAGACTGTTTCTGTGCAAATAAACCTCTCATGTACCAAAGTACTAGTAAGATGCTTCTAACAACTGGGCACTTCTTCTAGGAATATGAAAATTATCTTTGCCTCAGTAGAACTGAGTTTTCATATGATGAGGAGCTATCAGGTGTGGATATCTTTTCACATTTGTTTGCTGTGTAGGTGCTGTTGGAAAATGCTGTATTCAAAGGTTTGACTGTCCTGGCATGCCCTTAGCCACTGCACAGCTTCCATTTGAAAAGTTTATTTTCCTATGCTGTCACTTTTGGCTTTGCAGCCCTTTAATGTGGTTGGTAGAGGAACATTTTCATTTAGCTCATATGTCTGTTGCTGGGCGTAGGGTTCCCATGTAGTAAGACTCAGCACCAAATGGTCTTGATCAAATTAACACTATCATTATCAAATACAGTCTGTAACAGAGGCCATTTCATTTGGCAAAGCAGGCTACAAAATTTGCTTTTCTGACTCCTTTTTTAATGCTTGTAGTCTACTTTCTGTGGATAATTTAGCAGCATAGTTGTGTTCATAAGCCCATTTATTATTATAAAATTTGTTAGATTATTTTCTTCTCTTTCTCTTTATGAAACATGGCAGATAGTAAATAATTAAGACCTAGGTGAATCTGTCTTCAGTCAAGCACAGTGTTTCAAGTTGTTATTCTGGCCAAAAGACAAAGGTCTTTGCAAGTCAATTGATATGGTATTTATTACCAATAGAGACAAACTTTAGAACTCCTGCTAATGCAAGCTAGCCCTCCTTCAAAACCTCAGTGTCTCTTTCTCTAATATTGCAGTAGAAGTTGTTATCCCTTACATGCCTGTTAGTTTTGTTTTATCCACACACAGCCTACAGAAACAGACTGTCTGTTTCTGCTTGACAGTCAACTGTATTAACAAAGAGCAACTGTGGTACTGATAGAAAATTTATGGTAATGGACTTATTTTTATAATGCAGAACTTGTGTTATTCCAAAAGATTTTGTAATCTTTTACTTCTTACTGCTTAGTTTAAAAAAACAAAAACAACCTAATAAAAAAATACAAAAGCAGCCCCAACAACAGAAAGCCACCCAGCAGGTTTTGAACAGGCTCCCTACTCATTAATGTGAATGAGCAAGGTTCTATCCTAAGTGATTAAAACCAAATTAAATACAAGCAATAAATCTTTGTCTCATAAGTGAAGGTTTCAGTAGGGTGAAATTGCATCTCATTGGTCATAGAATGAATTATAAATGAGCCAGTGAATCTAGTGGATCATTTCAAATGACTAATCTTACTCAACCAGGTAAGCGAAGATGGCTATAAATTGGGTTAATTACTGTAGCTTGAGTTTTAGCTCAACAGCTCTTAATTTCAACTTTCAAAGGCTACACAAACCAATTTTGTACTCTTAGATTATAATGAGCAGTCTTTATTCTTTAATCAGTTCATCCAGTATCTGGCTGTCTACTGTAACATTCCTTTGAAGTCTAGAAAGATCTAACATAATTGAAGAAATGTCGAACTACTTGACTCTCTCTTTTTTAATATAAAGGAATTAAACATTAATCAGACTTGTGCATCTCAATTAAGCCAATTAAAATTATCACAGAATGTAGTGCACAGAGCAATAGGTAGCTTTAATGTTTGAATACATTATCAACTTTTACCTAATGTTCCTTATTTAAGATGTTTGTTACTCGAAAAGGAAACCATGCAGCCCATTAGAGAATGCTACCATTGTTTAAAAAGTTGGACTAACTTCATTCACTTAGTGTAATTGCCTATGTTTATTCACAAGATACGTTAAAATTTGTTGCGTTTAGTTAAAAGTAATACCATGGATTACTTCAGGTCTTCCTACGCCAATCTAATTTCCATAGTTTTTTGGTGCTGATTGTTTGGGGTTTTTTTTTGTCAGAAAAATGGTATACACTGCATGGGAATTAATTGCTGTCACAGGGAAGTATGGCTTAGTCTTTACTGGCTGAAGTATATACGCAAAGTCCATATAATTACTAATAATTTGTAACAAGTGTTAATTGATAAACAACTCCCTCTGGTAGCTTAATTAAAGCTGTAGGATAGCAAGGCGATTTACAACTGGGATTGATCTCAATTAGTCAACAAAATCTGTGTAGTCTGTTCAAAGAAGAAGGAGGAAATTTAGCCTAGCGAGGCTTTGGGGATTTTGTCTTGTAGTCTTTCTCTCTTTTTTTTTTTTTTTTAACAAGAGAAATAAAATCACAAAGTATAGTAATGTTTTCTGCAGTGATCTACCTACTGTATACTATGGTTATCTTTTTACGCTACCCAGCATTTGTTCTTTCATTTGTTTGTTCGTTGTCAGGTTACAGAACAATATTCAAACATTTCTTTTCATTATACACAATGCGATAAAAAAGTCATTTCATACAGAGATGTACATTTTAGAATAACACCCCCGGGAGACCACAAACTAGGGAATGAAAAACATTTAAAATATGTCAGTTTTTTGATCTTACTTAGAGATTTGTTTATAAACTGGCATTATGCAGCCTTAATTAAAAGATAACACAGGAAAGATGGCATTGGGGAATAACTGGGTATGTGGAAGCATGCTGATCTTATAAAGTCAGCTATGCTGTTTCAGGATTCACTACTCTTTTATCATTTGGACTGATAGTAAGAATATAATCTATGAGTACTTGAAATTGCCCCTGTGGAATAAAAAAAAGTGTCATCTCTGTTTAAACTAGATCACAGACTGGCTGCAAACAGCTGCTGAAACATTAATTAATTTGTTTGCAAATAAATCATGGATATGTACTAGCTGAAAATACTGATATAAACAAGCATGAATGTTGTGCTGCTTAGATTACCTATGGATCCCTGGCTTGCCTTCATTTTTTTATGAGATAACTGTACATGCTCCAGCAAAACCAACACAGAGACCAAATAATCCAGAAGAGCTGAGCCTTCTTATTAAAGTTGTCCTATAGATATATCGATGTGCTGAAATGCAAATCAGTTTCAGTGCTTTAAAAAACACACATCCATTTTACATTTGTGTAGGACTGAACCTCATTTAAGAAAGATTTGTTAATCAAAGAGAATGAAATATTTTGGTGGAGGCAAATGAATGTAGGTTTAACAAGTTTGCAGCTAAAAATACTTGATGGTTTCAGCTGTGCAATTTATGTTCCTCTGTATCTTGAAGGCTCTTTGGTAGCTGCGTGGCTTTCCTCTCTAAATTCTGTGTTACTGGGTATGAAAAGCAGGTGTTTTCCATACCTCACCACGGATGCTGTTTAGTGTCTATGGGTTGTTTGAAGAAGCAGGCGAAACGCGAGCCTTGCGGCTTCGCTGACCCAGAGCGCAGGCGCATGTGCGCAACCTCGCCGTTGTGACAAGACGTGCGTGTCCTTGGGGCTGGCCTTACAGCTGTTGCGGCGCTTCTCAGCGTGAGGGCAAATCCTTGACTCTTCCCAGTACTGCCCCGGGCTCTGCATATGGTAGGTGGAGAGGGGGAAGATGATGCCGCAGGCCTTGCCCCTTTGACATAAGCTTTATTTTCAAGAGTGGAAAAAATAAAGGTTAGATTCTGCCAAAGGATCAGACTTGCATATGTAATGTAAAGAACCCAGGCAGGCCTTTGGATGCTCGTAACTAACCTTCAAGTGGCAGGCTGCTCTGTTACAAAACAGGCACGTTGGTGGGGGTTGGAAGACGTGGCCAGGAAAGATTTCATGGCCTAAATGCTGTGTTCCCAGAGAATGTTGTCTGCATCACAGAACTGCTAACAAGAAAAACCACATTCTGATGTGGGGGGGGAAAAGCCCAACCACCACCAAAACCCTGGGGAAAAAAGACAGCTATTTTGTAGAGGAGCTAATGCTGTGACTTGGTAATGATGTGAATTTGATTTCACTCCTTCTGGGGGCTATATTTTTTTGTACACTAACTGCATTGTCATATAAAATACTTCATTCAGGGGCAGATTCCATTGTCCAGATGTTCTTCCTAAGTTTGGCTGGTAATTGTTTGAGCAGTATTGGTCTTTGGGTAATGACTCTGTAACATGCCTTAAGTTCATGTCTTCTGTGGGTAGTGCGAGCTCTAGCATTGACTCTGAGAGCAGCCTTTGACTTCAGGGAGAGTGTTCCCACAAAGTGCTTAGGACATATCATTAGCACCTAGATACCTGCTTCATCCCTGCCTTCACCCTAATAGAGAAAGCTTCAGATCATTTCCTCTTTGAACATGACTTAACCATGTTTTTGCCCTTTGCTTGGGCATTCAGAAAGCGCTGGCTGGAGCATGAGTTCTTTCCAAACTTGTTAAGGGGTTTTTCAGAGGTTAATGTGACCACTCCAGAAAGTATCACGGTCGTGTTTGTTTACCACCCCTGCCCTGGGGTTCACCCACCAGCTGCTCTGAGTTAAGCTATTCAGCTGCTTGTGGCATAGTGTTTCCAGTAGCCTGACTCTCCGGCAATAGTATCTGTCTAGAAGCTTGACTTTCATGTGCTTCAGGAAAGGAGGAGAAACTTGCACTTTCTTTTCCGCCAATATTAGCAGCTTAGTGCTCTCTTTGGAAGATCTGAACCTTGGGATTTTCTTTTGTGGTGAGGAGGCAGAAGCGCTTGTCCTAACGCGCAGGCAGTGGCTGTACCCTCCTTTACATGGAGGGTGGTGATGGCTTTGGGAAGCCAGCTCATGGTCGCTGGCCACAGTGCTGTTAGAGCTGGCGTAGAGTCCGGAGAGAAAGGTTTCACTGGCAGTGCTCACAGGAGAGGCTTTATTAGTGCTTCTGTATTTCTGACTGGAAACTCCAATGTAGCCATCATAGCTTCTGATCAAATTAGGAAGGTGTAGATTTTGAGAAAGGTCTTTTTGCTCCTGTATTCTTCAAGAAAGCAGAATTTTCCCTTAAAAAAAAAAATCTAATTTTGAACTGCTTCTGTATGTGCAATAATGTCTTAGAAAATTTAAGACCACTTGTGCTCATGATAGATACTGAAGTCAGCGGTCAACCGTGCATGAGCAGGGGCTTCAGCACCCCAAGCGCAGAGAATTTTGACTTGCTTTGTCTGCCATTCCCTTTTACCCTTTTCCCCATTAGAGTTTTTGACTCTTAGGGTGACTTGATTCAGATTTAATGTCTCCTAAATATAATAAAACTGTTTGTGTGATGGAACTCCACCATGTGCTTGCCATTTGAACTGTCCAAACTGTCAGTTCATGTATGAGATGTGGTCAAACTCCATCTGCTGCGTTACTGTGTCACAGTCCTGAGTAAGGCTCCAACATGCAGCTTACAGGAGGGAGACTGTCTCAGATTTTAGCATTTAATGTAACCAAGAAACAGAAAAAAACTTTTGATGTTTTGGGAAAGGTTGATACCAGTAGCACTCCTTATTCAAGCTTCTTCCCACTCTTTGGTTTGTGCTGAAGCAACACAAAGGCAAAGCTGAAGCATGTTGGGGGATCAGCTTGGTAGCTTTGCAAGTTACTCTGTGCTGCTGCTATTTATTTGAGATCTTGGTCACCACTGTGGTTGGCTTTAAAATGCTTAATTTGTGTAGTTGGGTACAACCAGTGTCTGTAGTTCCACTCTCTTTTCCTTCAGGAGTGCAGCAGTACCCTGTCAGCATGACCCATGAGCTGTGTGGGGGAAGGCAGCAGGATGGGGGCTTGCAGACCTGCTGTGCCAGACCGTGAGGAACCATGCTTAGGACCTGAGTGCAGCCCTCCCTCTGGGTTTGGCTGCTCATAGCAGCTGATTATAATTGTAAATTTGCCCTTAAAATAAAATTCAGTTTAAAGAGCAACTTTTGCCTTGGGGCAGCCTTGTAAGCAGAAAATACTTATCCAAAAAGCAGTTTACTTGGCTTATGATTTCCTGTAATCCCCGTATTGTCCTTTAAGATATTTGTATGAGGTGAAGAACTGCTTTCCACAGCCCAGCTTATCCCCTCCTCTGTGCCTGATCTTATACAGACATCATCACCTTTCATTTTATGGTATTGCAGCCAGCTCCCTTAAAAAAGGTTGGATCTTCCTAACTTTTCAATGTCTGTCTTTTAAGCCACTGCTTCCACAAGGCAGTGGTTGGGGAACATCTCTACAGGAATTTAGGCATAGGACAATTTAGAATCACTTTGCTCATGATTACAGCTTATTCTGGCCTAAAACTTGCTAACCTCATGCCTGCACTTTGCTTCTCAGCAATTTGGGGTCACAGAGCAAAGACAACATCATGCCTAACTGAAGTGTGCCTTAATCACTTGTCTGTCTGAAGTTGGGTTCAGCATCTGGAATTGGGACAGGGTTATTTGCCCAGTGATGTGAAGTCGTGCACTTCTTCAGGAGACTTATATCAGAGTGCATGAAGGTATTTGTGCAAAATAGGCCGTGGAATAATTGAGTACAGCAGGAGCTCCACCGGGCCTGCAGCAGGTCTGAAAGATGAGGCTTTGAGCTGCATAGGTTCTTCCTGGCCAGTAGCCATGCAGCTATTGGCACTGTTCAAGACAAAGTAGGAGGAGTAACTAAGCTTAGCTAATCCTCCTCATTGTCATGTCTCTTTCTCATTCATAAAGAATGAGTTTCTGAACAGTTTGGCTCAGTTTATCTTTGATTCTTGATTAATAAGTTAAAGATCAACTAATGACTGTGTCTGTCAGAAAAATGAAGCTGCCTTGGTTTCCACTACAGGTAATTTGGTATCAGTTTAAGTGTAAACCAAAATGAGAATCACTTACGTAAGTGTGAAAGTGTGCATAGCTGGCAGTTCATTGCAAGATTTGGAGGGAAGCAAGCTGAGAATAAGAAAAAAAAAACAATTAAAAAAATAGAAAGGCTCCCAAAATGCCTTTATGTTCCAAAATGCCATATGGTCAATTGCTTGGCATCATCTTCCTGGGTATGCTAGCAATACTCTACAGGTTGCTTAACATCAGTGCCCAGACAGGAGGCAATGGCTGAAACAGCATGATGTGAAAAAGGGAGCTGCTTGTACCCTTCCATCCACGTGTTAGCAGCCAGGCAGCGCTGGATCGTTGTTCCTTCAGAGTCTGGTGGTTGTTTCCGAACTTGCCTCTGTTGGGAAGGAATTGTTTGGGTATGAGTGCTGGAATGGTGTTTTAACATGCTCAACCTTAGTTTGTGTGGCAGAATTTTAAGACACAATTGCTAAGGTTTCTTTTCTCTATGTCACTACTCATTTGCACAGTGAGTAATTATCATTTGTGTCATGGGGGCAAAAACATGTTATCAAGTTACTTAAAGGTAAGGCGTGAACAAGGCTTGTGAGTTATGATGTGTCCTCAGAATGATGCGGGGAAACAATGAGGGATATTGTTGAAGGGAAACTAATTTCTCTTCTTGTGTAAC
This sequence comes from Gallinula chloropus, assembly GCF_964237585.1. Taxonomy (NCBI): domain Eukaryota; kingdom Metazoa; phylum Chordata; class Aves; order Gruiformes; family Rallidae; genus Gallinula; species Gallinula chloropus. Next base: position 17,167,648 of record NC_140091.1, read on the forward strand.
ATTCTGACCAGAACGGTGAAGGACATCACAAATCCATTCATTTATTTCAAAATTTGCAAAACAAATCCCTTCTTACATGTAGTATTTGTACAACATGAAATTATTATTCAATAAGTTGACATTTTAAACCTATTACCACCTAAACCCATCTATTACTGAGCTATTCAGAGCACTAAGTTAACATTTACCAGAACATTCATCCTCACATCATGGGGAGATCAAGCTCAAATCCTTTATTTCATATTCAGATCTTGTTGGGTCAGGATTGAAAACTGCTACCTTTCTGATACTTTACCGAAAAGCCACTCTGAAATCCACAAAAGAATTATTATCAAGTTACTGCAGTTATTCAGCTAGATGTTGACTTTGATATGTCAACTCTCTGATCTTTAATAGAAAATTGATGGTCTTGCCCTGAGGGTCAGTCATATGCATGACCAGGATAGGCCAAGGTTTGCATTAAATTACACCCAGCCCTGCATTCTCATTCTCTGGCAGGCAAAGTCAAACAAAGCCAAATGGATCCCTTGTTAGTCTTGTTTTCTTCATTGTTTTGTGTTGGCATATGGATTTAATTCTGTAATGGGTGACTGCTGGGCACAATCTGCTTTATTGATTTTCTGGGGAAAGTTTTTGTGAGAGCACCGGGAAGTATAATAACATAAAAGCAACTGGTGCAATTTTTGTTCTTGTTGCGGTATGTGTCTATTATAGCACTTAATCCACAATTGACTGTGTCACAAGAAATCAGGTTAAATTTGTGTTTCCAGAACCGCTTCCTCCAGCCGTGGGCTGCAGTTGTCAATCCCACTGTGGCTTTTTTGGTTCCTATAAATTTTGTACCTGTGTGGCTGCAATGAATCATGCAAACTTTGGCCCTTTTTAGTGCTGTTGGTTGTCAGTTCGTACAAAGTTGCATTTTTAACTTGTCTGAGGAAGGAACACTGTATGGAAAAACTAGGACATCCATGGTCTGGGACTGCGTTTCGGATCCCAGCTTCTAAAGTGTCGGCTGAAGCCACAGGGGGTTGGGTGAGCTACCGCTCCATGCATAATTTCTTTGATGGCTGCAGATGAATATGTTGTGTGGCAGCAAGTAAAGGAAATGAAAGAAAGGGAATACATTTTCCATTTAAAAAAAATAAAAAATAATGTTCTTCAACTTCTGTTTCCTGCAACTGCTGTTACATAAACACTGTCAAATATGCCTACAGAGACTTGGATGGCATAGCAGCATCTTCTGGTCTTTATCTGTGGCTTCTTGCAAGGTACTTGGGTTTGCAGTGCAATTCGTGCTACTCCAAATAAGAACAGGTGATGAACATACTTCCTTTCTTCCTCAAAAAGAACCAAAATTTTCATACCAAATCATAAAAATCATGGACAGGTTTGGACATAATCTTCTGGATAATGTCAGCAAAGAAAGTCACGTTTCTTTCTGGGTGGAAGTTGGCCTGTAAAGTGGACCTTCTCTGGACTGTCTTTAGATGTCTTACCATTTTCTAAGCAGGCTGATCGTGGAAAGACTCAATTTACACAACTTGTGGCTACATTTGTGTTAATTTTGTAGCAGTGTTATTTTGTTGGCTAGATTTTTCTCAAAGCCTTAGCTGGGAGGCAGCCAACTCTTGCTGAAATGCAATAGGATCTAATGTTCGGAAAACCTCACTGATTTAGGAAGACAAGTCTCACTGACTTTCAGCAGGACTTATGTGCTGAAGTCTCTTAAATGCTTCTGAAAATGCCAGGCTTGGATTTGAAAGGCAACCTTAGATTCCAAACATCATGCTAAGCACTTCCACAGAAGCAGACGGTTCATGCTGCAGGACTGAGTTGTTTCACAACAGATGCATATGAGGCATTTGGTGTTAGAAAGAGGATGTCAGACTTCAGATTTGAAGGAGAATGCACAGCCTAATGTGAGTATTAATACAGCTCTTAATGCCAAGTTAAGAACATCAGTGAATATATAGGAATGATTTTTTAGGAATAGCCCTTGTTACTTCTTTGATGTGAATCTCCTTCATCAAACTCAGAATTAACTTTGCTGAAGTCTGTAGACTTTTGCACCCTTGTAAGTGACTGCAGTCAGGCAAGCCTCTAACTATATGTGCTATTATAGAGCAAAACATACAGATTATAAATAACATCAGAGGGAGACTGGGTCCACTTTATCTCTGCAGTAATTCTTCTGATACACTTTGAGTTACATCAGGATAAATTTGGCCCACTGAGATTAGTATAAAAAAGCAGACAGCCTTTCTTAGCTAGAAAGGTGCATATAAATCCCTGTAACTCTAACTTTGATCAGCTTAACACTCAGCTTTCTGTGCGAATCCTTTACCTTCTCTCTTATTTCAGAGCCACTAATGCTGGCAAATACCTATTGGACCTACAAAGCTAGAGTGCTGTACAGTGGAGGTGCTGTGAAACTCCCAGAGCATAGAAGTGCTGCTCAGATCAAAACTCGGATCTCCTCCTCCTGGTGTATGAAATTGTGTGGACGGCTCCTTCACATCTCTCTTTCATTTTAGAGCCTGATCCTGTGACCTACTGATTCCTCTCATCTCTCATTAAAGCTAATGAAAGTCAAAAGTGCTCACCACCATTTGTGGTGCCGGATTAGGCCTTTAATTATCCTTGGAAATAGCAATTTCCTTCTGGGTGATGAAATGGTGGCGTATCAGCCTTACCTGGTGATGGTAATATTTCTTGTTTGCCTAGGATGTCTAGCTATAGAGCTGGCTTTGTGAAGACAGGGAGAAGTTTTGTATGTCCATCCGTGTCTGTGTCCGTGCTCCCCCTCCAGATCACATGCATCATACAAGTACGTAGCACCAGCCTGTTTTGGGTTTGTCCCTTAGGAAATAGAACATTGTATCCACTCTTTAAAATAGCTCATCATTTAATACTTTTCTGTATAATTAGGAAATGATGTTCATCTGACAAAGTACATTCATTAAATAATTTCAAAATAAGCCAGAGGCATTGTTTAAACCTAGTGTCAACATAAACTGCAAAAAATGAGCAGAATAGTTAAATTTTAGCCAAAAGTGTATGTTAATGGAGCAAGAACACTAAATGTTTTTTCTGCTTTTTAAGGCATCGAACTATCTCTTAGTGCAAGTTCTGCCTCACAGCCAGATCTGGCCCCTTCTTCACCCTAGCCCTTTCATCTCCCTTTGTTCCATGTCTATGCTGAGACTGAGATTTTCCCACCTCTCTCAGTCTTACTGTGGCTCTGAAAGATGATTGCCTTCCGGTGAAGCCCTTTCCCCTTCTTCTGTACCCAAGCTCCATGTTCAATGAACATCAAAAAGCCTTATCATACCCTGATGGTTTAAATCTTTAAACAGAGAGTAACAGCCTGAGTACATCCAGACCCCTCACATCCTATAGTCTTGTCACTATGTGTTCCTGCAACAATTACCAGGAGAGGGAGGCTGCGGAGTGAATCAAGTAGCGTGTGTTGTCTCCCTGGACTCCATGCTGATGCTCTGATCAGGACTTCAGCAAAATTCTGTTTGAAATGAGAATAGACTAATTTTCATCAGACTCTTCTCAGAGGAATCCCATGTGGGCTAGCATGCCAAGGGTCATCATTAGAAAACTGCCTTCAAAAGAGCTGAGGTTTCTTGTGGCAAAGCTTTCTCCCTTTACTAAATTTATAAACATTTATGTAAAAATGTATACATTAATTGTTCAGCTTCCTTGTGTGCCTGAAAAGTAATGCCCAAAAACATACTTGGAGAAATACACTTGTAAAAATAGCCCAAGTAAGGACAAAAATGTCCTCATTTTAACTGAGAATTCAGAATACCGTGATCAAAGGATGCTGTAACTCCCAGCTGTTCAAAGGGACTTGTATTAAAAAAAAATCAGATGTGACCAAGAATAGAAAATAACTCATTAAGAGCTTAACTAGATGATGACAGGTGAAGCCATCAGTTGCTTAAACAGTGTAAGGTTTTTCTAAGCAGTTCCTGTTATTTTTCTTACCCCCCGCCCCCCTGGAATCAATTTGTACTTTCTAGAAATAATTATGAGATCAAGTAAAGTTTGTCTGCTGTGGAAAATAAACATACACAAGCCACTGGGCTGTGGAGTAATTAAGACCTCACTTTACTGCAGTTGAATTTCTGTAAGCGTAGAGAAATTACTGAATTTATTTCACACTTGCAGTTTATCAGATTTCTTCTGAAGCAGTTACAGTTCTTAAAAGGCAAAAGAAGGGTAATGGCAAATCTGTAAGAATGATCTCTGGAAGTTTTAAGCCTTCAGACATAAAGGTCTTTTCTCTGTCTTTTGAGACTTACAAGCAATGAGTGGTGGGTGGATATGATTCTTCATTTTTATAGCTATTGTTTAGCTACTACAGTGTTTGTAAAATACATTAAAAAATCTTTATAATTCTCTTAAGCAGCTTAAATCCCTTTTCACTTTCCCCAGGCAAAACCTGATTCACTTGCATGTTTTTGGGCTCTGACCTTCACAATGCTGATCTCCCAACAGTAGTAGCCAGTTTCTTATTCTTTAAGTGCTAGAGGAATCATGAAAAATTCAGACACTGGGTTTCCCTGAGACCAATCTGGTGGCTTTGTCTTTGTGCTAACTGCTGCTTTCTATGCATCATTCAAAAGGTACATACTGTTGTCAGCCCCTGAACTGCTACTTGGTGTTAAACATGAATATTTGTAGCTTAGCAAGGGACTAAATTTAAAAAAATTAATATTTGACAACCTTTGAGAAGGCATTACTGGCATGAAACTATACAAGTGAAAGGCTGTATTTGTGAAAAAGGAAAAGTTTCTGCACTGGGGCAATTCTAAACATTGTGAGATTTGTTTTGAAATAGCTCTGATTGCTGGACTTTCTTCTGGATACACAGATTATGATTGTACCAGAGAAAATACTATACTGGAGTTGTTTTTTTTCCCCTGTATACTGCAGGGAAAGATTCATTCTGTGCGTGTGCCACTAATCCTATCTGACCAGAAAGCAGAGAAGGATGGTGTATGGCTTATGCCGGCTACACATCAGAGACACATCCAATGGTAAAATTGCCTTTCCCACATTTCTTAATTAGAAATACAATCGGCTTCAACTAATAGAATCTCTTATTAGTAACAAAAAGAATTGCTGGCTCTCCAGTTCAAGTGGCATATCTGCATAACTTATAGCCTTAAGAGCTTATGGAGTCACTCACACTCCTGGAAGAATGCCTTTTACTCTCCCATATTAATGAGTTGTTCTAAATTTAGTCTACTGTGACAAACTAATATTAATACAGTATTTTATGGCCCAGAGCATTGTTAATGCATAAGAATGAAACACTGAATCAAAGGAAGGGAAAGGAGGCAAGATTACTTAGTATGATTGTCAAGCTATAAGATAATCCAACTATGTAGATATTAAGACTTAAATATAATGCTCTGCTTATAGATTTATATTATGTGAAACATTTTCTATTATTTTAAATCCTTGCAGTATTAGTTTCCTATTTTCAAGGGTTTATAACTCGGCCATAAAATTCACTCTGGGCTGAAACTTGGCATACAAGGTCTTAACCTGGGAGCAGCTTTTAAAGTAAATTTTCAAACAAATCTGTATTTGCCTTTGGTAAAAGGACAACACAACACACGGCTGCTGGCTTTAAAAACTCTTATTTTTGTGGCAGGTCTCAGAAAACAATGGAGACTAATAAGCAGAGCTGAGAAGACCCTGTAGTATGATTTAATTGCTCTTTTTGTATTATTTTACCTTTTTTTTATTTGCAGAATATTAACAGGACAACATATTTGACAGGTAGGAGCTCTTTAGATGTCAAAGCTGCTTCTGCTGAAGTCAGGGGGAATTTTGTCACTGTTTGAAGGGGAGATAGGATCAGGACTGTTGCTTCGTAGCTATTTTATAGCGATGGTTTTGGTATTTCAGTATTTATTAGATACTCTTATGGCTATTGTTTACATATCCTTTTGCAAGAGATAAAGACTTTTTGCAGTATTTTTATATGACTTAAATATCTGTGCATTAGAAATATGCACCGGTGTGTGTATATATGTACAAATACATTTAACCTGTGCAACCTAAAGCCAAGCTTTAATAGAGTTGCTCCATATACATCTGTAAATGAAGATGAAGAAAAGCATATGACCCTAACTGATGGGAGGAGCTCTACTCTGAACTACGTCAAGTGTGTGTGATGCCTGCCAGAGCACTGCCAGTTGCAAGGTGTGTCATGTATTTCCATCGTAAACAGGAGGCAGCAGACAACAACCGAGCAGATGTGGAAGCACGAGGTCAGCAATGAATTGTGCAAAGCACGTGCCTACATGTGCCGTTACTGAGATCCACCATATATGAGGAGGAGTGATCAGGTCTCTTGGCTGGATAGGGGCATAATGGATTTTATTTTTTAATAAACAAAGCAAGCTTTGGAAATTATATGCAAAAAGTAATTTTTGAAGTATTGGATCTCTGACTCAAATATTTGGGAGATTTTATATATATATATAAAAATATATATGTTGGGTTTTTCCTTTCTCCTCACATTCACAAGGCTTAGGAAGTTTTATCTCCCATGTTTGCAGGGATAAACAGATTAATTAGGGAGTCAAGTTTGAAACTCAAAAGGTCTGGGATGTGCAATTCAGGTGTATGGTGGGTCTTGGAAGTTCTCTCAGCCCCATCTGGGTCATGCTGCAGAGTTGTCAGGATGGAAGCTGTCTTTGTGCAAGCAGAGAAATGTTCCATTTCACACTCAGTTTCTCAAGGAAATGTCTCAAAGTGAATCTACTTCACGGCTGCTGGTGAGAATTTAACCCGGGTTAGTTAAAGCCCATCCAGCGCAGTTGTGATGTGATCCTTTGAAACATGCAAAGCACCCGGATGCTTGCTTGTGGGATAGGAAGGAATGTCCTCTGTGAGCTCTCTTTACTGCTTCTGTGAGCAGTGGCATATCTTGCAATTGGTGTTGTTTAGGGAGGAAAAAAATCTTTGTAACTGCAGTGACGTTTCTGTGCATGGGGAGATTGTGGAACCAGCAGGTGCAGAAGCCCAGCACAGACTGGGTTGTTAACTTTTGTGCTAGTCAGATAGGAAACAGGAAGTGTGCAGAGTAGAGGAGCCTGTGCTCTCCAGCTCTCCTGACAGCTGTCCATGCTCAAGGAGGAGGGTGGGTATCCAGGTAGGGTGCATGGTTCTGCCCAGGACCCCTCTGTCAGCCTAGTGACACTAAGTTTCATGGTAGGTGGCAGATCCATGCCTGAATGGGCAGGAGGACTGGCCCACACAGCTCAGGTAACAGAGAACAGTGGTAGGGGGCTGTAGCTCTCTGGAAGCAGATCTTAATGAGCTACTTCACAAACTGGGAAGAATAATATCTAGCACAGCCATTGTTTCAGCACAAATTCAGTCTCTGTAAGACCCCTACATGTTGACAGAGAACCACAGGCTAGAATTTATCTACAACTAATGGGATTTGAAATAAAATCACAAGAATTGGCACTAGGGATTAGTTGTCTTGCATATTGTGTTGCTGAAGTTGCACCCAGCTGCTAAGGTGGGTAAGGTGCAGTCAGGGCTGGTTGCATCCCATCCCATAGCACTGAGAGTCTTCCTGCAAGACCAAAGCCCAATTTATTCAGATTTGCTCCACTGTGCAGTATGCCGGCACTTTCCACGTTACACAAATTACAGAGTCCATTAATCTCCATATGCCATAATTAAGTCTGTTTACAGTGCAGCCTATGGATTCCTGTGAGTGGGTGTTTGGGGAGCAGTGGTTTGGTGTTTTCCTTGCTCTCCCTGCCAGTACTGGGTACCAAGCAGAGCTAATGATCCAGCCAGCCAACTTTGCCCCTTAGATCATGGTCATATATGTGTTCGCTAGAGAGTGAGCAAACTGTCATTTCAGGGATGGAGCATTCCTGAACACTGTCTTGGTGCATAGAAGACAGGATGAAAGGAAGCAAGCACAATCTTTTGTCAAAAGTGAAAATGATTCCTGCACTTGATTTGCACTCTTGCAGAAATGTAAAATAGATCACTGAAATTTTCTGTATTTGGATAGTATTTTGGTCTGTGTTTTTTATCTCCTGCTGGCTTTAATTCCAGTCGTGCAGCTGTGTTCCTGCATATTCCTGTGAAAAATCCCCTCAAAGGAGTCATGTCAAGTGTCCAAGGACTGAGTGGCCCATGCAGGTTGTGAATGAGCAGTTGCTGTCAGTGCAGCATTTCCGGACAGCACCTTTAACAGCTATTTGCACGATATAAATCCTTGGTTTTGACAGACTTAGAAGATAATTTTACGTGGTAGTGATTTATACTCTGCACAAAACAATCTGATCCAGAACTTAAATTTTCTGTTTTCTTAAATATCTTCTTCCTCTGCCTTCCCCCCCCCCCCCCCCCCCCCCATTTCTGGCATTTTTAGATGCAGTTAGGAAGATAAAACCAAAGGAGCCAGAGCAGCAGTTTAAAGCTTGTGCCCTGGTACAATGCATCACTGTGGTGTTGTGTTTCAGCTGCAAAAAAATTGAAAGGAGACTTTTTTTTTGAAGAGGTAAGTGCTACACATGTTCCAGAAGTGAGGCCTCTCAAAGCTGTATGAGAGTAGTCACCCAAAACTGGGTGACCTTAGATTTGCCAGGTCTTTAAGTCTTTGGTATTAGTTTTCCTTTGCAGTGAAAATCTTCAGATGCGTTGAAGAAAAAAATCCCAGTAACTGTCAAGATGTAGCTACTTCCCATGCATGGAATGCTGATACCTCCCATCTTACAGATCGATACGTTACCGAGATGGGTTGAAGGATGAGGCTTCAAACTAATTCGTATGATTACCTACCTGCTGTACTGGGCAGAAAATCTACTTGGTAGCAGTAACTCTAAAATATTTCCATGTTACAGAGATTATTTTATATACATTTAATGAAACACAAGCATTCTCTTTTTCAAGACAATACTGGGGGGCACAGCTTTATAGAGATGTTTCCTTATGTCCCTGTTACGCAGAGTCTTTTGGACTGCAGTGATAAGTGGTGGGTTATTCTTTTATTGCTGAAAGAACTCATTTAGCATATGCAATATGCAAAAGGAGGAAAGCTGAGCATTAGAGCGTATTACCAGTGTGTACTTGCAAGAAAATTATCCCATGAAAAACAAACTCCTCTACATAAATGCTGTTCATAAACTATAAGGCAACTAATTCTACCTTAATGGGTGGAATTGCTACTTGATGGAGAAATAAAACCAATACTATTAAAATATTGAGCCAGTGTAAACGTTTACAGGTTGGAATCTATTAAATGCATGCTATTGTGGGAGCTGGAGAGGCTTAGTTTGTGTTGGCTTTCTTAATTATACCTGTGGCTTATGAGAATTTCCATGGGGTTTTTTTCTGAGTCTGTCAGAGCAGGTTTTTTTTATTGATGGGTAAGTAGCAGTAGCTTAAATTTTATGTAAGCAAGTGAAGGATTGGAGATATCCCTTTCATGGGAAAAGGAGAAAGAAAAGTCTGAATCGAGCATGGTGGCAGACACTTTTCACTGCTTTTTTTCTTCCGTTACATGCTTTCAGGTATCTATACAATGCCATTGAACTCTGTCATCTTGTAGGCTAATTTAATATTCAGGTTTTAATTCTGAACAGGCTACCTGTATGATGATGGAGAGCCTCAAGAATGGTGAAACATATCATTAAAACTTGAGCATATGAAATACGAAGTCTGGTGGAGCTTTACAATATGAAAAGATGCTGGAGATATGGAGCATACATAATACATTATTATAATGATTAACCCACTAAATTCAGATGCTTATGAAATAACAAGCAGGAAGAAGTCATCAGCGATGATATAGCAATGATGTAAGAATTGCTGCACATGATTCAGACATCTCATTTGACTCCTTTGTCTAGATTGGTATGTACTTCAGTTATCTTAAGTTTTTGTGTAGACAGTACAACTGTGGTATGCTGTGCATGTTCACCTGGCAGCCCTCAGCTCACTAGAGGGCAGCATTTGATAAAATGTTTAAAAGCAGGCTTTCTCCCCAGAAGAAAATACATGCAGATCGCTTTAATAACACTTTTAACAGTGTTCTCTGACATAAGTTTCCAGTTCTGTTTGTTGGACTGGAACCTGGAACATCGTTTGGCTTGATGAGACTTTTGGAAAGAATTTGAAGGGTTTTTTCCACTAATAAATATGTTTGGGGTTTTTTTTAGATATATATGTTGTTTCAGGTTTGTAGAAATCGCACCCTGCAGCCTCTATCTTCTATCCTTAGCCATTTAAATGTACATAAATTAATATTTTAAATTCTTACGTTACTGTAAAAGAACAAAAGATGCATAGGTGCACACGTCTATTAGCCCTTCTCTTTAGTTTTGCATTGCTACTGCTTGTCAGGCAGTCCTGTCAGCATTGTTACTTGATGCAGCAGAGCTGCTGGTTGCTGCAGAGTCTCAGCAGGCCTGTGGCCAGGCACCTGTGGAGTCCTGTTGTGGTACTAGAGGCAGATCCTTCTCTGGTGCTGGTTCCTTGATGGTAGCTGGTTCACAAGGCTTTTTGCAGGGCTTCCGGACATCTTGAACAGGGTAGCAGTTCCATGCAGGAGCCAGGGATGCAGATGGCCCGGAGGCAGCCTACCTGGACTGACTGAGCAGACAGGAACACTTTAAAGAGGTGTGATTTGGCATTTAGGGTTAGATAAGCAGGTTTTTTCTGATTTATTGCTAGCCAAGAAACGCCATTTTGCTTCTCTGAACTAGGTGCATCAAATGAAAAGTGACTCCTGCCACCAAGCATTAAGGATCTATCTGAGGAGACTACGTCACCCTTGGCTTTCTCTCTAGTTGTGGGGGAGGGAGAGATTGTTAAAAAGGGCAGTTTAACTGACCTTAGACTTGAAATGCCTTCTGGAGGTGCACATCCTTTCTAGAGAAAGCGTTTGAGTGATGAGACATCTAATTCCTATGTGTCTAAATTAAGTGGTGTAACCTGGACGCCACAGCCACATATGTCACTTATAACAGTGATTCCAGTGCATTTCCCTGGTGTGCAAGAAGATGTGACCATGGTTTGTACTGGAACCGTTGTTCGTGATGGGAATGTGCTGGTGGTTTAACAGACTTCACTTTCTTACCAGGTTAAGCAGCGTTGACTCAGGTGAACTCTTTGTAAATGACATCTTTGCTGGGATTGCTGTTTCCATGGGCAAAGTGAATGCTAGATCCTGAGGATATGTGTGCTAGGCCTGGAGCAAAGGTGCCAAGGACACACCCGGGTCGGGAGCTGAGCTGTGGTTAATCACCTTGTGCCTCTCCTAGTTCATACGTGGGCTGCCAAGGAGGTGAAATTCTTGGTTTAAGCTGTTCGTCTTCAGTACTGACTGTAGCTTTATGGTCAAGGATACTCCTGTGTAGTTAGCAAAAAGAAGGATTAGTTTGGGTGACAGGAGATGTATAAATGGAACATAGTTATCGTTATCTTTAGAACTACATCTTTCACATGGCAGGTAAATCCAGGAGGCAGTTAAACATCTTCTCCCTGTGACATTAACGCAAATGTCATTTGCTGCTTTAAGACTATTTAAGCAAAATAAATCCAACAGCCAAGCTGGAGAGTGATGTTTGTAGTATCACATATATGTTATTTTTGCTCTAATAGATTGTCACAAGCTAGATTTTATTCAGGCCGCAAGACAAATCAACCAGTATGCATTTTTTTTTTTAATTGTTGTTGAATAGCTCTCTTACTGTGTGCCTGCTTGTCTTCAAGCTTTGCAGGTGTGTGGGCTGATGGCTGGTTTGTAGATGTTTGGGGAACTCTCCTGACTTACATGCAGTGTAAGATGAGTGCTGCTTCTGTCCTAATTATGTGTTTCTATCCAGCGAAGTGACATTTCTGCTCAAGACCTAGTGCTATAAAGGAAGAGGGAAGAACATCTGTACCAGCCCTGGTAACTAACTAGAACTTTCTGGGATCATTCAACAAAATCTTCTGGTCCGTTTTTGTGTATCTGGAGTGGTTAAGCTGTTGCTAGCTGGGGAGTGAAACCCTGTGGTGCCACTGAAGAGCCAAGTTGACACAATGCTTGTATGCTCTCCATCTAGCAGTAGAAAGAAAATCAACTATTTGCTTTACATTTTAATTTTTGTAAGGAACATACAAGAATGTCTGTTTTGTGGTGCTAGGAGAGAGCAGCTTCTGCATGGATACACAGCCCTGTGCCTTCATTTCATCTTAAGTAGTTCATCTCTCTCTGCTGCTAACGAGTGGCAGCATCTGGACTTATCCATGGCATGACTAGTGGCAAACCCCATTTGCTCAGGACTGTCAGCCCAGGCTTGGTGGAGATTACAGTGGTAGTTATAAGTGACAAACATGTTCTGCTTTATTGTTGTTAAAGTGGAAGTTTGAAATAATCATAAAATGGAAATTGTTGTAATCACATGCCTTCAGCACAGAGGCTTCTCTGTACTGGCCCATGCTGTCCATGCCTCGAGACAGCTGTGCTGTTCAGCTTTAAAAATCAAAAAACAGAACCCAGCATCTGAGAGCAAAGGACTCCCAAAGAACATCATGTTTGGCACACTCTGGTTTTGGTTTTTTTTCCTTTGGGCTGAGTTATTTAATTCAGTCTTTTATTTAGATTGCAAATTCAGCTGTACCAAGAATCTACAACACTCGTTTCTCCCCTTTTTATTACTTGTCACTCTGTTTTCTGCAATCATGTTCCTCTTGTTGCTGACAGGATGACAATAGGCTTAATAAACCTTCAAATATATGAAAAAGCTCATTTGAATAGGTATTATAATTCTATAATTTCGCAGCTTTTTACAGGGCTTCACCGACCCTTGGGAAGAGATGTGTGCAGAGGTAACGTTGACAGACTTTGGCCTGTTATTGGGAAATTCTTGGTGAGTAGATCTGTGATTATGCTGGTAGGACGAGGCCTGAACACTTCTTCTGAGGCAGCCTTTTCACTACTGAAGCAGATTAACAAAAGAGGCAGATGCCAGTGACAAAGTGCCAATATTTGTTAACAGATGTGATCCTTGTAATGTAGCATGTGTTCTTAATTTGGCACTGCTTGACACCAGGAGGATCTCTGTAAATAAGGTGTCATTAGCTACATCCAATAGGCTTTCCTCCTAAACTGGTCTTTGGTTAGTATCCATGCTCTGGTTGAAACTGGCATTCTACCTTGTGAATGGGCACCATGCCACTCTGACAGATGGGCATGACAGTAGACCAGCCAGGGAAACATTAAGCTCGTCCAAGTTGAGTATTAGGGGCCAAGCAGTCTATCCACAAATATAACACGGGCAGATTTGTCTTACTGTAATTGGTGAAGTGGATATGCTGTTACTACCTGAGCTCCCAGATGATTAAGCTTCCACATTCTCAGGCTTTGCTTTCATCGCTTCCAGATTTTGGTTCTAGAAGAATTAAGACTACTGCTAAATAAATAAAATAAAAAAGTAGTAGTCTGGGAAAGAATTTTCTTTTTGAAAAAAACTTGTGTGTAGTGAAGAAACTAGTGAGAGGGCTCCTCATGTTTCTGGTTAAGTGGGTTGATGCCAGTCTATTTATGTTGACTTCCGATTAAGTATTTAGGTGAAAATGTTTCACACAGTATTTCCTTTCTCCAGTTTAAAAATTAAAAAATGTTGAATAGGATATTTTCTGTCTATGAATCTCTGGAGCAAAAAGAAGTCTGTTGCATCAGTGAGAAGTCAACTGAGTCACTTGAGGAATTACTTGCCCTGATGTTTTTAAGAGGGGAAAACGTAGATGCTTAACTAATGTATATTTAAAGATTTAAAAAATCTAAAAAGGTAGATGCTAGAAGAATGTAGGGGTGTTTCTTTGTGAAAACACTATTGCAGTTGCTGCTTATATAATTCCACATAACCTTTTACCTTTACTTGAAGATAAAATTGGTTTATTGTTTTAGTTGGGAAAAAATATTAACTTTGACTTAAAAGCGAGAAGAATTCAGAAATATTTTTGTAGAAATATTAATGCTTTGTATGTAGTATAAATTGTGGCAGGCATGACTTGGGCCTTGAACTTATTTCTGTAGCCAAATTGAATTTCTTGTCATTGGTAGCAATGTATTATATGGAGAAACCTCCTATAAATGAGAGAGAGAAGACTCTGCTTTCTAATGTGATCAGTAAAATTCTTGTATTTTTGTAAGGCTACAGTGTGATTTTAGTGCAGTTTTGCAATCTCTGCATGCCAGCAGAGATTGACTAGTTGAATCAGTTTTAAAAATGCTGAAAACTCTCCCTACTTTGGTGGAAAAGACAAGTGCTGGTGGTTCTCTGAGAGGTGAGGGGTGCAGCAGTAACGGTGGTCAGTGAACTCCTGGAGGCAGAGGCTGTAGGGATAACACAGACAGAGGCTGCTTTTGTCACCCAAACTCTGCAGTATGGGCACGTTTTCCTACCACTGGAGAATTCATGAGCTTCTGTAGCCTTTGATACAGATGCATACGGTAACTTGTTGCCAATTTTGTGCAATTAGGGCATACAAAATGGTTTCCCTGTTAGGAATGTTGCATGTGCTACGACACTAATTAGGGGTTTCTCTCCTTTACATGCGTGCCTGTCTGCCATTAATATTAATGGCAGTTTTGCCCAAGCACAAGGGAAGACAAGACCCATGTAACTGTGACTTAAACTTTTGTCCCAGAAATTCCCTGTATGGGTGTTCTTGGAACCTGCTGGCGATTTACTCAACCTACCTGGTCAAAGTGGGAGCATGTGTATGGTAGTTACCTCTTTAAGGGGGTATTTTTATTAACTTTTCTATGGTTTTTCCCCCATGGGTGTCTGTGGTTTGTCCCTGTGGTTACATTACAAGCTTTCCCAGCTATTAAAAAAGCCACATTTTATACATATTTAATAAGGTTTTTTTCCTATAACGAAGCTTCTATTATAAATAAAAAACAACCTTCAGTGGTTATACACTTACTTCATGTTCTTGCAAAGAGCTGCATCATGCTACCTCTTAATAGAGAAAATGAAATAAATGGTTCTGTTAGTATTTTCAGAGGATAGATGCGGACTTTAAAAATTATATGCAGGTACAGATTTAAAAATTCTGCTGAAATTTTGGATTTGGTGCAGATTACAGGGAAACCACTGCAGGGATGAAGCCCTCTGTGAAGGCACCCTAGCAAATCAGCCCCAGGGAAGGAAAAAAGAAGGTCATAGAGCTCTGAGCCTCCAGGTCCTTGCCAGGTGATTGCAGGTGAGCAGAGTGAAGCAACAAGATGGAGGGTGGTGCAAAGCCATTCGTAGGCAGAGACGCCTTCTCCAGAAAATGGGAAGGCACGTAGTGATCACTTCTGCTCAAAAGTCAATGTGAAATGGGCATTAAGACGTTGATTAATAGCATAAGTGATGTAGGCTGGGGCAAGATCAGTCTCTGTCTCTTAGCGAAGACCACCAAGAAAGACGTGTCATGTATGTCAAGGACAGCAGATGAGGATGATTTACAGCTGCTTCTTTCATCTCACAAACCTAAAATAAAAGATTTCTTTTTTTTTTAACAAGCCATGCTTCTGGTTGCATGTGTGTTTCAATAGGTAGAGCTGTTTGTATGGGTTTACTTTTAGGTGTAGACATGCTGAACTCCTTATTTGAAAGTAGCTTTGGGGGATACTTGAGCAAATTTTCAGTGCTATAAATGGATGAGGCTATGAGCGAATTACTCCAACTTTGCAAGTCCTTTTCCCACACAATTGATGTAGAGCAGTCGAAAGGAGATCAATCATATGAGCTAAAAAGCGGGGCTGAAGTGAAATTAAAATCCATAGGACGTCAACAGAAAACTGCAGA
This sequence comes from Gallinula chloropus, assembly GCF_964237585.1. NCBI lineage: Eukaryota > Metazoa > Chordata > Aves > Gruiformes > Rallidae > Gallinula > Gallinula chloropus. The sequence goes on from NC_140091.1 coordinate 17,183,502, forward strand.
TGTGAGTGCTGTCATATCTTTGGTCAGATAGTCTGTGTCTTTTATGTAACTTTATCAATATAAATTAATTTTCTGACTGAGCAGATTTTGGGCTGAGGTTCCTAAAGAGGTACACTTTCTTTTTTAGATCAACAAAAACATTGCCGATTTTGAATTCTGAATCCCCCAGGTTTCTAGCATAAAGAAGAATCACAACTGTGCCAGCAGCTGGTTCCACCTGGAAGACAAGATCTAGTGCAACACAGTAACAGTAGAAATAATTGCCCTTGCTCCTTGGAGGAAGGGTTTAAAATTATTAACATCAAGATATTCTCTGAAATTTCTCAGTGCTTCATTAATTCTTGAGGCTGTGAAGTCTGAAAAAGGAAAGAACATCTGCATTAAATGAGAGTTTGTATAAATTACCCTCTAAAATGCACCTAAAAATGGAGTTGAAGGCATAGATCCCAAGGCTAGTTTGCTTTCCTCTTAATTTCTCTTCAATTATTTTGTCTTAGACTTATACAAAATTTAATTGGACCAGTAAATGTCTCATCAATATATTTAAATGGGGGGAAGCAGGAAAAAGGTGTGTGTGGATATATACACAGCTGAGAGAGAGGGAAAAGGGTATGTTCCGTGGAACCCAAAAAAGCACAACACAGGCTAGTGGTGGTGTCCCAGAAACGTCATAAGAAGCAGGCACAGATGTGAGATTCTGAGGGAGGAGATTTATAATGACATTAAAGGACTTGAGCAGCTTCGTATCACAGATCTCATGACCACGATTCTTAACTGTGGATCGACATATTATTGTTACTTTGTTCTGGTAAATGATGCACAGAAGTGAGTCAGTTGTGGTCTTACATCTTTGGCACAAAGACTCTGGTCATCTTGTGCCCCAGTATCAAAGAAAAGATCAAAACGTTTACACTTGCCCATTTGCCCCAAAGAAATGGTGGCTTTCAAATGTGTATGAGTCTTTCCTACAATGGTGTCCCTCATAAATCTCTTACTGAACTGTGTATGACAACCTGTAACGGAGGGAAGTTTTACCAGAACGACTGAAGGTTGAGTGCCTTGCCTCAGCCATCGCCAGGGAGTTTGGCAAACAGGAATCTGTTTCCTAACACCACTGGTGGCAGTGCTAAGAAGGCAGGATAGATCCTTGTCCAGTTCCAAACAGTAGAGAAAGACCATTGTCTGCTTCAGGAATTCATGGAGAAAATAAAAGTTCCATTCTGCACATCTTTGCTCCCTGCATTTACGCTGTTGTGAAGAGGGCTGCAAAAATGAGTGAAAAGCTTTCTCCTCATTTTACTTGAAGATTCAGAGCTGTGTGGAACCAGGGTTGCCCTCCACAACAGCTGGCCCTTGTTCATGTATTTCCCCGCTGCACGGTGCGTGCCTATGGAGTTGATGGAGGACTGACGGCAGTGCAGTGGGTGGCTGAACAACTGCGATGAAGAGGAGGTGGCACTGCATTTCAGAGTGAATCAGAAAGGCCCGTGGGGATCCTGGGCTGCTCTGGGATCGCTTACTGGGTCTTATGCCACAACTGGAGTGTGTGTGTGGGTTTGGTTGGTGATGATCTTGGTCTTGTTTTGGGACCGTTCTTGCTGATAATTGCTCCTTCCAGGCAAGGAGTGGAGCAGTTAGCAGGCAGAGAAGACCCAGGGTTGGGGAAACAAGGATTTGAGTCACTTAATCCTGGTGTAAGTTTCTGAACAAATGCTATGGAGAAGGTAAATTAGGCTCAACAAAACATTAGATTAAACTCATTAGTAATTAAAACCAACAACAGCTGCAGTCTGAAGAAAAATGCTGGAGATCTGTAAAGCTCTGCCATTAAAATGTATAGACACTGACCCTCTTTAAATTCATAGAGAATGCTCTTTACTTAGCTATAAAGGTTTAATGTAACTTAGCAGATCTGAGTTACTTCAGGAGAGCTTTAATGCTTGGCAGGTCTCTACATTTTATTTATGATATCAAAGCTGCAACTCAGATTTTTACTCAGTGGAAGACATAAAAGAGATTCAGAAGTCATCCAAATCATCTTGTAATTAATGTTACTATGCACGCCCAAGACATTAAAATGTTAACAGTGTTAGAATCGTGTGCTTTGGAATACAGAGTGAGGGCTTTATTAGAGAGAAATACACTGCAGATGTCATCCACCCTAATTGAGGACATTGGGTTGCCTGCTGCTTGTTCTTATCAGTGGTTCAGATTTTTTTTTAATTTATTCATTTTCCTTACTGCTAGAATCTGCTCTCATTATTAGTCTATCTTGTCACTCATTTGCATTTCAAGTGCTGGGACTGTGGGGTACCAGCTAGCTGCCTTAGAAGAACACTTCAAGGGGTTACTCTATCAAATAGCAGCACAGTATCACAGTGAATTTGACATCTGGGTTATCTTATTCCCAGATGCTCCATGGTGTCATTAGCAGGATTAATCTTAGCTTTAATTTCATAATGATTCTTATTCTAATATATGTGAATGAACACAAAGTCTCTTGACTCATTATCACCAATTTACCCAAGATATGTAATCAGGCTCTTACATTCACCAACATTTATTTTTGCTAATACATCTAAAATTGTAGATTAAGCAAATACAGTTAGTTCCAGCTGAGTGAATGCCTAGTGAGGTAGCAATGTAGTATTTATGTTTTAATTAAAGGATATTAATGGTAGTGTCTTTTAAATACATACTGACCAAAATATTTCTGCTGAAAACAGTACATTTATTATTCAAGAGATCCAACTTACAAATTTAATCACAACACCTTTCCTTGACTATTTATTATTTGCAACCATTTAGAAATTACTCCAATTCTCATTTTATAGTATAATTTTAACCTTTAAAGATCAGGGCAGAGCATTTTATTCTTAAGAAAAATCCCTTGACTTCCCAAAGCAAACAGAATTTAATTTTTAAGTTAAATTAAAAATTAAACCCAAATACATTTTACACTGAAAGGTTTGATTTTAATTCCTGTTCTAGGGTGAACTGTAATATAGAATGCAGTTTATTTTTACAGCTAACCAGACACACAGTATTCACTTCCACATCAGGCAGAGTTTCAGACTCTACTGCATTTTAAATTGCAAGGAGAAAGCAAAATGTGAAATTCCTGTGCACTTTTTTTTACAGTATTGGACTAAGTTTTTCATTTACCAGATGTTGTAGCACAGCAGTAAGTACTGGTTCATTATTGATGGATAAAATGTTCAAACATTTAAAGAAATGAAAGTCAGCTTTGAATTTTTAATTAATTAATTAAAAGTACTGCAAATGCCAGCTTGTTAATTGCTTTGCACCTGCAAGCCAACACAGGTTTTATGCACTCTTTCTTTGAATATTAATTTTTTTTTTGCATGTCTTCATAATGCTTGGAAAGTCTCCCCTGCAAACATATTAGTAAAGAGTAAATATTGAATCTAAGACAAAACTCACGGCTTCATCTTTCACTGTACACAGAATAGGATTTAAAGGAGGATTTAGATTTCCAAGGCTTCTAATTAAGTAGTGATAATCAGGCTTTCTGCTGAGGGTCACTTCCTGGGAGTAATTTGAGTTATTAAAATGCATGTTTTTATTTGTTCTGCTTTGCGAGCTAAAACTGATCCCTTTTAATATAGCAGCAAATATGCAAATTGGTGTTTCATTATATTATGCAATTTATGGCAATCTTCTCTAATTTACTGAAAGGGCAAGAGCCTGACCTTGTCATTCAACTTTTTTTTCTTCCTGGTAAGCTAAACTAATTATGTGGATCTTTTTATGAAACTCTGAAAGTATGCTGCACGGTAAAAAATGTGACAAATTTACCTTGATTATTCATTGAGATGGCCTTCGATTTTGCTTGAATCCTCCTGCAGGGTGATGGATAATTTAAACTTACATATGGGAGCCAATTTGTTTCAAGGTTTGAAAATGGCTTCCTTTTTTTCACAGAAATCCTGGAAAGAGCATCTGAAATCATTGAAATAATAAATGTCAGGATTTGAGCTGTGGACTAAAAAAAAGTTCATTAAAAATACTTGCATGATGTATTATGAATTGATATCGTGATTTTTCTTTGTGCTATCCTTCAATACAACTTTTCAGCCAGGTTTTTATTAGTGATACGATGTTCTGCATTTTCACTTTTCTTTTAATAACTTCTTTTTTTAGATTTAACAAACTCACCGTTCTTTAAGCTCCTTTTTGCCTCTTCCACCAAGAAGTGTGAAGGAAGTTCTCCTCTGTCAAAGCCAGGAAAGCATGGCTTAGTTTTCAGAGACTCTCAGGAAGGGTCTACACTTGCTAAATACACCTTCCTTGCAGTCCCACAGGCTGATGACCTTTCTCAGTCCCACCAGCATTCTTTTCTCTTTCTCCTGTTCCATAACAACCTGGAGTCATGGGATTGTTTTGGTGTGTTTTTATACTTTGGCTGATGAGACTGATTTGAGTGATGTGGCTGGACCAGGAGGGATGCAGGAACGACGTTGTGATATTAAAATCCTGAAAGTTTTCTGAGTTGGAGCAGTCTCAAGAGAACAACTGGTCAGTAACCCTGAACTGAGGCAGGCGTGGGAATACCTGGCTTGTTCCCAACAGGTATTTATTCAACTGGTTCTTATAAAAATCTTCAGTGAAAATTTCACATCTCTAATGTGTGTCCTTTATTCCTTAAGCTTAGTTGGATTTTTTTTTCCTTTTCTGTATTGCAAATCTGATTCCTTCTGCAAAGACCAGATGACAGGTTTCCTTAAGACGGAAGAAAATACCTAGAGCACAGCAATAGAAAGTTGTTCTCCACCATGGTTTAATCCAAGAAGTTAAGGCCATTTCCTCTTGCCCACAGTAACCACTGCAGTCATCACTTCCACTAACGTAACCTCTCCAGCTTATGGTTCAACACAAGGTATATTTGTAATTCAGATGAGTCCTTGGTACTGTCTGTCAGATAGAAAGCACAGGTTGTAAGACTGTGTTTGAACACTAATCTCTTGACTATGGCTTGGACTGTAAGCTGAAGCAGTAGTGCTCATTGCTAGCAGTAGTCAAATCCTGCTCTTTCTTTGTAGCAGTGATTTAGCTTCTGTAGACAAAATGTTTGTTGTGGTCTGCACAGTGGTCAATGAAATTAGGCATTAGGTTAAATATAGATTCATCCTTTGTAGAGTGAGGAGCATCAATATATCCACAACCCACGTTAAAGATAGCTTTGGCTTCTCTAGATCTTGTGATTTTACATCTCCCTTTATTTAAGGGTACTCTTGGAGACCAAGCATGTGTGTTTGCATTGGAGGGCAGTACACAAATATGTTCTTTCAAAGCAAACTTGAGTTATGAAGCAATGTTTTCATGGATTTCTTTGTGTTTTGGAAATGAGGACAAACAATTGGCATCTTCCGATGAGGTGGTGTGTTTTGATGATGTCAAACCTGACTAGAGAGATGGAAATCCCTTATACTGAACAATAAATTAGTCTGTTAATTACTTAATTCCCAGGCACATAAAAGCATCCTGCAAGGGCTGGCAGAGCAACTGAATAACTCCCAGGTTCAGGCTTTTTAGTACCATTATCTTATAATTGCTGATTGGCACAGGGTTCTGCTCACTGTTCCCAAGGGGGGTCAGCAGTATGTGTGTCTGAGTGGCAAGGATTCCTAGGCAGTGATTTATGCAGTGGTTTTGATAGATAGAAAAAGGCAGTAAGAGTTTATTAGCAGAGTATCATTGTTGGGAGGGGAAGGAGGGGGGCTGGAGGATATGAATTCCCTTGCCGACAAATGAAAAGCATAAAACTGGAATAAGAAGAGTGGCAATTCAGAGGCAATAATTTACTCTAGAAAGGAGGTGGAAATATTTGCTCATGTGTAGCAGGTTTCTCATTTTGCTCTTTTTTTGCTAGTGGCTGTCAGGAGAAAGGCAAGTATCACTAACTAGAGGAGAAAATTAGCAGTGTATTTAAATGTTTCATTGTAACGTCCCTTCCTAAGTGAACCTGCATTTAATGTTTAAAGGGCTAAAAATGCTAAGTATGCATCAATAAAACAACATAGTTTTAACTTAATTATAAGTTTTAACTTTGAATATACACAGATGTCAAAGCCACTACTCTAATTAGTGTCTGTCTTTTTGTTATTTAGCAATTAGCTCACTAACTTGTAATAAGTAATGAAGAGAACGGAGAGGAGGAAGAAAAAAAATCCCCACAGTCTACTGCCAGTACAGATCTGCTGGCTGCCCCCCCCCATGTCTGTCAGGCTTTTTAAAAAAATAATATATGTATTTATTTTTAGTTTAATCTTGCTCCCCTAGTTTATTAGGATGCTCCTAGAGGTTATGGAGTATAATGTTCTGAATGCTCAGTGCTCCCAGGCAGGTGTGTTAAATCAGGTTAGTGCAGAACCTGTCTTGTCTCCTGCTCTGGGTAACCTGTATTAAGAAACTCAGCTTTATATTAAAACTGAACTGTCTGTTGCCAAGGGCTTTTATAATTGTGAAACAGCCAGTCTCCTGTTTGTGTTACTTTTTCTTCATCTGAACTTATTTATTTTGGAAGGTACAAAATTACTAGCAGAATCCATATTATTATGTTATTAAAAAAAGACAGACCTTTAATTGCAGGCAGTTAACACAAAATCTGTTGGCAATGTCTTGAACAGAATGATAGCTTTTAATCATTTTTATCATTATAGTGATGTTGTGTGCAATGTTACTGCTAGGGAGTTGTGTATTTTATGATAATTCTTAATTTAAGGGTTTATAACTTAAGAATAAAAATATGCTGCAGGCTGCAATGTGACATACAAATTGCAAATATGGAACTGAGTGGTGTTTCTAGTTTAAAAGCAAGGAAACAGTAAAACAACCTCTGTGTGAGCATTTAATAGGTATGAACTGAAAGTCCTGTCAGAAAATGACCTTTTCTGTGGAGGATCTTTTGTTACCTTCCTTGTTTAACAACTCTGCCCCAAAATGCACACTCCAGATCTTGAAGCCAAAGCTTTCTGAGGGTTTTGTCTCTAAAGCAGAGTGGTTTGGAACTTTGTGAAGAGAATGTCACAAAAGTTGAAGGGGGAGGGAAGGGGCTCTTGGAAGGAGCCCCTTCTACTCTGAGCATTCCTTTGCAAATGCAGGATTCTCTGTAGTATTAAAAAATTTACTGTAGACCCCTAAAAGGGGGAGTTATTTTACAGAACTGTTGGGGGGGAAGGGGCGGGGAAGGCAAAACAGTATTTCTGGCCTTATAAATATAGTAGGCTCTCAGGAAAAATGAAAATCCCACAAACCCCATTAAATCCGTCAGACTGAGCTGGTACAACAGAGAAAAGAAGTTGGACTTAGCAAAGAAATCGTGACCTTACAGCCAAGAGCCACATAGTCATCTGAGACCTCAGCACTCTGCTTTCACAGGGCAGAGTGGCTTCATAGTGAAATGACACGTCTCTGTGTGGAGCCTTTTAACACACCAGTCAGTAAGGACTTGAGAGTACTGATGTATCTTCCGGCTAACTTGTGCTCTTTATCGAATAGCTTTGGTGAAAGCGCTGGTCCCTACACAGCACAGACACGTATAAATGGTGCTGTACTGATGCGCGCTGTGGGTGCCCAGTGTGTGGTCATGCAATGCAGAATGCTGGTTTTCTCTTGGTTTTTGACAGTTTTCTCCACTTGTGAGTCAGCAAATGGGAGGACAGAATCTGGCTACCTGCACGATGCTAAAAGGTGCGGGTGGAATGCAAAGAACCACTTCACTGGCAAGTTTGATGCACTGGAAACTAAACTGAATCTCTTTGCTGCTGTGTGGACTCATCAGTAGAGAGCACTGAGATCCAACTCTGAAAACATGTACCTCAGTTCATAGAAATTAATTTAATTCTTTCCTTGACACTGGGCAGTGCTCGGTAGACTTCTGTGAGGTTCCACCAGGTAAGGCTTCGGATGGGTATGTCCTTGGGAAATCACTTTCACATTTGAACCAGCAATATGTCCGGGCCTCATATCTACTTTGAGTTAGTGCCTTCAAAAGAACTAAAAATAGAGAACATAAACTTTGTTCCATGATATTTGTATTCTCACCAAGCAATAAGGACAGGAAGATTATTTTTCTGGGAAAGGAGAGGAGAAAAAAAAAAATCTCATTTGCTCATCCCCAGGGTCCACAGTGGGAATGGGGATCCCCATGGTCCAGACAGTGCTCTGCTCCTCTGAACATGCTCCATACCCTCAGCCATCACTGAGGACTGTAGGATGGCCCTGTGGGAGAACGAGAGCAGCTTGCTAGGGGACCATGTTGCCCTCCTTTCACCTGCAGAAGTGGCATCAAGAGCTCATCTCCCCCGGCGGGATCCTTGCTGCTCCGCAGGGTATTGTGGCATCTCGTCAGCAGTGATTTCAGGCTGTGTGGATGTGATGGCAGCATGCAGTAACAGCATGGCCCTGCTCCTGCCTGGAATTTCCCAGGTACAAATATGTTGCCAAGGCTTCTAGAAGGTGTGGAGCCTGCTGCGGATGCTGTTCCTGGGTGTGATGGACTAAAGGATGTATTTCACCTGTATGCTTTTGAAACCTTGGACAAATTTATAAATTCCTTGAATTTCACTGGTGGAAAGCTCCTGGGTCAAAGACAACTCCCCTAAAGAAACCCAGAGGTAAGAGTACTTTCATCAGATCTCTCCCAGAAATGGGCAGTTGGGCAGACTTTCCCTTTTCTGTTTCTTCTCTTTGGTCCCAGTGGCTTTCCCTCACCATCTTTTGTCTAGGTTGCAAACTGCAGTAGAAGGTAGTGTATGTCTCTGGTAAGCTGAATACTCTTTGTTAGTCCAGGGTCCAACATGTTAATTCTTGCTTTTCCTGCATTTATTAGGTAATGAAAAAAAGAGGTGGGGGTCTGTTATGAAGTGACAAAGATTCAAGACACAAAGTATCTCAAATATGAACACACCTGGAAAGACTTTTTAAAAAACAAGAGGAAAAAATCAAGAAGGAAAAATGTAAGAAAGGATACAACCTAACCAAACTTAAGGTTCATACTCTTTTATTTTCCCCACATAATACCTTGCTCTTTGGGGGTTGGTGGGGGAGGTTTGTTACATCTAGCATGCAGAGTGACAGCCCTGTAGCAAAGCAATTCAATGCTGGGGAGTTTGCAGGCAGAATTCAATAGCACAAAGGTTTTCAGAAACTATTTTTCTTTCCTTTTTTTCCCCCCTTTTTTTTTTCCTATAGCAACGATTCCTAGCCATTCATCATAAAGCACTAGAAATCAAAGAGCAATATTCACGAGCCTCCTAGTACAGTATGTTAAACCCTGATAACTGTCAGGAAGAGGCTGTCTGAAAGGGAAGAGCCAGGTAGCAGCACAGAAAACAAAAAAACATGTTGGGAGAAACAGTACTGAAGAATAAAAGGAGAGAAAACGTGCTAAGCAAAGAGGGCCAAGCAGTACTTCTGCGTTACTTTTGTCATGCTGCCATTTTGTTAACAAGAGATATGTTATTCCAGTGTAAAATCTTGTGAGTTCTGGAGTTCTGTCTCTCACCACAGAACCCTGGAGTGACCATGTTTGCCAGTGGTAGATACTGTTCTTACAAATCTCTCTGCTAGATCCAGAAATGTGTTCGTTTGAATTTATTCAACTAATGTTTTATGAGAACATCTTTCAGCCTAGGGCTTGCCTATGAACAGTTTGCTGTGAAAATTTGATATTCGAAATATGAACTGTTTTGAGTGGATGCATAGGAAGTTCAGAATATCTCTCTGTTCTGTCTTGGCATTGGATTTTGAGATGCACTCTCTTAGCTGTAACATCAAAATTCCTGTTCCGTGGACATTCTCTTGTATCCTTTCACCAGTACCCTTTGGTGCAAAGCTATCATAGCACAGATCTTGAAGATTTCTCTATAGTAAGCAGGAAGTGTGTGATTTTGATTTTGATTTTTTTTCCAATTTGAGTTGAGGTTTTCCAGTTGTGCAGAATATTCATGACTCCAACCTTGGCACTGTGGAGGCTAGATGGCTGGTGACATATTAAAGACAACAGGGCTTCCCCACAGACCTCCCAGAAGAGCACGTTTCTGATCTGCTTGATGTGCTCCCATGATGTCTCCTTGTAGAGGAAAGTCTTTCTATGCTTTTCCTTTCCTCTGTCCAAACCTGTCTGGAGCTATTTCCAGCCATTTGTTCTATTTCAAGGGATTATTATGAACAAATAAAATGCATGCATGCCACACAAACAGAGCTATCTTGACAAGTGTAAAATAAAAAATGACCATACTGCAGGTGCTTTGATAGCGAGCAGAGATTTCTGTGATAAATAAAAATTGAACCTATCATTACAGGTAGTAAACTCTGCTGGGGTTTTTGGATGTCCTGTAGTCACCAAAAATAGAGAGCAATGAAACCTTTGGTCTCTAGAAACACTTTCAGCTTTATGCCTCTCTCTGTAATTAAAAGTGTGCTAGGATATCTTCAACATATCAGTATTAATCATGGGAGTTGCTGTAATGATGAAGAATTGTAGCCATTCCAGAAGTCTTCCCTGCCCCTTTGTAGATGATATTTAGCAAATTTGCAAGCGTAAGTTCTTTTTGACACCCTCTTGTCAGTCTAGATTCTTTCTACTCTCTGAAAGTCAAAGAAGACTATTGCTTAGTGGGAATGTTTTTGATTGATGCCTGTTTTGATGCTTAGCCTCTCCTATGTCTCTAGTCATCGTATGTGTCAGTGTCTAGCTAGTTAAGAGAACGTGTGAAAAGTTTCCTTCCAACTGAAGATCATTTTATTTCTTAAACCAGCTAGTAGGAATTATCCTGTGCTTTTCTGGGAAATAATATTGCTTTTAAAACAAGCTCATCATCCACTAATCCATTTTCAAACCCTGTTAGGCAATCTGGGTTAAGTAGAGTATAACAGAGTTATCCTGCTGGATTGATTATGTGGAGTTAGATCTTTTACATGTGGGGAGCCCAAGACCCCAGGGTCTAATAGTAATATTGCCTTGTCCATGAATAATTTATTGAATCTGTAAAGACTGTGTTCTATTAGAAAATGTAGATTGGAGGAAGGGGACTGTGGTTTTGGGTTTTTTTTTAAGGTTCTGCAAAATTTTCACAGCCAAACCTGAAACATAACTAAACAGATCCTGGGAATGAAAGAAACTAAAAGTTTGTTTAAATCTGGGGTAAATTTGGCTTAGTCTTTCTACGGTTATGTAGCTTTATGTAATGATCATTTATTCAGAACGAACCAAGTTCCTGTTCTTTTGCAAAATAATCCAGTGCTCACTTAGATTTTGCTGGTACCAAGAATGTATTTGAATCCCAGTTCTGGTTTGGTGTCATATCTCATGCTCAAACCTTGCCCTAACCATTGTCTCCAGGGCCTCCTGCATATACAGTTACTTGTAATTTTATGTGCCTATTGTAACTCTTGAAGAATAGCTAATGTTCTTGGTTTTTAAGTAAGAAATACTGAGCTCATGTAGGTGATGAAGGTGTTTGAAAAAAGATTCTGTAAATGTATAATATTTTTCTACTATGATAAGTAAAAGAACAAACAAAATAGAACAAATGTTACTTAAAAAGTGATCAGCATTGATGGACCCCGATCCCTTCAAAAACAGTTTCTGAGGGGACCTTACCAACCAGTTCCCTGAGCAGCCCAAACTCTGCTCTCCCCATATCTAGTGTTGAAGTTTTGAAGGTGTGCGTACTGCTCTAACGTTCAGAAAGTCAGTATGTGCAAACCTCAAGCAAGCTGCTCTGTTCTTCAAAGAACAGAGAGGCTTCATATACTGAATATATGCTCTATTCTCAGAAATTCTGAGTGGAATAGGTTTGTGATGCATAGTGATCAAGAAAAACAAGGGCCTGAATTTAGCTCAGAAGAGCTGAATTTTCTCAACTAACACCACTAATCATGCTCATGTTTGTTTTGCATTTCCCCTCTATCTAAAACAGGTGCAACTGGATGAATCAAAGAAAGAAAAGAAAATGTCATCCTGTGTTCATAAGGCTTTTTTAAACAACACAGAAAATGCATTGTTATTCTTTATGATTTGCTTGACTTTCCCTATTTCTTGAGGGATAAAGTCTGTAAAATGAATGTAAGGATCCTTTGTCTCCTATCTTAGTTCCTGTCTGCAGCCTTTTCCTTTCCTCCAAGGCACCTTACTGGTGTCTCTACAGCTCTCACTCTCGGAGATTCATCCTGGTAGTGTGAACAGCTGAATGGCAGACGCATTTCCTGTCCTGGCTTTTGAGGTCCCAAAACTTAACAACCAAAGAGGAGGAAAGAAGCTGTTTTGCCAGAGCAAGACCATGGCCCCATCTATGTCCCATGTTAGTTTTTTAAATCTCTATTCCATTAGTTACTCTGGAGTGGATCTCTCTGCCAATATTTCTCACTGGGTCACTTGCTTTTATATCATTAAATCTGTAGGAAAACAAGCCTCAACTTTATTCTTGTGCTTCCCAAGCAACTTGGCAAGAGGGTATTTTTAGATGGCCTTTCTGTCTGGATTTATCCAGAAACTCCCTGGTTACCTCTGATCCTGACTGTTTTATATCTGCAAGATCCCACGGTGACCAGGATATAAGTTTTAAGCAGGTGCAGATGTGCTTCTCAATGTCAGATACATGACCTTTTCAATTTTCTAACTCCTGGTGATGTATCCTAACAATATCACAAAGAAATATTGACTTCTTGCTTTAAATTTAGGTTTCCACTTCTCTCTGAATAAAAGAACTGTTTGTTCTGAGTCTGGGTGTATGAACATGACAAAGATTTGTTCCTCAAAAATGTTTTTCTATATATCCCTTTTTAAAATATCATCTGCAAATACTCTTGTAACAATGTGAGCAGCATTAGTGAGTATATGAAACAGCTCTGCCCATATCAAAGACAAAAGTTGCAATGACTCCTGGAGAAAAAAAGAGTTCTAAGACAACAGTAGAGTTATATTCTCAAATCTTAACATCTTTCTCCTCCTTTAATGACAAATTTCCCTGTTTTAAGAATTTCTTTTAAAAATTTAATTGCATATTTTATACATTGTAGTATGTGGAAGTATTCCATCCATGAGTAATGTTACAGCCACTTTAGCTGTAGCTTACCTCCATTTACACTTAGTTTTCTGTCTTTTCCTGGTAGTGTTTCTTATTCATCATATTCCTTCTCATTTTTGTTCTCAGAAGATGCAAGTGGTTTTTACTTAGGCTTTGCAATATACATGAAATGATAAATACACTCAGTATTACTTCTAGGACTGTGTAGATGAAAAAGTGTGGTTTGAGGTAATGGGTTTCTCTCCTTTGAACAAGTAGGGGGATTATTTTCTCCTTAATAGTAACTTTAAGGTATTTTCTTAAACTTCTCTAAACAAACATATGAAGAAATTTATTTTTTAAAAAAATCATGTTTGGGAAAGGATGTAAAAGGATGTAAAGGCATTCTTAGTGTGATTTTTTTTTTTTTTTTTTTCAAACATAACAATGGTTGAGACATCCAGGAAACAAGTTTAATTATATTAAGTCATTTGCCCAGGAAATTCCTAGCACAGAATATCTTTGACTGAGTTAACTGGTAAATTGTTAGGATCAGGATTAAAAACCTGCACAGTGCAAACATTGACATATTACAGTGCTAAAATTAAAAGATGAAGATACTTCTTCATCCAGGGCAGGAAGTCAAGAGGAGGCAGGAGCTGTCTCATGAATGCAAAATGTAGCTGAGTGAAATTCAAAGGAAGTTTAGCTTCACTTGCAGGTATAAGGCACTGCTGATGAGCTTTGTGCCTTGCCTCTGGGGAAGGCCGGTTGCCCCAGATCCTTCTACGCTTGTCCTACAGTGAAGATGTAGACAATGAGGCCCAAGCTTACCAGGAGCTAGAAGCCAAAATTAATTTTTTGCCAGCTAAAATAAATGTTTAATGATTAACTTGGGTAGTTGGAAACAGAAGGACACCACCACCTCTCTTCCCTCTCTTCCCCAGGCTCAACTTAACTCCCAATTCCTCTACAACTACTCTGAAGAGTACTGCAGGGATGGGGGTTGTGATCAGTCTATCACAGCTCTTTGCTTTTCCTTCCTCCTTACACCTTTCCTCTGCTCTGGAGTGGGTTCTATAGGAGCTGCAGGTCCTGTCAGGAGCATCTGCTCCTGTGGGCTCTCTATGAGCTGCCTGTGGTCCTGTCAGGAGTGTCTGCTCCATGATCGGGTTGTCCATAGGCTGCCATGCAGCACCTCCTTCTCTGACCTTGGTGTTCTCTCTGTTGTTTCTCTTTCCATTCCCTCCTCTCCACCCAACATTTTCTGACCTTTCTTTAAATATATTTTCCCAGAGGTGCCCCACACATGGCTGCAGGGACCAGCCATGCCGTGTGGTGGGTCAGCTGGAGCCGGCTGGAGCCAGCTGTGCCGCGCCCTGGCCTCTCCTGGCTCACAGAGGCTGTCCTCACAGGCCCCATAGCCGGTGCCGTGCCACCCAGAGGTAGGGCCAGGCTGATAATTTCAGTTTTTTCAGTTCATTTGTGAATAATGAGCTTTGGTTTCTACCAAAGAGCCCCCAGCAAGCCAAATGTGAAGTCCTAATGCTTTCTTTTCCAATGGAGGACTGAGTTTCCTGCTGTAAGAACTGGTTCAGCAGAGACAGGTAACTCAGGATAAATTTAACTGTAATCTGTTAAATATATGCTAATGCTTTGCTTTCCATGTATGAGCATTCATGCCTTTTGCCCATTGGTGCTAATTATCTAACATACATTACCATAAAACTGGAATTGTCTGAGGTATGTTTGTGCTTCCTAAACTTTATTTCAGGCAACTTTCCAATTTATTCATCAGTCGGTAATTTTACAGCTCCTGGACACTGTTCACGGGGTAACGTGGCTCCTTCAGTTTTCTCTGCAAAAATGAAGGATGCAGGCCAGCTGGTCTCCCACTGCTCTCTCTGGTGAAATGATATTCCCATCACAACTCCTGCTGTAATCACTTCTACTAATCTGGCCCTCTCTCTGTCCCACATAGATTCTCCAGATCATTACACAGGTTAGCTCTCCCCCGCCTGCCCACCAGTCACAGGATTCAAACAACAAGCCTCAGATTATGCTGAGAATAAATGGAGATAAACAGCAAACCCAAGGAGACAAATAAGACAAACACCTTGAAAAGAAACCAGTAAGTGAAATAGGATGTGACAGGCTCAGGAAGATGAGAGGGAGTGATTTCCTGGAATGCAGCAGCAATTTCGTGCCAGCAGCGATGCGCCGGCTGTACTTGACCTTCAGTAACCTTTATCCCCGTCTCCTACTGCTGCTCCTCCAGCTTCTCAGCCTGGTTCTCCTCCTTCACCATTGCTCTTGCAGTTTCCCTGGTCAGCTACCTTATCTAACTGGCATAGATACTGAGCTTTCTGAAATCAGGCTCTTTCCGTGAAGGTGCTGCCAATCCATGTGTTTCCCCACATCTTCCTGGTGCAGGATGCAGCCCGGGAGCTCTGCAGTGGTGTGCAGAGCGATGTCTTCTTTGACCTGACATTGTCACACATGGAAGCGAACGTCCAGTGTTAACAGAATGTTCCCTCAGGGAAAACCACTCAGAACTTTTTCCTGAGACCTTCCTGAGGGGTGCTGTTCGTTGGGTTTGACTGGGAATTTTCTGGCAAAATGGGATTTTCCCTGGAAAGTGTTAGTTCCTATGATTCCATGATTCCTCAAAATTAAAGCAGTTAATAGGAACGAATAAATGCCAGTAACTTCTAGGAAGATGCTTCCTGGGGTTTAAGCATTCTGATCTGACAGGGGTGAAGCAAGACAGAAATCACTTGTTTGGTTTGAAATATTTGGTGAACAGACTTGCAAAACATGTCTTTTAAAAGCTGAAATAAAAACTATTTTGAAAATATCAAAGCGGAGAGTTTCTACTGATATGATTTGTTTTGGTGTGCATGACTTTTATGCCCATTGTTTTCCAATTTTGCTTCTTTGTCTCAGTTCAGAGGAAAGGGAATCTTGAAAATATTGACAGGACGTGGCTTTGGGTAACCACCCCCACCCCTGTCTTGTTCTTCCTCATTTGAAGAGATGCAGTCTAAAGCAAAGGATTTGCCATGTTATATGAAGCTTTTGTCAAACAAAACTTGTTAGCAGAGGCCACCAGCAGCTTTGGAAGGAAGCAAGCATCCCCAGCCCAATGATGCTCAAAATATCCTTAAGAAAGACGGTTGCTTTTGTGTTTAAACTGTGTATCAGGATATCAGTTCCTTTTGGCAATGCATAGAGGCCAACGGCAATAACATCAAATATCAGTGTGAGCATTGTGTTACATATTTGATTCAGTGTAGTACACCTCCTAATCCTGTTCCTGAAATATCACTGTAACTGTGTTGTTTGGTCTCAGTATGCTCTTGTGTACCCTCATGCAGTGTAATATCAAAACACTTTCTGTTACTGAGAGCAGCGTGTCTGTGTGAATGCATCTTTCTGTATGAAGCACTCCCCTCTGTCTTTTCGCAGCCTGTCGGGAAAAGAGTTTGATTATTTTATAGAATTTTGCTTTGTTTGAAGAAATTATTGAGGGATGTTCAGCTGGAAAGACGAGGTGTGCACTGAAGTTCGCAAGCGAGTTTATTTTTCTCTCCTCAGGGAAGAAGGTCCGTAGTCCACATCCCGCTCCTCCAAAAGTCCTCTCCGCCTCTCAGGAGCGTCTTGCCTGTTTGCTAGAAAATTCACTGTTTGGAGGAACGCAGCTGTCACGGGAGGTCGTGGTCAGAGAAGGGGAAGGAGGTCTCACAGGTAGGTGGGGCCAGTCCTGCAGCGCACTTGGAATTTCAGGGTAGTGACCTTGAACTCGTCTCTGCTCTGCAGGGAGCCCGCACGGTAAGCCAGAGCACTGGGGTGAAGTGTTTGCTGTGACCTGCATTGCTGATCAGATGAACTGTTATGTATAGCAACACTGGGCATGTTTTTCCAGATATATAGCTTCTCTCCTAGACCTGAGCTGAAGTGATGTAAACGCCATGTGGTTTGCTGTTTTACCAGACCTATTAATTTACTAAAAATATTTTTTGGGGGGGGGGGAGGTTCCCTCATTTTTACCTTCACTGAAATCCAAGGCATTTTTCTGTGGCCTGTAGTGGATGAATTTCTTACAGCTGGTGGGAAATAGTTCATTTATACTGGGTGCATCCAAAATACTCTGTTAATGTCTCTTAGAGTAATATAGTCCAGTAAACCTATATGCTATGGAAATGTAATATGATGAGCATACCAATGCCTGTCTCTCTTAAGATGAAATTATTTTAGGGAGGTAAATGGTATGAGACTTTCTTCTCTGGTTTTCCTGTGAAGGTCCAGTTCACTTGCTCTATTCATAAAGTATTCCTTATTGTTTTGAGTTCAGATGAGGCCATGCTTCAGTGATATAGTTAAGTTTTGTGGCTCCTGCCAAAGTTCCCCAACAGCCTGCAGCCTCATGATGCAAAGTGTTGATCTGACACAAGCTCATTCTGCTGGTTCCACTTTCTTCAAGCATCAGTGATGGGTTAGCTTTATGGTGACAAGTTTCAGGCTAGAACAGATAACGTCTTTTTCTCCTACCTGATGTCAGCTCAAACATGTGTCGCCAGCTCTGTGTTTCAGACTTTGCCAAACGGTACTTGCACTAGTTATGTACTTGCACAAGTTTGGCTTGAATTTTTCCTGGGGAGGGGTGGGGGTGGAGGAGAGCAATAAAGTACCGTAATGATGAAGGATGGAACTACAGCCTAGGTGTTCATAAGAGACTCAGCAGTTGTGATTTTTTGATTTGCCTTACAATATCAGCATTTTTCCTAAAGCTTCAGCTGTTGTATTCATGTGAATATGTCCAAAATCATCTTGTCCTTAAAAATGATAAAATAGGGTTTACCCCATGGACCTGTGGTCTTAGATTGAGAAGAAATATTCCTAATCCTCAGAAGGAGGACAAAAAACCAAAGATAACTCGTATAGTATTTTGAGATATCTCAGCTAACCACCTTCTGAATTTTGGATGCTTGGCTTGTGGTTTTTGAACTCCTGAGGTTAGAAGTAGCAGGCTAGACAGTGAACAGGAAGGAGCACTAACTTGTGAAATCCCACAAAAACCTACCAGAGTCACACTTTCACTGATGCCAAATCATATAAAACATTTTCATGGGGAGTCAGCAACTAATTATTTTGCATTCATGTGTGTTGCTGTAGAATTCAATGAGACCTCAACTTTTAAAATTAAATATTAAAAAACTATTGCAGAGAGCTCATCAACAGCAGAGAAGTTATTTGCAGTATTCTTTGCGTAGAATATATGTATATTATCTTCACCTACTGTGGCATATCTTCTGCCATGCTTGTTATGTGGCTCTAGACTCCCATTAACTGAATCCCTGGTGGAAAGCCGTTTCCCTACATTATATTGTAATGCTCTTGTTAATGATAAATTGATGAAGAGCTGCTTTTTTAGATTAGGTGAGTGGTCCTTTGATAATGGGGTTGGAATCAGGCCAGAGGTTTTATACTACTTTGCCTGGAGGGTGAGAACCAACTAAAATATTCCTTTCTTGTGTTCTGCTAGAAAATGAGAGAGTCAAAGAATTTCAGCTTTTAATTTTAAGAGAGCAGTTCAACACTAGTTTACATGGTGGGTATTTTTAGACTTTGTCTTTATCTTGCCCCATATTTCTAATAAATTATTAAAGAAAGGTACTTCTCATGTAATTAGAGAGCCAAGCACCTTTTAAACAAGATCAACTTCTGTACATTTGAATTGACTGGTTTCATTTTCTATGGCAAAAGATCATAAGGAAAATACTTTTGCATGTTTCAAAGTTAAGATCAATTGTTATCCTTTTCCAGTTTCAAATGCAGTAGATTAGTACGTTTGCTGTAGCAGAAAGCTGTTAGAATATTTATGGGTTTTATTTTTACATAAAACCAGACATTTCCTATTATTTCTTTCTTTGGGCAAGGAATGTGAAATGCATTCTTACATCTATGGATATTTTTTTGCTATTAGCATTAATATAATTGAAGTTAAGTGAAAGTAAAATATATTTCTAAAGTGAGACACATTTTTAAAGTTTCCAATCTTGGCTTCGATGGTCTTTCTCAGCTCTGTACCTTGCCCTTTGGGAAAAAACATGGAGTGTGCATGCTCATCTCTTCTGATCATGATTTGACAAGGTCATGCCTTGGTAGGATTGGGATGCCTGTTATTATCTTGATGTTACTTTTAAAATATAGTGGTGTGTGGAAGAAGAGAGGGGACATTGGAATTTTAATGGACCCAGTAGATGTAGAAATCTCTTTACTTTTTGCTGACTGGAGGTGGCTCCATGCTTAATAGAGGACAAAGCCTAATGGAGATACAGGACAACAGTGTGAACTTTATCTACAGAGAAGAAAATCTGATAATGTAATTACTGTAAAGCAGTTTTAGATTCAGGTGTCAAAACTGGAGTCTGGAATTTGATTCTGTCATGTTCAAATTGAAGTGTTTGGTTTAGTCCTCTATTAAAAACAAAGTTACAGCTGAAAAAAATCAACCAAACAAAAACCCACCCTAAAAACAATTGTTTAGCTTATTTTAGAATTAAGACTTTAACTCTTACATGACTAAGAGTTTCAATAATAAGAAAATTACAGTTCTTTCCTGTTGAAGAATTTCTTCATCCTTGTAGATGAGAACAGACCTAATCTCACTGTAGGAGAGCAGACTTAATCTCACCACAGGAGAGATTCACAAATCCCATATTTGCCTTTTGCTTTCCAACAAGCATTTGTTTTGGTCATAAGAAGGAAAATTCTGTTCTACATTAAATTTCTGTCCCTCAACCTAGTCTGTATTCTGCCTTCAGTTCGTACCCTTGCTAACTCGCTGACATGTAGTCCAATCTTTTATATAGGCTTTTGTTTCACGATCAGAGGGAGCTGCTGGGGATCCCACCACCACCTGGTATGTCATTTGCTCAGGTGTCCCCATGCAAAGACAAAGAACGTACCAGGCTCCAAACCCGAACTGGGAGACTGTCAGTGGCAATAGGTGCAACAGGCTTGGGTGATGGCAGCTTTGCAGAGGGCAGGAATAAAAGGTGAAATTTTTGGAGCTGTTGTACTTTTTTTCCAAGGATTGAGAAGATTCTCTGTGGTCACCAGCATGGAAGGCTGCCTTCTGAAGCCATTCCATCCCGCAGCAAATAAGAGATCGTGCTGAAAGAGGGATCTAGATGTTTTAATTGTGCCACCTTTTTTCAGTTTGTCTCTTTTCAGCAGGCTTAGGGTACAGCTTTCACCAAATTGTTTTTGTCAAGGACTTGATCTCTGAGTTGCTACTGGGGAGGTAAAAGGAAAAGATGTGTGTTCATTTAAAAAAAAAAAGATAAAAAAAATCCTGTTTGGAATTGATGAGTGTGTGGTGTCTGAATACATAAAGGCTTTCTTCACCTGAGAGTTTGCCTTATAGGACATTTTCCCCAGTGCCCCTGCCCCCGCGGGGGAAAGGGTGCAGAAATCTAAATATTATGTTTAAAATGATCCCGGTTGTAAAGAGCTAGAGCCAAAATACCTGAAAGACAGCTTTCATGAGTTGATATTTGTTTCAACCCGTGAAAAGAACAGTGGCTGAGTGCTTGTTAAAGGTATATTTTCTTTTAAGTTATATGGAGAGAGATGTCAACTATTTACCATAAATATATTTATACATTTGAATATATAAATGATACTGTTACTTACCTTTAGTAGGTTTCCCACTGACAGGTGTGCTCAGAAAACATCTTTCACTAAACCTGAAATGTTGATATAAATATCTGAAGAAAAATACTAATCACAGAATACATTGAACAGACTTACTGATCTTGTATACCTGGAAAAAGATTTTTCAAACAGACTTTGTCAGCTCAGCCTTGGCATTCCTTGTCAAACAAAAGCATGCCTAAAGACACATTTCAAAAGCAGACAATGCAGCACTTGCTAACCTGCAGAAAATCGAAAAGGATCAGGGAGGCAGAGAACAAACAGAATAGGTAAGCAATAAGAAATGGAACACAGTTCTAAAGAGCTGTTTCAGAGAGCCAAATATGTTTAAAGAAGCCTACATCAATAATTAAACATCAGTAAGTAAAATTCCAGTATACTTTTTTGCCAGTATTGTTTTAAGGTTTGTAATATAGAAATGAAATTATTGATTCAGTATCAGTGAGAAAACATAACTAGTGTTAGGGGAGGAAGAAGCGGGTGGGGGCGAAGAGAATGAGACAGGAGTATTTTTATGGCACAGATATGCTAGTCTGGAATGTTAACTTTTTGTAATAGGAAGTCCACACTTCAGTGTTCGTCCACTTCAGGCAGCTGAAAATTTGGGTCAGGCAGCTGTTATCTGAATTGACAGCAGCTATCTGATTAAAAGTAAAATGCTCTTTAAAAAAAAAAAAGAGAGAGAGAAAAGAGAAGGAGAGAGGAAAAAAGGCTGTGCTGTGTCACATTCACGCCACTCATGTTGCTTACGTTGTGTCACACTGTACAGTGATTTGATGCTACATAACACAACATGACATGAGTCACAGTTCACTGCTATCCACATTACACTCAGGTAGTTTGGCACAGCTCTAACTTTTGCTTTACCCTCATTTCCTATTCAGTGCACTCCACTTAGACTGGTTGGCTAATGCAGACAATTGCTATACACTCAAAACTGGAGTTCCCTACCCAAATACATTTTTCATTGGATATTAAAGTGGAAACTTCAATGGATATCTTTTGCACATCCATATGCAACTCCTTTGCTCAACATAGGAAGGGCATTAATGGCAACTTACACCTGAAAGGGAGGAGTTAAGGGGAATTTCCCATAGGAAATACAGCTGGTGTCTGTGGCAAGGACTTTCTGAGTTGGAGAAATACTCTCTAAATGGAAAATAATTCGACTTTTTTCTGCCACCAGAGACGCTCCCAAACCAAAACCTCATATTAACCTCCCAGCCTCCCCTTCAATTTCAATTTGAATTGAATACCTTTCTGTTTCAGAAGGATGTGAAATATAATTCCCGATCTGAATTTATAAGCAGCCTGTACCAGGCTGAACCAAAAACTCTGCATCTCTGAATGCTTAGGACATGGGCAGTGGTCCAGCTGTCTCAATTGGATGTTTCCAAAAAATGATAGTCTATTTTCTTCTTGGTCACTCAGCTCACAGAACAAGCATCAGCCCTGGAGCACAGTTAAATTGCACTATTGCTTGTAAGGAACTCTTGCCTGCCTGTCACAGCATTTCATACTTCTTACCTTTGTTCTAAACAGAAGTAGAGATGAGCACAAATTAAGAGGCAGCTTTGATGAATTTTTTTCATTTTTATTGACAGCATCTTGAAGTTCTAGATCCACTTAGCACCTCCAAAGAAGTGATAAGTGATTTAGCTTTTTGGGGACAAATTGGTTCTATTAACTCTGAGTGCCAAATTTACCAAAAATAACTCATTATGATTCACCGGGGTGCTCTGCTCTTGGCTACATCCCAAAAAACACATTTGTGTACAAATGTTCCTATTATGGGGTGTGAGACTTATTAATAGTATACCATATGCACCAGTGCATTTTTCTCTTTCTAACAAAGCAGTTTTCCTAGCACAGATGAGAAGTGATCAGACTTTCAAGGGTTAAATCTATTCTAATGTGATAAAACCTGAGAGACCACAGCAATCAAGCTATCATTCAGACTCAACTACTCACTTTCCCCTTTCCTGTGGCTACTACTGGAACCTAATATTCCTTCATCTGCATTTAAGAAGCAAACTAGGGAGCTGGCAGAAAAATTTAGTTATGAATTTGGTTTCTGCTGCTAAGTTTAAATTTGCTGTAATTCACTGACTGCTCCTGCCCCACAACTTGCTTCTTGCAATTTCGTGGGCTGGATTCTTCATGACTGAGGAGAAGTGATGTCTGATACTGTGATATATGTGACATATTCCTGTGTATTTAAGAGATTTATTGTAGCTGTATGCAGGTAGAAAAAAAGCAATTGGTGATGTGCAAAATGCTGAAGGTTTTGTCTCTCTTCTCATCTCTCGTGATAAAGCAAGGCTGTGACTTCTCTTTTACACTGCTGTCCTGAATACTGTTGGTACCTTCTGCTTGGAGAGCAGAGACAGAGCAACCCCTAAAGTAGCCCGCCTGGTGGGGTCAGGAGAGTGTGTCTGCAAGCCAAAACAAAACATCCTTTCCGTAATCCAAGGAGTGGTCAGGCAAAACCCCTCTTTCTGATCTGTCTGGGCAGCAGTGAGGGTAATGACTGCCCCAGTGGGACAGCTGGGGCACTGGCACTGTGCCTGCCCCACCACAGGCTTCCCATATGACCCGTCGTTTGGGGGCTACCCGTAATGGCACAGTGTGGTACGAGTCATCCCTCAGTCCTGCACCTGGATTTATTATCCTTTATCATTCACCGACCTCCCTGTGCAAAATTTTTTCCCACTGTGGGCTGGGGGGAACTCTTCCCATTTCTTTTTCAATATTTCTGATGCTCTGTGTCAAAAGGCTTTTACTTCTGCTTCTTAACTCACTAACTGGAGATTTACCTCCATGCTTCCCCTTCCCTATTCTCTAAGCACTTTGGCTATTAATTGAGTTTTCTAGTGTAGTAAGCTGAAGTTTTTCACCACATAAATGATTCATCCAAATAAAGTGAAGTTATTGAGCAAAAGTTAAATTGGGCTTTAATTTGCCTCAGGTCTCTTTCAAGCCATCTCCTTGGTTGTTTCTTATTGTGGAAGTGTTTCCCTCTCTGAACATGTTGTTGGGTTGGGTTTTTTTCCTCTTAATGCTATTTGCAAGAAAATTAAAGAGAACAGGTTTTGTTGTTTGGGCATCCTGACTGCTGGTGCAAGGTCCAGGACATGTCTATCTTCTGAGGAAGTTAGTTTCTCCATGAACATCCCTTCTATTGTTACTCAGGTCTGATGGCTGAAGGGAAATGTAGAAAAAGTCTGGGTAAACAGCTGTGGCAAAATCCTGGTTCCTTCATTTTCTCCAGTACCCCTACTTCAGTCCTCTGGCCAAAGCGTTGGGCAGCATCTCTTCCATTTTGCAGGTAATTGTGCTTTTAATGCTTGTGTCAACGGCCTTCCAGAAGGACAGATGTCCTTTAGCCTGTCCACTAAATCTGAGCTAAGCCTGCAGGTGAGGAGTGTCTCAGTGCAAGTATGGAACGTGCTGCAAAATGAGATTCAATACTGAGAGGGAAATGAGTACAGGTATAGGGGTCGGTCACTTCCTAATTTTGACAGGCTCCTCCTGTGAGCAAAGGCTGTTGCAGTATCGTGAGGCAGCTGCTTCTCATTGTCCTTATGGTGTGTTGTTACCGAGATTCACACACAGGCTGATGCTTCGATACCCTGTCACCTTTGCTTGAAAAATAAGGTCATATTGTATGCAAGATGATACTGTATTCACCATTTAATATTTTATACAATTAAAATATTTAGCTAAGTAACAGTGTGTTGGGGTGGGTGTGTTTGTGTATGTGTGGGTATAAATAAGTATAAATAAACAAGTATTAGTGGTGCAATAGCACTGAATAATTTATCCAGACCAAATTAATTATTTTCAGCCTCTTAGTCTTGAAAATTTTGAACTGAATTCCTCAAGTTCATTTACAATGTTCTTTTTTTAATAGGCAGTAGTAGTAGCTGTGGTTTCTCAGGGTATCTTAGCCAGCTTAAGGATACAATGGCTGGAAAGCTTGCCCATTTTCCCTCCTTAGATCAGCTAGCCTAATGAAAGATGATACTTCTGTCTGCAAAGCGTGCTTCTTTATTCTTTTCTAATCTTCTGATGCAAGTGGTACAAACATTTAAGAGCAAATTAATACAGTCTGGAGGATTGGTGACTATGAATAAACACCCCAAGTTTTGAAGTGAGACAAAGCAGGAAAGGGAGGATGGTCTGATCAGAGGCAAACTGGCATGAGTAGCAATAATAGCAGCACTATATAATATGACTTATAATGTCAGTGCATCACTAGATTTGCCCAAGACACTGCAGTAGCACCATAGCACAGATAAGAGCTTGCAGTATATGTAGTTTGCCTATGCAGTGTCGCTGTAATCAGAGATTCCCGTCAGGATACAGTAACCCTTTGATTTTGATTCACCCCTTTGCTTCAGCGCTTGCCTTGGGCTGCACTACATCCATCTGGCTACCTGTCTTGGTTTCGCCACCCCTGTCGTAAGGACTCCTGCCAACTGCTTGCCTCTCGACATGCTGCATTTACTACCCCTGAAAGCAGAGCTTTCTGCTAGCCAGGGAGGGAGAGCACTGAGGAGCAGTGAACTGGCAGATTGACAAATAAGCTCAGACTGACCCAGGGCTGGCACCCTCCGGAACTCTCTTATATTTTTGTGTTGGGCATGATCATCTCTAAGTGTGGCCCTGATTCCAGCTGTCATTTTAGGTCAGATGCATAATATCAGTTTACAGAACAAGTGTAGTTAAAAGACCCCCATCCATCATAGCCAGATGGAGGGAAAAAAAACTACAAATATAGTGGGTATCAGCAATGCTTGGGACATACTACAACTGGTGCTCCTTCAGCACGGGTAGCTCAGCTGTGGCACCACTGAAGATGGTAACCTGCATTGCCGTGGTCATCTGTGAAACCACTGTGTGCTGGAGAATTTAATCTGAATACCTTGTCAGCACAAAGATAGAGAAATTACCTTCACCGATACAGTTCGTGATATATATGCTAGATAAATAAGAGAACCAAAAGGCAAAACATCACACTGAGTAAACCTTCTGTACAGGCTGTTTGTGAGCCTTCCCTTTATCAGGAATTAGCACCAATCTTGTAAACAGGATGTCCGTTTTGTGAGGAGACTGATGCTAGAGACAAGGCCAGACCTAAATCATTTATTAGTTGTTGACATCACCTTAAAATAGGTTGAATTTACTCTCTTTACAAAGGGAGCAGAAATTCTTCTTTTTCCTCTTCTATATGTCTTTCATCCAGTTTTTGATTTGTAGGGCTTCCCCAGAACAGTGGACTCACGCTGGACAGGTCCACGCTGCCCTGGCAAGAGGAGATGGATGTTACTGCTTCAATGCTTTAACCAGTCCCTCTTCTCCCCACCTTTTTTGACTGTCCCTGGCCACATACTGCCAGAATACTCTTCAAATGTGTCCTGCCCCACTCATCTGGCAAATGTTGTGCTTATGCTCTGAGATACCTCAAGATAGCTTCTGCTGGGCTTTTCCTGACTGAGGACACAGGGAGGTAAGATAACTCGCTTCACCTTTTGAATGCAACATGGATTCTCCTTAGGGAACAGGATGTAAGCTTTGGTCTGTGCCTGCACATTTCCTTTGTATGAGCTTGTGTCTTTTTCAGATTCGGTGTGTCTGGGTGTCTCAGGCTAGAATTGGGTGGTGGTTACTTATCTCAGTCCTTATGACTGTACTTCTTGTCATATTTTGTCAATAGTGAATAGTTAAGTCTGGAGAAAATAAGACAATTTTGAAAGACAGTAATTACATATTTGTTCTCAGGCTCATAAGGATTGGTTCATGCCCTTGGGTTTCGCACGAGAGGATTTAGACCATTCTCCTGCTGTCTTTTCTCTTTTCCCCAGAAAGCTATTTCAATGCCTGCAGCTCTGCTACAGTCAGGTAGTGATTAGAATATATTGTCAAATCTTTTAGCTTTTTTTTTATTGTTGTGTCACACGGCTCACCTGCCAACTTGTTTCTTGTTAATTCAACTCTTCTCATCTGCTTCTGTTTCTACACTTACTTGTGGGGAGATGAGGTGACTGGGATTGAATAGGAGATAGCAGCGGTAGTTGAAGCAAGATGAAAATGAATGATATTTTCAAATCCTAAGCAGGGCTGCAGAGGCTAATAATTACATTAAAAAGGCCCTCTGCAGGTAGGTGCAAATAGGCTAGTCTAAACAAGTGCCACTATTTTAATGTGGGCTGTTCAAGACGATGTCATTACCTGACTAGACTGCCACCTTTCACCTCCAGCCATTGTGCTCTGTTAGATCTCACTAACAGGGAGAGTGAGGAACTTGTTTGCAGGGGATTTGTTGTCTCACGCTCAGAGGCAGCTGAGAGACTTGCCAAATGACAGGAAGACGCTTACATTCACAAGGTGTGATTGCCTAAGTGTTTGACTGTGTCTAATTAGTTTGCCTTTGCTGGTTGGTAGCTCCACAGTCAGAAGCAGATTGACTCTGCAGGCTTTAAGCAAAGAGGTCTGATTGGTGTTATTATCATTTGTTTATTTAACCCTCCCACTAGCCATGAAATATTCCCTACAGTATGGCCTTTTCCTCTGTCTTTAAAAAAGGCATTTTTATGGCACGTATTGTGATGAATAATATTTTCTCTCATCATCTTTCCACAACTTCTAGTTATATTGTAATTAGATTTATTTTAAACATCTTCAGAACAGTTATTAGTACTAACTTTTTGAGCTTTGAAATATGAGTAATATCTGATTGCCATCAGAAGCAGGTGATTTTAGCTTATTTTTATCATAAATAACAGAGATGCTGTCTTCCTCTGTGTGTGAGAACCAGTTTGGCCAAGCTTCTCTGGGGATAATGAATCAAAATACTAATCTTTTTCCTTAGCATGTCATTCTTATAATGAGAAGAGACCCAAAAAAGACAAAGGTAGACCTTGAAAATCCTTATATAATAATAGATACCCCACGTTTAAAATAAAGAAGGGTTCTCTGAGTATGACAGAACACAAAAGAACCTTTCTTTTTCAATGCTGTTTTGCTTGGCTGTACCTCTGGGATGCAGTTCTACTCTGCAGGTTCTAGGGAATTCTCTGTCCTACAGTTTTCAGATTTATGGGGCATGAGACCTAATTATCATGGGGTGGAAAAAAAAGAGTTTGAAATGGTGATTCCGGGAGGACAAATGAGTTTTCTCTGTAGGGAAATTCCTTTGTCTGTACTTACAAGTAGCCTTTTAACGATGCCCAAAAAAATGCTGGGTTTGCGTTTGCTGTTGTGAGATGTTCCTCCCAAAGATACCACATCCTGATCTGAAAGTGAAAGAAAGGATCAATATCCAGAGTATCTGGGGTTGCCTTTGACTAACATCTGTTCTGTTTTGGTGCTTTGGATCCTACCACTTTGAAATGTGCAGAACTCAGATACCAACATACACCTCTTCGTTTGAAGGGCACCTTACCTTTCTGGCTATTCTTCTCATTCCTTTCTGAATTCTTAGGCTCCATAGCGAGGATTTCCATACTGCCTAGCCTCTTGCTTTGGTTTTGAGGTTTTGGGTTCATTTTTCCTTCTAATGGTTGAATGCACTGGCTGCTTCAACATTTCCTAAAGTCAAATTAAATTATCTTCAGAACTATGTCAAATTACAGGAAACAATCCAAACTCTATAACTGAAAGAATAGGCCATTATCCTATCACTGAACAGTTAATCAAATTAAATATGCCTATCTAGGTGTATCTTTCTCTATTCATTCTTAAA
The DNA here is from genome assembly GCF_964237585.1 of Gallinula chloropus. Lineage (NCBI taxonomy): Eukaryota > Metazoa > Chordata > Aves > Gruiformes > Rallidae > Gallinula > Gallinula chloropus. The sequence goes on from NC_140091.1 coordinate 17,212,005, forward strand.
AGTTCCAAGTAATAAACCCTGTATTAGTATCTCATTATATGATGCAAATTCTGTAAGCAATTGTCATTATTACATCCTCAAATTATTCTGAAATCAGTTAAAATACAAACGAACACAGAGTAGGAGTTCGGTCTCAGCTCTGTAGACTGCATTTCAGGGCAGCCCACCTTGGGTTTATGCAGCCCTTTTCCCTTCAGGAGTGTGAGATGCAAAAGGAAGCTGCATCTCTGGGGTAAGGTGTGTGGGTTTGAGAGAGATGTGTCATCACATCTCTAGCCAGATACTGTCAATTGGCTGATGATCTCAGCAGGTCCAAATGAATAGTGTGCTGCACTAAAAGTCAAGTAACTTATTTACCCTAATATTAAGGATAAAGGATTTCTGAAAAATGAGAATAGTCTTAATTCTTTTTAATCAGGAAGCTTAAGATTTATAAGTTGAACAAGTCTTCTTTCCTAACTAGGACTTTCCTCAGACCTCTGCGAGACTTTTGCCTCCTCCAACCATCCTCAAAGTCTTCTGAGTTTTGGGTCTGCTTTGCAGCAGTAGGGACCAGTTTTCATTTCTGGTCAGGATCCCTCCTGAGTTTGCATAATCTGCAGCAGGAGGGTGCAGAAAAAAGGCCAGCCACTGTCTTTGGTTGTGCTGTCACCATGGAATGACTTTCAGCTAGCTTGTTCTGTGAAACAGAAGTCATGAAGATGCCCCTTCAGTTCCCATGTGATAACACAGCATGTTGCTGTGTACCATCAAGCCAGACTTGACTAAACTTGTATAATTGTAGTACCATGTAGCTTATCCTAAGACTTGAAAGATTTTTCAACAGTGGAGAGGCTAAACCACAGCGGATCTCTAAACCGCTATTATAAGATAGCAGCAGAAGAAAATACAGCCTGTCAAGGTATCAGATTAAAACAAACTGATATCTTTTAGAGCTTTTACTAATTGTCACTCCTCTGCAATCTTGCACAACTCCCATGTGCAAATGGACTTACTGGCAAGTTTCTGTGTATGTACCACCGCCCTGGCTCTACTAAACCCCCTTATCTTAGCTTCACTAATTTGCCATGTCAAATTAGTGTGATGAAACAAATTCTAATTACATTGAAAGATCACTTAGAGAATTAGCACTGCTGCTGTGGTCTGTTCTTGTGCTGTCTTATTTGCATACTAATCCAACAAGCCTAGGTAGATGACAAAATGAAATGTCTTCTAACGTGTTTATGAGTTTTTCCTGGGAAGGTGCTGACTCAGCTTTGACAGATGCTCCCATAGGCAGAAAGCTGGAAGGAGGAAATACAAACCACATTGCTCAACCTAAGGGAGGATGTTATTTTTCCCGTTTGACTTCCTAGCTTGTTTGATCCATTGGGAAAGCAGCAATCCTTTTTTCATTTTAAACACAAACCAAATGATGGCATCAAGAATGAAAAATTTAATCATGACCCCTGTTTGATATTTATGTTTATAGTATCAAAACACCAAAACCATAGGAAAAAGTGCAATTTAAAAAACAGATTTTTAACAAAAATCTTTAAATACGTCCTGCAAAAGAACAGTTGAGCTTAATTCCTAGTGGTAGGAGTTACGGAATAAGAGCATGGCTTAATGTATTTATAACATCTTCTTTATGTCTCAGAGTCTTAGTGTGTTCGATGAGTTTATGCTTATAAATTATTAAGTCATTGTTTTCTTCCTGACCAAAAATACTGATTTGTAAGTATGCCTGGCTGCAAAACTAACCTGTGTCTAGCTGCTCTGTATTTACTTGCTGAGGGAGAAAAAAAGAAAAACTTGCAAATTTTTGGCTCAGAATATGGAACAACCCAAAAACATGACTATTGCAAATTTATTTCCCACTGGCATTACAACTTCTGTTCCATTGGAAACACAAAGCCCATGTTAATAGGTTTTGCTTCACATTTTAAAGCCATGGGATTGAGATACAGAATCCTGAAGAGAAGGGTAAGACAATGTCTTACCATTTGTGGGTGGGCCTGCTAAAATAATTTTCCCACTCGTCTTCACATGTGAATGATTTCTTGCCCTTTTTATCACACCACCACGCACAGGCCTTGCCTGGAGATTTTCATGGGAGTTAGCAGGGCTGTTCCTTGCTCTGTTCCTAATCATAATGGGCAAATTCATAGAGAAGTCTTGGCTTAGGTGAGATCTTCAACGTCTTGTTACAAAAGAAACAAGGCTGCAGTCCTTGTCCTACCAAGGTTCATGGCAGAACTCTGTATGATTCAAATGCAGCCAGGTTTAGTGTGAAGTACAGCTAAAATGTGTGGAGATCACTGTGTATCTTGGTCACCCTGGAAAGCACTAGGAACGAAGTGAGCTGACTAGGAGGTAAAAATGTTCGATGTCATGATTAGGTGTATATTTACTTAGTGTACTGTACACACTCTGCAGTATGCATGCTTAATAACCTAGGCTTATAGCTTTTTCTGTATGAATATTTATTGGAATAGAACAGGCAAGAGTTGCTTATATTTGTACCTGCAGAGAAACCATTATTTATTTGTGTGTAAGCATGTCATATAACATACACGGAAAAAGAAGCACTTCACAGTAGAAAAGTCATGGCATTTATTACAATTCAATAGAAAATATCACAGAAATATTCATACGCCAGAAAATTAACCCAGTGCCACGGTGCTCTGGTAGAAGAAGGGCGCTTTTACTATCATAATGCCACAGAGGACGTTGGTCATAGGTGAGTAGTTGAGTCTGCAGATAACTCAGAGAATTTTTGATGTAATTATGTAGTAGATGTACAGGAGATGACCTGTGTGTTGGATCACATGATGCGCTGGCAAACTGGGACACATAAAATAGAAATTGTATTATATTTTCATTCTAGTTTTTCAAATTTTTCATGAAATGCTAATTTTGCTACAGATCCATTATTTATGAAACTGAAAGGCTTTTTTCCCCCCCTCAGTGCCAGAGGGATTTTACATGTGTAAGCCCCATTTAGCGTTAATGGCAGATACCAGTATACAACCTCCATTCACTGGGAGGAAAATAGTCTAGCGCATCTAATTAACGAATACTGAATCACTTGCATAGATAATATTTCCTGTATGCTGGGGTTTAGTATTCTGATTAAAAGCACAGTGCAGCAAACAAGACTCGAAGGTTGCATATGTAGCTGAAATATTCCATGGGAAAATTTACTGTATTGTTTAAATGTAGATTGTTCATTTCCTTTCTTCAAGAGCAGCGTAGCTTGTATGGTTCAATGGCTCAGACCTATTTGCCTGTTACATTTTTCACACCAAAGCAGCAGCTCAGATGTGGCAACCTATTGCTCTACAGGCAAGGTCCTGGTTCTGTATCTGGGCTTTCAGCAAGGGGGGAGGAGCAGCCCCTCAATGGACCAATGTCAGAATGTCTCCATTGCCCTCACTGAGTGTTGGATATGGCTTCGTGTCTTAATTGCTACTCTGAAGACTATAAAAATCTACCTGTTTTCATTAAAGTGTAGCTCTCTTTGCCATCAACATCTAAATTAGTGATGTATCTTACCGCTAAACACTAGTTAGATATCTGCAGCAATGGTGTACTTTTATATTAAATCCTGTAAGATTTTCTCTTGGGGATTAAGGCGCAGCCTTGCTCTCTTTAAAACAGCTTCACTCATCCCATCATATCTATTTTCCCCCTTTCTGACGGCTAGATACCATCCTAGTCAAAAGCAGGCTAGCTGAAGAGCTGTCACTGCAGCTACAGCACTATAGGTCAGCCAGAGAAAGAGCTGGCTTCAAACACAGTGACAGAAGACAGTTCAATTGTGGAACCAGGACAACCGTCAACTTCCCTTTGCCCAGACCGTGCTCTTTGCAGGACTGTAGCAGGGGATGCAGACTTTCCTTATTAGGGAAATTAATAATTTTCTTATTAGAAAATTATGCAATAGCTACTAAGGTGTGAAAGCGGATAGATGAGGATTGCATTTTCACCTGTAAAGTGGATGAGGAGTAAAACAAGATGTTCAAGGTGTTTGTTACATTAAAAGCATGATGTGCTTATTTCCAAGACACTAAGACTTCCAGGATACTAAGTATGGGCTTGTATAAGAAGAGCAAATTGAAACCTTTCTGAACTTTACTTGAAGTTTGGGCTAGTACAAAACTTCTTGGCTCAGTCCTCTCTCAATAGATTTACAATATCAGAGTTGTGCTGTAATTGGTACCACACTGACACATAATGTAAAGTGTTACCTACATTTAAAACTTGAAAATAGTATTTGAATTCCATATTCACAGGTAATAAGAGTTCATCTTCATGGTGGGGAAAATGAGTTTCAGAATGACAGCTCCTAACCTGGATTTTTTTCTTTCCAGTTCAGTTCATATGGTTTTCTCAATATGGGCGTTATTCTGAAATACTTATAGAGGCAAAATCCTCCCTGAAGTCGCAAATATAAACAGTGATAACGATTGAGAAAGACTTACTCAATGTATATATTTGTCTCCACATAACCAGTGCAAGCTTTATAAAAAATGCTGCAATAGTCCACACTAATACCAGCAGCATTGTGATATGTCTGTAGTTCCATGTAAAACATTTAATTTAAAAATAACAATAATTGGCATTTCAACCTTCTCCTTCCCAAGGATTTCAGAGCACTTCCCAAAACTTAGCTTATTAATTCTCACAATAGCAAATATCTGTCAAGGCAAATATATCTAGATGAGACCCAAAGCTCCTTTGGAGAACTCTCTGTATTACTACCGTTGTGCTTTTGCCTGAGAAAAAAACCTACTCATTCCAATTACTTTGGGGAATTTACAACAAAAAGTTCCACAACCCCTGAAAAACAGACTTTTTTTTTTTTTTTTAGCTGGCTCTTCTCTTTACCCCTAGGTCATGTTATCTCTGAGCAACACGGTAAATCACAGGAATTTGCTTTTGCAGTGTCTTGATTTGACATTTAAATTATTCTCCTGATTCAGATCTTCTGACAATCTGGCAATAAGGTTGACAGTTGAGTCCAAATTTGCTTATTCTGTGGCATTTGTGACAATCCCTGTGTGAGTTCTGCTCTTTTAAAAACCAGATTTCCTCATGATCCTAGCCTGGCAGTCTGTATGGTGGGGAATCTGTTTAGAGCTGGAGAGAGCTCCCAGCAGAGGAGTGGGCAATTTTTCCACAGTGCTTGCAGTGAAACTTGGAAAGGTAACCACATGTATTCCCACATGATTTATTCTTTCCTTAAGAAACAAGCATCTAAAGATGATGGACCACAATCTGTCTGTGGACAGAGAGGGAAAGGGGAAGATGTAGCTCTGATCATCCTTGTGCCAGAGAGGTGGGAAACTATCGGCTTAGTCTGCATCTTTATGGTTTGGGAAGATGTGAAAATGCTGCTGTTGGTTGAAACCAGATATGAGACTTTCCTTCCCTTCCTCCCCCCTGAGAGTTACCATTCTGGGCAGCTGGCAAGCAGCTGAGCTGTGTCCCTTCACAATTAGCCCATCAGACATGGTAAGTATCTGACAATCTCACCTTCTCCTTCATTGCAAAGTGAGTGATTAATGAATGAATGGGTTTTTTGCAGAGTAATTCAAAGCTGCAGTATAATCACTTTGATAAGATTAAGATCTTGTTTGACATTTTAATAAGAATAAAATAAGCATTTGCTTGTTAGGACATGATCAGGAAATACCATGGTTGCAGATAAATCAATACATAATACAAGTTGTTCTTTAGAAACTTTAGAAATTTTTGCTTGTGTTTGAAATAATTCATATTTTATGCCTGTGATCCATCTTTAGCAGTTATATTGCAAGGTTTTCTACCTGTTTTCCTAGGTTGAAGAAAGAAAGAGAAGGTAAAAGGCCATGTACAAAGCTGAGATTCACCAAAAACCCCTCAGGAGAACCCCTACTAAAGCCACTGACTGCTTGTGGCAGCATTGTATCTTTCATGTCTTAAGCACCAAATGAAACATCATCAACCAACCAGAAAAAGGTATACTATTCCTTTTGAGTGATGCAATTGAGACTGCTGTTGTATAGCAAATGATTATATGTATTTTGCAGGCTGTATTGGTAAAAAAAAAAAAGTTAGATGTAGCTGGGAAAGAATGTTCTAATTAAATTCACATTAATGAAAACTTTGACATTTGGCATCAAAAATGGTATTAAAAAAATTCCATGGAGTTGTTTTTGTGATTGTTCAACTCCTGCCATTCTCAGATTCAGCGGCTTCCTCTCTCCTACCAGTGAACATTGGCTGATGACAAGGGAGGGTCTGGGCTGCAATTTCAGAAAGAGTTTGGATTAGAAAGGCTTGCTTCAATCAAAAAATATGGCCTATGTGAGTATGAGGATGTTGTGGGTGTGCCACTGCAGATTTGCTGTTTGTTCTTATGTGTGTATTATTTTCTAGGAGTAACGTGAGCCTTTGGACTTTCCATGTCAATTATGGATGGAAAAGTAATTTGATAGCTGCCAAAAGGCACTAAAAGGCCTGTGTTCATGTCCTCTATCAATCCAGGTAATTTCATCAATCTAAATGCCTAAACCTTTACACAAAATGACACCTCCCTGTCTGGGGATAACTGTTAAGGGAGGAAGGACCCAGGTATACTCCAGTGAGTGATTTTTAACTACATCCTCCATTCCTTCATCCATGAATGCCCGCATGTGAAGCAGCAGTTGGTTTCAAAGCAGTGCTGCACAATTGTTAATGTGAAATATTATTTACAAAAGCTGTGGGGAAGGATTTGCATCGAACCCAAATGACACTTGTGTCTGTGGGAAGAGAAGTGAGAGTAAAGATGAGTAATCATTTGATCTAAATGGGGACACAGCTGTATTTCTAATGGGATTCAGGCTTTCGAATGTCCAACATCTTCCAGTCTGCCTTAGAGGAGCTGTGAACTTATCATTCGGGCATGTGCACATAAATACAGCAGCTGCCATTGCTGATGGCTTTGAAGCATTTTGCAGTCAACTGCCGGAGCTGGTGGCTCCATGCCAAATCATGATGTGATTCTGATCCTGAGAGATTTCCATGCAAGACTGGGGACAGAGGTCATGGATCAAATATAATGGGCTGACATGTATTAGGAAAGATTAATGAGTCTGAGCACAAATTAATTGTGTTCTTATCAGATAATCAGCAGGTCTCACTAACACTTTCAGTGTTATAAAAGAAGAATATGTACTGGGGTCTTTCCTGGTCAGCTATAAGGAAACAGATTTTTATCATTATTTAAATGTGACTAAATATCAGTTTTGTCTGGTATAAAATCTTATCAAGGGGTTATTCCAGATCAGGTCAGGGCTATTTTACCAAGTTCCACATTAATAGGGAAAGGAGTTGCAACAACGAAGTTTATTATAATGTCAGGAAGAAAACCAGGGTAGAGCAGAAATAAGCCAGATTGTTGTTTACAGTTGTGATCTGAGAAAAGTAGAGCAGCGTAAAGGTAGTGGTGGATACAAAAGATACTGATAAGAAAATCATGTTATGACCCAGTAACTAGAAAAGGATTATTTTCACTCAGTTAAATGCTACTAAAATGTGAATCCAATTCTGTTCTGTAGGATAGTTTCCTTTTAACAATCAGAATTTCTTGAGTGCTAACTTCTTCCCCCAAAAGCAAGAGTTGGGAGTACAGAAGCAGCACAGAGGTTAGGTTGCAGGGTAAGTTACAGGACAGCTTCCCTAAAACCTTTTGCAATTTGGTAGTAGATGGTTCCATTCATTGTGTGTTTGCTGTCTGTGTGTGACACTTGTGAAAAATTCATCTCTGTTTCTGGCAAATGTTTTCACTGGCCTGAGGACTCCGGATTTCTCATACCTGTTTTTCCATTACTTTTTGTTTTGTCTGGGTTTTGTTTCGTTTAAAATGAGTTATATACTAGAGCATTTAGGTTGTGGACTTGAGCAGTTACAAGTCAGAAGATAACAGAAGCAGCAGGTTATTGTGTTTAAAATTTGTATCAAAGACCCTGTAAGTAGATAATTAATGAGCAGAATTTGAATGAGGGCACTTCTCCTTTTTCATTGTTTTTTGTACGGAAACAGTCCGTAGCCTAGGATGACTTGGCCTAATTTCTTGTGTCTTTACAAACCAAAGCTGGATGATCTAAATATATAAATGACAGAGACAACAATCAAAGACATATAAGATAGATGTACTGAATAGCAAACTTTCTAGTCACCAGCTACTGATATAAATGGGTTAAAAGACAGGCCTCAATAGACCCCTCGGAGGCACCATTGCACCGCAGGATTTAGGATAATTCAATGAGAAAAGAACCAGCCCAATCCCCTATCTTTATTGTGGGAATTCTTCCAGGAGTGTCAGGAACACCTCCAAGAGAAGAGTATGAACAATTTTCACAATAAAACTTGGAAATAGGGTGCACATAGTTGTCCTTATTTTGCATCTGAGTTTAAGTCACTTGTCAAGGAAAAAGCTAGTTTTCTCTCTTCTTTGGGTTTCTCAGAATGCTTTCCATAGAGAGAAAAGGCAATCCATCCTTACTGAAAGAAATCCTGTATATTTGAGCTTGAGGATCACTTGGTCGAAGTGAATGAAGCTGTAGCATTTTACCTGACAAAGCGATGGCATTGGGATACTTGATGTCCAATGCCAGTCATGGTTTGGTGCCTCTGTAGTAAGGAAGGGCTGGGGGAGCAAGCTGGAATTGCAAAATTTTTCAAGTACTGTTTAACCAGGTGTTCCCTAAGTCCCTCTCTCCTCCTTCTCTAAACCTGAGAAGTAGATTGTACCTCAGTGGTTTCTTAACCCAGTGCTTTCTGTTTTTTCCAATTATTCTAATTTCTACCTGCAGAAATTCACTAGCTAGAATGAGAACACAAAGCCTGTATGTCAAATATAAATTGACACAATGCCACTGGAGCCCAAAAAGCCTAGCTGCTTTACACTGTTTGAGGATCTGGTTCGTTTTGTTTCAGTTCTTGTTGTATACAGAAGTGAACCATGATTTAAATATAAAGGGAATGTCTTCAGTTGTAATGAGCCCTTGTTTGTACAATGTGTGTAGTACAGTGTGTGGAAGTATTTTACCAGCCTATCTTCCCTTCAAGAGAATGACACTATGTGCGTTTGATACAGTCAATAAGTTTTGGGTTTTTGTTTTGTAACATTGCCCACTTTGGGGTTTCATCACATTCCCAGCAATGTTCTGAATTTTTATTTGTAACTCTGTGTAAGACGGTAGCTTTTCACTTCTGCTTGTTAGTGTACATTTTGGACAATGTTAACATCATCTCAGATATTCAGAACAAGTGAGGAACTTGGTTTAAGTCCTTAGGAGAAGCTAAAAAGACTATTAACAAGCCGAGTCTATAAAAAACATCTGTTCCAGTCATGCTGCTGATTTTTTATTAGTCCTTCAAATCCATAGCAAAGATCTCTAGAGCAAGAAAAATGCTCTAGTGTGGAGTGCAATTTCCAATTTCTTAGCTAACCTGATTTTGTTGATTCATACATATGCATGATTCAGTGCTGTTCCTGAATACAAACAAAAAAAAAACCCTTTTGGGTTGTACTTTATTTATTTTCCTTGAAATGCCCTTGAAATTTCATTTGCTCAGTGAAACCAAACAAATAATTGCATACTAAAAGGAAAATGAAGAGTAGCAAGCTAAATAATTTGTAACATCAAATATTCCTCTGCTGTGGTTAACATTCTCGGTGAGGGGAAACAGTCAGCAATAAACAGCCCAATGTATCTTAAATGCAATAACTAATATCAATGTCAAATGCATGAAGTGAAAATACCTTAGGATATGCTTTCACAGTTCTGTTATATCGCTGCTAAATGGAATATGCTATATAACTATAATAGCAGTCATACTTGTCATATTTCTCCTGATCTCTAAGGAAAAATACCCATGTAGCCATTATGCAGCTTACATCTTTTTCTAGTCAAAGTCGTATTTTTATGGGGGTCTTTATGGTGGTTTTTAAAAGTTTACACTCTGAAAGCAAACTTGTCACAATTTGTATATCATGCAGACTATACCAAGTCATATTCCTCATAATTAGGGACATAGCAGTGCTCTGTTGTGCACATCACTGCTAGCTGGCTGCGTAGTAAATAACAAAAGATTACTTCTGATTTGGGCTGTGTAATGCTCATCTGTATGAAAAAAGGCAAATAAGCAAGTTCTTTTAAGCAGAATTTGTAACGATGATGGCATTAATCACACTGGATAAAATGTATCATTGGTGTAACTCAAACAATACCAGTGGAGCAATAGCAGGGGTGAATCTGACCCATTTTAGCTAAAATTGCACTCATTTCTCTCAACACCCCAAGCAGAAACTTCATATGGCGATGAGCACTTTTCATTATGTTCCAAGTGTGAAATGTTGCACAGTGTGAAGTTTATAAATTAAAATTGGTATTTTTGAGTCAGTAGTTGCTAGTGAACCTAGCTGCTTCTGGTGATGGTTTGGAAGGTAGGTTGGAAAGGAGGGTCACCAAGAACTAGGTCGGGAGTTATTTAGGCCAATGAGATGTTTGAGAGATAACGAAGACCCTTGGATAGCTTGCTTTGTCTTCCTGGAAAGATAAAGTTGGGAAAGGACATGTCAAAGTATTCTAGTCAACTTTTCAATTGTTTCTGTGACTTCCCCCCTGCCAGACATCCAGTCTGTGCAAGCCCCTTGCGTGCCAGGACTGTATAGAAGGGTGTATAAGAGGACTCTGGCGAGCAGCTGGTAACCTCACTTTTTCAGCTCCAGCTACCTATTTATGCCGCACTGGGTGGAATGCTTCATTTTCCACCCAGCACTATCGTTCTTGTAAGCCTGCTTGACTGTAGTTCAGTGTAACATTTGTTACATATGGCTAAAATGTACCCAATAGACCCAACTGTTTCCACTGCTGGAGATCTGTGCGCTGCTTCCTGGTGGTGATGTCAGCCTATGGAGTCCTTGCACAGAGCGTGGAAGCATCTGGAGAAATCACATTTTCATAATGTAGCAGCAATAAGTCATCATTTGTTCCACTTATATCAGATCCACTCTGCAAATCTGATAGGAAGATTCCTCCCTAGGGATCTCATCTTGCTTCCTTTACTTGTTCACTGAAGACCATGATAACCACACAAGTGGGTTGAGCACGATTTGACCCCTGGTAATTAAGATCACTTACCTTAATATGTTTGCTAGTTTGAGCAGGAGAACCAAGCACAATGACTTAGGACGTTTACAGCATTGGTTTACTTCATGCATGAAATATTGGAAGACAATATGAAACCACCTTTTAATGATGATTCTGCTCTTGAGCCCATCCCATTTCTTTATTAGCAGATGACCTTTTCTTTTCTCTAAGGTACTCTCTGGGTAGTAGGCACAGCAGACAGGAAGAGATGCATCTGTAAACTAATATCAGCTTTGGAAAACTTCTGTAACGAGACCATGATGCACTGCCAACAGCATCACACTTGGGTCCTACCTAGATGAAGTAAATTATATCTAAAACAATAAACTAATCTTTAGTTCCTAAAATTAAATACAAAGATCAGGAAAAGCAAATATATATGTCAATCTGGACTCTAAATTCTGGTGGAAAAAACCTGGCCTCACAGCTTCAGAAAATAAATATTTTTGCCACGTGGCAATGGTTGTGAAGTAAATATGTCCCGCTGCTCTGATCTTACATCCTGTCACATTAATGTTTCAGAGCACTCAATATAAATATTAAAACTAATAGCTTCGCTCTTCAGCTATTACTCCATCATTCCCTGAAATCATCATAAAACATTCAAAACCTTTTAGAACATTTACACACTTGAATCTGATGGTGGGGAAAGGAGACTAACAGAGCACAGCTCGCAAGCTTAAATAATAGTGGAAAGCTGTTTATGGAGTATGCTTTATTTATTCATCATTTCAAGTAAAGTTTCAGTTTTGATGGAAAGGAAAAAAATCAAAGTATAGCTGTCAAGGGAGAAGCCTGAAGTATTGCTTTTCTATACTGTGGACTTGTGTAAAAATATGGAAAAAAGTTGATTTCTTTTTTTTTTTTAAAAAAAAAAAGCAAGAGTCCATGAGAATCTCAGTCCAAGGTCAATCAATCTTAGGACTGTGGGTACGTAAACAGCTAATGGATTGTAAAGACACATACCAGTGTTATGAATTTTTAACGAGCAACTCTTCAGCACAGACCCCTATAAATCAATGATGACTTATTGGCTAGATCAATTATGCAAACTTTAAAACATTTAATGACAGGTAATGAACAAGTCTCTAGAGTCCACCAGTCAACAGTGTTTTGCAGTTGTAGTTACAACTACTTAAGTGAAAAGTCTGCAGGAAGCCTTTCCTCAGAAATGATTTAAAGCTAAACTCTAAGGCTGCAGTAAAGTATGGTTGTGTTTCTCCCTGTATATAAGCTTAAAGAGGTTGGCAGGTGGGCATGCTTGTTAATGTACTTATTGGCATATATATATATTTTTTAAACCAACAGTATATTGTGACCTTGGGAAACCTGCTTTCCCAAATTTTACAGTACCTTACAGGAAACTTGAAGTAGAGACATAAATGATGGGATTTTTTAAATGGAAGAAAGGCTGTGCTTGTGTTAAAGGACTAAATAGTTCTTTATTATAATGCTTGAGTTTGAAAGTTAAGATAGAAGTAAAAAAAACCCCAAACAGATGTGAGACTAATGGCCTGTGCTGCAGTTAACCAGCACAACAGGACCAAAAGATGAGTGTAGGCTGAATAATAGAAAAAAAGTCTTTTGGAATAACTGGTGGCATTATGGTGGTTTAATTGCATATTAGAATTATTATCCAATGAAAGATGAAGGATTTTTCTGTGGATTTTTGAATTTAATAGTTCTTTTAAATTTTAAACATTAACCTTTCTAATGGGCCATTTTAGATAATTCTGAAGATTACAGGAAAGTTATAAATTAAACACACTGTTCAAGAACCAGAAGCAGTGTGTAAGCCCCTGATCCAAATGCCCCGTTTCTCTGTTAACTTAACTTAAGGCTTTACTCAGATTGACTGAGGCCTCCAGGCTCAATCAGTCAATTGAGTAAGTGCTTTTTATTGCCATTTGCTTTACTTTCCTAAAGGAAACAAATGTAAATGAAAGCTTGGAAGAGACTTAATCTTAGGTTTGAAGAATCAAAGTTTAAGTGTTTTGTAAAAATGGTAGAATTATTTGGAAAAAAAAAATTGTCCTTGGCTGTATTCTTTGCAAGGGAGCTGTGGTCAGAGAGCCTCCCAGTATCCTATGGCAATATATCTGAACCCTAGCTGTTTAAACTCATCATCAAGGTCCTACCTCTTTCCTGTTTGCTGCCAGCAGTGATCCATGAGAGCTCGTGCCCTGCCACACAGCCAGCGACCCCCACTTGGGCTGAATAGCATCTTGCTCAGGAAGCTGCTCTGGCAATTGTCGGTGAGGTTTGATGTGGATAGGTGGGTACTGGACCCAGCAGGAAGAGCATGAATGGGTGTTTTTCCATTTTATGCTCAAGGTTGGCATGTGAGGCATACAAGGAAAGTGCGGCCATGAGAGATTGTGAATAAACTGAAGAGTCATCCAGGCATCTGTAGTACTTAAAGACAACTGCAATTTTTTCTTTGTTGATCTGAACACAAATGAGCACTTGCTGTTCAGTATTTATTACTGCTTCTCTTGTGCTGGTGGATGAAGTTCAGATGTGCTGCTACAAGAACTGAAAAGTTGTCTCATTTCACCAGGTTCCCTGAGTGTCTCTGTGTCTTCATATGAGAACATTTTTTTGAACAGTACCTGATGATAAATAAAGTTTCCTCCTTTCTCCATCCTGGGGGAAAGTGCAAAAGGGCAAAGCTTTGCTAAAATGTTCTTTCTATAGTGATATAGGTGAAATTAGGATTTTAAGCACAGGATCTGATTAAGTCGTGGCAGGAAATAATAATAAAACTCTAGAGGCTTCTAGTGAGGGGAGGAGCGGCCTGCAAATTTGGTTATTGCTTCCTTTTTCAAGTGGGAAATGGAGAGATTGCTCCTGGTGGGTAAGGAGTGCTGTAGAACTACTGGGAAATATATTTGCTGTGGTCAACCTTTTATTGTCATCTGACCTGCTGGCAAAACAGGGCATTTAAAGAATAGCAGGATGGTGTCTTGAAATTCATGCTTCTACTTCTTTTGACTTTTTAGCTTCTTATTGGGACTGACATTACACTGCTGTCATTATTCTAATTGTCACAACTTATATGGATATCTCCAGCAGCTTCAATGTATCTTGTGTGGTAGTTCTCCATTTTTTGTCAGTAAAAACTATCAGTCATTCTCTGTTTGCCATATTTAGGGGGTCTCGTTGGCTGTAAGCATCGTTTGTACCTGCATTGCAAGTATGATGCTACTTGACTCTAGGAGGAAAAGATTTACATGTTGCTACCAATGAAACTGAGGGAAGATCGTATTTACTTCAGGGGTGAGCTTGCTGGAGAGGAATGACACACCTTTTAAATGTAGATATCTGGGCTGAATGGCATGCTCAATGGAGAGAAGTAGGAGTTGGGTTGACAAGTGAGATGCTTGTTGCTGAAAGGAGTAAATACCCATCCCCACCTCTTTCCTTCTGTCTCCAAGAGAAGGAATGTACCTTTGTGATGCTGTTTTACTCAATTGGTTTCTGTATGGAAGAAGCAGTGGACATGGCTGAACTGGTGGGTTTCTCCAAATGAGCCAAGGGTCAACAGTGATTTTTTTTTAAATTAATTTCTGGTTTTTTCACTTGTCAAATTAGAGCCACCAGTTTAGAGGAAGAGCTGCAGCAGGTGATGGAGAAGAAAAGAAATTGCCAACTTGATGTGTTGATCCTCCTGGTTGTTTTCATTTGACTTTGCCTGATACAACTTCTGAGTTTTTATCAGGTCTTTTTATATTGTTTTCTTCCTGATTGACACACTCAGGTTATTCTAAAACCTTGGATCAAGTAAGGTAGCTAAGATGTAGTGAGCGGATTCTTTCATGTTGGAAATTCATTGTCAGATTTGCTACATAAAACATCCCCTCATTTCACAGAGGAAATAACACCATCTCTTTCAACATCTTGTTTTAGGCTTCTCAGTGTATTTCCTAAAAGACTGATGGACAAGATAATTTGACTGACACCAACCCAGTTTTTCCTGACATCCCATCCACATGCAGAATCTGACAGCTGCCTTACAAACATCTCTATGCCTCTGAAGTTCCAGTAAATGCTTCTTCTGGGCCCATCTATTCCACATGCTGCACTGGTGGTGGCCAAAACCCACAGAGCTGGCATGCCCTGTCTGAAAGTGTGAGTTTTATCTTGTGTAATACAGCCGTGACTGGGTTACTGAAGTGAGCTGCACAGAAAAGTCTGTGGGTGACACGTCTGTAAGTGTCATGGGTCCTTCTGCTAATCGCAGAGAGGATTCTCCTTGGACCATGTGGCAAGATAACCAAAATGCCTTAGTTTTGTGTTTCTGTAGTGTTTTTGAAATTCTCTCCACTGTGGTGCTAGGAAGCCAAGTACTAATGTGGGACACAAACAAATACACAGGAAAGTCAGTGTCATTATTAGCACAGAGAAGCAAGGTACAGTTACCTGTCAGTTGCTCAGGCAGCACCAAGCTTCTGCATGTGTATTACAGTTACTGATTTCGTTTGGCCTTGCCAAAATTGCCTGTATAGTTATGGAAAGCTTTCTAGAACATTGGGTAAAAAGGGACAAATAAATTTGCATAAGATTGGGCCAAAACATAGACCGAATTCCAATCCAGTTGCTGGTTGGAGGAACTGGGGTTTAGTTCTTAAATTAATTATTTTTACTTGTCTTTTTTTTTTTTTTTTACAATATCCACACCTTATGACATCAGCTCAGATAGCAAAGCAAAAGCTTTGGAGTGTGTGTGTGTGAGCCCTCTCTGGCAATATTTTTTGTCCAGCTTAATCAAAGAATTGGAAATCTTATGACAGAAGGATAGAAAGCGAATGTTCTTGAGTGATTTGCAGCTTGATTTTCAAAGCAGGAAGCTATGGATAAGCTATTTTGCTTGCAGTCAGATGTTTATCTGAACTGAAGTGGAATGCTATGCCAATATAAAGATGTTTATTTGCATATGCTTTTTTTTTTTAAAGTTTTCTCTGGGAGTTCATTTCTGAAGTTATTGACTTCCTGGTAAATCACATTCTTTCCTTGCACTAAGCTAGGAAGCAATCAAATCTCCAGTGCTCAATTTGGCGATGTGTTTATTTTGCCTTTTTGAAAGCACATTTTTGCACTTTTTCATCTACTTCAAAAGTAAGTACATTAAAGAAAGGGTCAGGAGATGATGACTGTACTTCACAAAGGAAACAGTCATGTGGAGCTGCAAGAATTTATTGAGGTCAATGCTGACGAGAAATTGATAGCGTAGGTTGAGCAGTCTACTGATTTTTTTTCCAGTGTATTTTTCCAGTGCTCTAACGAAATTACTGTCACCCTTTTCTGAATGTAATATGTGCTCTATCTCTCTTTGCAGGCTCTCTATCTTTCTCTTCATCAAGATACTGTTAATCTTACTTCTCCCCACGTCTAGCAGGTTTCAAATGTTCAAAACTACGTAATTCATCAATTTTTTTTGCCTTTGACGCAACCTTTTGCTGATATGCACATGTATCTCCTGATCTCACTGCATATTGCAAATTAAAAAATTGAGGAAACCAAGCTGAGAGAGGAAAAGATTGTTAACAGGCGAAGTTCTTTTCCCTAATTTTTCCCCCAAGATTGCATTTCTTCTTTTTGTCATGGATGTTACAATTAAATGAATTTAACATAGAAAGATCCTAGTACACAGGGCTACACCTGGAAAACTCAGGTGTTTTGGTATTACCTTGCTAATAAGTGCACCTTCTTTCATTTGCAGCAGTCTTAGCCTTGTAGACAACTTCTGTCCCGTCCTCTTCACAGTGCTAAGGGTTGCAAGTCTCACTTAGGTACTAAGAAGTTTCCACACAACTTCTATAGCCTGTGTCAGTCTTACTGTCATTTCCCCTCTGTATTGGAATCGACTCTGGTGTGTCTGTGAGCTAACTACTTGCATGCAACCTTACATTGTTTTTCTCTCAACTCCCCAGTGCAGCTTTACCACATGGGGGAACTGATGCTACAGAACTAGCAGTTCTCCAGCCACACAGGGACATGTATTGAAGAAGAGCTTGTCTGTGAACTCCCTAGAGCATTACAAGGGTTCATAGCCTTTCAGGCAGTGATCTGCAATGCTCCTTTGCCATTAGCTGCATATTCACAGACATATTGGCCATTGTAAGAGATGACCCTTGCTTTCAACACCTATTTCCTAAGCACTATCATTCATTAGAAAGACTACATATTGTCTTGATTTAGTAATGGACAAAGCTCCTGTCCCTGCACTTCACTAGGATTTCACTGTCTCATTTAGTTAGGACTGGGCTTGCTTACTGTTACCTTGCCGGGTTTCAGGCCTGGCATGTTCCTGTATACAAAAGCCTTCAGCATTCAATTTGAGCTCTGGAGTCAGGGTTTATTTGCTCTGGTAAGGTCCCATTGTGTGGGCATCCTGGAGATCAAGGTGTTTGAGATCATATTGCTGATCCTGTTCTCTTTCAAGCCACCAGCACTTCAGCCGATACAAAACTCGGGGAGTTTGGCCTCATGTGCAGCTAGGTAGATCATCCAGGGTACCCCGAGCATGCCTGGTGTATCACTGCATCCCCACCACAGGCACATCAACTGCTCTTTGGGAGGTGACAGTGGTATATGAAATGAGATGAAAAATGTGTTATGCTTGCTGTCACTCAGAGCAGTGGTGCTATAACCATTAACTCTTCTGATGTGAGCATAGTGAATACATGGCTGCTAGTGCTGGGTCAGTTCTGATGTTCATATTAATGGTGATTCCTGTGTTTTGGCTGGAATTTCATAGTTGCATAAACATGAGTGCCCTACATGGTGCCCAGTCCTAGCTTAAGAGAGGGTTAAAAGGGAAGAATGATGTCATGGAAAAGGCAGAACTGGAAAAAGGATAGGTTAAAACACATTAGTTGTCAGGTCCAACATAATCTTTTACAGATGAAACTTCAATCCTTTTACTACTCAGGGTGGGATTTTGGCTGTCTGTCTTGGAACCTGTGATTTATTGTGTCTCATTAAACAACTGAAATTAGGAAAAGTAATGCTTGAATAATAACTTAGTGTCTGAGTAATCACAAACACTGTTGTATTTTCAAACAACTCTGTGAGGTGAACAGATTGTGTAGGCTTCATCTGATGCTCTAGTGCTGATATTTTATATTCGAAAGTGTCTAGTGAATTTTTTGGTGCCCAACAATGCCTTGACTTGCTGTACCTGAGAGAGTGACTGATATTCAGACAGAGCTGTAATGACCAACCAGTCTAGTTACAAAGGGTTACTACGTGGTCTGACCCTTTCCCAGCAAAACAACCATTACAGACAATCTGTACGAAAATCAGCTGTAGTCTGAATGCAGAGTGGGACACAGCTTCTCAGAAGACCTGATTTATCTGTACATAGCATAAGTGGATAGATCAGTCCATACCTGGAGAAAGAAGTCCACCAAAATAAGTTGTGGGTTGGGTACATCATTCTAATGATTTATCTTGCTGAACTACCCCTTGTAAGTACAGATTTGGAAAGAAAAAAAAAATAAATCCAGTTTTGTCAAAAAAAGGCTCAGTGACAAAGACATCTCAACCTTTCTCATTGTGGTAAACTAATGTCCTGCACTGTTTACAATACGCATTGTTTTCTGGATAACTAGATTCGGTTACAACTTCCTCCATCAGAGAGTTATATTTCTTTTTTCTTTCCAGACCTGGTGCATTTTTAACAACTAAGCATAAAAATAGTATGATGCAGTAGTGTGTCAATGGAAACTATATTTTCCTTCTTCAAGGAAGGAGGAAAATGTCCAGCTTTTTTATATCCTTCTTGAAAACTAGTCCCCAGAACTAGGCAGTGCATATGGCCAATGTCTTATCAAAGCCAGGTTTCATTATCCAGTAACATCTCAGTCAAAAGATTCCACAGTGAAACTCTGGATTAACTTTGGCTGTTTTGAAAAGATGACAAAGGAATAATAGAAAATTCCCATTTTGTAGCCAAGGATGCAGTAGTTTCCCTAGAACAGGTCACATGCTGACACTGTGAAGCAGTCTGGCTCTGCCATTCCTGCAAGGCAGAAGTGAGAAAAACATACCTTGTTTAGGCTTTTTGGCTTTAGCTTTTAGTTCCAAAGCACAGAATCAGAAGTATAACTGTTAATGAAGAATGTTGATGCATATGTTCAATTAACAACCTGTAAGATCAAGCATGAAACCTTTCTTCTTGTTTATTCCTACTGCGTAAAACCACCAGGATGCAATCTGCCTGAAGAAGGCAGACTCTGCTCTGAGGGGCTTGCAGTGCTGAGACCTGTTCCTGCAGTAGTCCATGTTTATTCATCAAATGGGGAAACACTCCCTGTGTCAGAGAGATTATCTGCATTAGCCATCGGTACATGCAGTAAGTGTTTGTACAGTCAGGTCATCAGTAGAGGATCTCAACTGGAGATTTGGGGGAGAGCTACTTTCTTTACATTGGCTCTGTGAGATGAGTGTTAACTGCCTCTGAATTCAAATTTAACGTTAATGGTAATCTGATCTCTAATAATATGTTGACCTCGGTCTCATTTTGCTTTATGTTTTATTTTTCACTGCTGTTCATCAGCTCGGTGATGGCAATACAGCTTTATTTCTCATGCCGCTGACTCGCTGACTTGTTCCTACCACAGTATCAATTTCCAGGGGTGTTTCTTTAGCATCTTAAGGTCAGGCAGGTTTGGGTACTTTCAGACTAGCATGGATTTAGATATTGATGGGAATCAGTTTCAGTTTAGGAAAAAAAGACAGAGTAGAGCAAAATACAGATTTGAGATACTGTAAGTAGGCAATGTTCTTCCCAGGACTCAGGAGTCATAGAATACAGCACAAAAGATTAGTCGTCATTTCTGCAGGAAAGGTCTCACAGCAAAAAGTCCTGCTGTGCAAAGAACCACCAGGTAGTTCTGAATGATGCTTGCTGTAGGTCCAGTGTCTCTGAACACCTCTTGCTCTGCCCAAACCATTAAGGCTGCCCCCGGTGACTGACCTGGCACCATCCCAGTCCTGGGTCAGTGTTTGTTCAGTATCTCTGTACAGCCAGTACTGTGCTGTGTAGACATGCTCCTGGTGATCCAGCTGTCAGTGCTGATGCCGATTTAGGGACAAGGGATCAACTCTTGCATATTAAGCCCAGAGGCTCACTTCCACCTTTGTGGCTATGACTGACTTGCATGAACCTGACTGAGTTACTCATGCTCTGCCCAGGGAAACTGCTCAGATTCTTTCTAGGTTAAAATGTCCTTTCTTCTTTTTAAATTGATATTGTTTGCCATATTTCCAGGTTTGGTCACTCTTGCAGCAGGTAATTTATGCTGTTCAGAGTAATTTATTTATTATCTTTGATGAATAAATAATTTGTTTTCTAAATAAACCCTCCACTCAAGGTCAAATGAAGAGTTCTGTCTGCTTTCTCCTTTGTTTTTATAGGGTTTGAAACATTTTTTTTTTCCTTTTTAATATAATTGAACTATATCCTGTAGTAGTAGACTTATTTCTAGGACTGGTTCTTTTTGTTTGTATTTCCCCCCCCCCCCCCCCCCCCCAGTAAAAATAATTCACTGAAGTAGCACTGGAGGGTTTTTTGCTGTAATTTTGTAATACTATAGGTAAGTCACTTTCATCACTTAATTCCTTCATATACCAATCAAGAGTATTATTCTACAGTTGAAAAATATGAAGATTCATTGATAACTGTAGCATGTTTCAGAAATGTGTCATATTCCCAGGAATATTCTCAATTGCACTGATCTACAGGGGAACATTTAGAGTTAACACTAAAGGACACTAAAAGAAGAGCATAATTTTATGTTGACAATAAAGGCTAAGTGCACGGCACTCTCTGCTAATCTTTAATTTTACAAATCCTTGTCTGGAGACCTTTCTAGTTCTGAATTTCTGAAGGATGGCTAGGATTTTAGCTGACTGACTTCTGTTTGACTTTAATGGGAGATCTGCATTTTAAAACACCATGCAATATTTTGAAAAGTTCCTCATAATGTCCAGACTAGCATTATTTTAAATCTGTCCTTGGCAATGGCAAATGATGTTATTAATATTCAGTTGTTGCAAGATGAATTCAAACAAGGTGGGGGCGGGGGATGTTCTTTGGCTTGGTTCTTGGTTGTTAAGAAAGTAATAAACATTCCTTGTCTCTGATTTTATAATGGACAATAACCATTAACTGATCAACAGAAGAAATGTCAGGTGTGGAATCAATGCTGATAGAAAAATATTTCATCTGTTTACATTTATGAAGGATCACTGATGAAACCTTTGATCCCATTAAGGATATAAACTCTTCACATATAGTCGATGACAAGTCTGATGAGCTAGCTGAGCTCAACCAGCCTTGCTGTGCTTAGTGAATGTTCAGCTAAAAAGGGATCAAATTGACTCACGAATTTCAAGATTCCTAGGAAATTACCATTGTGAGGTGACCCAGTTTTTTGATTAGTGTCATGAAAAGACAGGTCTCACTGAGAAATAAACGTAATAATGTCAACCATGCGCTTAAGTTCTTCTCTCCGTTATACACATTCGCTTTCAAATTGTTTTGTCATTTTAGCATAAACTGTATCACTTGCTTTCATCTGAGAAACACAAGCTTAGCATAGTTCTGTGCAGAAATCAAAGATGAGCATGGAAAAAAGGCCCCTCTTTGCCTATTGAATCATTGATCAGACAAGCACAGCAGATATTTGCATGGATCCTCAGTAGCTAGGTCTCAGTAGCTACCTTAGATAATTGTTGGAAGGGAAAGAAGAGTAGCAAAGTTTGATATTTCATCCATCTGTTTTTCCTAGTAATTGCAGACCTTCTTGTGGGTTGCCCTCTCTAAATCTATTATCCTTCAAGCACAGGGGGATCTCTTGGTGATACTGTTATTGGTACTGTTATCCCTAGTTTAAACCAAGAACAAGAAATCATGAAATGAACAGCCTTTCCTTGTTAACAAATGAGTATATTGAGGGGAGGTTGACTCGCTGGGCCAGGAGATGAGAAAGAGAGGGAGAGGCAAAGGAAAAAGTCTGAAGTGCCACCAAATCTGAATTGCAGTGTGGGTAATTTCATGCTGTGTTATTCTCTCCTCAGAAAGCCATTTGAGTTGGAAAACACACATGCAAATACTATATGAGCTCTAAAAGATTTAGGAAGTCTCCACAGTGACAAGGCTACAGTTAGTCACTGGCTGTCAGTTGGAACCATAGTCTTCCCACCTTCCTATGTCACTGGGGGCTCATCAGCCCCATTTGGTTGTTGGGATAAAGCCATATCTACCTCCATTTCTTACCCTATATCTGTGACACTTTTTGATCACCTCTTCCAATGTTTTCAGCTCTTCCAGCTCGCTCTGTTCCTGTTTCCCGGTGCAAATGCAGAGAACTTTCTGTGTTGCAGAGGCCTGCAGCACAACCAAAGGATGTGAGGAAAACTGCCTCTGCAAGAAGACCATAACTTCATTTTTGTCCCCATTGAAGATCTTGTGTGCTCCCCTCAGGACTCAGGACAGCTCAGTGGAGAAGAGGTGGTGAGGATGGCCACATATAGCAAAGACGATGTGCCTTGGTATGAGGTAGGTGGAAAGCCATCCTTGGCTCATGGGCTTACCATCATCACAAATAGCTTTACTGCAGAAATAGAAGCAACACAATTATGGATTTTTATGTTAAGAAGACTTAGAAGTCAGATGATTTGAGAGAAAGGGACAAAAAACTCTCTAGGTCAGGTAAGTGCAAACAAAATGCAGGAACATAAGAATGTATAGTCACAGCTCTTCCTCAGTGTGGCAGCAACATCTGTTAAAATATGCAGGACACTTAAAACTGGCAAGGAGCTCTGAACCCCTGGGTGAGCTGGAAAGCTGGACTGTGTCAGAGAGAGATGATGGCTTCAGTCTGTTGGGATAAAGTTTCCCATTGAGTGCTGAAGTACCAGTGCCTGTGGACTCTGGTTTCTTTCCTTCTCCTTTCCCTCTCCTTTTTCTCCAGTGCTTGCCGGTTACGTTAAAAACCAATGCTTGGTCCTCTGAGGTACTCATTGGCTTTGACCGGTGTTATAAACCACCTGGTGATGGGCTGTAGTAGGAAAAGGCAGTTGCCACTGGAGGTGAACACAAGGTGAGATAAAAACTGAACAAAAATATGGCATTGTTCTTTTTAAACTGCAAATTCAAGTCCAAGGTGTGAACAGCCTAACCTTCAAATAATAAATGTGCAGACAAATCTTCCGGATGCACTGAGAGCGCTATTTTGGAAGCTATAACCGCAAGCCGCGTGGGTTAGATATAGTGATTGCACAGGTGTAGGCTGCCCCAGCTACATGTCTTTTCAAAACCACAGCAGAGCGTTTCATGAGCAGCACTGTTATCTTTTCACTGCCTGGGTTATTTTTGCATTTTGAGGCTCTCCCAGTGTTTCAGCTCACAGGAGAGTGCGTCAGGAAGAATTTACAGTTCTTCCTATGGAGATTTTCTCTTACAGAAATTAAGAATCTCGTTTCTATATGGTGTAATTTGGGTGGCAGAGGGCGAAGAGGGAGGGAAGGAACTCCAAAGGAAATAAAACCCTCTTCATAACAACCATTAGTCAAACAGGCTCAGCTACCACTGGTACAAAGGATCTCAGCTGGTTAAACTGCTTACATTTCTCTCTTAAGCTAACAGTGGAATAGCCAAGTAGAAATCATTCCCCAGATGTTACAAGTGCTCTGAAATCTGTTTGAAACTATCTTTAAATACTTTACACTTCTTACAAATTCATATCTTGATCCCAGAAGAGGATCCAGTGCGCTCACCATGGACTAATAAACATTTAGAAAAGTTAAATTACTTAGAGATAGTTAAGTATCATACAAATATGTGTAAAGCGTAGACACTCCCCGTCATAAAGCCCAACCTGAAAAGGTCTTTGCCTATTTAATAGCATTTTGGTTCACCTGTTTAATAAAGAGGATTATTTTTAACCTCTCTGGTTCCAAACAGAACATCAGATTCTATTAAAACAGAGTGGAGGAAGAAAAATCTTAAACTGGAGCGTTTAGTCACCTGCAGAGTGAGAGAGATTGAAAAGGAAAATGGATTTACAGCCTTCTAGATCGGTTTGTAGGCAATTTGAATTCCTTTTGAATCAATTTCTGCATAATATTAGTGGTCTGGAATGATACAAATGGTCTCAGAAACCAGCTGCCTTTTGCAGCATGAAGAAATCCTCTCCCTGAGTCCTTGTTATTTTTTAAGTCACCTGCTTTCCCTTCACTTATCCTTTCATGTTGTGCTCTGCCTTCTGACGAGTGAAACACAAACAGGAAGTGGGAAGGCACAGGCTTTGTCTCCCTACTCTGCCAGTGTGCTTCATACATTTGTGAAGAAGCAGACCCACATCATAAAACCAGCTGAAAGCCACGGAGGTACCTCTCTAAAAAATGTAATGGACTGTACTGAAAGCCTAACTTTGACTGATGTGAGGTTTGGGACTTTATCCAGGTAAGAATTCATGCAGCAATGAGCACAGATAAGGCAGATGACCCAGAGTAGGGCCAAACTGTTTACCAGCAGATGTGTTTTTGAAAATCTTCCTTAACTGGTCATGGCAGCGGAAAATACCCTGCTGTTAAACGCATCTGCAATCCACTGCGCTCCCAATCCACCTACAAAAATTCTGACCTTTAAAGAAATGATGGAGAAGCTGGTGATTTTTTCCATGGCATTGAAGCTCAGTCTATTTTAGGCTCCAAGGCAATTGCAGCCCTTTTTGCTCCCTATTTCACATCACTTTTAAGTCTTGTTCTGGCCACTATGAACCCTTCAGCACTTCTCCCTGTGCAATCACTCGAGTCAAGATCTGTGATTTGTGATTTGCAGATGACATGTACATTTCTTGGCTGATGGCTGTTAAAGCAGTTTGCAAACCTAAGGCAATAAACTGCAGGGATGCAGTTGGAGCTCTTGATTGCCACACTAAATTGCCATTCTCATGCAAATGTATAACAAGTTTCTCATTATTAAGATTGAAAATAAACTGTTGTACAATCTCAATTTTGAAAATGCCTGTGTTAGTATTTTAATGAAATCATTCTGTCAATTTCCATTATGTACATTCTGTTGGTGGGAATATCATATTTAACTAGTCTGTATTGAAAATGGTGATGCAACCTGCTGTATAGGAAGAAGAAAAAAAAAACCCAAACAGTTTCTGCATTCACCAAATGTATGTCCTTTAATCCCTTCACTATGGAATTCTATTTACTGAGTTGTAGAATGCAGTAACAGTTCCTAAAGTGTTAACATGATAATTTATGCATTTCTGATGATCTTTCATTTAAATATTCATAAAATACATACTGGGATGTATGGACCCTTTAGAAAATTCAGTTTCTTAAAATAGTCACTTCTGTTCTTCTTAAAAGATACCTAAAAAGAAAACCTGCTTGATTTTGTTTTAAGTGACACTATAAATGTACAAACAAAATGTAATCTTAAACAGAAAATAATGTGATTACCATCAGAAGGATTACTAGTGTTCATTGTTCAGAGAGCAGGAAACACAAAATTATTGTTTCAAATACTCGGTCTTAGCTTGCAAAAAAGCAAATGTATTGAAGTGCTTCAGTCCTAATGTGCAGCCTAAAGTCTACATATTGTATAAATTCCTAATCCTGTCAAAATGCAAGTCTGAAGATTAGCAGAATGTATAATAAATGTGTCTGTCATTACACATAAGAATAGTATTGCTAAATCAAGTGTGGCCCTTTATAGATGTAAAAAAAGCCTAACTTAAGCAGATTTGCACTTTATAATTCTACAGCTCTGAGGAGGAAAAGGCAAGATTGACTAAAAGAGATTCCACATTTCTCTGATATAAAACAGTTTGTCTGCACACACACAAAAAGCCATTGGCACAGATTTATTTAGCAAATAACTTAATATTTATTGCGATTTCTTGTACATTTAATTATTAATGTCAGCAGTGTTACAGTATTTCTATGAGGTTGCTGTTACTGACCCTGTACCTGTTGGGTTTTTTCCCCCTCATATTATTTTTTCTACAACCATGAAAGCATAACACTTACCAATTATTTTGTGTGGCAGAATCAAAAAGACCTATGGTTTTGTTGTCTGTCGCTAGGTCTCTTATTTTTTCAGCATTTCAGGACTTGACTGTTGTCCTACAAAATATTGTTTACTTTAAGCATTTTATACTTGGTGCATTTGGTACATTAATTATAAAACTACAGAACTACCATTTCTTAATGGATTAAAACGAGTCTTGCAGAAAGGTTCAATGAAGCCAGAAGAAGATATAAACCAGGTATGCAGTTCTTTGTTTAGCATTAAATGTAACCTAGACATGGCAGTGCTACCCTTAAGAGGTGTGGTGATTTGGACTGTTAAGGTAGAATATTACAGGCACCTTCCTATATGAAGGTTCTTTTATGATATTAATCCTATTTCCTTAATGAGATAGAATAACTAGAATGAGAGAGAAAGGTTCAATTACATATCTGCTCTGTTGTATTTATTATAAATATGAAGAATGTTAGGAGTGATGTGTGAACCCATGCCTTTTACTGAGTTGCAACATTTTTGTGTGGTCTAAAGCAGAAAGTAAGTCAATAATCATCTTGTTGGTTGAAAAACTGTTTTCAGACAAGTCCTTTTTCCTCTCACAACTTTTAAATAAACCAGCCAACCAGATAACTCGGAACGACTGAAGTCAGTAGAAAGCTGCAAGATGCAGCACTATTGAACTCGGTAGTAAAACTCTCACTGACTTCAATAGAGGCAAATTTCTCCCCAACATTTTCGAAGGTGCCTGGAGGGTGTGCATCACCAACTTAGGGAATTTTAAGGAGGTATTTCACAGTGCTTGAAAATCACGTGTTTCAGATATGTCTTATCCAGATGATAAGATGTAAAAATAGCTGGTATAACAAGCATTAAAATAGGGCAGCTCCCGTTCCTTATTGATGAAAATAGCTCTGATCCACCTTTTGTGATCAGCTGGCATGTTGTACCAGTTTTGCTCGTTCTTAAGTGTACTGATCCAGATTCTGAAGGTCTTATATGCACAACAGCCCTCTAGTCATTGAGGACAGTGGGAGCTCTGCTAGAGTCAAGCCCTCAGGACTAGGCATAGAATTTCCTCTTAGGCTTATTATTTTTTTCACTTGAAGAAGTAAAAATGACTGAAAGAAGTAACTGTATCATTTATAGCAGGAAATGAAATGTCCTCATGGTATAAGTCTTCAACTAAAACGGGAGCATCTCTGGCATTGAATATCTTGGACAGGGACTATTAACACATTTATTGGGCAGGTCTGTTTGGGTCTGATACATGTAGGCACTGTTAGTGGAAGTACTGAAGACTGAGTTTAAAAGCACAGCACTGTAATCTCTGTCATTATTTTCTCATTATAAATTCACTAGGAGACTCTCAAGAGCCAGGTCTCTCCCTTTGTGCATACCAAGGAGCTTCATCCTAATGCTAGTCGTTTGGGGAAGGAACACATCTGCCTCTCATCTGCTGTCTGGGAGCACTGTCACCCTCCCTCACACACACCTCTCCAAAGATCCCCAGGCCCTCCATGCACAGAGCACTACTACTCCAGCAGTTCAGTGGACAGAAGGAGGGGCCATCCCTAACTTGCAGAGATCCATTTTCAGCCCTCCTCCCACCCTGCCACTGTACTGGAGAAGCAGTGGGTACCGTACCACTCCAGTTCCTGGAAGCAAAGTGGTGTAGATTGTCTCCTACAGTGCAGAGGGATGCAAACAGTTGGGTGTAGGAGTGGTGTGGTAGGTAGCACAATACTACTCCATAATTTGCTATCCCAGGAATTCCTGCTGCTTCAAGTTGCATTGTGGCTGTGGGAGCTGTGAGGTCCTCATGAACGGGTGACAAAGTCACATGCCTATCAATCTGTACTCCAGGTCAGCCTCAGGTGGGTCTTTCTTTTTGTACCTCCAGTGAACAAGCTGTCAGGGCACTTAAACGACCATCATTATGAGAGAGGTCCAGATTGTGAGGGAGATATATCCCCTGTTCTCTGTCAGGGGCATAAGCAGGAGAATTCCCAACCTCCCAGTTTCTGTTCCTTTAAGGAAGCCATCCTCTTTGGAAAAGGGTCCCATGGCATGCTGAGGTCTGTGCTACAGCAGGGCAGGTGGGTTTTATGCCACTACAGTTTCTTTAGAAAAGGGAAGCCAAGCTAAAATCTTCTATGGGAAAGGAAGAATGTGGATGAATTTTCAACTTGGGTCAGGGTATTGATCAAAATGTTTTGTTCCAGTATTCTCAACCCTTTTTTTCTTTCTTTTTTTAAAATTTTGAAATACAGGCTTTTTAATATTAACGTAAAAAACAAAAACAAAAACAAAAACAAAACAAAAGCAAACTGAAAACAAAAGAAAATACAAGAACAATCTCAGAAAGAACTTTTCTAGTTAATCCCAGCATAAAATTTCTTGGTCTGGATAAATCTCCTTGCCTGTCCTTTAGTACATTTTTTTTTTCCCAGAATAGAAACCAAATAATCTCTAAATGACACTGCCTGTTCAAAACATGCCAGGAAAAGTAGGACTGGTCCCAGTCCCCCTATATTTACCAGAATAGGATTCAGGTCTTTAGCGTAAAAATGCATGTATATAATAAGCTAAGAAAACAGTTAAATCATTAAAAGGTGACACATGCTTTGGCTTTTCTACAGGATTGAAGCCAACAAAATTATTCCCACGTTGGACAATTTTGAATATGGCTTTTGGGTTTTTTTCCCTTTGCTATAGGAAATGTTGTCATGTCACTAGTACCCTTCATGAGTGGCGTATAATAAGCAACAGATTCACTGGGAAAATACTTCCTATCTGTTAGAAAAAGTTGACAATTTTCAAATAGATGGTGCGTGATTTAGATTTGTTGGTGAGTTATGTACACTGGGTGTTGCATTAAAGCTATCACTGAATACACATTTATCATGGTAATGAGAGCATCATTTAACAGAGCTGCTAATATTCCCTCTCAGGCTATATAGTGGTAAACATAGGTTGGTTTGGTTGTTGTTTTTTTTTTTTAAGATCTACAATACATCTTTAAGTGTTGTGCTCATTATAATAGTAATTAAATAAGGAAATGAACAGCAGTCAGAGAAAGCATGATGAAGATGGAACTGTAGCACTAAAGAATGATCTTGGGAATATTTCTGATATGGTGATTGTTTTATTCTAGCATGCTCTTGAGTGTTGCCTTTTACCCCAGAAAAGCTTTCAGATCACAGCTGCTTCTGTATTGATGAGTATGGGGAACAGGACAAAGTCTAGCTGTGAACGTTCGATCAATCTTTATATAGGTAAAATTGCCACTCTCCAGCTGATTTATGTAACGATTTTAGTTTGTGCCAGGAAAGCCATAACAGAAATCCACTCCTGTGCAATTAATGGTTTAAATCAAATGCACATCCTTGCTGCACAGGATACTTATGCCTAAATATTGTAGGAGACAAGACTATACTTCTTGAATAAATGATGCAGAAAGTGGTTGAAGTTTACTTTCTGTTATCCAGGGGTTGCTTCTTGCCTTCTTCAAATGTAGTCTATTTAATCTCCTGTAGTGTGGGAAATTATGTTCAAAATCTCTGTGATCCTCTGTCCCTAGTAAGTTATGCAAGTAGTGACAAGTATACACCATAAGGTCTTGAGATTATATCTGTAATGTGTGGCTACAGACTGTTGATCAAGAGAGCCTGGAAGAAAAACATTATTTGCAGGTGTGAAAAACCGTCACCTTTATCAAATAATTCCTCTTGCATCTCTCCCAAGGCATTGTAGCCTATTTAAACTTGGGAGGTTAAGTTTGTAGCATTCATTATGACTGAAAATTTAGTTCACACAATCATGATGTTCTCTTTATTAAGTGTTACTGTTAAACAATATTAAAATAAACTCGTGTGGCTGGCCCTTTGAAAGGTTCACGGGATATTTATTTCTTTGCCTTGTATCTTAATTGTGCCTGCTTTTTAAGATTCTGATATGCAAGCTAATGTTGCTGCTTATATGCCTTATTTGCCACATATTATCTGATTTATCTATGTATATCTTACAATTTACAGTTCTGTCTGATGCGTATAATTGAAATGCTTAGGGGTAATGTAAATGTCTTTTGACAGAGCTATGGCTTGAATCTTTGGTTGGTAGGTTTTCCTGAACCTCAGAACAAATCACAAATAAATCCTGGCAGACAGCCTGGCAGCTTTACTGCACCTAGCAAAAATACATTCCATAAGACTCTTCACCCGTGTCATTATATGCATTATTAGAATGACAACAAGTTTCAGAAACTCTTGCTAGATATATTCCCCTGTCAAGATACCCCCACTAAAGATGGCTAACTCACCCACTGACTCTCCCAATCTGATCTCATTTTATGTAGTACCTTCAGCCCCAGTTCATCACTACTTTTTGGCAAATGGTCTATCCCTGTCCTTTAGAACAGCTGTTCTTTTGTTACTGTCATGCCATGGAAAACATTGGGCATTCCTGTTGTCCGTGGCCACAGAGAGTGAGCAGGGCTTCAGGAACTTCAGAAGGTGATGGGATCTTTTAGTGGAGGAAGGATTCCCCCTGTATCCATGCAACCTTGCTGACAAGCAGAGCTGGCAGATAGATGAATAACATTCTCTCTGCACCCTTCCAAAATGGGTAAGGCTGAACACATGTTCAGAAATGTTTTCCCATCCTCTTGCTAGGGAGTGGGTTGGCTCCGTATTTCTTTTCGCTGTGGGCTGCACCTCATTGGGCCCAATGCAGTCCTGAATTATTATCAGACAAACAATTGTTACTGGTGTAAGATCATTTACTTGGACTGAAAAATCTTCAGAAAGTTACATGCTTGTTCTGCAAATTGAGCTCTTTGCTCCAGCCAGCCAGCCAATAAGCTGGGCAGCAGTTCAGGTAAGCACCATGGCTCTGCTTTTGGGTGATAGTTTCTCCACATGGAAGGCAGTTTGTTAATTACTATTCCTTTCTTCTCTGCATGCAGGTCCTTTTCAAGGCACTGAGATATCAAGGTTTGGTCCTGGTTTCAGTAAGAGCCTCACTTCTGAAGATGAAGCCACAGACTCTTTCCAACAAACTAATGGGGGCGGGAGGGAAGAAAACTGCAGGGTGTGGGAGTCAGATCTTTTTTTAGAAAAAATGAAGAGGCCTTGTGTCATTTTCTCCTCCAGTCCATTGGTCGCAAGGCCTGTTCTGGATAGAGAGATGGAGATTTGCTGACTTTTCTTTTTAAGAGAAGTGAGAGATGGGTTAGAAACCTGAGCATCGAAAGGCACTTTTTTTTTTCTTCCTCTTTTGGAAGAATGTCAAGTGCTTAGGGGAAAAAGCAGACAGTCAGAAACATCAAAACCTGATGTGATTCTCCTGAAAGGCACTCTGATGCACTGGAAATGCCACATCTCCACTCCTGGGACCCAGTGCAATTATCTCGGGAAAACAGAGTAATTTCCAAACTATTGACTTGCCAGTAGGGCTAGGTCAGCGTGGCCTGATGGTTTGCAGCAAAAGGCTCCCAGTAGTCTTTAAAAATCTGACAAGTCATAGAGCTGTTTGTTGCTGCCTGTGAGCCAGGAGGGTATGGGACATCAGCCGCCATGGAAAAAAGGGCTGTGGGTGACATGAAAGCGAATGGAAGTAGACTGTCCTTCTCTTCCAGGACTTCTCTGCTGAGGTGTGACAGCTATGGCAAAACCATTTACTGCCATCAAGAGGCTGATATGAGAGAAGAATATGAAATATGCCGTTCCTTACCCAGGAAACATACAGTGTTTCCGAATGACCGATTTATTATTTTCACCCTGTCCAGCAATACAGAAGGTGCATCAGGGATCTGCCTTCCTCTGCTCTGAATAACTTAAGTCAGGCTGCAACATGTGAAATAATTGAGCTGACCAGAATTTACAGCTCTAGGTGGACTTTCATCTTTCTGTTGGGTTTGTGAGTCATGACAATAAGAGTTACCACATGAGCATGATGCAAAATGTACATGCTCATTTCTTTCTCATTTTTCATTTTCGTACTGTTTTATGATTCAGTTTGGCTCTAGCACGGTCCGGCTCTCTTAGGCAAGAGTCTCTACAATGATTAGGTATCATCTTTAAAAATGAGAGCAACAGACAGATCATGTGAGCCATGCTCTTTCATTTTTTACTCTGATCTTCACATAGCAAGTCCCACATGGCATTCAGAGAGGTCTGTCTTGTTTAATGTGGACTTTGTTGGGCTGTAATTTATTTTGCTTAATTATTTATGGCTACATTATGTATATTAGCTGCACTTGTCTAAATAACAAGGGTTGCAATGGAAGACTGCCTGTTCAGCTGATTAATTCCTGTTACTTTCTGCATTTCTTAAGGTGATTTTGTGATGAGTTTAGATTGCTGTTTGTTGTTCCTGGGCTTGTGTCTGGCAGGAACACTCTGGGACAGCAATAGGAATAGGCACAGGCAGAGCTTAAACAAATGGTCATGCAATATTACATCTGTTTTGCACTTGAGGATGATTTCAGAAGGATAGAGAATTGTTCTAGAACTGAATGAAAGATCACTCCAATCAAGAGCTCTTTTTATTCCTTACCATCACAATTTTGAGACTCATCATTTTTTAAAATTCTATTTTTCATTCATAAAAATGAGACAATGTATAGCATAGTAAATTGAAAGTTACCTAGAAAAGAGAAATAGATTGGAAGATGACTTTCTTGTCTGATACATTCTTTTGTCTGCTTCTTACTGCTTGCTTACAGCTCACAGCCATGGCAGGCAGCTAGCAGACCAAGTGCAGGTTAACTGTTCTAATATTTATGGATAGGGAAAATACCCTGAGCACCCTTTTAATATGGGTTCCTTGGACATGAGGGCATCAATGGCTCTATAAAATGTAAATACATTCTTAATTACCTCAAGTGCCCCTCCTGCCCAAGTGGCTCTTTTATGTGAAACACATCTCACTGGTAATGAGCACAAATATTGTTAATGGACTGTGAAGGGCATATTATATAATTATTTTTTTCCTGGATACCATGCTGGCAATACGTAGGGTTCACTTCTTGTTTAGTTCTGGAAAGTTCTCAGTTTAGGGTTTTTTTTCCCCCAATAAGGGAGCTCTTCCTAAATGAGGACCGCCACAGTCTTCTCTGACTGCTCCTGTAATTCTTGCAGTCTGTCTTGGGCTCTCAATTTCAGTAACAGGAAACAAAATCACTTTGAAATGTGTTATAGCATCTGCTTTTCCCAAAGGAAATATTTTCCCAGAAATTTTTCTTTTTCCTGCTTCCCAATTCTGTCTCAGGAACAAACTCCATTCCTGCTCAGCCTTTCTTGGGAGTAGTCTCATGCATCTCCGTGAAGGTCTGAGCTTGTTCATTCAATTCTCAGACTTTGAGGTTTATGTTACATCTTGAAAACTTGTAGTGGGAGAAGCCCAAACTCTGAGGTACTAGGGAGGAAATTGCTGCATGTGGAGCAGAACCTGAGTGAGGCCCACGATGGGAATACGACCATGAAAAGAACTGTAAGGGGTGAGAAACGGAGTTGGCAGGTTTTTTTTCAGAGCAATGGGAGACTGCTTAGAGGTTGTAGAGTGAAAGATGTATAATTCACTGGACAGGGAAAAGAAAAGGGCCACAATGGCTATTTTGAGTCATAGAAGGAGAGGTTGGGAAAAAAAGTCTGTACCCCATACTACTACACAATGAATTAGAAAGTGTGTGCTGACACTTTAGAGTTGTGCATGGCTTTCTTGAGAACTTGCATGAGGGCAGATAATACAATCTCTGAAAGCTGCTGCTTCTTGAGAGGCTGAGATCTAGCTCTGGCTCTGCTACATTGCTGCCTGCAAAAACAGGCCATATAATTTGAACCCTTGTTGCCTTAGACTAAGCAAAGAATGAATAAACATCAGCTTGGAGTGGGAAGGGTGCGTCTGTCCGAGCAGTGTTGTTGGCACTGGAGCACCCTCCAGTCAGGATAGTGAGGGCAAGTGCAATTAGTACATTTAAGGTCTGGGTTTTTGTTCTTTGGAAGGATTGTATGGTGACTGCAGTGGATAGCAATTCACCCAGAAATGTCTTTGTAGCTTTAGGTTTTGTTGTGGGACAATGTGCTCCTTAGCAGTGAGAACCGCAGATGGTGCAACCACAGGTAGTGTGGAAATGTCTGTGTGTGAGTGAAAGTTATGTGTGCTGCTACCAAGAGATTGAGGAGAGAGGAGTTGGAGATTGTGAAGGTGTCTGAGCCTCATTCATTGCTGCCCCCATACTTTGATGTCCTCTGTACACTACGAGCTTTACCAGAAGGATGCAGCTTCTGATAAAAAGGCGCCTCTTTCTCCAATTTCATTCCTTGCTCAAAAAAATCAAAGAAATGCCTGGAAAGTGGGCAGAGCAAGAGGTAGAAATGAATAAATCACAAAGCGAGTTGGTGAAGACTTTCTAATAGGTTCTTCTAATGTTTTTTCTCAACCTCAGGAAGAGGAATGCCATGGGAGAAATAACTTTAACCCAGTCTTACAGTAACCCTTTTAATAGAGGGTATTGTGTCACCCTGTATGCTATGTTGTCTTACACAGTGACCTTGCCTCCCCTGTTATGGTCTCTTTTGCCTGTGGCAGCAACACTATGGTTTGAAGTTCTGCGGTGCTTCTCCTGGGGGGCCTTGCATGTGACTAGGTCACGCTGCTTCAGCCACAGCACTGAATGTGTGTAGGTAACTGTAACAGTAGAAAACAATCAAGGCAAAGAAAAAAGACCTGGGGTAGGTGGCAAGGAGAGCAAAAACTGCAGCAGGAATGCAGCTGATCTAGAGAACTTGCCTAGTCCTTTGGTGCAGACAGCATCCAGAGCTGGAGAAAATAAAGTGTTTCAGGGAGCAAGTAGATTTACTCTTTCTGCTCCTCTGCTATAATCAGAAGTGTATCGCATTTACTCTTCCCTCTTCTTCCCCTCTCTGCAGATATATCAACTTGGTAGTAGGAACTTCATCATGCTCCACAAAATTAGCACATCTGTAATATATATGCCTTTTAACTTCTACTTGCATTTCATAACAGGAGAGCTGAGGGTCCTGGCAAATCATTTGTGGTACCAGAAAGCTGTGGGAGAAGATTGCTTGCTTCCTAATTCAGTGTGACCCAAAGAAGTGAGAGAAATAACTCAGGGCTAAGTTGTTTCCTCTGGAGTGTTTCATACTGGAGTGGCCCACAGCAATAAGTGCTTAAGTGGCATAAGGGAATAGAGGAAGAGTATATAACCAGAGATGATATCTTTTCTAATAGCATTTTTAAGAATTAAAGAATATGACTTAGAAAATAGGATAACTGAAGCACAATGAGCTAGAAAAGGAGCTTTCTCATTAGGGGACAGGCTAATGAAAGTCTTAAGTTATCAGCAGTGAGTTTTACTTTGGAGTGATTTTATGTTCCTCGAGCTTCTTTTCGGAGATTCACCAGCCTCTTGCATGTTTCCCACAAGCTCAGCTGCAGTCACTGTGTCATATTTTAGGTGGATATATACTACTCCAAATTGAATAAAATAACAATAAAAAATTAGTATAGTGTGTAGTGCTATCAAAACCATATGGGGCAATTATCTCCCCTTGGATTATGAATCTTGAGAAAGCATAAAGCGGTTCTTCAAGTCTCTCCGTGTTTGGAGGTATCATGTAAAATACCTGGAGGACCATTTGTGTAGTTACACAAATTCATTTTTCTAAACACAGAGAAATTTCTATAACAATTTTGGAAATGTGCATTAGCACGTAGAGTCATTGTTGTAGGAAAACTTGATCTGTTGATTTTACTTCCATGGTGGACTCTTTACAGCCTGTATCATTTCCACTCCACTTCACTGATGGTGGAAAAGCTTTTTTCATGGTTTATTTAGCAGAAAGTCATTTTGATTAGCAAGATGAGTAATACTTTACAGCTGTTTGCAATTACTGCATCTGTTCTATCAGTGGATTCAAATATCGGAGGCTATATTGACAGCAATGTGAAATGCAATAGAAATGGGTACAAGGGGGGACACACAGACACACACGCACGCTTCATGGATCTAGTCATGTTAAGAGAAACCAAACAGCGTGTTAGTCTCAAATCTGTGCCACAAACTCCAAGCTGGATTTAATGAATTTGAAAAGCAGAGTTTCCTGCTTGCAGGTGTAGAGGTTTAGTAGGGGTTTCATCCCAGACACCTGCATGCTAATTCCGCTTTGCTAAAATACAGTAAAATTTTGCCATTCGCTCCAGAGGAGATCAAAACTGGACTCCACACAGATGGGAAAGCAAAACAAAGTATCTGAGAACATCTGGAGACGAGGTACAGTCTATATGCACAAGACTTTATACCTGGAAGCTTAAAATAAGGGGAAGGAATTTTAATGCTTCTGACCTTACTCCTCCAAGTGCACAGCTCTCTTTTTTGTTCTACCTTCACAACAAGGGCTTGGTTTATTTCAAAACTTGTGGTAAATTCTTGCCTTATTCTTCCCCAAGTAAATCTCTTTGCCATTCCACTACTGCATCTTAATGGGAGTTTCACTCAGGGAAAAAGCAAAAGAGGCACCGAGGAATCTGGGTGAAGTAATAACCCTGTCAAGGCCTACCACAGTAGAGTATGTCCTTCATTTAGTTGAAAGTGGAACATATTTTTGTGTTTGGGTCACACTATGATTATAAGTAACCTCAGTAATTATTACAGAAATAATAATTTAATGGCAAACCGATATTCCCACCTCACAATTTTCTCAAGGGCAGTATAACATTTCTTCCCCAGTTTAACTTTTCTATTTCTTTATATTCCACAGGTCATAAGTCATTTCAGGCCAAGACTCTTCCACTGTTGTTTGCATGCAAACATCTCAGGGTAAAATCTAAGCTTTTGGATTCTGTGAAATCTCTGTGCTCTTAGTGATGTACATGAGTAGGTGATTTGGGCTAATAGTTTTGTTACCATCTTTTGGGATGAACTTCAGGGCTCTCTGGATTTACCCATGCTCAGGATGTTCTCAGAAGCCTGGTGACTCCAGTGATTTGGTAAAGAAAGGCCATGAAACAAAATCAGAGCTCCACTGGATAATGTAAAGTTTGCAAGTGGCTGTGGAGTGGAGGCTTTTCCCCTGCATACAGCTGAGATGCTCCCACAGCATCCCTGGAATCCATCTCTGGGAACAAGCTCCCTCACCCAACCCCCAGTCCTGTGGGGCACTGCTCACATGCAGCTCTCTCTCAGGTCAGCTGTCATCCCAAACTGTCTTCCTTTTTCTCTGGATTGCCAGCACGCACTTTGCCAAATGCTAGTTGGGTGTATTAATGATGAATGTATTTCCTTTAAAGAGCCTGGGAAAAAAGGTGTTTTATTTAAGAGTTTTGATTGGGTTGGGATGGCTCTTGTCTTATTAAGCACACATACTGTGTCCCTCCTTGGATATGGTAATAATATTTTCATCTCAGGCTTGCCTTTAGAAGGATTGATGTTGTTTGCAGTGCTATTTCTGGGTTTGTATTATATCAGAGCCCTGACATTCATCAGTGAAATTTGTGTGATGTATTAGATTGTCCGTTTCTTCAGGTTAGACAGGAATTAACTGGGCAGATGTATCTCTATACATGAGACATCTTAATCCCACATTTCTTTCACCCGTTACAGACTACTCAAAATTAATATATTCTTATAGCAAGGATTAACAGCAGTCCCTGTAAGGGATCCAACTGAAATTTGGTCTTCTCATTAATAGGCAGAACTGTCTTTCTAGAATACTTTTCCCACCCCTGAAGCAGCACCTACAACCTACAAAAGAATCAGTCTGCATTGTTCACAAAGCAGGAAACTCTGCGCGAGTGGTCACTGTAGTTCTCCCAAATACTCTATGAAATGATTAATGTGTCAGGACTTCATGCCAGTGTCTCGTTGCCTATTTACTAATGACAGAGGAAACCTGTTCCCATCTCAGAATGAGGCACAAAGTCACCTGAAAAGATAAACTAAACCACCTTATTTCCCCTAAACAGGGTGAATTCTACTTGTTGTATTCCGGCCTTTATTATATATCTGTAATTGCTTGAATATTTTGAGACTGTCTAGGAAAATGATGATTCATGATTATCAAATGAAGTAGAAGTACTCTCTGGGAGAATCAGGCTTACTAAGTAACTATATCAAGGACTACATTACGAGATTTTATTTAGAGTAGATTGTAACATGACAACTATTCAAAAAATCTGGCTGAAAATAAAAACCTTTTGCAGAGAGCGAGATATCACTACAGCTGCAAAATTTAGATTCAGGTGCATTCACAATCACAAACAGCAGCACCTATGCTGTACTGTTAAAGAGTCTTTTCCAGCTCGGCTTGGTGGGCATGTTGATGCAAGTTTGACAAAGGAAACGTAATTCATTTTTGCCAGTGATGGAGATTTTAACACTTACTTGGAATAACTGATAATCTGGCACAAGTGAGTTAAAGGATTACTGCAGAATATATCATTTGACTAATAGTAACAAAAGCTGTTTAAAAACTGAGAGCTGTGTTTGAAGTATGGTGAAGAATTGTTGTTTTAGTGAATTTTGCAACAACTGTAATAATGAGGGTTTTTTACTCATACCATACTGTTTTCTATTCTCCACAATGAAAAACAGGAAAAATGACCAGATAATTCATTTGTCCTCGCTAATACTGTTTGCACACAGGATGGGGGACAGGTGGTGAGAAGGATCTGTGTGTAGCTGGGAAGGCCATAACTCAAATGATCAGAAATCTCCCGTGGAGGTAAGTCCGAAGATGCCTAGAGAGAATCCAGGGCAGTACCTTTTTTTCATGCCCCTCAAAATGTTTTTTACATCTGCTCCTATTCCTCCTTTCATGCTGATTTGCAATAGTGAAGGGATGTTTTAACTGTGCTTTACCTGTTACCTCATGTAAAGTGTAACATACCACACTGCTTAGGGGCAAACCTTCCAGCACCTGTTTTCCTGTGCAGCCTTCAGCATTTAACTGCTGCTCTTGAGGTTCAATAGCGATGCCAGAGAGTTATACAGGCAACCACAGAGCATGCTGGAAGGGCTTCTTGCAACACACATGTCCTCCTCAGCCAAGCAAATGTGCTTGGAGAAGCTGCACCTTTTGACTATTCAGACTCAAGATGTGTCACCAGTACAATTTCTACCGGTTGTACCTACTACTGTTGCAAGTATTCAGTAAACTGCCCCTGTGGGTTCGGCTGCCCCAGCAGTTTCAGTAGCTTTGCTCACCGTTGGAGAACAAGAGGGAGCAGCTCTGTGCTCCCCAGACAACTGGCAGTGTGGGGATTTGCAAATGTGCACTGGCCTTCAGCAGCCCCCAAAAAGAGATCAGGACCACCCAGGTGGTGGAGCAACAGGACAGCACAGTCTTGCTCTCAGCATGCCAGTTGCAAGGGTCCCTCAATGTCATATGTTGCTAAGGGAAGATAAATAGATATAGGAAAGTCAAAAGGAGTCTAACCCACGCTCACACCCCTCCTTTCTGAATTCGGTGTTTCAGCAGAAGGCTGAGGGTCTGTGTTAGAAAGGGGCAGAAAGGGTCTCACATTTGCCCTATCTAGATGCATGTATAGGGTGGGAGCAGACCTTGTGCAAGATGAAGTTCCCCTGCCCAGGATTAAGAAGCATCATCTTCTGTTTCATCTAGCTTTTCTCCCTCTGCTTTATGTTTTGATTTTTATGGTCTTTCCTGCTGGTCCTGTAAATCTGGATGTCTGGGAAATAACATTGCAGCCGTACTGAGGAGCTGTAAATGTTGGCTAATTAGTTCATAGGTTGTTTTCTGGAAATAATGAAGCTTTATCAGTGGCAGGCAATGTGATTTTTACCATTTTGGAGATGGGGAAATCACATCTATCTGCTCTGCCAGACAGCTTTTGTGCCATGTTGAACAGCTACAAAGGCACGCTCTTTTACTAGAATTGTGATACTAGATTATGATTAAAACTGAAACACATCAGGAATCATCAGATTTTGTTACATAAATATTAAATAGGATTTTTTAAAAAATAACCAAACCAGTCACATCTTAAGTGCTTAAAATGGGACATGTGATTTCAAAGTGCTGAATGTTGATTAAAAAAAGAAAGGGGAAAACATTTTTACACTGAAAAGTGGAATATGTGCCTTCTCTATCATTAATTTTCAATTTTACATGCAAGGTAGATTAATATTTATTTATGAGTGGGATCTGCCTGTATCATGCAAGTTCTCTGTGCAGTTTTGAGGTCATTTTTGTAGTTCAGTGTTTTCCATTCTGTCACACATTCATTCTTTTCATTTCTTTTTTTTTCCTTCTTACCAGTACATAAGTGAACACTTCTGAGCTACACACCACAGGGGACATACAATTCCAAAAAGGGCAGAGACAGATGGAAGAGTGGAGTTTCAACCTTTACAGATGAGAATGTGTGTCCATTTAATAATAATAAAAAAAAGAAACACCTCAAAAATATTTTCAGAAAATTGAGCTCCCAACAATAGCTTGCAGGAGCTATGGGGCAGCAGAGAATTATTCCATGACCAGCAACAAAAGTAATGGGCCAAGAACCTATGCTGCCACTTGATAGCTGCGTACGCACAAAAGGCCAGTGCAAGGCTTAGGTTGCTGTGACCTGTTTCTTTACTATAAAAGAAATCACTGCTTAATGGTAAAAAACCCCCTATGAACTTGAATAAAACAGAAAAGGGTAAAAGGGAACAAGCAGGGAAAAAGAAAGGCTAGGGAGATTAGGAAAGTTAACTGTCTCTCCCACTAGAAAGATGTTTGTACAAATAAAGACAGCATTTCCACTGTCCCACTTAGCCATTTGCAATCCTCTCCTCCCTTTGCACGTTAAATACATGCCTGAAGAAAGATGTCTTAACTCTGGTGTCTGTTCCCTCCTCATTCTGGAGATGGCCCTGGGTGAGACTATATTGTACCTGTTTCCAACAATTAAACAATTCAGCCTTGAACTGAATTTGTTAACACAGCACATGAAAGACGCGTGGGTGGAAGAAAGGAGTCACTTAGCCTCTCTCTCTTGGCCTCTTCAC
The DNA here is from genome assembly GCF_964237585.1 of Gallinula chloropus. Classification (NCBI taxonomy): domain Eukaryota; kingdom Metazoa; phylum Chordata; class Aves; order Gruiformes; family Rallidae; genus Gallinula; species Gallinula chloropus. The sequence continues at coordinate 17,253,268 of NC_140091.1, forward strand.
TATTGGCCCCTCCTGTTTCTCCATCCCCAGTAAAGACTCATCCAGCCTCTACTGACAGGCTGCAGACCACAGTGGTTTTCCCACTGCTGTGGAGTTTTTTCAAACCAGTGGCCTTTCAGATACATGGTCCTACTTCAAGAAGATGCAAAATGCTAACAACCATCAGCCAACACAAGCAAGCACAACCCTGGATCTCGGGTGTTTTCTGGGCTTTACTATGTTATGTGAATTGTTAGAGTGGGCTTGCTGGCCAGGAGCTTTTCCTGTTGTTTCTAGAGAGTGAGCTGTAAAGATGTCAGAATTTGGGAAAGAATCAGCACTCACCTGGCCCGAGCCCTAAGGCCAGACCTACAGCAAACTGCCATAAGTTTACCCACAACAGATGGGGCACTTCGGTTCCACATTGGAGCACAGCCTTTGTATGAGTCAATATTGGTGCACACACACTGTGAGTCCAGAAAGTTTGTCAGAGCAATTTAAGGTTTTTGTAAGTAGAGGCATCTTTGTGAACTGCTGGAAAGTTCAGTTATGTCCTAGTCCTTTGGATTTCCTGGGAATGTGTTTCTTCAGAGAATGGTAGGAAGACCTATCCAGAAGTATTTCTTTTCCACCAAACCACAGGCACAGATGTATTTTTTTCTCCCTTACCATTTCCCATCTTTCAGTAGATTTTTCCTTTAGAGTCCCTTTCTGTCACTGTGGCCTTTCCAGCAGGATCCCTTACAGTTTATCACCCAGAAAATACTCTTCCTTCCATAAGTCTCAGCTTCCTCTTTTCCTTTGCCACAATTCAACTGAATTGTCCTTATTAGTGTAAAATAAAGAAGATGTAACTTGCATTACATACTCACAAGAAGGCCTGTAAATTCTATTAAAAAATGCAAAGTTGGAAAAAAGATGGGAAACAAAGAAAAGAGTTGAAATGAGTTGCTTAAAAGGTTTGCGAAAGTGTGAAAAGACTTACTTTGGTTGTCCAATATTTGTCATTCATTTAATCAATTAATTTACTTCTCACAGCCAAAACACTGCCATTAAAAAGGCTTACTCAGATGCTTTACCCTGTTCATATTGATTCATTTTCAGTGAAAATATCAATATCTTTGTATAGATCTAGACCTTAAAGTTACTTAATTATTGATTGAGAAACAGTTGCTCAGACTGAGCGGGCAGATTTCTGCTGTGTTCAACGATAATAAGAAACCATGCTTTTGCATGGATAGACATTGTGTAGGATCATCCTTATTCAGTGTATTACTTGTCAGAGGGGAGCAGAAGTCTACCAAAATGACTTTTCTGTGACCTAGCATGGTCAACACTTCCCAATTCATTCAACTATTGAAAACTGAATTAGAGAGCTGCATACCCTTGTCAGTAATTGTTTCCTACTGCCACTCTGAAGACAGAATTAACTTTTCTGGTGAAAACCATGATAGTAAATAATACATTGCAAGCTTATTTTTGGAAGCATGAAGACTAATCTGTGTTGAGATGTAATTAATTTAAACATTTGGTGGCTTTGGTGACCTGTGAGTTCTGCTGAAAGAGCTGGTGGTGAAATCTTAGGAATCAGGGTTGGAGTTCTGTCTCACATTCTGTAGTTAATCTCTTGGTTTGTAAGAAAACTTGGTGTCTTGACATTGCCCAGATGAAAACGAAGAAAAAGTTTTCTAATGACCATGATTGTAAGTGAGGAGCACAAAACTGGACCCTAAGATTTACTTTGAGCAAGAGGAAAAACTGCTGCTGTGACTGCAAATGAAGTGATTCTGTGCAGATGCTGAACAAAGGTGTATCAGGATATCTAGATGTAACCTAAATTTTCCAGTGCCTCTGTAGGACTTTATAAATCTTAGTGTCTGGCACCTGGCAGCCTTGGGCTAAATGACAGGCTGCAGACACTACATGTGACAGCTGGAGCTGGATCAAGGCTCCTCAGCAAGGCTACCAAACCTGAATGTTTTCACCCCAAGAATGAGGGGTTGGGGACAAGGTGGAAGCCCAGCCCAGCATACCACAGGAAGGAGAGGAGGGCGAAGAAGAGCAAACCTGAGCTCTGCCTTCCAGCAGTATCTCCAACAAGAGGCAGTCCAGTTTTTTCTTCAGTGGCAGCAGCACAATCCTGTATATCCAAGTCTCTGCTGTAGGGCAGCCAGGTGCAGTGAGGAGCAGTTTTAAAGTGTGACCATGGGCTTGCATGTGTGGTGCCACAGGTGGTTGCCATTTCTGCCTGTGCCTGGAGCTGAGCTTGTGGCCAAAGCCTTAGAAATACATAAGCAATTATTCTACATCAGCCATCTCCTATCTCTGACCTGGAGCAAGAGCAGCTATTTCAAAAGAGGCAAGAGATCATAGCATGAACAGTACAGAAGAGTCAGCCCATCATGAATAGAGTGGGCAATAAAAATATGTAATTTGCGAGTACTTAATAGTTCTGGAATGATGTTGATGTGAGTTAGTATGAACTACTCCCTCTTGGGGTTTTGGTTTTGTTTGTTGGGTTTTTTAAATTTTCCAAATAATGTATAAAAGACTACACTGATTGACTCAAAAGGCACAAACATGGTTCATAGTAATGATGTCACATTTACAAAATACTGTTTCTGACATTAACGAGACTTTACTGTCTGTCTGCCAAGGTATCATTTTCTGTAGTATGTGAGATGGACCAGTCTGAAAATGATCAAAGCTCTACAAGACACTACTGCATCCAGGACAAACAGCAACGGGAAGTTGCTCTGGAAGAGTGCAGTGATTTGAACTGAGATTGGTTATATTGGTGATGGAGGTGTCAAGATCAGTCTGTCTCTCAGAATCCTTTGAGTCAATTGGAAAATCCAATCACTGGTAAGTAAAGGCCGTATTAGCCGTATATCTTTTAGATCTTTGATTCTGCAAAAATTAATCTGGATAATAAATGCAAGACCCATGATCTCACGTGTAATCAAGACCTGTCCAGATTACAACTGGGTCAAACCAACTTGTGAGCTGATGATGTTTCCAGAAGTACAAAACACCACCATAGACATGGCTTTTTCCTGGCTGTTCTTCAGGTTGAGAGGTTTGACAATATCACATTCAGAGGCATGACAATATGAATTTAGCTAAGAAACACAAGGTTTAATAATGTTTAAGATAATTTGTTTGCCTTCCAGTGTGTATAACAACTAAAGATAATAACAAAAAATAGAAAAGTATGACAATATGATAGATTTCATCTGCTCTTGCATGTTCTATATTTTGCTATGAAAAACATAACTTTTTAAAATGAAAAGTTGCAGAGTTCTGAGGCTTATTGTGTCCACAGGACCTGATACTGCATGAAGTTATGATGTTTGCTGTTCAGTTGCTAGGACGCTAATAAAGAATAAATCCCATCACAATAAAGTGTAAAACTGGCATGTGATTGGAATCAGGCCAGGTTACTCTCTACTACATCAGTGAAGAAGATAGATCATCCCTTTTCATATGTAAGGAATGATCATCAGGCCACTTTAAGAAAGTTTGCTTAAGACACTTGGTATACATAAGTATGAGCCTATTTGCAGTATATCTTCAGAACCAATCCTCCATTTCAAATGCCAGAATGAGAAACAGAGATTAAATTTGTGCTTTAATTTGTTTTGGTTTTGTAATGTCGATTTTCTATTGATTTCAATTACATGTCATTGAATTCTGGGCTGCAAGTCACTCTCTCTGTTCTATGTATGTGTGAAGGGCGCAAAGCGTTGTTTTAGAAAAATTACATTCTTCCCTGACTCTGCTCTCCGTGGTCACTTCTGCCTGCATGTGCCACGTTTCCCAAGGAGCTCACGTGCAGAATGATGTGGTACTCTGTCTAGCCTGTGTTCAGCAAAAGCATTACAAGTACGACCTGTACGTTGGCATCTATGTAGGTTCAGGGCAAATGCAAATATCATTGATAGGGCACACATAGGAGTGTCTTTTTAGTGGTGCTGGGGGACAACACTATGTTAAACAATGTTTATGTTACTCTATGCCATGAGCCTGGAGAGTACAGGAAGTAATTGGGTTTAGAGCAGTGAGAGGAAACCACCTCAGCAAAATCTTCTCAGTCATCTGAACTTCTGTTCTGTTGCTGTTGTCTCTGGAGAGTACACAATTTTCTAACTTTGCATGCAAAGTTGAGAAAAACTGATTGGAGTCTTTAAGCAGACGAACTAACTGCTAATGCCTGTATTTAGTGAACTCTCAGTTCTTCTGAGCTGGGGTGGGGGACAGATCCAGAGCACAAAGACAACTTCCTGCACAGACTCCTTTCTTTCCATAATACTCTAGGAGGAGAAGATGAAGGGAAAGTTTAAATCAACTTACATTTTTCAACACTGAGCAATTTACAAAGATGGCCTGTTTCTGTAAGGAAACCGATTTCTTTATTATAAAAATCAGCTCGCTGTCTCTTTCTTGTGTAACATCCATGTACTCTGGTAATTGCCTAGGTTACCTGAAGAATAATTTGTTAAGGAAACTCTGTCCAGGGAACAAGTAGTTCGATTTACTTATTTTTGCTTGGTGTTTATTTTGAAAATTCAAAAAAGTTATTAAATTCCTATATCATCCTTTCACTGTCAATGTGTTGATGACTGGTGTGTCTCTGTTGGCTCTGCTCAACAAGTGGAGCTGCAATGTCCATATCAGGATGTTCTTTCAGCACTGGTGTAGAAGGGAGAAAGTCCTGCACAAATCACTATATTCTCCTAAAATCCTATAGCAATCTCTGTATATAAAAAAAATCACAAGTGTCTAAAGACCAGTTTTGTATGTAATGAAATGGCAAGGTTGTCTTTCATGTATCCAGGAGACAGTGTCTGCTTGGAAGCAGGATATTCCTATGACCCGATTTCCAGATAAATTTTGCATAGAAAAAGAGAGCTTGTTGAGCATCTAAGTTTTGTGTGACTTCGAATGATTATTTGTGTGTGCAAGTGCCTTACTCTGCACCTGATTGTGTTCTGAGGCTGTGAATAAACCAGGACCAAAGTTATGCATCTGTCCATAAACCTTTAGCATGGTTTCTATTCATTGTTATAATGAAAATGTTTTGGCTAACGTGATTTCTTTGGTCTCAGATATCCTCATTACTGTTTTGAATATTTTAAAGCTCATTATGAAAAGCCCAATAACTGGGCTGAGTGAAATAGCAGAGCTCTCTGGCTTCAGTAGAGTGCCTGATTTACACCAGCTGAGAATCTGATTGTCGCTTTTGAGCTATTGTAATTGCTTAAGTGAAACAGCCAAAGTAATTGGTGCAAACTAATACAACTGATGGAAAATGATTCAGTGTTTGTCAATACCAACTTTGCTATGGAGAACCTAATCGATGAATTAGTCTATCAATTAATTAGTCTAGGCAGAAAATGACTCCCTGTACCGTTAGTCCATGAAAAGATCAATAAAGTCAAATGTCTAGTTTAATGTGTCTCATGTAATGATTATGAGAAGAATAATAAAAACAATGTTTCTACTGTTTCAATTACAATTTTCAAGTGTTCAATTAACAAAAAGACACCCGGATAGTCCTGTTAGAAAGGTAAGAATCACAGACTTGAGGATTTTAATGCTGTAAATTTATGTATCCTCCTGTCCATTCAAGCTGCATCTTGAAGGGGCTGATTCCTGCAAGGAAGCAGTGGCGTGGTTGTATGCTGAGACACCCTCCCGCCAGTTCTTCTGCGTGGGAAACTGTGGTAAGAACGTCTGGCTTCACTGTGGCAGGGGCTAGAGTGAGTCACCTCTCTGGAATGACTTTGGCAGTTCACAGCTGTTGTTGTATCAGCATCAGAAACACACCGGGCGGGAAGCTGAGAACTCAACCTTCCTCTGTTCTAATTGGATGTGGTCTTATTATTTCTGCTAAGTGTGGCCTGGTCACAAACACTTTGAATTTTGCATATTTATAATTGACTTTGTAGCAAAAATAAGCAAATACAGCTTCTGTTACAATCTGGTAAAGTCCCTAATTATGAAGCCTTTAGAGTCTGGCAGTTTGCCCTGTGGTATGAAAGACAAGTAGCCCATTCCTGCTTTCATGCGTGCACACACACTTGGTGATTATGAACTTTAAAAGTATGCTTTGCAGTATGGGGAGAGAAAGAGGTTTGGGTATCACCTGGATAAAATGCAAGAAGTGAAAACCATGTGGAAATCAAAGTCACTGGAGATTGGTCAGGCTTGGAGGCTGATGAAAGCAGATTTTGCAGAGGGGGGCTGAAAAAAAAAGTCCAGATTATCTGAAAATAAGATTTTACTGGACAAATTCATTGCAGTAATCCTGTGATAATCTGCTGTAATGAATACTAAACATACGACAAATACCAAAATAAAGGTATCTGCAGTCAGTGAATAATTACCGCTCTGAGATGATCTAGGCTTTGGTGAACACATAGATTACTTTTAATGTTGGACATAACCTTTTACGTTTTTCAGTCCGTTTCCAGACTACAATGCTATCTTTAAAAGCTTAGTCTTTTGCAGAACAATAATGTGTTACTTCATGTTTCATATTCCAGTATCAATTTTTCTATTAAAAATAGATTAAATTTTAAGTAACTGGTGATGATCTGTTCAATAAGAACTGGCTGGATGAAAAATTAATGTCTGTCGTTCTTCTGTTTTGCAGGGATTAACTGAACTAGCCGGAATAAAATTTAAATGTGCCTGCTTTTCTCAGTTTCAGCACATTTTACCTAAAACTTGTACTTTGTACATGCTTTACAGTACCAAAAATAAAATAGTGGCTCACTTTGGTGTAGGGGATGGTCACTACCAAGCTGTTGCACAGAGACTTGTAAGAGATACGTGTCTGTGTCACCTTGTGTCACCCAGGATGCCTAGTTTTGAAGCAGAGGATCCTACCCATTTGCTACTGTGCTAATATCACATTGTTACCTCTTTGCAGGAGGTGCTGGACCCTGCTGAACAGCCTCCCAGCAGACAAAAAACTGGTGACAGAGGGAGTAAAAATACTTAAGCTATTTCTCATATGGACAACCATTCTGGGACAGAGTCGGTAAGCATCATACAGACAACCCTTCTCTTCACAACATAATGCTAATGTCATGTTCCTAAAACACAACCTCGTCTCAAGGATTGATTGAGTCAGAAAAAGACAATAAACTTCTCCTCACCCAGCTCACTTCCCAGGATGAATGTCCCTAAAAGGACTGAACAAAGCATGGCATGGCTCTCCTGCCAGTAGATAACTGGATAACTGTGGATTAAGAAAGACTTCAATGGTTTTAGATAGCCTCAATATCCCACAGCAGTTGCTGTAAGAATATGTTAAGGCTGGACCTTTTGGGGGGTGTGAAGGAATCTGCTCATCTGAGGAAAAATTTGCACAGCACTGTCAGCTGGACATTTTTAATGCAGGTGCAGAAGATGTGCAGATCTGGGGATCAGTGCCTTATAGTGGTCCTCTATGAGAGTAACCAGAATTCATCGCTTCCGCATCCGTAATTCACAGTATCACTAATCCTGAGGTGGATTATCTGGATAAACTTTTAACTGGGTATTAAACCCCTGATGAAGGCACTGCATTTTCTTAACAACCACTATGTTCTAATGCAGATAAGGATAGATGAAGTAAAGATAGGGCTGCATTTATCATTTCTGCAGCCAGTGGTAGGTGACACCAGCCTTGATATAAACACTTCTGGAGACACCAACTTGCACGCCTAAAGATAGGAGCCTTTTTGTTTTTCTTTTAATCAACAATCAAGTGAGAAAGAGATGTACCTTACAGAGTGTGAGTCAGAGTAAGAAGCTAACCAAGTAAGTTTTATAGCCAGCCAGGGAAGGCAGGCAATCTGGCTGCAATCTCTGATAGCCCCCAGCACATGCACACATCTACTTGGCTTTTCAGAAGGAAGAGATGCTCCTTCTCTGTGGGTAAGGAAGTACCTTGCAAACTCATGCAGGACATTATTGGAATTCTTGTTTTCTCTGTATTTTGCTTGGTGGGGAAATTCTACTGCACAAAACCAAGGGAGTGCTGTTCCACCAGATCCAAGCAATTACAGATGGTTTAAGAAGCAGTGCAGAGGCGCTTAGATTCTTCAGGCTCTTGCATTTAAAGTCATCCTGTGGCAGCTACGGCGTTGGCAGTTGTGGGCAGGTGTATCTGATGCAAACATCACCATCAGAAAACATTGGCCCAGCTCCTTACCTGGTTCAGGATGACTCACTGATGTCACTGTGATGAGATTGCACCTGAAAAGACAAGGATCCCATACTTTGATCACCAAACATTTCCAGTTGCTCTTCATATTAATGTAGCACTCATGTCCCTTTTATGGACAGGGACCGACTCATGCTTGGCACTGAGCATGAGGCTGTGCCCAAAGGAGTTTGCACCTATCTGGCAGCACATGGAGGGGGCAAGGAAACGTGCTCAGCTCTGATAGGACAACAGAGCCCAATAGCCTGTAGTCTTAAGCATGCCACTTCTTTAAATAATTCTGTTCTGCTTTGTTTTTTTATAGGCAAAGAGAGTTTTTTGAGGAGGAATTTGAAGATCAGTGAAGTGACTTTGTTGCTGTTTACAGAGACACTTTCTGCAGCCTGAGCTACCAGCTGGTAGATACAATGAAGGTGCTTATTTAAAATACCACAGCAAGTAACAGTGCTTCAGAAGGAGCAATTTCCTTGGTATTCGTTATATGGGTTTTTTTGGAGGGGGTTATGCTTCTGTTTAAATTTAAAAGGGTTTAGAGAGTACAAAAATCAACAACATAATGCTATGCTCTAAATAATTTGTTGGTTCAAGCTGGATGTGGGGACAAACAGTTGGTACTATCAGCTAGTCTCATATAACATTGTTATGATAAAGAACTGAAAAACTGGAAAAAAAGAAGTATGATAAAAGATCAGCTAGCAAGGCTATGGAGTCACGTTAATTTTGGAGCCCAGGACTTTCTGAAAATTGCCTGGTGACCTGTTGGGCCCCACATGGTTTACCCCAGGTGGCATGACACCCCATGGACCCTGCTCCCCACCAGTGAAGGATCTGCAGGTGTTTGAGACCACCAGGAATCCGGTGAGGAGTCCAAGCTGGCTGCTGTGCAGGTAGCTGCCCCACTGCCTGCCTAGCTGTGTGGTGAGCCATACCAGCGGTAGTGGCGGCTGGATGCTGCCTTCCAGATCCGACTGAGAGCAAAGAGGTCTCCTGCACACCAGCTGATAAGGCTGGCAAGGCTTTTCTTCCTTGTGTTGAATAAATCCCCAAAGGCTGCAGATGCCAATAAGTGACTAAAAGTTCTAGTGCTTGTCAGCACCATATCATCCCAATGATCCACATCTGTTGGTTCAGCAGAATGAAGCCTAGAAATGTCATGAGAATAGGATCTCTCCACAGAGCCCCACAAGTCTGCTTCCAGTCCCCTGGGGCAGCAGCAAGAGCCGAGGTGAATAAAAATGGGAAATAGTATTCACAGGGGGTGAAATTTGTCTCTGCGATCACAGAAGCTTTGCACAGAGTGTCATTCTTGACTTTGAACCTGCAAAACATTTGCTTTACATTTGCTGTGGTTCTGGTTCGTGTTTTGGACTGAGACAGGTATCAGCCCTTTCCTCCACTGCACTTCTCACAAAAATAACAAGCTCTAAAGCCTGTCCAGTATGCTTCAGCAAGCCAGGCGGTGCACTCGCTGCGCCGGACCGTGGCCATATGCACACACAGGCCTGTCTTTTTATTTTGCATTTCCCTGTTCAGACAGTGTCACAGGATCTTTGATACAAATGATTTCATTGACTTAATAGTTGATTGTATACCACCGAAGTTTGCAATAGCCTCAGAGATCGTTGTTAATAACGCTGCTTTGCAGAGCCCAGCCAGCCCCTTCAACATCCGCAGCTATCCGTGCGCTCTCTGCTGTCCTGCAGTCCTCTTCACGCCCTAGATAGCCCCATAGCCTGCTAAGGGGGAGAAGCTTCGTGAGGGAGCGCCCACACAACCCTGCTGAAGGCAGGGCAGCAGGTACCTTTGCATTGCTTTGTGCCACTGTGGTTGGTAGAGTTTTTGTGTATTGTTTTTCACCTTTCTGCTTGCTCCTAATGCCCAGATAAAGCAAGTAGGTTCTAAGAGCTGCTACAGAGGCAATCCTCATAACCTGTCCTTGGTAGGCAAAGAGGTGAACCTGCTTTGTCAGGAGGCCTCCAAACCTGGTGTCTAATCTAATAAATCGGCTCCTTGGGTGCCCTACTGCTGTAGGGTAAAAATGGGTGCCTTAATTTCTGATTTTTCATGTATTTCCTGAATTGAACTCCTGTCTAGGGCTTGACAGTACTCATTGGGAGGACATGGGTAGGATATTTCTGTAAGCTGGAGAGGTTTGCTTATAACCAGTATAAAAATAGTCTGGTTAAAACTGTGCTTAGTGACTCACACAAAAGTCTTGAAGAGTCAATTACACATGCACAAACTAACGAACTGCAAAAAAAGGCTTTCCCTCCATTAAATGCCTCTCCGTAATCATCAATATTCTTAAAAAGTGTAATGATTTCTTATCAGTGCTTGAATGAACCGTAAAACTACCTTTTGAAATATTGACATTTCCACAACTTTGAACACAAGAATGTTTTCCCCTCTCTATAGCAGCTGAGGGGCCATTGTCTTGCACTGTATTTCATTCCTGCTGGAGAACATACTATATAATGCAAATAAGTGCTTACTTAGTAGCTTGAATTTTTTCCCCTGTAACAGGTCGTATGAGATTCCTTTGTTTCACATGCTTTAGCTTTTAAATTATGCCTTAATCAAGGCATTCTCTGCTGGACTGTTTTGTATGAATGAGAGAGAGAGATGTCTTAGTCTTTGAAATTGAAAGCAGAAACATTTCACACCTTGTTTATGCTCACATTTTTTGGGGATGCTTTATCAACATCAGATCTAAAGAATGATCTTCATCAGGGCAGATCATGGTAGCTCAGTTAATGTCAATGAACTGCAGTGATTTACATAGTCAAGTATCTTGCACCGTAACACTCCATGTCACAAAGGAAACTATCATAAAAAATAGAATAGAATGGATAAAAGATGTGGTTACTATATTATACTGAACTTTCTTATTCAGTAGTGGATTATAAGCATGGTTTATTCCAAAAGTAGTATCTACAGTGAAGTATCTACTGCAGAAAGTGAAACAATTTTTCCATGAGAAAATGTACTTTCATCACATCAGAGACTGCAGAATGCCAGACCAACTTGCCCAACACCTTGTATCAGTCAGAAAGAAATATGGGGTGGCAGAAACTCACGATTTTTCAGGCAGATCGATATTTATGAAATGGAGTATTTCAATTTGTGCTTTTGAAAATGCTCATGCATGTGGTTTATTTAATACTGTATTGTATTCTAGATGGCAAGACAATTTAAAAATGTAAAATGTTGATAGAAAGCATTTGAAGTTATTTGGGTCTTCTCTAAAAAACCCCCAAGCTTTTGTTTTGGAAGGAATAGGGATTTTGAAGCCTCCAAGTCTTCTCTGCAGTAAATTTTTCCCTCTCTAGTCTGCTTTGCTAATGGCACCGAGTTGGCTCCCTGTGTATTTTGTGTTGGGTTTGGTTTGTTGGGGGGGGGGGGGTGTATTTTGTGGTTTTGGTTGCATTTTTTTTAAGGAAAAAGTCATAGGTAACAGATCTCCATTGAACAAGAACCCTTAATGGTAGAAGCAGAGGAGGTCACAGTCTGGGCACAGAGCTATCCATCCCTGGTGTCTCAGGACAGCTCTGTGAGCGCCAGGCGTTTCCTGCTGCCGTTGTTGTGTGATGCTGGTCCTGTGCTGTACTCATGTGCCCCTGGAAGGTGCTGCTGTCTGGGGACCTGTCCTGTAAAGTGAGTAACTGAAATGACTGGATTTAAAGTCACTCTTTCTTTTGGGTCCTGACACAGGCAGCACTGTACCTCACTCCACTGTAAGTCCCTGCAGTAGAGTTTCGGGTGTTGCCATTTTTGCTGGGCTTGCCCTAATATTAAAAGCTGGTGCAGACACATCTTTGTTTCTTATCCCAGCCTGTACTGGGGAAATCAGCCAGTTATCTAGAAGACTAATTTAATTGTAGCCATACCTTTATCTCCAGTCTGCCTGTAACTGTGTGACAGGAAAATGCAAATCCTTCACTGTGCTACAATTTAACAGCAGGACTTGCCAAAGCCTTACAATATTTATTAGGTCTTTTATTTATTGTCAGTTGCCTCCTTTTAAATACAGCACGGACACACACCGATGCCTGCACTGTGTTTTACTTATAACAGTAGGTGTGGATCATTTTCCTAAAGTAGTAAAAAGGATTTTAAAAGGTGCCTGTCAGCTGCAAAGCTTTTTATTATCCAGTGTCAGCCGCTGGAAATTCTGTACAAACTAAAGTCAATGGAACAAAAGTTAATTATCTAGTACGGCTATTGTTATTATGTAGAGGAGCCAGCTCTTATTGATTAATGAGTCAGTGCTATGTTTGCTCACAGGAATATTAATATCTTGTGCACAAGAGAAGTCATTAAAACGAGCAAGGAAGACCTTGACTTTAAACTTAAAGTGCACATTGCTCTAGTTATCTGAATTATTTTGTCAGGTATAGAATCATAGTTATAAATTATTGAAACGAGCAGTTATTGTAAAGATAGTTCACATAGGCTGTTTTAAATTAAACAAGTCAATACGCTTTCCCCATTATGTTCTGCGCTGTTACAATTATGAGACTTTAGGTGGGCAGAAAAAGAGTTAGGAGATAGGATGAGACGGAAGCCTTTGGCTCACCTAACCCCTCACAGCATGAGAAGACTGAGAATAACACCGTGTCCATGCTGAGCTGATGGAAGGTGTGAGTGTAGCGGACAAATGTGGGATGGGTCAAGAGAGATCTCTCAAACTGGCTGCACAGCACTGCAGATGACCTGATCATAATTAGCAAGTAGGTATTAAGGAACATTTCAGAATCCAAGTCCAACGCATTACCTCTTCTAGTATTCCCAAAGCCACCAAATCAGGCACTGAAATCCTACATTATTATTTTATGAAAATGTCTGTTATGGCATTAGGAGTATGATAACACTTTACTGGCACTACAATTACACCTGCTTTTAGATCGTGCTAAGACCTGAAACTCAGAAAATCAACATAGATCTGCAAAGCTGAGGTTCAGTGTTCATTTACGCTAATGCCAGGTTACATCACGCTGACAGAGTAGAGGGACATTTAAGTGGGAGTTATTGCATCTAATTAACAGTCTATTACTTACCAAGAGCAAGCCAAAATTGCTCCTGGTACAAATGAGAATCAGGTGTCATGCAACTTAACAGGAGAAAATATCAAAAGGGATTATCATTTAATTATATTAAAGTTTAAGCAGAACTAGGAAAAAAGGCTAAAATTTTAAATTCTTGTAAACATTAAGCAGTATTTGGGGGATTTTTTGTTTGTTCTTTGTTTTGAGTATGTTGTAGGTGGCAACTGTCCCTCTAAAGATTCAAATGTAAGCTCAAATCTACACATTCTGTCTCTTTAACTTCAATGAATTACTCCTGTACTTCATGGTAAGCATGTTTTGGGGTCTTGCCAGTGTGTATTGATGCTCCCAGAATTAAACCCCGTGCTTGGTAATATGGGTGTGTCAACCTCAGTGAACAGTAAACCTCTGTCTTTCATCAACATAACTCATTTCCAGGACCAACTGTTACCTTATTTGGCTTGTTATGATGGCAAAATAAGAGGCAAATCTCCAGAAGGAGCTGATCAATTAGAAACTGTCCAGAGGATAACAACAGAAACAGCCAGTGGTCTGGAAAACATAATCTACTAGGGAAGATTGAGTGAGCAGCATAATTTAACCTGGAGAAAAAGAGACTGAGGGGGTGTAACAGACTTCAACAAATATGAAAAAATTATGGTAAGGAAGGAGGGAATAATCGGTGCTTTGTGTTCAAGTCATATAACTAATCTGCTCTCAAGGGTAGATAAACCAAAGGGTAATCAGTTTAAATTGTAGCAAGGAAGATGTCAATTAAGAATAATTGGAGGTGGACTACATGGTGAGGTCGAGGGGATTCATCTCTTTTTGCTTTTGTGCTCCATTGTTTTGAAGGTTTTTTCCTCATACTGGTCCTGCAACAGAGGATGTGAATGGATTGCAAGAGGAATGTAGTCTGTCTAGAGAGTTGCGAGGTGGAGGGAATTTGGCCTCTTCATCCCATTTTCCTCTCTGTTCCAGCAACCTCTTTAGCGGGGCCCGGGGCGATGTACAATATTGCTGCTGCTGTGCCATGAGTCTGAATGTGACTGACCTGGAGCGCCGTGCAGGATACAAGAACTCAGCACTGGGACGTGCAGGTGAGAGCAGGAATGATTTTTTTTTTTTTTAACCATTTGGAGTCTCAGCCAAATGCTGACAGAATTTTGGGTGAGGCAGCAAAGCTGCTTCTGGCCAAGAGGGTACCTCTCAGTGCAAGAAAGCTCCCAGCTGCAAACAGTGGAAAGATGAGAACATCTTGAAGCAGAAATTACAGAAATCTTCTATAATGGACCCTAAATCCAAAGTACTTGTATCCCTTCTGTTGTGGACCTCATCCTGGATCTGGGATGCATGAGCCCCCAGATAAGCCCCACTCCTCCTGGGCCCAGGGACACTCCATCAGTACGTGCTGAGCTGGCACTGAGCTCACTAAATGAGACCGTAGTCTCAAGGGGCAAATTCTGCTCTTAATTAGTCCGTCCCACCTTACTGACGTCAATTTGTTCTAGCATTTCCCTGTCTGTTGATGAGCTGCCATCCAAAGAATTGCAAAACAAGTGTTTCAATGCCAGTCACAATGCCATAAAAAATGACAGCTTCTCAGAGGACACCTTTAATGTTCTTGAACTGCATTACAGATACGATTTTGATAATCTGATGAATAAATATTTTGGGTTGAATTTAGTCTATTTCTGGCTCTCTTAGTCATGGGTGGGTTTTTCTTCCCGCACTTCTAACTTGCAAGGAGAAAGAGAAATCAAGGCAGACCTAACGATTTCAATTAATCATCTTACATTTTTGCATATTTTTGAAATCCATTAAATTTGCACTGAAATGTTTTAAAGTTAATAGATTACCTCTGAACCCCAAGGAAATCAAGCTTCCTGTGCCTGCCTGTCATTTACTGGAGTGGTTACTTATCTGTCAATATTTCTTCCTTTTTTCAAGTCCCAGGCCTACTTGATCTTGTCCATTTGGCACTGCTGGAGGAATAACAAGTTTCTTCCCATCATGCACCATTCTGGGATACATCATGACAGAGAAATCTCAAAGCCCAGGTCAATTATAACAGAAGATGTGTAGCACCTCTGCCCCCACAGCATCTTCTGGGGATCCACTTGGCAAAATGATATAAAACTATTTCCGAAGACTTCCCATGATCTGGCGCTACTCAGAACTAAGTCACCAGCAAAATGTAAGGAAATATGCTTATGCACCACCCCTCACCTTCCCCCTTGCTTGCCAAAGAGTCAACTCATGCTACACATGTGGGGAGGGGGCTGGGGCCGGCAGATTCCTCACCCTACGGTAATTACTTTTTAATTAGAATTCATCGAATACAGATGGATACCTTCCGTGCTTTCTCCCACTGATGATTTTAATATTCCCCTGTCAGGTATTATGAGGCAGTAGCTGACAGTGAGTTACATGAAGTAATCCTGTAGCTGGTAGCGACTTACATAAAGTAACCAACTTAACCATTTGTCTTAGATAAAATATGATCTCCGTCCTCACTTCTTTCCATGGAGTCTGTCACCAGCGTCTTGATGTAGTGTTTGTTTACTCTCGTTCCTGCAGGAAGAAATATCATAGCTCATGTATCAAATTACTGTAACTGACTGGGGCATTTTTATTTAAAATAACGTACAGTGATGTATTTCCAGAGTGTCGTTGATGGATTTTTCAGGACTTCTAATTTTTACAAGTATATAATCTGAATATCATTTATCTGAGCGTGCAGTTGTAAAATCTATGGTAATATCTGATCTCATTATAAAAATCAGCACTTAGGAACAGAATAGAGTAACTAAATCTGAAACAGACTGGATGTTTGCGGTATTTTGATAGAAATAAGAAAGAATTTCAGTTTTTTTCTTTTTGCTGCAGGGCCTCTAAACACAATCTGACATGTGATGTATTTTTGAAGTCAAAGTTAATAATTCTCTTTACATAAAAAATAAATACCCCCTATTGAATACACTCTCTAAAATTAGAATTGCATATTTCTGTGTAATATACCTAAGGAAAGTGATTTATTCTAATGCAATAATGGCATAGATTTACAAAGCTTGAGTGATACAATGTTTCTCGTTATGGTTGTAAAATATTTGTTGCCACTGTGGGATTTTCTAGATCATTATTTTAAAAAAGGAAAAACCCACTTTGACAGATGAACTGGGGCCATTCTGAGCAAATCACAGATACTTCATATAACAAGGCCTCCAAAGAGGGGAGCACAGACTTATTACTATGGCAACCCAGATCAAAACACTATTTTAGTGGAGAGTTTCCAGTTTTACAATGCAATGATGATTGTTTATAGTACCATTGAAACCAGATTCAGCAAAGGTTCAAGAAATGAGCTGACAAGAGGAAAATCATTATAGATAAACTGGGGATACTTGAATGACATATTGTGGAATCCGCTATTATTTGATCAAATGATGAAATTGTTACACAAGCATAGATAAATAATGGTAGATGATGCGGTCTGATGGACCATATGTTGTTAGTTGTGTTATATTTCATGTAACATAATAATATAATAAGATAATTATTGGCTCAAAGTTGCAAAACACAAAAGCAGATTTAATAATAGAAATTACTTAACACTGAAAAAAACCTGTCTATTAATTCTCCCTAAAAATTATGAGATTTAAATGTTACAAATGCTTTCCTTCCCAAATCATTTATATATGTCATAAAAAGCATCATCTGGTGTTTAGACAGCACCTCTGGTGGGGTGGGTTTTTCCTGAAAGTGCATCAGATTGCACATGGGCCAGATAATACATGTGTAATCCCATAACAACTCTGTTATTGGCTAATCAGTGTTTAAAGACTGTTAATCCTACAGCAATGAACCTCCCCAAGCCTCTCTCACATCTGCGGTGGCAGGACAAGGGGATTTTTTTTGGTGGCAATAGCCTAGGAGCAGCTCTGGGTTCCCTCCAGCTGGTTTCTGCCTCATACCTGCTGGCCCAGGGAAGTGAACTGTTTGACCTCCTTCTTTCTGTAACGGTGCTGCTGGTCTCAGTGTAGGAGCCCAGGACTCTGTGGACAACAGTCTGTTTTCTGCCTAGGATAATTTCTCAACACAGGAGCTGTGGATGAAGTTACTTATTCTGGCTTCTGCCACATTTGTGCCATCCTTCACCTCACGATCTTGAGCTAATCGCAACCATTTCCCTTATAACTTGCTTGTCATCCTCACTTCTCCTCAACTTTATCACATTAAAAACCTGATCTCTCCTGTCTGTGGGACTGGGCCAGTGCGGTTAAAACCTCTGTTCACACAGCATGGACAGAGAAAGCTCCTAGTGACCTCTCTAGAGGCTGTGGAAGCAGCCCCTGCACAGGCAGAGAAGAGTCAGAAAAGTTCCCCATCTGAGAAGCAAAGTGGGAAAGAAGAAAGGTGGATGAAGACTGACCGCAGCAAATGTCCTATTGCCTGGAAAAGGTCTGATCAGGCCTGAGCACACCCCAGGCACAAGTCTTCCCTCTGCAGAAAGAAGCTTGCTTTTATGTTCCTCTCCCTGGGACAGGCTGATGGGACAGCTTAAGAGCAGCAGGACTCCAGGACCTCCTGGGACATGGTCCTCTTCACCTCCAAAATACTGTTCTCTATGGGATCCTCAAGTTGAAATTGTCAGTGAGCTCAGGGCAGTTTTATTTCCTGAAAGAAACAAGAGATTTTCTTACAGAAGCCTTTAAGTGTTGGACCGAAAGTACAAAGTGGATAAAATGTTTTCAGAAGGGTGATTTACTATGTATATTATTGTGGGTGGAGAGACTTTGGCTCTTCAGGGAAGTCTGAAGCAAAATTTTGCCTTACATTTGGCCTTTGAGATGATGCAGGGAAAGCATTTTCTCATATAGTCATACTTGGACCAGAATACAAAACACATCTTTTAGTAAACTCTGAAGCTTTAACTTGTTCAGATGACACTTACCCAACAAATCATTCTGAACTTGGAAGCATTAGAGAGGTCACATTTTTATACAGCTGATCTGCTGCTGAACAGTCTTTTTCAGGCATTAAGAACACCCAGGCTTTTTTCAACATCAGGTATCATGCCTCATCCGTGAATTATGTTTTCTTGAGTATATTATGACCATTTCAAGGAAAATTAAGCCACTCCATTAACATCTGAGACAGGAGCACCCTTCAAAAATCCAATCTGGTGGGGTAGTTGATGGTATTTATTGCTCTTCCCTAATGCTCTTGTATTTTCTCTGCCGTTCAAGGACTATTCAGACAGCATCATACAAGTGTCGGGACCGTGTTCCTCGTTTCAACTCCTAAGACATGACACTGGCACATACTTAATCATGGAGTGATTATAATCTAAAAGACTTGCCAGAGTACAGATTAAATCCTCACATAAGTATAAGGAAGCACCGAGTGTTTTCCATACACTCTTGCCTTTTCCATCTAACCTCACAAACATCTGTCTTCAGCCAAGAAACAGCAACAAAGATGTCAACATCTGTTCTGTTCAGCCAAGTACAGCACTGATGTTAAAGTTTTCCAAGATCACTGATGCCCTACATTATTAATCAAGGGCCTCAGAAATAATTCTTCTGCTGACAGACTACTTATATGTCTCCTGTCTTCAAAGCGTGCCCAGTGCCCAGTCACATAGTGAGGAGCACAGATGAAGGCTACTGGGCTGAGATTTAACTGGTGAGGGCTGCACTAGAGGAGGTCATAAGAGGCATCTGACAGAAACAGCCAAGGTAACTGCAGGTGTCCCATTGCCCCTTGGTTTTGGCATGGTCACATTTATTCCAGAATGTTCCCCATTTAATGTGAGTCTCCAAGAGTTCATATAATGATAGTGGCAGAGAACAATTCTTTCCTTTTTTCATCGTTTCTCACTGATATTTACTTCTGGTTATTGAGCTTGCCTGGTTGCCCTGTGTGGTGGATGTCCTGTGTGGCCAGTGTGGTCACCTGTTTTAAAAAATATTAAAATATGAGGTGAGCTGATCAGCTCAATATTAAATAGATGCAATCTTCAAGGGGAAAAAAAGAAAGCATCCAACACTCCAGTGATGACCATGGCATAAAACCCTTCATAATCTGGGCAAAAAAAGCAACATGAAAATGTTGAGTATGACAATAAGCATATGACCCTCTGGCTCAGAAATTTCTCTGTTCTCCTCTTGGTCATTTTCTTCAGCTCTATCTCTCAACAGCAACTTGTAGCAGTCAGAATGTCTTTAGCATTTTATCTCCAGCCCACGGAACAACTAAGACCTTTGTCTAACAACAGCTTCCAGATACAAATAACTCATAAATTTGAAATGCAAAGCAGCTTCTAAATTTCAGAGAGCTGCCACGTGAAAATGCCTCGCTCTGTGAGGTGCAACAGTGGCTCTGAGGAAGACTGTCTCCAAAGAAGAGCAGCACAGAGCCTGGCTTGCATGGGTTTCTGCTCTCTATCACTCACATATAAGTTAAGAAATAATTGCATAACCTGATCATCTCCATGCTTGGAAGTCGGCTCAGCTTTAGTCCTACCCAGCTCCCCTGCCACAGGATAAATCCTCTTCATCTATCTCATCTATCAGCTTTGTGTAAGTGCTCCATCCAGCTCTCTGTACTGGTTTTATCAACAAGCACTGTCAGGTTAAAAAGTGGATGACTTACTTCCCCAAGCGATCTGAAGAATTCAGTGCCACAGAAACATGTTTAATGCTGGAAAACCATCCACCTTTCCCAAGTGAATTTTTAATGGCTGGGGCTGCCGACCAGAAGGAGCTGTGATTAAGCCCCACACTCCGTGATTTCCATCCAAAATTTTCCGCTCAGCGATGACAAAATCTTATGTAGTTTTCACTAAACTCTCCTCCAATTTCCCACTGGCTTTTAGTATGTGCAGATAATTCAGAATAAAGCCCCTTGTCACAGTAATATGTATTCTAGCGTAGCACGGAGGAGCTGTTTCACCATGTAAAAGCCATATTGCCAAGCTGTATTATGCTTTACCTGTCACCATGCCAGGAAACATTTAACAAGGAAGGAAAACAAGGAGAGTGCATGTGTTGCCAGCTATTCAATATAGGCCATTTACTATTAAACTGTGGAAAGGTGCTGGAGTTTAAATGCACCCTGGATTTCTTCTGTTACTGGTAGCAAAAAGCTGAAAGGTTTTGTGCTGTTGACCTACTGTTCAGTGCCACTAATTTGGACCTGGGCTCTCTCACTGGGTCTTTGTGGTTCACTGGTCATCTCTGAGCCTCCAGGGGAGGCTTTTGTTTGCTTGTTTTCAGAAGGTTTGTACCACCCAGAGAGTGAGGCTTTGGCTGAGCGGCCAGTTTCAGTTTCTGTGAGAAAGGGTGGCCCAGGCTGCCCAAGCCCACCGACTGCTTGGGTGAGCAGAGGCAAGGCTCAGCCTTATGCCAAAACAGGGCACGCCCTCTTATGTCCAAGCGTCTTGCCATAGTCATGCCTTCATTGCCCTGCCAGACCAAAGCCCTGAGGTTCAGACCCGTGCTCCCCCTGCAACAAGTGGTGCCGTTGAACGGTGCTAACACTCCCCAACAGGGACATGCTGGAAAAGAAGGGGCAGGCTAGCTCTTCCCTTTCGAGGGGGATGCCTGACAGTGTCGCCCTTCAGTTCTGCTTCCTGCCGCAGGGGCTGTCTGTGCAGTTCACGAGAAGGGCTGGTTCAGTGACAGCTGTGGAGCTGGGACTGTAGGACATGTCCTCCCTTTAGGTAAGTGGAAAAAACAGTAGGTTGTAGTGTACATAGGCCTGGTACCTGGTAAATGAAACTTTGTCTTCCTCTCTAGAAAGTGGAGTGGCTTCAGTGGAAAGGATCAGACGTGTCTTCTGGGCAGCCCCTGGTCTGCAGAAGGACAGAGGTTTGCCTTCAGGTTCTCACAGGCAGAAGAGGGGACAGACTCGCAAGTCCTGCCTTCCAGCAAGAAGATGTGGTATAAAGCACCACCCAGAACGCCTGAGTAAGTAGCTGTGTAGTTAAGCTGTGACGTTATGGGTATTTTTATTTGGTACAACTCAATGCTTTTACTGCTTTAATTGTTTGGTTTCTATATGGTTGCTTTGGGCTGCTGTTGGAATACTGGCACCCACTGTTACGGCGTGCTTTCGGAGTAAAAATCTGGATCATGGATGCAGAGTAGTCAAAGAGTAGCTCATAGGGAGGGCCTCTACAAGGCTTTGTCTGCCTGAAGCATGGAGCTGTGTGCCTCCCTTCAAAACATCCTGGAGTCTGATTTAAGAACCTCTCTGTGCTGGAACCCAGAGAGACTAATGATTGTTGCAAAAATGAGGTCGATGAGTGTTTTGCGACAGCCTTGCTATAACGTGATCTGCTGTGATCAGGTCTGTTCTTCTGTCACTTGAGCACGTGTCAGTGTAATACAGTTTGAATCCAGGGCACGAGGGGATAGAGGTGCCCTGCATTTACAGTTATTTCCATGTAGCAACTTGGAGCTACAGGGAGGAAAACCTGAGCTAGGCAAGGTATTATACTCTGAGCGAGACCCCGTGAGGACCTTATAGTGCTTAAAAAGTGGGTAAACATCGTGAAGTGTGGCTGCACAGCAGTTCTGGGCCTCTCTACAGGGGCTTTGTTGGGAATCGGGGAGAAGACAACTGCTCCAAACCACAGGAGCTTTGAAGGAAGATGTCAAGGCTGGTGCTGATGGCTGTACCCGGGCTCTCCCTGCCCCTGTAAGGACACCTCAAGCTACAGACTGACCCTTCCTTTCTCTTTAAGTGCTTTGCAAAGGCACAAAAATAGATGCAATCAGGAGGTCCATCTCTCCTTCCACACAGTGCTGTCTCATTGACCCTGGCAATCCTTTTATTGGTTCCCTCTTGACTGGCCTCTAAGTCTCCCCACCTGGTGCTCCAATGCTAATTGGTACAATTAGCCTCTCCCTCTCTGGGCTAATTGCTAATGACTGTCTCACCACCCTCATGGGGACCAGGAGAAACCTGCAAGGGGGAGGGCTGCAACCGGAGACACCCAAGAGGGAAGCCAGGAGCTGGGATGGGCTGGTTTGCTACTCTCCATTCCTCACACATTCACTCACATAAAGCACATAACTCTCTGAACAACATACAAGGTTTCTCTGGATCACACTACCAATAAAATGAGGGGGCTCTTCAGCACCAGGGAAGCAGCAGTAAGATCTGTAGGGCCCTCTGTGGCATTTGAGCACTTGGGCTGCTAATGTGCACAAGGAAAAGCTCCTTAACTGTCTGCCCAAGGTATTTGTGTCTCTTTTTTTATGCAAACACCTGTCTGGAGAATATTGCTGGAAGTTGCTCAGAGGCTTGTGGTTGTAGAAAAGTTAACATCCAGATTGTTTAAAAGGAGCCGAGAACAAAAGCCCTATTGTCTCTTCAAAAGAATAGTGTGATCTCCATACAAAAAATACACACTTTTGAAACTGCTACCTGTTTAATATTAATCCAAGTATTTGTTTGTGACTATATTTTGAAATGGCTTCAGATGGCGGGTTGTCCTCTGTTGTCCTCAGCAGATGGGGAGCCTTGGTGAGAAGAATCTGATTAGAGTTAGAGAATAGATTTATAAGAAAAATATTGAAACTGTCTTTTCATACTGGGACCTACAGTATTTAATAGTATCTTTGCTTTATTAAAAATACATTAATTAGATGTATAAATTGCACTGCTGCTCATAAATAGCCTTCTCATCACCTGGTGTTAATGTAACCGGGATGAGCTTCTGATAGCTGACTGGAGCTGAGCACCAGACCTGTGACAACACGTGCAGCATCCCTGGCTCTCGGCAGAGGGATCAGGAATATGTACACTGAGCTCTTGGGATGCAGGCGAGATCTGCACACTGGTGCCAGGATAGCTGCGGGGGGTTTGTCACTGTGTGCTTCACTTGCACAGAGGCAGTTGTTGGGATCTCACAAGATACAGTGAGCTGCTTCCACACAGTGATTGTTGCTTGTGTGGGTGCAAGGTGACAACATACCAGCAGACCTGCCAACAGCAGAGCTCATTTGTTTACTCTCCAGTGTAAGTAATGTCTGTGGAGTGAAGTGTCAGAGTCCACGTCTGAAGACAGCTCTATGGCCAGACTCAGGGGGAGGAAGAGGAGTAGATAACAATCGTCTTCCTATGAGTAAATCATGTGTGGCTGAAGTCGGTGGGTGAGGATTGAGGAAGTGTGCTCAGGGATATGACTTTCCAAATACATGGATCCAGACAAGGGCTGGATCTGTGTATGTGTAGCTCTTGCCATGTTGACGAGTGAACCCAGCTGAGCAGAAGCACAGAATCAGCTCAGTGGAAGATCAAGCTAAACCCAAGTGGCACCAGAACCAGTGTCATGTACTCAAAGAGTTTTGCCTGCACTGAAATGATTTTGTCTTGATCTGACCTACAATATAACACCCTGCCCCATGGCTTAGCCAGGAGGGGCAGAAAGATACTCCCGGACAGTTTGAACTTGCCAACCTGGAGATCAAACCCCTCTAGACAATGCCATGCAGGACTGTAAATAGGTACTCTGTTATTGTGTAGATAGATACTCAGCATATCACTTGGCAGGCAAATGGAGGGCTGTGCAGGGCAGAAATAGTGGGTTTATTGGTTTAAATTCTTTAAAAAAATAATGCTGTGGATTGTAAAGTCTTTATGTTCATGTAGTAAAAGCTATGGGAATTAGACAAGGGGTCGGTGTGAGCTGATTTTATGGACTGACCCTGAAAGAAAGAAAGAATACCTGCAGAGGAAGGCAGCGTGAAGGTATTTGCTGTTCTTGAGACCACATATGGGAATGGGCAGAAGCCAAGCCTCTGTCAAGTCTGATACGTGGCTGGTGTTTTCCAAGAGTTACTGCATTTTCCTGATGAAATGACCTCTTTGAGATGAGGCAGTGTTTATTTCAAGCTATATAATGTCTTGTGCTATCCCAGCTTCTTCAACCTTCTTCAGGACTGAGCTCAGTTTTTCCAAGCTGTGTTCATCTTCTAAGGCAATTCATGTATCCAGGCATGGAGATGTACATCAAGATATAATCTGTGGATAGACACTGACATTTAGAAAAAAACCATCAGACCAGGAAAACATCTGCCATGAACAAAGGTTTAAGGAACTATTCTTATCTCATGAATTAGATGGATGGATGGTGTGGGGCACTTCACTGGCTTTGCTGTGAACTTTACACTGTGCTGCTTGCGTGGGGAAGGCTGTGTGGTGAGGGGGGCAGAGGTTGGCACAAACAACCTGAAGCAAGAGGGAGGTAGTTGGTCCACCGAAGCACTCGCTGCCCTTGAGTAAGTGGCTTGCTTTGTTCGTTCCTTAGGGTGACCTTGGACAAGGCTCTTAAATTCCTTTTCCTCAGTCAACCCAGCTGGCAAATTTGTTTGGGGGTGAAGAAACACCAAAATGACATTGAAAAGCAAGCTGTGCCCCTGCATTGCCCTTTCCAGGGTAAACAAACCATACCCCTGCATCCCCCCCAGCCCGCCATAGGGGGTTTTCAGCGTGTCCTTTGTGGAGCCCCGTGGAAAAGCCTGGATGCAACATGAACTACACAAATGGTACAGTTGCATATTCAGATATAGTGCAATGTTTGTTCATCTCTCAAAACCTGTGTACAGTACTGATCACTGTATTATCTGTGTGCTTTCTGCTAATTAGCAATGCAAATAGATAGAGATTCTTCTCCTTCCCTCCTTTTCTGCAGGCAGCCAAAAATGCATTACTTTGTTCTTCCATTACCTTTTCCGTGATAAAAAAAAGATGCTAGACATAATAAGCCAGTGTATTCTGCATCTAGTGGAAAGATAATATTTTAAGTGTGAAAGATGGTTTTCCTGAAAAAGGACAGTTTTATTCATTGGCTAACAGAAAGCATTAGTTTTACAGTTCAGGGTAGAAACTGCCATAATTCTGGTCATATTGTTTCTTCTGGCAGGGAATAAACTCTCTCTCTTTTTTTATACCTAGAGGTGAGTTTTTACTCTTTCTCTTTGAATTACACTGGTGGTCATCAGAGTGGTGGTGGAACAAGAGTGTGATGTTGCTGGAGTACTTCAGATGTAGTTGCTCAAAGCACTGCCACTATAATTCAAAGTGAAGAGAGTAAAACTTACAGCAGGCGCTCCAAAATGGAGGACACCGAGGTCTTTGTTTACTGTCCTCGTCCTCCTTCCCTTTGGGCAAGAGCCAGCGTCTGACATCTGTGTTGCTAGGTACGTGGAGTTACCCAGCCAATTACGCACCACTGCAACACGCGAGCCGGCTGCCAGCGCGGGATGAGCGTGGGGGAATGGGGAGGAGAGGACCTGGCAAGAGGAGATGCCCCTGGTGCCGTCTGGGGACACGCAGAGTCACCTGCCAGCACAGGGTGCAGGGGCAGCTCCCTGCTAACGACAGCTCTCATTGAGACCAGGGCACTGAGCTAGGGAATTAAAACAAGATTTGAAGGCACCTGGTATAGGCAGAGTGTTGCACCGCTGTAGTCAGCAGTGTAGCACTGCCAAAAAGCTAGGTGGGGTGAAAAGAAAAAGGGAGTTTCCATGCTTTTTTCACCCCTAACCTCAAGTGTGGCACCTTCTGCAAACTATTTAAGCAGATTTAACCTTACCATAAGTCACAAAATTGTACTGTGCCTGTAATCCTAGCAGGGTGTGTATTTATATATGGTGGATCTGGGTCAGAAGCAGGGACATCAAAGCCTAAGTTTTCAAGAAATGTGAGCATTCGCAAAAGTGTCATTTGCAGTTCCCCTTTGTGTTTGTTTCTAGAAGGGATTCTGTGGATGTGATTTGTTGTGACCATTCTCAACCACATCATTATTCCAGAAAATTACTCAATTCATTTTCTTTACCCACCAGATAAAGTGTGGAGGTTCTCCCCATGGAACTGAATGCACGGACTTGGCACAGATATATCCCAACAGGTATATCCCAAGTACGGATGGCTGATCAGGCACAGAGCTCTTTTGAACAGCTGAGCAGAGAACCCCCTTCTACTGATTTTCCTGAAATGAAACCAGAGCCAATCGCTGGCCTAAGCTGTGCTGTGGAACACCTGTGTGGAGGCAGAAGTGTTCCTCCAGCTTGTGCTCACATGGCTCCTGTCTGAGCAGTGACCACCACCAGTCCTGCCCTCAGTGATATGCCTGATGAGTCTATTCCTAACTTCAGAAAATTTCCTCTTTGGATGCATGTCAATATCATGGCCTTCATCAGAGCATCACTGGTGGGGTATGTGCATACGCAGAACTTGCTACCCTGGGTTTTTTTAAAGGCACTTTTTAAAGGAGAAAACTCCAGACTTTTCTTTAAGGATTACCTGAATCTCTCCGTAATTTATGGCAGCCCCTTGACACTGGAAGGAATTGCATCACATCCACACGAAAAAACCACAACCTAGTGGAATGAGATTAGACATAAACTTGCAAGCTCTGCTTATAATGTGGAGCAACAATACATGAACATACTGTTCTTCTGCTGCTACTCTGGAGAAAGAATAAGGGTAAAACGTGTGAGAAAGCCACAGTTAAATTACTCACTATTAGCCCCTACAGTGTGCTTCCAACCTGCGTTGATATATATATACAGAGAGCGCGAGAATGTCACAGTTAAATTTTTTTTACTAGTATAATGAGGAAAGAGACCAACAGAAGAAGTTCCCTTGGCTAATTTTCTAGCCAGCAGCCACTGCAATGTTCCCACTAGGAGAGACTGAAGAAGTGAGAGAGTGATATAATAAATAATGACTGGCTCTGCTGGTAAGGAGAAATTATCACTGTGCTTGGGGGATCTAAGTATGTGCTCACCCAAGATACAGGGAGGGGGAGGGGGTCGGGGGCGCTCTGTCGTGTCTTGAGAAGAACATTCAGCGATGTTTGAATTAAAAAGGATTTCAGCCACCGCTTTGTCTGCTAAACCAGGGATGGGAAAAGCTGGGTGAAGTATTTCTGGATGAGGTGTATGAAAAGATGTCAAAGGAGTTTCCAGTCTAAGCTCTCGGCTTAATTCTGCTCCCTGCGGTGGAGGTGTAAAGCAAGGGTGGGCTCACAGGCTGGCCCGCTGCCTTCTCCAGGGAGAGCACTCCCATGCTGTGGGTGCAGCTTGTGGTAGGCCCTGCCATTGGTGGGCTGCTCACCCTCTGGCACAGGGCTGAGCAGGCTCAGGCCATGCAGAAGTCACCCCTTGGAGGAAGTCCGAGTGGAGACCAAGGAGGCTCTGCTCAGCTTGGGATCTCACCACAGCCAGGGTTAAGGCTGCACTCCTTGGATCTGTGAGTGGCTCTTGTGGGAAATAACACTGAAATGGTTCAACGCTGGCTGCGATATCTCCTCAGGCATAAAAATTAGCTACATATTTTAAAATCTGAAAGGCTTTTTTTTTCTTGAGCGTAGATTAAAAGGGAGAGCGAACCAAGATAAAGTCACATCAGTACAGCTGAGCGCTATGTGCCTGTGCCTGTGTGTTTGTGTTCAGAGCCCTGTCTTGCAACGTGGCACTTGCCCCTCCAGGCAGGCATCGTCCTTAGAAGCAGAAAGGTGCAGTTCAGAGAAAAGGTCTCTTACGGGAAAGAAAAGAAGTGCTGTGGCTTAGCCCAACACAAGATATTAGGCTCAGCGCAGGGCAGCTGGGTAAGATGCGATGGTCTGTGATGCAGAAGATGTCGGTTCAGATGGTCAAATGGTTCTGCCTACCCTTAGGTTCGATTAATTAAACTGCATGGAAAAAAGTCATAGGAGTTGTGTTTGCTAAAATCTCTTGACCTTCAATGGTGAAAGAGTGAGATCCTCTATTCCTGTGAGATTTGTATTATTTTAGCAAAAATATATCTCCTTAGAAAGGCTTGGAGAATTTTGGAGCCATCTAACATGAATTACATTCCTGGCTCAGGCTTGAATTGCAGACCCTAGCTTAAACCCCATAGCAAAACAGGGCCTCCTTTCTCCTTTCCAGAAACAGTATGCTCCTTCCTTGCTACATTTTGCCACGTGTGCCGTTTCATGTACACAAATAAATAATCTAGGATTTAGTATGATTTATTTCATTTAAGTGAAAACAACTTTCACACAGAGTTGAATATACTGCTTCCTAGACTACATTTCAAGCTTTTTCACAAAAGAAAAGTGGCACCTTTTTTTTTTTTTTTGTACTCCAGCATCATGAAAATTTGCATGGTGAGATGCATTTCTCACCACATGCCAACTGCAAATTGTATTTGAAATGGAAAGTATCAATTAAATAAGCCTTTCTGAACTGCCTGGTGACAGCTGCCATGCTGCTGAATGTTGACGACACTTGCAATATCAACAGATTTGGGCCCTTGCACTGCAGATTATAAAACACTTTCTAGCCATTTAAATACTGGCTTAACAAGCAGATTAAGATCATGTTTTTGATCGTTAAAGACAGAAATGTTTGCTGGGGAAGCCTTTTCTCCATGAGCACACCCAGCAGCATCGACCGTGATGCAGGTTTTGTTCAATGGTTTCAAAACTGCACAAGATGATGAAGGGACAGATTGAAATTGGTGCACTAGGTCGGCGGGGGGCTGGGCTGGCTGCTCCCTATTCCTGATAGGGAATCCAGGGGTGGATTGAAGGTCTGAAGACCAAGGAAGATTTCCCTGGAGGACCTGGCTGCTCCCCATCAGCTCAGCCCCAGCACACCAGACATCAGGAGGCAAGGCTGGACATTACGGAGAGTTTGAGGGTCTTTTAAAACTAAGCCAGTTTTCTTTACAAAACGCCCATTTGCTTAAGACCATTTTCCTTTTCAATGCATGTGGCAGTTTGAGTGAAGCTGCCTCTTCTTCCAGGTTGCAGTTCCTGAGCTGAAGTGCAAGACTGCTGACATGCCAGGGGACAGAATTCAACTGGGACCCGCAGCATCCCTAGCAGACAGTGTGCCTGTGGAGCTGCTCGCTCTTGTGGGACAGGGATTTTTGCCCTCTGGGTTTCTTTTTTTCTTTTTTTGCTAAGTTTATAAAATCTTGTATTTAAGTCCAAATGAAAGGATTTATATTTTTTAAAATTCTTTAAAATCTTCTGAAAGCAGGTAGAGGCATCCTTGTTTCCAGAGAAGCTGCAACCTGCAGTGAAGGGGAGGTCTTGTTAGAGTGTATGGTACATGAAAAAAGTAATTTAAGCAACCCAAAATCTCCTCCACTAACAACTGAACCATCACGTTAACAACACTCCCAGTTCTCTAGCACAAACGTTCATTTTTCACGTCTTTGCCATCCTTGCATGAAAAAATTCCCATGTAGACATGAGGTAGAGTCTGTCATGCCTGTGCCAACACACAGGGTGTGTATGACCCAGCTCCTGCGAAGTCTTGGGGAAAACATGACCTGGGTATTGCTGTTATGAATAGCAGCTACACTGCAATTCTAACATGAGCAGCGTGCCTAACCATGTCTAGTGTACAGTGCTTAGGTTAAAAATATAAACTAGACCCTGAGAAATACAGCTATTGTAATATTTTCATTATTTATCCATTTTAATCTCTCTCTATTAGCAGGTTATGTATAATTTATTTTTTATTTCTGCAATGAATAATATAACTAAGATCCCTTTACATTTTTTTATTTGAAAATTCTGTTTTAAAGCACTCTGTTGGATAACAGTAGCTATATTTTTCTTTCTTTTATATAATAAAGCTGAAAATAATATGTTAAGCTTTTGTATGGGAGCACGTATTAGAATACCCTTAATGCAGCGGTGTGCCTGGCACTCCAGGGACTCAAGAACTGCTTCGGCTGTGCTCTGAGATCTTGGACTACCATGGCTCGGCACCAAAGACCTGAATACTTGTGCTAAATTGTTGGATTTCTGTGCTTTCATAATCCTGATTTAAATTTCTTCTCCTCTTTGATCCTATCCAGATTTTGCCCCTGAAAACTCTTGTCACTGGCATCAGAGCAACTCATTTTGCCAACAGAGTTTAAATGATATCTGGGCACGGACCTCAACACTGCGACCTGGAATAGGCAGAATCCCAGGTGGGGACAGAGTTTCTGGTCAGAAAATGTGATCAATGAACAACGGCTGCTTAAAGCGTGTCCCTTGGTGCTCTTGAGTCCCTAGCTCAAGCTGTGGAGAGCTTCCCAAAATGTCTAATGCTCCAGGGGTTTTGCTCCCCAGCGAGTGTGAAAGTGTCTGGATGCAGACAGCCTTCAAAATGAAACTTCCTCTTCAAAGATGCAAATTGCTAAATATTAATAATCCTAGTCTGAGGGTCTCCTAAAACAAAATCCCAGCAAATTGTGTTGGATGACAGGTGAGAATAAAATCAGTTTGCTTCTTAAAGAGAAGTGGGTCAAGGGGCAATGCAGAAAGACAAGGACAGAAAAATGTCACCCAAGCCTCAGTCCTGTGAGGTGTACTCCTCAAGTAGTCTCATGGCAGGCCCACACTAAAATCCTGGCTGCCATGGAGGAGCATGTCCCTACACTGCCCGTGGCATGGAGTTGCTATGAACCTGAGCCCTCTGGGCTCTGATTTTAGGGGCCCCACAAGAGGTGGCAAGCAGAAAGCCCACTCCAAATTTTGTCCTTGGGAGTTCCTCCTCCATTTTAACAGTTGCCATCACTCCCACAGGTATTTATCCCTCTGGAAAAAACAGTGCTGAATGAAAGAAATGGGGCAATTCTGGTCCCATGGGATCCCACTTCAAGGATTGGTACGACCTATTAAACACAAGTCTCATTAATCTGGAGACATATATTGCCAAATTAATTTGGTGTACAGTAAAGTTAGCGCCCTGCTTTTCAAAATTCCCTGTATTACCATGAAGAGCCAGCATTAGTCCATCCTAACCCAGGATTAAAATTCTTCAGAAGGTACAGGTTTAACTCTGCCATGGCCTCCCTGCTGCCCTCCCTCCCTTGCAACTCGCAGCAGCAGCCACTGCAGTAATGGAGAACAGCTGTATAGTTTCAGCAAAAGCCAAGAGGTTTGGATGCCAAGCGAGCAACCCTCCCCACTCCCTGCCTCATTGGAAGGGAAGACATTGTGCCCATGGATGTAGGGCCCTGGGGTGGTTTTAAATTAGCTGAAGACTCTACTTCTGCGTGAAGTTTGGCTGCGAGAACAGTGTGGTAAAACACATATTACCACTTCCCTACATTATAGTTAATCACTATTTTCTAGAATAGTTAAACTGCCATCCCCTCCCAGAGAATAATTACTGCTATTTAATTGTATTTATAATTTAGTATACACCTGAAAAATATGCTATAAAATATCAGGGGGGCTCCCTTTAATACTGGTGTTCCATTTACAAACTGTCACATTTATAATGCGTCTTTAATCTTCTGTGGTCTGCTAGAATTTTATATTAAAGTCTGCTTTGTGCTTTAAATATTAAAGATTCTGCAGTACTTCAAAAGGTGATAATGCCTGATGCTCTGGTGGTGCTTAAATCTCAACAGCTAAATATATTGAGGAATGTTCGGTGGCCCTGGCTTAATTAAACATGTATGTGTATTTTCAAATGCAATCTTTTTCTGCTTGTTAGGTTTTTGACAAACCTCCAAACAGGTCCAGGTGGAACAAAGCATGTAAACAAGCTTGTGAATGCAAGCTTAAAACACTCAAATTAGCACCTTCTTACAATTAATATGCAAACCCTGGGATCTCTGTTATTGATAATGCCATTTAATATTATTTGCAGCTGAGCCTTACATCCTAGCCTTTTCATTTTTCTAAACCGTGTCCACTTTAATTATGTGAAAATGTACTGTTAGAGACTCATCATCCAATGAGAACCTATTTACTACAAGAAACTTATTCTACCCTGCGTAACATAGTATAAATTACAAGGCTGTGATAGCATTTCACTACACCATTTTCCTTAAAGAGTTTAATGGTCTAATGTAGCACATCTGGCTAAATCTGGGACCGTCGAGGTGCATGTGTAGGTTAACACAGAGTATTTTTTCTGTTTTCCTTGCTTGCTCCCCACCCCCATGGGTTAATAAATTCACTTATTGCATCTTCTCCTAGACTGGATTTCAAGCGCTATAGGGGAGGCAAACTCCATGTGGTAGGAACAGGCACGATACCTGCTGATGGGGCAGTCTGCTCAGAGCCAGGGCTGGATGGGAGCCCCTCTTGGCGCCTGGCTACCGAGTGATGCATGTATTAGGAGCAGACTTTGTTTTCACGTGAGTAAAACATCTCTGACTGCGGCGTCTGTGCTTGCAGATCTCTCGCAACAGAAAAATATTTCAGAAGGGTTTTGCTCTTTCCAAAGTAACAGGAAAGCAAAGCCTGGCAACCCCAAAGCATGCAGAGGTTGGGTCCCATGGCTGGTCCGCTCATGCAGCCAGTTTCATTGGCAGTCCAACTCATCTGACTACAACTGCCCAGTTAGGTTAATCGGTGCAGTGACAGATACGGTGTATAATTAAGGTCTTGTGTTAATGACATGCTGCTTTTTTTACCTTAAAATTAGTCCATATCCAAATGACCTGACCTGTCATTTCTCTATAAATTTTGCACTTTAATCTGTATGTTTTGTATTGAAGTGCTTTGCAAATGCTGTGTATTTAAAAAGAGAACCCAAAGGTGTGTGAACACAGACATATTCCTGCACGTGCCTATAGTGTGATATGATACATATATCAACAAACCAAACAGCTTTGCATGTATGTGGGAACATTGCCTCCCAATTCTGCATAAATAGAGATTGCCCATAATTTGAACAGGGAAGGAAATATTCCCTACATGAAGAGATGTGGGGAATTATTCCATTTCCTTTAGTGCAAATATGCAGCAATTGTCTGAATGCATTTGAAATATGATGAAAATATCTATGAATGCACCCGAGAAATGTTCTTTTATTCTACTGTAATAGGTAAGGTGATGGCAGAAACTGGGGAAGCTGAAATAGACCTACTGCAGTTTTACAGGTGAGGCAATGTTAGCGGGAAATGACAAGCAGGCTATATACCTAGGGCAAAGCAGCAAGTATGTGCAGTGATAGACAAATCTAAATTAATGATAGCGAGGGTGGTGTGGCATTTTAATGTAAACTTACTCCACTGTAGGGAAACTTGTAAGAATATTGTAAAATAGGTGAAATGCCAGTCATTGCGTATGCCTAACAAAATGTTTGGTGTATAAAATATAAATGCAAACTGGAATGCTGCAGCTGCCTGTTATTAAGCGAACTAGCTTTCTTTTTTTACTTTAGCAGCACCTTAAAAACCTAATGATTGCTTTTGGCAAGCATAGGACCGCTATTATTTTAAATTTTGTCAGACAAACACCTTGAGAAACCAACCCCCACCCCATTTTGTCTTGCATTGTAATAGTTCCCTGTTCAGACAGAAGGGGACCAGTTGGCTAAGCATCATTAAGTCCTTACGAGTGAAAACTGTTTGTTTCCCTGTTGGATTCAGCACATTTTCTCATTCTTTAACCACCACCTATAATTAAAATGTCGTCCTAACAACATCAAGGTGCAGAGAGTAAAAGAGCAAGTTCACCTCTGGAACCGCATGCTTTATGGAGCTCCACAGCCCCTCAGAAATGGAGGCTCGGAGAAACTGTCTCTGTGATCTTTAATGGATTTTTAAAGATGACAAGAAAGGAAATGGGAAACTAAAGGCATGGAAGACATAAATTCCCTAAAGGTGCATTCTGAAGTAAATCAGAGCAACTGAAAAAGTGAATTCTTTGAGCCCTGGGATATCTCCCAGGTTTTTCAGCTGGACACTTACGGCTTGTCGGGTCCCTGAACACCTCTGCTCTGGGCATGCTTTGACACAGCGAGTCACAGAAAGATGAACAACATCACCTGAAGTGCTGTTTGAGGGGCAAAAAATTGCTCCCATTGCACACTGTGCTGCCTTTACTCTAAAGCACATGACTTATTACAACCTTCCCGTTATAAAAGAAGTGCCATTTAGGTATGTTAACTTCTCCAGCTGTAATAGGCATGTTTCCCTCCTTATTTCCACAACAGCTAAATGCAGTCAAAGAAAGAGGTGAAGATCAGGTTTTATAAAATCAAACTTGGATTGTTCCCAGGGCTACAGCTGCATGAAAGCTAAATAATAATAGGCACGAACAAGAAGCTTAAAAAAGCTCTGTGTTACCCAATATGTGTTATTTAGATATGTCTGCTTCTATAAACTGGTAGGGGAAAAAAGAAAATCAGTTTCTCTTCCAAAGATATCTGACTACAGTTGTGCTTTGTAGTTCTTGGTGAATACAGGCTGAACACAGTCAAACTCTCTGGAAGAAAAGATTTTCTTTTTGAGCAGATTCATTTATATTTTCAGTTTATGAAATCATGTAATGTCTATTCATCTAGTCAAATAGATTTTGGATGTAGGGTTTACAGGCAAAATTACAACAGTGGTCTCATGTCTTAGTAATGAAAATATTTTGGCATATGCACAAACACACAGACTGTATATATTTGAGCAGGAAGGGTTTTTGTGCAGAGCTGGCTCGATCTCTTTTTGATACGCAGCATTCCAATAGCACCCCCTCCCTTGTTTTGAATATGTGGGTATCGCTGCTACCGTTCCCCTGCTGGCTTCTCTCCATGTGCCACCGCCTGACGTTATGTTCCTGCAGCGCTGAGGTCCCAGCCTGGCCCCCGAGGCTTTGCTGAGCGTGAAGGACCCAAGCCGCTGTATTATGTTGGGGTACCAACAGGATGTGAATCTGTCAGAGCAGCCACTGGTATCTGTGGCAGATAGCAGCCTGCTCACACTGTACCAGAGTTTTGGGCTGAAACATTGGAAAAATTACCACAATTTAGTACTTAATTACTTTGGGTTCTTCTGGATGTTTGTTTACATTTTACATTTTAAAAATTGACCCCTCAACCCCTATTTGTCTGCCATCTATTGGTAATCAGTTTGATTAACTGTGATTCTTGTGTTCTAAGATAGCTTTGGAGAAACCTTAATTCCCACCTGTTATATTTGTTATGTGCAGTATATACAATGCACTTAGCTATCCTCTGGGAAAAAATAAATCCTTACATACAGTGAAAACAGGAATATTCGTAACAAAGGTGGCAAGTATTGCAGGGACTAATATTTGGTAATACAATATGTATACCAGAGCAGTACCTTTAGACCATTCTGAGAAGTGTTACTCTGCTTTTCTTCTCCAGGGTAGAAGTGTCCATGGAAAATGTTGCACTTTTCCAGTCAGCCACAATTTTACCTAATAGCACTGGTCAGATATGAGAAGGCAGCAATATTTTCTGTGTTCTCCAGCATTCTGAGTCATCGCTATGGCTTTAAAGTGTGAGATAAATCATGCAAGGAAGATGATTTGCTCAAAACTATCGGTATTATAAACCCAATATTGTGGCCTGGAAATCACTTGCAAGGTTCACGTACCAACGCCATTCCCTTTATTTGTGTTTCAGTAATATTTGTTTAGGAGGGACAAGATAGGGGGGTTAAAAATATGACTTTATTGCCAGTGTGGAGCCCAGCCATGTCAGAGGTTGGAGGAAGTCTCTGAAGGACAGGAATGCGGGGTTTGCTGGACTGACAACAGGGTAGGTAACTACAGCTAAATCCTTCGGCACAGGCACGGCAGTTTCCTGCCTCAGCAGGTGAAGCACGCATGAAAAGGCCGCAGGATCTGCAGGCCCCGTGGAATGCAACCTATCACTCCATGGGTGCAGGATGAGTGCTCTGCTAGAACATCACCCAGTATAAGCTTTGCTTGAGCAAGGAGCACAAGATCAGCCCCTTAATCTGAGCACCTCGCTGTTACAGCCGGCTTTGGGTTTATTAGCTCTCTGGCATTAGAGCCCTATCGATTAACGAGCATATCTGGAGACCTGTATAGGTGGAAGAAGTGAGAGGAGTATGATCAC